>NW_027202270.1:142248715-142848715 GCF_024711535.1 Dipodomys merriami | reverse complement strand
ACTGGAAGTGGCACAGTGGCTCAAGTGGTAGAGCGCCTGCCTTGAGCTGAAGAGCTGAGGGACGGCGCTCAGGCCCAGAGTTCAAGTTCCATGACCAACAAAAACAACAACAAACAAACAAACAAAACTGAAGGACAGTGCCCAGCCTGAGTTCAAGCCCTGGGACAGGCACAAACAGAAATGAAAAGAAATATAATGTATTTGCTACACAGGAGGTAGAGATCAAAAAGGTTTTGAAAACCAACCTCAGCAGAAAATATGGGGTAGCATGTGTCTCTCATTCCAGTTATGTTGGAAGCATAAATAGGGGGTCAAAGTCTATGTCAGTGTGGGCAAAAAGAGAAGCTATGCTGAAAATAACTAGAGCACAAAGGGCTGAGGCATATCTCAAGCACTAGAGAGAGCATCTATTTAGCAAATGTGAAGACCTGAATTTGATCTAAACTCTAAAAAAAATTACAAACATATTTGAAGTTCTCTTTTGTGCTTCCAATTAAAGTTCTTTCCCCTTCTTTTGTCCCATGGGGTAATTTTTATTCTGAAGGTCTTTTTTAAAAAAATGATTTTATTGAGATTGTGATTACATAAATTTCACAGTACTGTAGGATAGTGATACTTAGTTAAGTCACAAACCCATTTTAAACCTTCACAAGGCAAATTGTCATTATTTTGGTCTATAAAGTTTGTGAATTCTACAAGCTTTGACAGTACAACTATTTCTTCTATGTTGGGTGAGAGGTACATTTCTTTTCTTTTGCTTAGTGTTAGCTGTTCCCTCTTTCCCTCTCCTTCCCTCCCTCCCATTCTTGCCCTTGAGTTGCTTAGTTCATTTTCATCAATGCCCAGTGCAACTGATGTGGCCCCCTGTTGTATTTTTCCCATTTCCCTCTGATTCTGTGCCCTCCTCCTAGCTTTCCTCAAATATGTGTGTGCACACGCGCACACACACACACACACACACACACACACAAACACACACACATACACTATATATGAGGTCAAGAACATGTAGTCATTTAGAAATTATATGACAAATTAAGTAGATATCCTTTGTTTCTTGAGTCCTGTTTGCTTTGTCATATCTCCTTGCATTTTGGATTTAATATCCATATATCAGGGAGACCGTGTACCATTTGTCTCTCTGATCTTGGCTTACCTCGCTCAAAATGATTTGCTCTCGTTCCATCCATTTCTCTGCAAATGCCATTTCATCCTTTCTAATGGCTGCATAGTATTCCATTGTATATAGGCACTTCAATTTTTGGATCCATTCATCTGTAGTGGGGCATCTGGGTTGTTTCTCCATATCTTGGCTATTGTAAATAGTGCATGGAGTTACACGTGTCCTTGTATTCTGGTTCCTGTTGCTCAGGGTAGATGCCTAGGAGTTGTATGGCTGGGCCATAGAGGAAGTCTGTATTTAACTTTCTGAAGTTCCTCTAGACTGTTTTCCAAAGTGGTTTTATTAGTGTACATTCCCACCAGCAATGCAATAGGGTTCCTCTTTCTCTGCATCCCCTCCAGCATTTGTCATTTGTTGAATTTAAGATATGTGCCATTCTGACTGGGGTAAGGTGGCATGTCAGGGTTGTTTTTATTTGCATTTCCTTTATGGCCAGGGATGATGAAAATTTCCTTATGTGTTTCTTTGCCATTTTTTATCTCTTCTTCTGAGAAGTCTGTCTTTAGTTCCCTTGCCCAATTAATAATTGGTTTGTTAGATTTGGGAGGGATTAGTTTCTTGAGTTCCCTGTATATAATGGATATTAGGCCTTTGATATGTTGCTGGTAAATACTTTTTTCCAACTGGTTGGTTGTCTTTCTAGTTTGGCAGCTATGTCTTTAGCTGTGCAGAAACTTTTCATTTTAAGGTAGTCCCATTTGTCAAGTCTTTCTCCAATTTGTTGTGACTCTGTTCAGGAAGTTCCTGCTTGTGCCTATAAGTTTGAGTGTCTCTCCTACTTTGTCCTGCAGTAGTTTCAGAATTTCAGGTTTGATGTTAAGGTCTTTAATCCATTTTGAGTTGATGTTAGTGCATAGTGACAGGCTGGGGTCCACTTTTAGTTTTCTGCATGTGGCCACCCAGTTTTCCCAGCACCAATAGTCGAAGAGGCTATGTTTATTCCACTGTATGTCTTCAGCTCCTCTGTCAAATATCAGCTGACTATAGGTGTGTGATTTTATTTCTGGTTCTTCTAGTCTGTTCCACGGTCTTTGGGTCTGTTCTTGTTCCAGTACCAAGCTGTCTTTGTTATTATGGCTCTAATGTAGAGCTTGAAATCTGGTATTGTGATCCCTCCTGTGTTGCTTCTTTTGCCTAGAATAGCTTTGGCTATTCGAGATCTTTTGTTGTTCCATATGAATTTTTGGATTGTTTTCTCTATTTCAGTAAAGAATGTCATTGGGATTTTGATGGGAATTGCATTGAATTTGTATATCATTTTTGGCAGAATGTCCATTTTCACTATATTTATTCTACCTATCCAAGAACATGGAAGGTCTTTCCATTTCCTGGTATCCTCTTTGATTTCTTTCTTTAGGTTTTTATAGTTTTCACTAAATAGTTCCTTTACATCTTTGGTTTTAATTCCTAGATATTTTCCTTTTTTGGGGGTTATTGTGAATGGGGTTGTTTCCCTGATTTCCCTTTCTGCTTGCACACTGTTGGTATACAGAAAGGCAACTAAGTTTTTGGGTTAATGTTGTATCCTTTTACTTTGCAAAAGTAGTTTATAAGTTCTAGAAGTTTGAGAGTCGAGTTTTTGGGCTAAGGTATAATATCATGTCATCTGCAAATACGGATAGTTTAATTTCTTCCTTCCCTGTGTGGATCCCTTTCATGTCCTTTTCTTGCCTTATTGCTCTGGCTAAGGGTTCCAGAACTATATTGAAAAGGAGTAGAGAGAGTGGGCATCTTTGCCTTGTTCCTATTTTTAGGAGAATTGGTTGTAGTTTTTCCCTGTTTAGTATAATATTGGCTTTTTGTTTGTCATATATGGCTTTTATTGTTTTAAGGAATATTCCTTTTATTCCTATTTTCTCCAGAGCTTTTAACCTGAATGGGTGTTGTATTTTATCACAAGCCTTTTCTACATCAATGGAGATAATCATGTGGTTCTTGACATTGGATCTGTTCATGTGATGGATTTCATTAATTGACTTTCATATGTTAAACCATCCCTGCATCTCTGGGATGAAGCTACTTGATCATAATGTATGATTTTTTGATATGTTTCTGGATTCTGTTGGCTAATATTTTATTGAGGAGCTTTTTATCTGTGTTCATCAAAGAGACTGGTCTAAAGTTCTTTTAGATCTTTTTCACCCATATCTTTATACTTCTATGTATACTTCTAGGCAATTGTGCTCTCCCTAAATGATACCTAGCATTATGTTTGTTTATGTGTTTTGTTGTGTTTTTAAGATTTTATGTAAATGATGACACATATATATCATTGTGCAATTTGTTTTTATCACCTGAACTAAATGTTTTCCAAGAATTATCCATGTTGATACAGTTAGCTCTAGATTATATAATTATACAGTTTAAGTGCTGTTTCCTGTTTCATTGTACACGTATACTTTCATGTAGTCACCTTTGTGTGTGTGCATGTACGTGTGTATGTGGTACTAGGGCTTGAATTCAGGGCCTTGTATATGCTTGCCTAGCACCTTACAAAATGAGTTATGACCCCAGGTCTTTTGCTTGAATTTTGATTTTGAGACAATCCTGCTAACTTTGCCTGGGCTGGCTTTCAACATGAAGTCCTCCTTTCTCTGCCTTCTGTATAGGTGAAATTATAGTTTCTCATGTCCCATCTATTCTGTTTGTCCAGATATTCCCTTTTCTGCTTTTTCCCCCCATAATAGGAGCACATAAAAGGCACAAAGGGAAATAATTTATATTTTCTTAAATATTGTAAAAATGGCTTGTTAAAAACTTTAGTTAGCTGGATGCCAGTGGCTCACACCTGTAATCCTAGCTACTCAGGAGGCTGAGATCTGAGGATCATGGTTCAGAGCCAACCCATGCAAGAAAGTCCATGAGACTCTAATCTCCAATTAACTACCAGGAAACCAGAAGTGGTGTTGTGCCTCAAGCGGTAGAGCACTTGCCTTGAGCTGAAGAGCTGAGGGAGAGTGCCCAGGCCCAGAGTTCAAGCCCCACAACGGAAACAAACAAAACCAACACAAAACGCAAAATTAAAAAAAACACCCCAAAACTTTAGTTAGCTGGGTGCTCATGGCTCACACTGTACTCCTAGCTACTCAAGAGGCTGAGATCCGAGACTCATGGTTCAAAGTCAGCCCAGGCAGCAAAGTCTATGAGACTCTTACCTCTAATTAACCACCAGAAAAACTGGAAGTGGAGCTGTGGCTTAAAGTGGTAGAGTGCTAGTTTTGAACAAAAAGAACTCAGGAACAGAGTCTAGGCTGAGTTCAAACCCCATAGCTGAAAAAAAATTAGTTATTTGCCAATTCTGCTCTAGATTTTAATTTGACTGACAAATCTATGATGGAATAAACAAGAAGGAAGCTTAGTTTGGAATTAAATTTAAAATGATCATGTTCAATTGCTGCCTAAATGAGTATTAAATTGAAGACTCAGTAAAGTACAGCTTCATAAATTATCTTTGACAACAAACGTACAAATCATCCACAGTAATAAGGTCCACTGTGTTCCTACGTGCTATCAAATTCTCTTGAGAAAGCCAGGCGCTGATGCCTGTAATCCCAGCTACTGAGTAGGCCGAAATCTGAGGATTGTGGTTCAAAGCCAGCCTGTGCAGGAAAGCCTGAAAATAACTACCAAAAGCCAGAAGTAGAGTTATGATTTGAGTGGTAGCTTTGGGCAAAAAAGCTCAGGGACAGAACCTAAGCCCTGAGTTCAAGCTGACATTAAAAAAGCAAAAACAAAACAAAACAAAAATGTTTCTCAGAAGAGAATTTATAAGTCTGTTTACCTATGAAAAGGCATCAAGAATACACAAGCCTGTGGGAAGGCCACCGAAAGATACTCCAGCCACATTCTGGAGATGAAGTCTCATGGCTGTACAGGGAAGGATCACCAATTGTCTTTGGGAAGGGTCATACCCCTTCACTTTGTTTCATGTATGTGAAATCAACAAATGACTTAGTGAAATGGTATCTTCACCTCTATAGTAAATGATGATGTAGTAAATGAAATTGTTCTCATGGATCATTTCCCCACTTACTATTCATCAAAGCTCATATTGGGAGAAATGTAGTGCTGCCTGGAGATAAATCATATAGACATACTCTATATAAAACAGCAAAAGTGGAAACACAAAGCACTAAGGGACCAGAGGTCTTGGGCATGTCTGATTTGTTGAGGGAGTCAGGGGACAATGACATGGCAGCAGTGGACAAGGACCTGTTCCTTCTTCTCTGGGTATGACATGAAGAGTGGCCAGAAATAGAAGAGACAATGAACACCAGTTTTACTCACTTTATTCCTTGTATAGCTTCCTGATGGAAGATTAGCTCAGCCAATAATTTTGGAGCTTTTCTTTGTGATGTTCCAACATGGATTTGTTTTTAATCAGTGCACCATTTCCTCCTGAAAACAGAAAATTAAGACCAGGGTGGGCCAACACTCATAATGGCACAGATGTGAAAGCATGTTTATAGCATTTTTGAGAAGTATTTAATGAATTTAAGAATGGAACTAGTAACCCTATGAATTAATCACACTTTAATTTCATTTGGAGGACTGAAAGCTAGAGCTTTGGAAGTACTGGAAATATAATAAACAAAAATGCATGCAAACATGCAAAATCAGCCCCTACACAGCAGAATAGGAAGAAATTAACTGAGAGAGAGAGAGAGAGAGAGAGAGAGAGAGAGAGAGAGAGAGAGAGAGAGAGAGAGAGAGAGAGAGAGAGAGAGAAGGATTCAAACCTATGCTTGCTATCCAGACAACAGAATGGCATCATGCAGAGACCATGTACAGATCTAGATTTTGGCTAATGGTAACTATTGGCATAAAGATTTAAAAAAAGATAAAAACACGGGACAGGTGGCAATTACTCATGCCTATAATCATAGCTACTCAGTCTGAGAATAGTAATTTGAACGAACGTAGGCAGACAAATCCTTGAGACTTTTATCTTCAATCAACCAATAAAAGCCAGAAGTGAAGGTATGACTCAAGTGGCAGAGCACCAGCCCTTAGAGGAAAAAGCTGAGCAAGAACAGGAGGCCTGGAATTCAAGCTCCAATACTGGTACATTAGTTACATTAGGGACAGAGGCAAGAGAAGGAAATAGAAAGTGATAGATATGCAGCAGCAGTAAAAGTAATGAATGGCAGAAGCCAGGGTAGCCACTGACACTAAGAAACATATAATCTGAGAGTGAAAATGTTGGTTCGGAGACAAGATTACTCTAGGAGCTCTGAACAACTGGAAATGTTTTCTGCTTTATGTTGCTATAATAAAATACTTGAGGCTGGTAAAATGTAACAAAAAGAGATGTATTTGGTTCATGATTATAGAGACTGGAATGTTCAAAAATCCTGCCATTAGCATCTGGCTGAATCACAGCATGGAGGATGGAGTCAGGTTGTGCGATTGTGCATGGGAGCACTTACAAGAGAAAACAGAGAGCCAAGTTCATTGTTTTATAACAACTCTCTCTCTCTGAGCTAGTGCACTCCTCTGAGACTTAATTCAATCTGATATGTCAGCTTGATTCCTCCTTTAGGACAATCAGCACTCATGTTATTGGTCCCTGTCTTACAGGTCCTCTTATCTTTCAATAGTGTTACATCGGGGGACCAAGCATCTAGTGCATGAACCTTTTGAGAACAAACCATATCAAAAGCATAACAGGAACAATCAGATGCCTGTATATGTAATAACTTTATAAGGTCATCATTATGCAGTTTCATTCTTTAATTTTTTGTGGGATCAGGGTTTAAACCCAGGGTTTGTGCTTGCAAGACAGGCATTTACCCATGTACATGTACCCATGCCCCCTGCCCTTTATGATTTAGAGATATTTTTGCTTTTAGCCAGGTTGGCCTTGGACTATAATCTTCTTACCTCCACTTCTTTTATAGCTGGGATTTTACAAATGTGCAGTACCTTGCCGAGCCCAGTTATGTACCTTTGAAAGCATGTTTTGGCTTTGTTGGGAGGAGGTGGCATTTAGAGATAGGCTAACACTTTTTTTTTTTTTTTTTTTACAGTATTAAGGACTGAACCCAGGGCCTTGTTCTGAGCACATTCTCTATCACTTGAGCCTTTTGAATGTATTTTTTTTTAAATAAAGAAGCAAGTTTATTGAGAAGGTTCCTACACTGACCGGCTAGGGCCGCAGCACAGGCTCGGGAGCTGATACTGCCTGTATTTTGTTTTGAGGACAGAACTCATAGCCTCAAACTCATAATCTGTCTGCCTCTACCTCCTCAGGAAGGGTCACCTCTCTCTCTCTTCTTTCCTTCTTTTTCTTTCTTTTCTTCCCTCCCTCCCTCCCTCCTTCCCTCCCTTCCTTCCTTCTTTCCCTCCCTCCTTCCCTCTTTCCCACCCTCCTTCCCTTCTTTCTTTCTTTCTTTCTTTCTTTCTTTCTTTCTTTCTTTCTTTCTTTCTTTCTTTCTTTCTTTCTTTCTCTCTCTCTCTCTTTCTTTCTTTCTCTCTCTCTCTCTCTTTCTCCCTTCCTTCCTTCCTTCCTTCCTTCCTTTCTTTCGGTTGTGGGGCTTGAACTCTGTGCCCTTCAGCTCAAGGCAAAATACTCTACCACTTGAGCCACATCACTACTTCTGGCTTTCTGGTGGTTAATTAGAGCTAAGAAGCTCATGGACTTTCCTGCCCAGAATGGATTTGAACCTCAATCTGTAGATCTCAGCCTCCCGAGTAGCTAGTATTACAAGTATGAACCACTGGCACCCAGTTCATATTTCTTTAATAATGTACATAGTACTGTTAGATTGTGTCTTACTGAAGGCACACAAAAGTATATATAGCTCAGCCTTTTCTCAGAAAGGGGCAAGACGTGAGATATGAAAGATCAATGGGGATTCTCTGATGGATGCCAGATGGAGCCCATACAGAGATGTATTCAAAGCCACTATAAATATGTCCACGAAAAATACACAAGGGAAACCCTAATTCTGGCCCAATACTAATTGACAAAATAATGTTTTTTTAAAAAGAAAATGCTAATATTTGAGTTCTGTACTTTTTGAAATGCCTTTGGTATTTCAAAGCAAGACTTGGCATTAAAAGCTTCCTTATGCCTGGTAAGAAAATGTCAACAAATTCCAAAATTGCATAAGTTGCTGGCTTTTTCCAAGAGCTCAATTCAGAGCAAAATCTATTCTTTGGATCATTTTAACAGGCTGATGTAACTGGGTTATTTTAGCCAGGCAACTCTTCCTTTGCTGGAGTAGGTGCCAATGAATTCAGGTGCATTATTGAGCATAAGAAGACTAAGAGTGGGCTAGTTAGTCTTATGCTAACTCTTCAAGGTTCCCCAAATTAAGGTTCATTCATTGGAAACTCAAAAGATTTCAAAATGACACATGAATTCCTGCTAATTTCTTTTTTTTTGGTCCAGTCATGGGGCCTGAACTCGGGGCCTGGGCGCTGTTCTTCAGCTCTTTAGCTCAAGGCTAGCGCTCTACCACTTGAGCCACAGCGCCACTCTGGCTTTTTTCTTTCTTTCTTTTTTTTTTTTTAATATTCATTTGCTTTTATTCCATCAGAAAACTTCTTGTTCATATTAAGATTGAAAGTAAATGGATCGATGATACTGAAACATGGTTTCCACAGAGATATTACCAAAACAGCAACATGCATATGCGCTGTTTCTTAGTACTGTTCCCAAACTCAGTACTATTTGACAAATTTTAAATATCTTGTTACATTGAAGTATATATTTCTGGTGAAATTTTGCTCATGTAATTCAATTTAAAGTTGTGCTTATTTGTTCTCTTTCCCTGTTTTAAAATTTCATAACATAACATAGCTGGGCACCAGTGGCACATGCCTGTAATCCTAGCCACTCAAAAGACTTGGCTCAGAATTGCAGTCTGAGGCCAGCCAAAACCTAGAAAAGCACATGAAATTGTGTCTCCAAAGAGACACAAAGAGCTGAGAATCAGTGGTTCACATCTGCAATCCTAGCTACTCAAGCCACTGAGATCTGAGGATCACGGTTGGAAACCAGCCCAGGTGGGGAACTCCATGAGACTTTTATCCCAATTAATCACCACAGAAAAAGCGGGAAGTGGAGCTGTGGTTCAAGTGGCAGAGCACCAGCTTTGAGCAAAAGGAACTCAGGGACAGCGACCAGGACAAGAGTTCAAGCTATAACCTTGATAGCTCTGCCATTTCCTGCCTAGACTCTAAAGCACAAGGACATATAACTCATAACAATGGAACAATGTAGATTGGGAGACCATTTGGGATCATCCTTGGGAATATAGTCCAAAGATGAGATAAGGAAAAGAAGCTGGAGACCACAGACTAGAGATGGGGGAAGGTCTGAAGAAATAGCAATTCATTTTCCATCATAGAAAGGAGACTGAAGGGAGCCTTGCATGCTGGCCACCTTCATGTAAGGGATTTCAAGTTCAAGGCCAGCCTGGGATACCTGGGGAGAAGCTTGTAAGAACCATGTTAAGCCGGGAGCTGGTAGCTCACGCCTGTAATCCTAGCTACTCAGGAGGCTGAGATCTGAGGATCGCGGTTCAAAGCCAGCCCTGGCAGGAGAGACTGTGAGACTCCTATCTCCAATAAACCACCAGAAAACCGGAAGTGGCGCTGTAGCTCAAGTGGTAGAGCGCTCGCCTTGAGCTGAAGAGCTGAGGGACAGCGCCCAGGCCCAGAGTTCAAGCCCCACGTTAAAAAAAAAAAAAAAAAAAAAAAAAGAACCATGTTAAATTAAACAGAGTATTAATTAGACCAAGGAAGAATGAAATGTAACTGGAACAAACAAGTCCCAAGTAACCTGAGAAACAGGTACAGAACCTAGGAATGGGGCAAACTGCAGTCTAGCGTTTACTGAAATTTGCAAAGTAAAAATAGTGCCACACTTGGAAGTCAGGATCTCCCTGTAGAGAAAAACTCCAGGATAATCATTAAAAGGAAAAATTCCAAAGATAAATGCTTGAAATAAATTAGTGCGTTAAACACCAAGTTACTAGAATTTGGTAAATAAAAGTGAAACTCAGAAAGGGCCAGAAAACCTGGAAGGTGGTTTGATTTTTAGTTGTGATAAGAAATTTGGAAGGGTTGGGAGGGTGGCTCAGTGGTAGAGTGCTTGCCTCGTATGCATGAGGCCCTGGTTTCGATCCTCAGCACCCCATAACCAGAAAAAAGCCAGAAGTGGCACTGTGGCTCAAGTGGTAGGGTGCTTGCCTTGAGCTGAAGAGCTGAGGGACAGCGCCCAGGCCCAGATTTCAGTCCCCACAACCGACAAGAAAAAAAAAGAAATTTGGAATGAGGTTTTTGCTTTGAGACATTGCTTTGCTTATAGAGACTGTCATTGCCATTTTCACTACCTTGCTTCTCTGATGGGAAGATCTGGGATAAGGACTTTGCCTTGTGACTTATGGCCTTGGTTAGTGTAATGACTGGAATTACAATGGCCATTTTGGAATCACTAACTGCTAGCTCTGCTTCTGTAACTTGCTTCTTTGCTGATCAAGAAACTACCACTGCGGGGCTGGGAAGGTGGCTCAGTGGTAGAGCGCTTGCCTTGCATGCATGAGGCCCTGGGTTCGATTCCTCAGCACCACATAAGCAAAAAGAAAAATAGCTGGAAGTGGTGCTGTGGCTCAAGTGGTAGAGTGTCTTTCACCTCACATTTTAATTTTTACTTAATATATCAAAGTAAAAAGATAAAGTACATACCACTCAGGATGTTTTCAGCTACAAATTTTAAAGCCCTAGAAATTATTTAAATAAGACAATTTGTGATTTTATATGATAAAAAGTCTCAAGGATTGGTTAGATCAGAATCAATGATGTCATCGAGGATGCAGATAATTTCCATCCTTCTTCTCTACCATCATCTTGTATTCCTCTAGCTAACTCCTCACATGAACCCAAGATTACAGAAGGCATCAGCTCTAAATATCACCAACTGTAGTTGCACTGGCATCTAATAGCAAAAAAAGAAACAACTGCTTATGAGTTTTTCTCTTTCCTTCTCTTCTCTCAGTGGTTGTTGGTAAATATAACTGTAAAAAGTCTGTAATAGCCGGGCACTGGTGGCTCACGCCTGTAATCCTAGCTACTCAGGAGGCTGAGATCTGAGGATTGCGGTTCAAAGCCAGCCCGGGCAGGAAAGACCGTGAGACTCCTATCTCCAATAAACCACCAGAAAACTGGAAGTGGCGCTGTAGCTCAAGTGGTAGAGTGCTTGCCTTGAGCTGAAGAGCTGAGGGACAGCGCTCAGGCCCAGAGTTCAAGCCCCATGACCGACAAAAAAAAAAAAAAAAAGTCTGTAATATATTTAAATGGAAAATTAATGTCTCCTTTTAAGGGCAATCCCCCTCCCACCAGTATCTCAACAGACTTGACATTTCATATTATTGGCTAGAATTATATTATACATCCATGTCAGAGCCAATCATGGACAAAGAGATTGGACTTCACTGTTTACCTTCGATCAGGTCTCAACTTGGCATTGTTGACATTTTGTGTGGGATAATTCTTTGTTGTGGGGGACTGAATATGTTGAAAAGCATCTCTGGCCTTTCCTACTAACAATAATGTTTTCCTTTAAGTAGGGACATTTGGATGTCTCCAGAAAGAATGTCTCCAGAAAGAGTGAGATCAGGTTTCTCCTCCTTCCACCTCCCAGTTCTTCTGGGGTTTAAACTTAGGGTCTGTGTTTAGTAGACAGGCACGCTACTACTTGAGCCATGCTTCCAGCTCTTTTTGTGTTATTTTTAAGATAGGGTCATTGAAACAGACTCCGATCTCTAACTTCTAAGGCCTCCCTTGCATCTAGGATGACAGGCACATACCTCCATATTAAACTTGTTTGTTGAGATGGGGTCTTATTAACCTTGTCTAGCTTCCTAATCTCCATTTCCTAAGTAGTTGGGAATTAAGGTATGAATTACCTTAGCCTGCACAGGTTTCTAACCAGGACAAAAAGGTAAAGACTGCTCTCTACCCCTTGCATTTTATTTCTGTCTTTTAACAGACAGACTAGGGATTTTTTAGGAGATTGTACTGGGAATTGAATTCAGGGCCTCATACTTGCTAGGTACTCTTACCTCTTGAGCCATGCCTCCAGTTGCTTTTTGTATGGGTTATTTTCTAGATGAGGTGTTGCTTTATACCCAGGCTAGCCTGGACCACAGTCCTCTTATTTACATTACTCACTTCACTGGGGATGACAGGGGCATACTACTATGTTGTTATTGAGGAAGACTTGTATAAGTTTTGAAACTCAGTTTGGTCTTAAACCATGATTCTCGTCTCTATCTCCTTAGTAGCTAAGATCCAGCTAGGAAGTTGTTAAGGCATATAAAAATGTAAAATGAGTTACCTGGCATTAAGGCAGTCAGCAAGCATAAGGTTTCTGGTTGCCAGGGCAACGGATATGGTTACCAGGATCCCTGATAAGACTGGAGCTGCCCACAAGATATGCGTTCTTAATCTTGAAAGAAAGGTCTGAGATTTATCAAATGATCCTTTAAGTAAGATCCATCAAAAGGGGGCCAATAAAGATGCTGATAAAATTCCTGGGGGAAGATCAGCTGGCATCAGGTCAATAACCAGGAGGTTCAGTCATCAAACAGAACCCCAACTTAGTGCACATGCATGGGGAGCAAAGTGACCCTGTGATGACCTCTTGGCCTATGGTGCTCATGACCTTGGTTTATTTGCTTTCCATAAGAAGCCTGCACATTAGCAGTCAAGGCAAATCTGGGCATGCACAGATAAACGTCAAGTGCTTAAACTGTATCTGTCAATCGACTTCTCCATCAAAAGTCTTACTAAACAGAACCACCTATACCTAGTCCTGAATTGAATAAAACACTAGAGCATTGATTATCTGAAATCTTGTTTGACCTCTCTGCTCCCCTATAGTGTATCTCACTTTGTACTTTAATAAACTTTCTAACATTTTCATTATACTTCTCATCTTGCTTGAATTCATCTCACTGAATGAAAAGCTGAGTCGCCAGTAACATTACTCAGTAAATGTCTCTGTATGTGAAGTAATAATATATCTTTGAGATCAGGTGGTGATCTGGAAAGTTTAATCAAGGATAATTTGTGCTGAAGCACCAAATCGTGACTGGCTGGTAGCCTGAGTTCAGATTTTCCTCCTTTGGGTCATTTCTTGAAAGCTATGTCTTAGGTTATGATGTTATTTCTTTCTAATATACAAGACTTTCTATCTTGGTTGTTTTCACTAGACATCCATTGGGAAATAACATTTGTGTCCTGGGTTAAATCTTTTAACCAGAAAAGGCACCAATGTTTTCATTAACTCAACAGTTGTTTACTGAGTGCCTGTCAAGTTCTGGAACCGGGTTCTATGAAGGAAAAATGACCAGGCTGAGATGCTATACATCGGATAATCAGGGTAGGCTCTCTGAGGAGGTGACCTTGTAGCTGTGATGGGAAAAATGGACAGGGGAAGATTTAGAAAGAGACATGTGATAGGCCACTGTAAACAGTTTCAATTCTGAGGAGGTGGTTGAAGAATTGAAGAGTCTGGGGAAGGGGAAGGTGTATGTGAGGAAGGAGGCAGGGAGTTAAGTTTGTATTTCTGTCCTTGGAATGAAGCTGTTTTATTCCTTCTGTACAATAGTGATTACAAGGATCTGCAAACCTGAATCTCCCTTTCTGAGAGGTTTTCCCTTTACTGTGTGTGTGTGTGTGTGTGTGTGTGTGTGTGTGTGTGTGTGTGTGTGTGTGTGTGTGTGTGTGTGTGTGTGTGTCTTGGGTCGTGGGGCCTGAACGCTGGGCCTAGGCGCTGTCCCTCAGCTCTTCAGCTCAAGGCTAGCGCTCTACCACTTGAGCCACAGCGACACTTCCAGCTTTTTTTGTTTATGTGGTGCTGAGGAATCGAACCCAGGGCTTCATGCATGCAAGGCAAGCACTCTACCACTGAGCTACCTTCCCAGCCCTCCTTCTACTTCTTAAAACTACATTGGTATTTTGGCTTTTAGTTTCTTTGGAATAATTCCTAGAGCTCTCCGCACTTTAAGAAGCCCCAGCCAGTGGCTTATACTTGTAATCCTAGCTACTGAAGAGACTGAGATCTGAGGATTGGGGTTCAAAGCCAGCCCAGGCAGGAAAGTCCCTGAGATTTTTATCTGTGATTCACCACCAAAAAACTGGAAGTAGCCCAAAGTGGTAGATTACTAGCTTTGAGTGAAAAAGCTTAGGGACATCGCCAAGGCCCTATGTTCAAGCCCTACAACTGATGGAAAAAATAAAAAAGAGCCCCAATCTCTGGCTTAAGATCATATGACTGGTTTCAGGCACCAGGGTCTATGGCCTTATCGGAACCATCTCTGGTTCTTACTTTACTGGCTATGGAGAACCATCAGGGAAGATCTTACTAGGAAGACTGAGAACAAGATCATTTTCAATTTTTCCTCTCCCTTTCAAAACCTCCTATCTCTTGTAACTGAAGGGCATTAAATGGTTCTAAGCATAGATTGTTGTTCTTGCAGGAAAACTTTTATAGCAGTTAAAAATGTATCATTCAGCCGCTACTCACTGTGTAGTTCTAGAATATCAAACACTGAATTTGGTATTGGGATACAGGGATGAATAAAACTCTGTCCCCTTCCTTTGGAACTGTCATTCTCAAGGTTATAATAACTAATGGCTGGGCATGGTAGCTCATGTACACAATCCCAGCTACTTGGGAGGACTGGT
Source organism: Dipodomys merriami (assembly GCF_024711535.1). Classification (NCBI taxonomy): domain Eukaryota; kingdom Metazoa; phylum Chordata; class Mammalia; order Rodentia; family Heteromyidae; genus Dipodomys; species Dipodomys merriami. Next base: position 142,833,831 of record NW_027202270.1, on the reverse strand, counting down.
GTTTGAGGCTGGGAAAAATGAACATGAGACTCTGTCATAACGACAAACCAAAAGCAAAAAGACTAGAGGTATGCCTCAAGTGATACTGAGTATAGAAAAAAAAGCCTGGATAGGCCATGGGCCATTGACCCTGGAAGATTTGCATATGAACAGTGTTGGACTGAATGGACTCTAGAGTTGTGTCCAGATTGGGCACCCAGAGGGGCTAAGCTCTTGCAGGCTGTGTGGAAGATCTGATTAGCGCTGAGGGTTGATATGGCCCACAGGCTGTCCAATTATCTTGAGAATCATATAGCTTTCTCCTGAGGACACCTTATAAACACAACCCACCCTAGGTAGTACCATCCCCTTCTGTCTACCATGAGCTCTGCTTATCTCTTCAATAAATCTTTGCTGTTATACTTCTCCCATGGACTCATTGAGACCATAGACACAAAAGACCCAATCCAAGTGTTGCAGTTTTTCAATATCAAGGCTCTAGGTTTAGTCTTTAGTATCACACACACACACACACACACACACACACACACACACACACACACACACACACACACACACACACACACACACACAGAGCAACAAGCAAAAATACCCCCCACAAATCCAGTCCATTTAGTGATATGAAAGTATCAGTTTTGGAAAGAACATAATTTGGGGAGACTACATAGAATGACCAGGGAAACTTTGACTCAAGGCATTTGTTCTCTCTCCATGTGCTCCCAGATGAAGATAAAATTGAAGCAAAAACTGTACTCACCAAACAGATGTACTTAAGTTTTTCTGTTTGCCTCCCTTTATACCTCTCCTCGCTCCCATGTCCTTCCTAAATAATTATTTGTGGAAACTCCAGTGCTCTGAGAAGATCCTTAAGCTAACACGTCAGGTAGTTTGGATAGCTAATTAGGTTCAGGGAATGGAGAGGAAGCTTCCAAGCCTTGTGGTGGAGCAGAGATTGCCTTACTTGGTAGAGGTGGTAAGCAAATGCATTGACTTGTTTCTGCTGTGCTATACTTGAGCTCATTTAAAAATCATTTACATGATGGGAACATTAGGAATAAACATTGTTCCTCATTTCTACAGTTCTAGTCAAAAGTCAAACAGTAAGAAAGAACTTGGAGATCACTGTGGCCTATTAGAATGTACCCTTGTGTGTGTTTTTAGTTTTTGAGGTAGTCTTACTATTTAGCCCAGACAGGCCTCATACTTGATCCTCTTGCCTCTGTCTCCTGACTACTGGTATTATGGATGTGTACCAACATGCTGGCTCCAATGTAAATATCGATAAGAATGTAAAGTTTGTGGCCTAAACCTTGTACAGAATTCTGCAGCAGAAAGGACATCACCTTTTTCATGTGTTATCAAGAAGTAAGGTGTAGGGCTGGACATCAGTGGCTCACCAGCTACTCTGGAGCTGAGATTGAAGATTGCATTTCAAAGCCACCCTGTGAAGTCTGTGTGATTTTTGCCTCCAATAAACTACCAAAAGGCCAGAGGTTGAGGTGTAGCTTAAGTGGTAAGGCTTTAGCCTTGTGTGAAAAAGCTCAGGAACAGTGCCCAGGCAAGCTCCAATACACACACACACACACACACACACACACACACACACACACACACACACACACACACACACACACACACACACACACACACACACACACACACACACACAGAGTGAAAAAGTGAGACACATGAAAATTGCCATGGTTTGTTGTGGTGATAGAGGAAAGACCATCTTTTGAATGTTGCTGAAAGGGCAAACGGCACTGATAATGAGACCTTCATAGGGCTAGGGTGCCTGGGAGCTTCATTAGGTTTGCCATGACATTTTACTGAAGGATGCTGTCAGTCATCCCTCCACATGTTCCTTATTGCCCTTTATAAGGCATGATTACCATACAGCAAGTGGACCTTAAAAAGAAATTTTAAAATATTTTAAATATAGCAATATGTACTTTTCGAGGAGACTCTTTTTAGCTTTTAGCAGATTTTTTTATAGAGGCACAAGATTAAAAAAAACCCACCTAAGAATGACTTTGTTTTTCTGGCATTTTCCTGGTTTCAGTACTTACTTATATTTATATCCCTCACAAGCTCACATCTCCATTATGAGATATGCCCATATTGGCTATCTGGTGTCTTGGTTCTATGGTTCTTTTTTAGTTCTATTTGTTGTGATATTTTTACTCCTCATGGTTGAACAGCTCCTGCCCAGACTCCTACACAGCACAGCATACCAGTGCGCTTCATGGAGGCAAAAATCAAAGCTTGAAGCATTGGCGTTGCAGAAGTATGACTTCTCTATCTTATCTTTTTGTGTTTTATTTTTTTGTTGGTTGTGGGGCCTGAACTCTGGGTTTGGGCACTGTCTCTCAGCTCAAGGCTAGCACTCTACCACTTGAGCCACAGTGCCACTTCCAGCTTTTTCTGCTTATGTGGTACTGAGAAAATGAACCCAGGGCCTCAGGCATACAAGGTAAGCACTTTACCACTGAGCCACGATCCCAGCCCTCTACTTTTTTTGACACAAAGTTTCCATATAGGACTCAGGCTGGCCTTGAGGTCTTGATCCTTCTCTCTTTCCTCCACCTCCTGAGTATCTGGCACATCTGGCTTCGAGATTGTTTTATTCTTTTGCTAGTACTGGGCCTTAAACTCAGGAGCCTGGGTTCCTGCTTAGCTTTTGCTGCCCAAGGCTGGCCCTCTATGACTTGAGCCACATCTGTGCTTTGGGCTGTTGGATGGTTAATTTGAAATAAGTGTCTCTTGATTTTGCCTACCAGGGCTGACTTCCCACTACAATCTTCCAGCTCTCAGCCTTCTGAGTAGTTAGGGTTACAAGCATGTACCATCTACATCAAACTATAACTTCTAATTTCTTTATACTGGCAAGAAAGGAAGAAATGTTATGTTCCAGAATAGAAGAATGCAGTAAAATTTCTATGTCCACGTAAGGTAATTTCTTAGAGCTGTTGCAATGATTATGAAGCTTATGCAGCTATATGAAAATACTTAAGGCATATAAAAACAGGATGCAAAATTATGTGCACATAATGATTACATTATAAAATAAGATTCTATGGAGAAAAATGGAAGAAAATACACCGAATGCTAAGCATAATTAGGGCAAAGAATTAAAAAAATTGTCATGTGACTTTTTTTATTGTGTAATGTGGTTAAATTTATAATGAAAATAACGATTTTAAAGATTAAGGATAAGGCCCTCTCATTTGAATATATGGTAATAAAAGGTTATTTTATAACATCATTAACAATCCAACAGGCTGCTAGAGACCACAGTTTGATCTTGTGAACCTTAGAGATTCCTTTTTGATAGGCACTCCGGCCATAATTTGTTTGGAAAAGAATGACCCGCCTCTCCCAATGCCTACATTTTACAAATCAGAACTGTGAGATTCAGCTTTTCCAAGCCAGTGGCAGAACCACCAGACCAGAGCTCAAATAAAATAGGATATCTAAATAGTCAATTTCATCCACAGTGTGCGACTCACCTACGAGTATTGTTACACTTTTGTGTTTGTTGACAGAACGGGGGACGGGGGTGGGGGGGTACCAACTTGCTTTTTGGCTACCCTGGGGGTTACAGTCCCTGGTCCTATGGTTCCACCACTAGGGGGCGGGCTGGCGCTCTTTCCTACTCTCCTTCCACTTCCCCTGTTCGCTCTCCGAGCTTCCGGCAGGGGGCGCCGCAGCCCCCTCATCCCCGTGGCCCCACCCCCTGGGCAACCGTCGATTGGGCCGGCGCATGACGTCACGCCGTTTTAGCCAAACAAATGGGTTTCAGGGCGAGCGTTGGGCTCCGCCGCGCCGCGCCGCGCCGAGCGCTCCGTCCGCCTCAGCTGTGGGCAACGAGTCGGGCCTGCCGCCGCCGCCGCCGCCGCCGCGTCGGGCTGGTGCAGCCCGGGGCCAGGCCCTAGCCGGGCCAGGAGCTCAGGTGGGTCGGGTTCGGGTTGGGGTAGGACCAGGAGGGCTGCGAGGCCCTGCCGGCCGAGGCCACCGTGGCCGCTCCCCGCCCCCTCCGCCGCGGCGGCCGGCGCTCCTGGGGTTCGGGGCGGGTGGGGGCGGGGGCCGCCGGCGGGTCCCGGGCGCGGAGCGACCACCGCGCGCGGCTTCGGAGCCGGGACCGCGCGGCCCGCGCGTCCCCCCGGGCGCTCCCTGCCCGCGCGCCGGCTCGGCCGCCGAGCGCCCCGCGGGCCGCCGAGGTCGTGGAGGAGGGGAAGGCGTCGGAGGGCGGGAGCGGGGTGTCGGGGTCCCCGGGGCCGGGGAATCGCGGATAGGCCGTGAGCAGCCCCGGACCGGCGGGCTGAGGCAGTGCGGCCGCGGCGTCTCGCGCGCGCCCACCTGGGCTCGGCCGCCGCGTCCTTCCCTGGCCCCGGCGCAGGTGAGCGGGCGCCCGCCCGCCCTTCACCTTCCCCGGAGTGCGGGTGCCGCAAGTGGACTGCGGGCTCGGCCCTGGCGGGCGATGAAGTCATAGGACTGCGGGTCCGCGCGTGTGTGTGTGACGTCAGGGCTCTTCAGGGACGGGGCCGTGATGTCATAATAGGCCCCAAGCCGGGACCTTCGTGGTCGCTAGAGCTAGGAGAACGGGGAGCGGCGGGGGGGGGGGGCAGTTAAGACTTGTGTCAGCCCACGCCTGGAATCGCCGCGGATTTGAACCGAAAGTTGCTCGGTGATCGGCGTTTTACCATTTTAAATGTGGTGGTTAGGTGCTTGGACTTCCCACTTCAACCTTAGCAATCGTTAGGATCGTTGATAGGGAAAACAGAAGGCCAAATAGGTGTTTTGGGAGGGAGGGATGCATGGAGGTGTTGGGCGTAAGTGCCTCCCAGGTCTGGAAGCTCAACGCCTAGTGGAATGGTTTGTGATGAGAATGGCTGGGGGAAAAAAAATAGGACCAGTTGGAGTGCTGACAATTCAGTTTGCCTTCCTTTCGGGGCCAGCTGTCTGCTCGCATTTTTATGAGGGAGTGGCAAGAAGTCGCAAGAGTGTATCTCATTTATTTATTTATTTTTTGGTGGCTCATTTATTTATATCTCCTTTATTTTTCCGGGGCTTGAACTCAGAACACGGGTGTGCTGTCCCTTAGCTTTTTTGCGCTCAAGGCTAGGGCTTTCCCACTTGAGCCGCATCTCCACTTCCGGCTTTTTGATGTTGAATTGGAGATAAGAGTTTGCTCTACTTTACTGCCCTGGCCTTCAGAATAGCGGGAATTACCGGCGTTGAGCCACTGGCATCCTGCTGGGAGAGCATATCTTAAATGAACCATTTTTTAAAAATAAAAATCGGCTAACTTTGAATTCATCCAAAATTCTTCTTAAGTAATTACCTGATATTCGAAGTTATCTAGGTTGTTTCCGCCTCTCCTCCCATGTTACCACGGATAATTGAAGGTTTTCAGTAGTTACAGCTCAGCAACAAGACTTTTTCTTGCTTTCTTAGTAAGACTGTACTAAAACAATATAATAACATATCCCAGGAGTGCTTGTCTCGACAGGCAACTAAAATTTTGTCAGTAATGCTTTCAAATAATTTTTTTTTCTTTTTCTTGTTTTTTGGTCGGTCATTGAACTCTGGGCTTGGTCGCTGTCCTGTGCTCTTCAGCTCAAGGCGAGAGCTCTGCTGCTTAAGCCACAACACTTCCGGTTTATTGGAGATGAATCTTTGGACTTTCCTGTCAGGGCTGTCTTAGATCCTCAGATCTCAGCCTCCTGAGTAGCTAGGATTACAGGCATGGCTTGAACTAACTCAAGGTCTTGGTGCTGTCCCTAGCTTTTTTACTCGGGGCTAGCACTCTTATCACAGCTCCCGTTTTGGCTTTTTTGAGGGTAATTGGAGCCGAGTCTCAAGGACTTTCCGGCTAAGGCTGGCTTAGAACCGTGATCCTCAGATCCAGCTTCCAGAGTAGCTAGGATTATAGGTTAGGAGCCACCACTAGGCTGGAGTTTACACAATTTTAAACAGTGAGTTATCTATGCATATTGTTTTTCCTCTAAAGCATTCCAGAGTACACCTGAACAGAAGCTAGTCACTTGCAAAAACAACTCCTCTGACATTCCAGCATAGCAAGACTTTTAACTTTGCTATTTAGAATTATGTATGTAGACTAGTTCAAAAGGTGAGCCTGGGGGCTGGGATGTAGCTCAGTGGCAAAGCCCTAGCCTAGCTAGTACGTGACCTAGGTCTATCCTCATTACTCCAAAAGAAGGGAAGATGAAAAAAATGCATTAAAAAAAAAAAGCTGGCTTAAAATGGAGGCATAATTTCAATTAGTGTTTTCAGCAGGAAGCTTGGATAGAAGTCTTTGATTTTTTTTTCTTTTCCTTGCTGACCTTGACTTGTAATAGATTTTTTTCCTCTTAATGCTTCCTTCTCTCCATTTGCTCTTCAGAGATTTCTAAATAAAGTACTACTTGTCTAGATTTTGCTTCATGCAAGTGCAAATGGAAATAAAAGCAAATATTCAGGAAATAAAAGCAAAAATTACTTTTACTTTCATTGGATTTATTTTGGAGGGTAGTGATGCTGAGGTTTGAACATAGGGCATCAAATATGAAGCCAGAACTTTACACTTAGTAATAGCCCTAATCCTGTACTGTTGGATTTGACTGGAAGTTCAGAAGACAGAGCTTTGGAATAAATCTTTGATTTATCAGGGATTTGATCCTCACTAAAACCTTGGGAATTCACAGCTATCGCTTATACAACAAACTGTTAGATTTTTTTTTTCTTTTAAAGAAATCAGTGATGATATAGGGACAGTGATAAAATTTGATCTCTTGGATCTTCAGAGACTGGTAGCCAAATTGACATAAAGGTGCTGATATGGGAAGGTATCCATTAAGATGAAGATGGTCTCAGGTATTATGTAATGAATTGAAGGTATTAAAAAAATACCTGTGTAAGTGTTTACCAAGAGGTGGCCTTCTGAAGCAGGTTCCAAGGTACCATAGAACTTGTGTACTAATATAGATGGGAAGGGAAAGTCAATCTGAGTTGAAAAGCCTATAAATGGTCATAGTGAAATGCCTGCTCCTTGGCAAGTTCTTTTCCTCTCTAGTTTGCTTATAGTTAATAAGTTAACTAAGTAAATACTTGCTTTACAGAATGAATGTCTTATTGTATTCTGATATGATTGAAAAACAGTGACAGGTATTTTAAAAAAGACAGCTTATGTGTATATGATTGAAAAACAGTGACAGGTATTTTAAAAAAGACAGCTTATGTGTATCTTGTATAACAAACCATAACTTTTTTTTTTTTGTCTGTCGTGGGGCTTGAACTCTGGGCCTGGGTGCTCTCCCTCAGCTCTTCAGCTCAAGACGAGAGCTCTACCGCTTGAACCACAGCACCACTTCCAGTTTTCTAGTGGTTTATTGGAGATGAGTGTCTCATGGACTTTCCTGCCCGGGATGGTTTTGAACCATAATCCTCAGATCTCAGCCTCCTGTACCTAGGATTACAGGCGTGGGCCACTGGCGCCCAGCTCAAACCATAACTCTTATGGAACATTTTTATAGTCTGTTTTTACTTTTGGCAGGAGGCTTTTCACCCACACTTTGCAGTTATGGGTCTAGGAAGCAGTTTTTACTTAAAAATGGTCTTATGGAAATTTGAGATTGAGATTAAGATATTTTGTCTTTTTATTCACTTATAGCATTTGAAGGGACTAAATCAGCAAGTAGCTAGTGAGATAGCATCTTTCTGATAGATAAAGGCAAACGTTATGGAGAGTGAGAGTAAAATGTTTTAGAAATTGTTTAGGATTTGTATGTTGGGTTAGTTATTAAGATACACATGTAAAATTTAAAATCTCATTGTTTTACTACCTTGTTTTCTGAACTTATGTTCAGCCAGTTTACTTTCTATGGTTTTGACATTCTGGTAGATTTTAGTATTTGTTGGTGAGAAAACAGAGACTTCATTTCGTGTTACTGTCCAAAATTTGCAGCTGTTTAGAACTAGATACTTGGGGGAAGCCGCTGTGGTATAATGAATGCCTTCTTTGTAGCTTGTGTGTAAAGGGAAAATTCAGCACGTACATAATCTTCAGTCTTTTGTAAGCAACAACACAGAAAAAAAACATTACCTTCAAATGCCTTGAATTCCTATTCTTACCTTTGCCTAATTTTCTTCTCCCCTTTAGCTTATAATTATGATATTTTTCGAAGTCTAGGAATATAGTAGTAATTAAAATGTAGGTTTTTCTCAGTGTTAATTTCTCCTTTTATTTACAGTTTTATTTTCTAGATACTTCTTTGAGAAGGCACTAGATCTTAAATATTCAACTTCAGCTTTTTGTGTTTTCTATCTAGCACAATGTAAGTGTTAACCATGAAGCTAAGCATTGTGTGTGATCATAACATCAGACACAAGTTCTCTTCATCCAACAAAGTGGTTAAATATAATTATGCCAGAGACTGTAACACATGGATGAAATGTGTGTTGCAAGTAACATCCCTGTGTCATAGAGAGGGCTTTGGGTCTGAGAGGCTTGAATTAGGCCTAGAAAGTGCATCCTTGTGTTACACCACATTGGCCATGTGTTTATCTAAAGGTTAGTTTAAGCGGAATGTTGGAAACTCCGGTAAAAAGAATAGAGAATAGATTATAATGGTCCAGGACAGACAAAAGACCTCAGCTCCACACATTTGAATTATCTAGAATGAATAGAGCTTAGTGAGCAAGTATTTTCTTGGAGGCAAGAAAAAGCTCAAGGCCACAAGTCGTCTTGTGTAGGCTTGCTAAAATTAGAGATCCAGAGAAGTGGGACAATCAGAGATCTATTCTTTTCACTCTCAGGCAAGTATGTACCCTCAGTTAATCCTTTTTTATAGACTTGGGAAATAACATGAACCGTTCACACCATTCTCCTCTAGTCTTTACTTGCTTTTTCTAATGTTTCATAGTGAAAAATTTCAATTTGTAATTTTAAGATAGTCTGTAAAATATTTTGCTGAATTCCTCTATCTCATGTTTTTGTTATATTTCAATGTAAGCACACTTTATACCTATATACTTCAGCATGTTTATCACTGTCTCTTTTTTTAGGTGAAATTTATATGTAGTAAAATGTACAAATCTTACACAGTTCCTTGTTTGAGCAAGTTCACACATGTATGCAGCCTTTACTTCTGTAAGGTAATAGAACATTACCATCACCACAGAAAGCTTCATTCTTTCTTTTTTTTTTTTTCTTTGCCAGTCCGGGGGCTTGAACTTAAGGCCTAGGCACTGTCCCTGAGCTTCTTTGCTCAAAGCTAGTACTCTACCACTATGCCACAGTGCCACTTCTGGATTTTTCTGTGTATGTGGTACTGAGGAATCAAATCCAGGGCCTTTTCATATATGCTAGGCAAGCACTCTTACCACTAAGCTACATTTCTAGCCCCACAGAAAGTTTCTTTATGCACTTACTTTTGCTTTTTAATCTCCTGAAGCATTACATCCACCAGTTCTTATGAACTACCTATTTCAAGGACCTACATTTATTAGCAGCAGCATGTTTGGGTGATGTAATGCTAGGTATAAGAATAAAAAGAGTTCAGTGCCAGTGGCCCATCCCTCTACTCCTAGCTACTCAGGAGGCTGAGGTCTGAAGATTGTGATTCCAAGCCAGATTGGGTAGGAAAGTCCTTGAGATTTCTTAAAATTTTATTTTATTGTAAGGATGCTGCACAGAGGCTTGAGATTCTTATCTCCAATTAATCACCAAAAATTCAGAAGTGGAACTCTGGCTCAAGTGGTAGAACACTAGCTTTGAGTAAAATCCAGGCCCTGAGTTCAAGCCACAGGACACCCCCTCCCCACCAGACACACACTCAAAGTGAAAAAAAGAAAAGATGAACCTTAAGAGGTTGTTAGGAGGTGGGGGGAATAGTGTCCTTGTGTAAAAGGCTTGAGAAAAACGTTGTCTTTATCATGTGAGAGAGTAGCAAGAAGGTACTGTTTATGAGGAATGACTGAATACTCCATCACCTTGATCTTAAACTTCCAGCACAGAGCAGTAAATGACAGTTGTTTATAAGTGACCTGGGTCACTTATAGTAGTCTGAATGAAAAAAGACAGAAAATGATACATCAGATCCATATTTTTAGCTGTTACAGCAACATATCCTTACATCAGAGGTGGATATGTTGCTATAACAGATAGCTAAAAATATGGAAACAGTTTTGGACCTGGGTAATGGGTAGAAGCTGAAATAGTTGTGGAGAAGATGCTCTGAGAGGAACCCTAAGGATAATACTAGTGAGGGCTCTGAAAAGAGCTGTGAAGAAAGCCTCAGTCTTCTTAGAGATTATAAATTGTAATGAATAGATTGTTGGAAAAAATTTTAAGGGCCATGCTCATGACATCTCAGATGGAAATGAGGAACCTGTTGTTGGAAACTAGAGGGAAGGCAATCCTTGTAAAGTGGCAGAGAACTTTGTTGAATTGTGCTCATGTCTATACTTTGTGGAAAGTAAAAATAGTGAACAATGAAGTAGGTACATTAGACATAAATAGTTGGCAGAAATACCCAGCAAAATGTCGATAGTGCTTATAACTGCTCCAGACCAGTAAAAGGAGAGATGAGAAAAGAAGACAATTTATAATCAAAAGGGACTGAGAACTTAAGGATTTCAAAACATTCTCAGCTGTCACATACTAAGAAGAGTGAAAAGTATGTTCAGGCAAAAACATCTAAGGTGTGTCCCGGTGAACTTTGAATAAGGAGATTAGTGTGGGTAGTTGGACACCAGGTACTATTCCTCAAGACAATAACTGCAGTGGTATGTGGGAGATCTTTAGGGCCGCCCTGCCTATCACAGGCCTCAAATGCCAGAGCCATGGAGACAGAAGGATTTCATTGTGATTTCTTACTTTACAGTGTAGCACCCTTTAGCCATCCTGACTGTGGCTGTGGTGGACCCATGTTATACTGGCCTCTTCCCTGGAGGTTATAGATCTTAACTTTGGCCTTGTCTATATGGTGTGATCTCCAGGGAAGAGTGGATAAGCTGTCTTTTTTTTTTTTTTTTGGGGTCCGGTCATGGGGCCTGAACTCTGGGTCTGGGCGCTGTCCCTCAGCTCTTCAGCTCAAGGCTAGTGCTCTACCACTTGAGCCACAGCGCCACTTCCGGCTTTTTTTCTTTTTGCTTATGTGGTGCTGAGGAATCGAACCCAGAGCCTCATGCATGCAAGGCAAGCGCTCTACCACTGAGCCACCTTCCCAGCCCCGATAAACTGTCATAGACATTACTACTGCCACCTAGATTTCAAAGGATGCTCTGGAGAGCTTTTGAGTCCAGACAGAGATCTGTCTCTGGGATAGGCCACCATAGAGAACCTCCCCTAGGAAAATGAACAGTGGAGCCTGAAGAACCACCAGCTAACAACTTCAGCTTATAAAGGCTGCAGGCATATGGCTAGTGAGATGTGCCACTTGGGCTGTGCCAGCAAAGCCACAGGAATGAAGCTATCTGGATCCTGGGAGCTGGAACCCCCAGCATTGTGTGTCTGAAAGGCATTAAACTAATTCAGAAAAGGTTGTATTCTGGTGAGACCTATTTCTCCTGCTTTTCGCTTTTGGAATTGTCCCTGATTAACTGTTGTATTTGGAAGTATATAACTTGCTTGATTTCACAGGCTCATGTCTGGAGGGGAATTTGTCTCAGGTTGAATGGATGAATCATATCTTTGATCCTCCTATCTGATTTAGGTGTAGAATCTGTACTTTAAACTTGAGTTGTTGCTGCAATGAGTTAGATTCTTTGGGACTTTTGAAGGATTGGATGCATCTGGAGTGTGGGAGAACATGAATCTGGGGGACCAAGAAGCTGTACTGGACTAAGGAGTCAGAGAAAAGAACTATTTCTTTGCCTTTTAAAAAGGCTAGTTAGAAGTTTTGTATAAAGAAACAGTAGTAGATGGGTGGTTGGTATCAGAATTTGAAGGGAATCTGAATATTTTGTACTAGTTACAATTTTTGTGGATGTACAATTTTTTTGAAAAGCAAATCTTTCAGTTAAATCTTTAGCTTGTTTGTATCCTTTATTCTAATTCGTTCTACTCCAGTAGAAGCCTTCTTTATTTTTGGTGTTCTTTTGTTTATTTTTTCATCTTTATTGGAAGTTTTCTCTTCCAGATCTAGACAAAATTGTGTTATTGGCCATTTTTTTTTTTTTTTTGGGGTCCAGTCGTGGGGCCTGAACTCTGGGTCTGGGTGCTGTCCTTCAGCTCTTGAGCTCAAGGCTAGTGCTCTACCACTTGAGCCACAGCGCCACTTCCGGCTTTTTTCTTTTTGCTTATGTGGTGCTGAGGAATGGAACCCAGGGCCTCAGGCATGCAAGGCAAGCGCTCTACCACTGAGCCATCTTCCCAGTCCCTCTTTTTTCTTTATAGTGCTGGAAATCGAACTCAGGGCCTTATGCATGCTAGACAGTGCTGTTTTAGAATTTAAAAATATTTTTTTTGTTTAAAATTGTTTGATTCTGTAGAAACACTCTTGGGAATACAGAAGAGAATTATTGAATATCTGTAGTTTCTGAAGATAAAATTTGAATTTGATAAGGATATCTCAAAGGACACATTTGTCTTATTATCCTAGAGCCAGGAAAGGCAGTCTTGTTTCCAAAGTAGGGCAAGAGATTTTATTTCAAGTCCAGTCATCAGGATTATTCTCTGGAGGTTCACAACCCTTTAGCCGTAGGGAATAGGTTTCTGTAGGTCTGGCTGTCACCTTTCCTAAATGAGGAGGTTGGAAATCAGGATCTATTAGCTCTTTTGGTAAGTATTGAAATGTATCCCAAGAATAAGTCCAAAGAGAGCGCGCGCGCATGTGTGTGTTGTGTCTGTCCATGTCCCCGTGTGTGTGTGTCTGTGTGTCCGTCTGTGTGTCCCTGTGTTCCTGTTTCCCCATGTCCTGGGGGGGTTTGAACTCAGGGCCTGACCACTGGCCTTGAGTTTTTTGCTCGTTCCTCCCCCCCCCCCCCAATTTGGGCACAGATCTACTTCCAGCTTTTTTGTGGTTAATGGAGATGAGAGTCTCAAAGACTGCTGCCTAGGCTGTGGCTTCTAATTGCAATATTCAGATTTTAGCCACCTGAGAGGCTGGGATTACAGGCATGAGCTACCTGGCCTTTTTTATTCTTTTTTTCCAACATACATTCTTTCCTTCAACATTGTATTTGCCTACATCTTATTTAATATAATAATGATTAGCTTGATAAAATAGGATATCAATACTCTGTGTGTGTGTGTGTGTGTGTGTGTGTGTGTGTGTGTGTGTGTTTGTTTATAGGCATGCAATCATACACTAGTATTGGGACTTGAAATCAGAGTCTAGGTGCTGTCCCTTGGCTTTTTCACTCAAGGCTTAAGCCATAGCTCCACTTGGGCCTTTTGATGGTTAATTGGAGATAAGAGTCTCTCACAACCTTTCCTGCCCAGGCTAGCTTCTGTCATTCTCAGATCTCAGCCTCCTGAGAAGCTAGGATTATAAGCATGGTCCACTCATGCCCAGCTATCAATTAGTGTGTGGAATTTTAAGGCTTGTTATTTATATGACAGACTATGCTAATATACTCTTCACTTCAGTTACTTTTTTTCTTAGCAGTTTACAGATCTTATTTATATTCTTGAGCATATAGCAGTCTTTAAGAGTTTATTATTTTTATCCTTTATCCTTTATTATTTTATCCTTTATTACTGTGTGTTACTCCCCTCTTTGCTAAATATGAGTTGATTGTATAAGTTGAATTTGTTAAAGGCAAAATAAATACTAACTACTGGAGACATCACATTTTTGTTTGATTAGCTAGTGGGTTATAATTTTTTCTCTAATTAAAATGTAAATTAGGGGTTGGGAATGTGGCTTAGTGGTAGAGTGTTTGCCTAGCATGCATGAAGCCCTGGGTTTGATTCCTCAGTACCACATAAACATAGAAAGCTGGAAGTGGCACTGTGGCTCAAATGATAGGAGTACTATCCTTGAGCAAAAGCAGCTCAGGGACAATGCTCAAGCCCTGAGTTCAAGCCCCAGGACTGGCAAAAAAAAAAAAAAAAGTAACGTTGAAGTATATTTAAAATAGCTAATAGTTAATAAATAAACAATAAAAGAGTTAATAAAATAGTTAATAACTAAAATAGCATGTAGTAGAAAATACTTTAAAGTTTTTACTTAGTTTTTTTTTTTTTTTTGGGTCCAGTCATGGGGCCTGAACTCTGGGCCTGAGTGCTGTCCCTCAGCTCTTCAGCTCAAGGCTAGCGCTCTACTACTTGAGCCACAGTGCCACTTCCGGCTTTTTTCTTTTTGTTTATGTGGTGCTAAGGAATCAAACCCAGGGCCTTAGGCATGCAAGGCAAGTGCTCTACCACTGAGCCACCTTCCCAGCCCCTACTTTAAAGTTTTTAGTGTGAAAGATTTAGAAGTTTATTTATTGGTACTGGGTTTTGGCTTTGTTCCTTCCCTCTCACTTGATTTGCTTGCTTGCTTGCTTGCTTGCTTGGTGCTCTGCCATTTGAGCCATACTTATTGCCCTGCTTTTTTTGCTGGTTATTTTAGAGATGGAGTTTTTTTTTTTTTTTGGTCGGTCGTGGGGCTTGAACTCTGGGCCTGGGCGCTGTCCCTCAGCTCTTCAGCTCAAGGCGAGCGCTCTACCACTTGAGCTACAGCGCCACTTCCATAGAGATGGAGTTTTGCAGACTTTTTTTGCTTTGATTGACTTCAAACTGTGATCTTTGGATCTCAGCCTCCTGAGTAGCTAGGTATCCTCATTGGCACCTGACTTATAACTTTAAAAACAATTTGAAGATCTTGTTAAGTGAAAAATCATGTTGATATTTCATTTATTAATCTAGAAGATGAATTATAAAAATTTTCTCTTTGAGAGACAATCTCTGAATTATGATCTCAGTTACTTAAGGATACTTTATATATTGTCAAAATCATCTTAGTTTGGTTTTTATTTTGTGTATCTTTCTTTACCTTATGTATCCTGCTTGAATATTAATTGTCCTATTGTAAAATGTAAAGAATGAAGAGTTGTGAAGCTTAAGAATTCTTTTATGAGTGATTAATGGGATTCTACCCCCTCCTCCTCTTAAGGGGTTCATGCTCCTTTATAAGATATAACTAGCCAGTTCTGATAGCCTCTCTTCCAATCCTAGTGATCCCAGCATTTAGGAGGCGGAGACAAGGAGAGGATGAGAGCTTCGTAGAGTTCATGATCATCCTGGGCTACATAGACTGCTCTTGTCTCAAAAAAAGATAAAATTAATTTTGTTGGATGACATAAAATATTACTTTTGTTTTGGTAAAGGTCCTGAGTATTTTCAAGTATACTTGCTAAACTAAACATCTAAAACTTTCTGAGGTTTAATGGCTTTGCTTAAATATATGTAATCCCTTGACTATAATTTAGTTTGAATTCTAAAGTTTTGGATTTTGAATAAATATAAGATGACATTTTGGAGAAACTAGAAAAAAATCTTTTAACTTCCCACCTTTCTACTTGTGGAGCATTTTAGTCTTATAGGTTCTTGTTTTTTTTTTTTTTGTCCGGTCGTGGGGCCTGAACTCTGGGTCTGGGTGCTGTCCCTCAGCTCTTCAGCTCAAGGCTAGCGCTCTACCACTTGAGCCACAGCGCCACTTCCGGCTTTTTTCTTTTTTGTTTATGTGGTGCTGAGGAATCGAACCCAGGGCCTCGAGCATGCAAGGCAAGTGCTCTACCACTGAGCCACCTTCCCAGCCCGTCTTATAGGTTCTTGAAGAGTCAACAGAACTTCAATTTATTGTTCTTGGCAGCCAGAACCTTAGCTTTATTCCCTTTTAGGAAAAAAACCACATGAAGTTTTCGTTAGTGAACCTCAATGTAATTACTTAGTTTTGTTGCTTAAGCAGTCAGTCATTTGTATCATTGTACTGTAGACATCTTATTCAAAGAAATAAAGCTTAGTTTTATTTCCCTGTGCATTCTATTTGTTTCCATACTGTTACTGTTCACTCATCAAATGGTAATTGTGTGCTTGCTTTGAGCCTTTATTTGCATGTAGTCTGTTGAACTGAAATGCTTTATTATAGAATAACACTGTATGGAAAGTACAGTCTTTGCCCATAAGAATATTTACTTTGAAAGGAATAATGTTACCATTTGTGTCTACAGTTCTAAAGGACATGTAGAACAAAAATTTCACATTGCTTAGAATTTTTGAAGGGCTAGTAATTTTGTGTGTTATTCTCCAACCCTGTTTGAAATGATTTGACTTTGCTTATTATTTAATTTTTTGACTTTTAGTACTAGCCCAAGGCTTCATACTTACTTGATGAGTGCTCCTATCACTGAGCTATAACTTCTGCTTAGCAATTTGATGTTTATGTTACTGTCAACTGGAAGGTATAAATGGTATCTTCTTTATGGGTTTTAATATATGACTATTGATAGTTTAAGAGGTTATTTATATTTGAGGTAGTTCAATATTGGAGGTCTCTACTTAATGATCAAGGTGGTCATGTTCTGGTGTTGGTGCCACAAACAGGGATTGCTGTTCAGTGATTGTGTGCTTAGCATTTGCAGGGCCCTGGGCTTGGTTTATAGCAAAACAAAAGTAGCAACTACAAAGAAAAATCTGAAAATATATGTTTGTTTCTGAGTAAAGGATTTTAAAAATGTATATTTAGAATACTGAATAAATTCTGAATATTTATGCCTGTAATTAGAATCATTACATGGAACTAGGGGATATAAAATTGTATATTGCTATTCTATACAAAAATGAGCCGGCCATATCATAGTTCATGCAAGGAACTTAAGCAAATACAAAGGGATCGACATAATCCCCTGTATCCTATCTGACCACAGTGGAATCAAGCTAGCTCTCAATAACAAAGCATACCGCAGAAATTTCTCCAATACATGGAAATTGAACAGCACACTCCTTAACAATGCCTGGATAACAGAAGAGATCAGAGAAGAAATAAAGCATTTCCTACAACTCAATGAAAATGAAAACACCTCACAAAGAAACTTGTGGGACACAGCAAAAGCAGTCCTGAGGGGCAAATTTATTGCCCTCAGTGCCCACATCAAGAGAATGGAGACAGACCAAGTAAATAATCTCATGTTGCAATTAAAACAGCTAGAAAAACAGGAAAAAATGGGACCTAAAGCTACTAGAAGAAGCCAGATAACCAAATTAAAAGCAGAGATTAACCAATTAGAAAATCAGAAAACCATAACCAAAATAAACCAAACAAAAAGCTGGTTCTTTGAAAAAATAAACAAAATTGATGGCCCATTGGCTAGATTAATTAAAAAAAGAAGAGAGGAAACCCATATTAATAGGATTAGGGATGCCACGGGAAACATCACCACACGTACCCAAGATATCCAAACAATTCTAACAGACTACTTTCAAAAGCTATACTCTCTAAAGGAAGAAAATCGGGCAGAAATGGATGCATTTTTAGAGAAATACAAGTTGCCCAAACTGAGCAAAGAAGAAGTTAACCAATTAAATAAGCCAATATCCTATAATGAGATACAGGAAGCAGAATTCTATAAGACCTTTAAACAAGAACTAATACCCATACTCCTCAAGCTCTTCAGAGAAACAGAGAAGGAAGGAGCTATCCCAAACTCATTCTACGAAGCCAATTATCACACTCATCCCCAAACCAGGCAAAGACCCAACCAAAAAGGAGAATTACAGGCCAATCTCCTTGATGAACACAGATGCAAAGATCCTTAACAAGATTCTAGCTAACAGAATCCAGAAACACATAAAAAAAATAATTCACTATGACCAGGTAGGCTTCATCCCAGAGACACAGGGATGGTTTAACATACGTAAGTCAATAAATGTAATCCAACATATCAACAGAGCCAAGGTCAAGAATCACATGATTATCGCTACAGATGCAGAAAAGGCCTTTGACAAAATTCAACATTCATTCATGCTAAAAGCTCTGGAGAAAATAGGAATAGAAGGAACATTTCTAAAAACAATAAAAGCCATTTATGACAGACCAATAGCCAATATTATACTTAATGGGGAAAAGCTACAACCAATTCTCCTAAAATCAGGAACAAGGCAAGGATGCCCACTGTCTCCACTCCTCTTCAATATAGTCCTAGAACCCTTAGCCAGGGCAATAAGGCAAGAAAAAGACATTAAAGGGATCCGCATAGGAAAAGAAGAAGTTAAACTATCCCTTTTTGCCGACGACATGATACTATACCTCCACGATCCCAAAAACTCCATCCCCAAACTCTTAGAAATCATAAATCACTTTGGCAAAATAGCAGGATACAAAATAAACCCACAAAAATCAGTTGCCTTCCTATACACTGATAATGTACAGGAAGAGAGGGAAATAAAGGGAGCAACCCCATTCACAATAACCTCCCGAAAAATAAAATATTTAGGAATTAACCTAACCAAAGATGTAAAAGAACTATTTAATGAGAACTATAAAAAGTTAAAGAAAGAAATTGCAGAAGACACTAGGAAATGGAAAGACCTCCCATGCTCCTGGATAGGCCGACTTAATATAGTAAAGATGGTAATACTTCCAAAACTAATATACAAATTCAACGCAATTCCTATTAAAATCCCAATGACGTACATCACTGAAATACAGAAAACAGTCCAAAAATTCATATGGAACAACAAAAGACCTAGAATAGCCAAAACAATTCTAGGGGATAAAGACAATATGGGAGGGCTATCCATGCCGAACTTCAAACTCTACTACAGAGCTATAATAACAAAGACAGCATGGTACTGGCACAAAAACAGACCCGAAGACCAATGGAACAGAATAGAAGATCCAGAAATAAATCCACAGGCCTACAGCCAGCTGATATTCGACAAAGGAGCCAAAGACATACAATGGAAGAAACACAGCCTCTTCAACCGCTGGTGCTGGGAAAACTGGGCAGCCACATGCAGAAAACTAAAAGTGGACCCCAGCCTATCACCATGCACCAACATCAACTCAAAATGGATTAAAGACCTTAACATTAAACCTGAATCTCTGAAACTACTGCAGGACAGAGTAGGAGAGACACTTGAACTAATAGGCACAGGAAGGAACTTCCTGAACAGAGTCTCAGGGTCACAACAAATTGGAGAGAGACTCGACAAATGGGACTACCTTAAAATAAAAAGCTTCTGCACAGATAAAGCTATCGCAACCAAGCTAGAAAGACAACCAACTAATTGGGAAAAAATATTTACCAGCAATATATCAGACAAGGGGTTAACATCCTGTATATACAGGGAACTCAAGAAACTAATCCCTCCCAAACCCAACAAACCAATTACTAAATGGGCAAGGGAACTAAAGAGGGACTTCTCAAATGAAGAAATAAAAATGGCAAAGAAACACATGAGGAAATGTTCATCATCCCTGGTGGTGAAGGAAATGCAAATAAAGACAACCCTGAGATACCACCTTACCCCAGTCAGAATGTCCCACACCCACAAATCAGCCAACGACAAATGCTGGAGGGGATGTGGAGAACGAGGAACGCTATTACACTGCTGGTGGGAATGTACACTCATACAACCACTTTGGAAAGCAGTCTGGAGGGTCCTTAGAAAGCTAAAGATTGACCTCCCTTACGACCCAGTCATACCACTTCTAGGCATCTACCCTGAACAACAGGAACCAATATACAAGGACACGTGCACCTCCATGTTTATTGCAGCACTGTTCGCAATAGCTAGGATATGGAAACAACCTAGATGCCCCACCACAGATGAATGGATCCAAAAATTGTGGTATCTATACACAATGGAATATTATGCAGCCATTAGAAATGACAAAATAATGGCATTTGCAGGGAAATGGATGGAGCTAGAAGGAATCATGTTGAGCGAGGTAAGCCAAGAACGAAGAGACAAACAGTACATGGTCTCCCTGATAAGTGGATGATAAATCCAAAATGTTAGGTGATATGACAAAACTAACAGGACTTAAGAAACAAAGAACTCCCACTCATCTGGTTGAACCACTACTAAATATCCCCATGCTGCTGATCACATATATGGTATATAACATATGAGCACCGTTATATATTACAGACTGTGATAGACAATTTGCTCCAGGAAAGTTAGAATGAACTTGTGACTTTAAATGAGCATCATTATTCCACAATACTGTGAATTTCCGGAAATTAAGTAATCACTTAATCACGATAAAAAAAAAAAAAAAAAGAACCTTGGGGAAGGGAGGGAGGGAGGGGATGGTAGGCGGAAAACAATGGAGGGGGTAACAATGTTCAAGAGAAAGTGGAAGTGTACTCATTACCTCACTCATGTAACTGTAACCCTCTGTATAGTATCTCTACAATAAAAAAAATTTAAAAAAGAAAAAAAAAATGAGCCGAGACTTAAATGTTGTAGTTAAGAGTAGTTTTGTTTTGTTTTGGAGTCAGGGGTCTTTCTCTGTGGCCCAAGCTAGCCTCAAGCTCCAGATACTTCTGCCTCAGCCTTCTTAGTGTTGGGCATATACTATCATAATTGGTTGAAGAATAAATTTCGAGTAATTCTTGTTAATTGAAAAAGATAGTAGGGTTTATAAATGTATAGTTTGAAATATTCTTGTATAGAAAACTGGCTAAGAGGGGCTGGGAAGGTGGCTCAGTGGTAGAGCGCTTGCCTTGCATGCATGAGGCCCTGGGTTCGATTCCCCAGCACCACATAAGCAGAAAAAAGAAAAAAAAGCCGGAAGTTCAGGCCCAGAGTTCAGGCCCCACGACCGGACCAAAAAAAAAAAAAAAAAAGAAAACTGGCTAAGATTAGTTTTGATACATATTTCAGGTATCACTTGAGTATCTTATCTGTTTTACAAGCTTGAAGTTATTTTGAATTGTAACTCTAGAATATATACTTCTTTTACAAAAAAATGAACCTTTGTACTTGATTCTTTCAATCAGAGAAAAGACTGTTGGCCTATTTGATTTAGTTAGTTGTTCTACACTTAGAACAGATAATAAGAAACTAAAAGATACACAGTACGTACTTAGAGCAGAAAGATGTGCTTTTTTTTTTGGTCAGTCTTGGAGCCTGAACTCGGCCTGGGCGCTGTCACTCAGCTCTTCAGCTCAAGGGTAGTGCTCTACCACTTTGAGCCACAGCGCCACTTCTGGCTTTTTTTGCTTATGTGGTGTTGAGGAATCGAACCCAGGGTCTCATGCATGCAAGGCAAGCACTCTACACTGAGCCACCTTCACAGCCCAGATGTGCTCTTTTTGATTAAAATATTTTCTTGCCCTTCTAAAGAACTGAGTTATCAGCTCCTTGCTTCTCTTTTTACCTTCCCAACGTTTTATTTTTACTCTTATTTTCATAATAACTAGTTGATCTTAGGGGTAATTCAGTGTAAGATCATCTTGAATCTATGGTCTAATGTACATTTGTTTTTTGAGTAGGTAATGTGTCACATAATTC
Source organism: Dipodomys merriami (assembly GCF_024711535.1). Taxonomy (NCBI): domain Eukaryota; kingdom Metazoa; phylum Chordata; class Mammalia; order Rodentia; family Heteromyidae; genus Dipodomys; species Dipodomys merriami. The sequence goes on along the minus strand of NW_027202270.1, from coordinate 142,812,377 downwards.
AAAATGTAGTTTGAAGTTTCCTTTTGTCTTTTGGAACATTTTAGAAACAACTAATGTTACTTGCTCCCTATTCTTTCTGTATGTATTCTGTTCTCCCATTTTATTTTTTATTTTTCCCCATCAGAATGTTTTATTTCTATTTTTAAAAAATCATCTTCCTCTGAGAGTATCAGCAGAACTCTTTGTCAGTATTCAGTCCTTCTGTTCTCTGCACAGAACAATAGCTGGCTGAGTGGGCAGCAACTCATAGAGAAAGAAATGGAGAACTTGGTATGGTTTACTGGCACCTCATGGGAAAGGGTCACTGTGTTCATTGTCCATAGAGTGCCTTATCAAGGCCTCTTCTCCAGGCTCAGTGTGACTCTGGGACTTGTCCTCATCTTCAGAAAATGCCTTGTTTTTTTTCCTCACCACTGACGATTGTTACCTTGGTTCTGGGGCTTGAACTTAGGGCATGGCATTGTCCTTGAGGTTTAAAAATTTTTTTTATTTCTCCACCTCAAGGCCAGGGCTCAACCATTTGATCCATAACTCTACTTCTGACTTTTTGGTGGTCAATTGGAGATAAGAGTTTATAAACTTTCCTACCTGGGCTGGCTTTGAACTACAATCTTCAGATCGCAGCCTCCTGAGAAGCTAGGATTATAGTCCTCAGCCATTGGTGCCACAGCTGCCTGTCATTATTTTTAAAAAGTAAATATGGACATATACTCCACATATGAATATTGTTCTTGTTTCCACTTAATAGATAGTTATATTTGGTATATTAAGAATGTACTTATAGCCGGGCGCTGGTGGTTCATGCCTGTAATCCTGGCTACTCAGGAGGCTGAGATCTGAGGATCACGGTTCAAAGCCAGCCCGGGCAAGAGAGACCGTGAGACTCCTATCTCCAATAAACCACCAGAAAACCAGAAGTGGCCCTGTAGCTCAAGTGGTAGAGCGCTGGCCTTGAGCTGAAGAGCTGAGGGACAGCGCCCAGGCCCAGAGTTCAAGTCCCACGACCGACAAAAAAAAAAAAAATGTACTTATATGGTGGGCACTGGTGGCACATGTACACATGCACACATACACATATATACACACCAAATGTGTACATGTGTCACACCTGTCAGTGGCTTGAACAGCCAAGTGTTTTTCATGTAAAGATTCAGATAGGTACACTAGAGCTCATACAGCACTTATAGCATTGCTTTTTTTTTTTTTTCCCACATGCATTTTAAATTGAGGCATAATGAACATAGAAAATGCACAAGTATTAAATGGATAGTTCAGTAACTTTTGGCAATTGTATGAATATACTCACAAGTCTTAACACCAAAGTCAAGATAGCTAACCAGTCTATTCTCTTTCCCTACCTTCACTTTTCTGATTGTTTGGGCTCTTCCTCCCTCTCTCCCTCCCTTGCTCTCCTCCTCCTCCTCCTCCTCCCCCTCCCCCCTTCTTCCTCCTTCATTGTAAAGGTGATGTACCAGAGTAGTTAGTTATATAAGTCAGGTAATGAGTACATTCTTTTCCAACAGTGTCACCTCTTTCCTATTTTCTCCCAGTTTTTCCCTCCTGACCCCCCCTTCCCCACAAGTTGTACAGTTCTTTTTCAACATAGTGTCTAGTATCACTCCTGCATTTATTCATTCTTTGTCCCACCATTTCTGTGCTTCCCCTTAACCTTCCTCAAAGCAGATAAACCTACATACAAGACAAAAGGCACAGAAATCCAGTGAAAAACAGTGACAAAGGAGTAAGAAAATCCACAAAAACAAAAAGCAGAATAACAGAATTACTTGGGTTCTTTATCTTAATTTTACATGTGTTGTTGAGTCCTCATTGACCCACCTATCCGGATCTCTAGCTAACCCACTTTGAGCAGAATGCAAGAAGGAACAAAGGTCAACTTTGTGTGTGTGGGGGTGGGGGGGGGAGGAAAGAGATACAGGATGACAAAAGGTAGTGCTAGTTTTTTGCCTGGTAGAACATTTAGGTTAAGGAAGTACTTCCAATGCCCTAATATGGTGAAAATGCCTTGAAAACACAAGACATAATTTGGTAATGTAATGTTAAGTCAGATGATGCATATGCATTGATTTTTCATTTTATTTAGATCAATTCTAAAAGGATAGTGATGGTCTAGGTATAAAGTAACCCTTGTAGTAAATGAAGAGGAAGACAAGAGTTTCAGGAATTTTCTGAAATAAGCTGAACTTGAGGGTGTGCCTTTAGTTCCAGGTACTCAGGGGGCTGAGATGAGAGGATTGCTCAAATTCAGGAGTTTGCCATCCCTGTGACAAAATAAAAAAATTAAAATTAGAGCATAAAGTTAAATTTAACATTAGTTTTTCTTTCATTTTCTATTTTCTCACAAATTCCTTAACATGTAGAAACATGTCTTCAGCTAATCTTTTGTTGCTGCTGCTGCTGCTGCCGCCGATGATGATTACGATTACTATAATATCTGTAGCCCAGGCTGGCCTCAATGGTTTTCCTGTCTCAGTTTCTTGAGTGCTAGTTAATTAGCTACCATGCCCAGCTCTCATAAAGTGTCCTTTAACCTAATGGGGAAAAAGAAAGTAATGAAAACAGTAATTTGGTTCCTTTTGTACAGCTTTTTTTTGTGGCTCTTATAATTCTCTTTTTAGTCTCCATTTGCTAAATTGGTTCAGATAAATTACATAAATTATATTTTGCTAAAGCTAACTTTTAGTAGAATATCAGGTTCTTCAAATGTTATTTTTATACTGGGTGTGTAATATACACCTATAATCCCAGCAAGTGGGAGGCTAATGCAGGAAGATTCCAGCCCAGGGTACATAACATCTCTCTCCTCTTCCCCTACCCTTTCCTCTATCCCCCTCCTTCCCTCCTCCATTCTGCCCTTTCTACCTTCTTTCTCCCTTCTGCCTTTCTTTCTCCCTCCTCCATCCTTTCCCCCTTCCCCACCTTTGTTTTACCACTTGAGCTACACTTTCAGCCTGGAATATTTTCTGGTTAATTGCAGACAGTGTCTTGGCTTTTTCTGCTTAGGCTGTTTTTGAACTTTGATCCTCAGATCTTAGCATAGCTAGGTTTATAGGCTTGAGCTCTGTCTGCTGGCTGTATGCTTTTTTTTTTTTTTTTTTTGGCAGACCTGGGGCTTGAACTCAGGGCCTGGGCACTGTTCTTGAGCTGCTTTTGCTTAAGGCTAGTACTCTACCACTTTAGCCATAGTGCTACTTCCAGCCTTTTCTGTTTATGTGGTACTGGAGAATCAAACCCAGGGCTTTATGCATGCTAAGCAAGCACTCTACCACTAAGCCACATTCCCAACTCTGTATGCATGGTTTTCTTATACCACATAATAAAGTCTTAGCAAGTAGAGACTTTTTAGTTTCCATGGCACATGGTATAGCATGTACTTTGTGTGTTAATCCTGATTTATTTCTAAGCGAACTGAATTTTGGCAAAATGAGAAAAATTACTTCTGATAGCAATGTTTTGGCCCTCTGGATGGGAATGGGGCATTAGATTTAATATAATACCATGTTTAGTTCTTTTGAAATTGTCAAAAGAAAACTCCAAACAAGCTATGAGCAAAAATGAGCAATGAGCCCCTGTGTATGTACCAGTTCGTGTGACACCAACATTTGCCATTCTTGTTTGCATCTTTTGAAAAATTAAGAAGCAAATTCTAGATATTGTCATTTAGTTGTCATCTAAAACTCAAATATATTCAAGCAGTGGTATCATTTGTAAGTAACCTTTTTTATTCATATAGAAATATTTATATTTTGCAAATGTTTGACTTTTTAACTTGTCAAAAGTAGTTTTAAACACAAAAGTAGATGGGATCCATGTCGTAAACTAGCAGTTATGAGTTTTCCAATTGTGTGGGAGGAAAAATAATCAGTTCATTCTCTTATTTGTTTTATCTATTCCCCTCCCATATCCCTCCTTTATATTATTTTCAAGCAAATCCCAGCGTAGATACTATCGTATTTACATTGTTATTTGTTATTTTATTTTTCCTCTTTTCAGTACAAGGGCTTGAACTCAGGGCCTTTCATTCTTCCTTGGCTTTTTTTGCTCAAGGCCTGCATTGTATTACTCAAGTTAGCTTTTTTCAGTTTTTTTCTATGGTTAATTGGAGATAAGATTCTCAGATTTGTATGCCTGGGCTGGCTTTGAACTATGATCCTCACATCTCAGCCTCTTAAATAGCTAAGGTTATCCACATGAACCACTGATGCCCAGCAAACACTATGTATGTGTTTTTTACTCTTTAAAATATATATCTATATATGTATAAAAAGCAACCTTATGTATAGGTCCCTATTCATTCCTTTATGTTATTGGGTGGTGTTCAAATAACCATATGTAAGATAGTAGTTTTCTTTTGGTAATACTTTTGAGTCAGGATCCATATAAGGTTTCTACCTTGTAGGTAGATGATTGGTAATAACCTTTAAGTTCCTTTAAATTTGTAAGTTTCATCTCATTTCTTTTTTCTCTTTTCCTTAGTAATTTAAAAATTTTTTAAGAATATGTATTTTGTCTTTTGAATTTCTCAGAGTCTTGGCTGGGGGTTTAGCCCAGCGGAAGGGCGCCCGCCCTGCACGCACAAGGCCCTGGCTTCGGTCTTCAACCCTGGGGGAAAAAAAAAAAAAGAAAGAATTTCTCAGAGTCTAGTTTTTTTTTTTTTTTTTAAAGGTGGTTTTTATTTTTGTTTTGGCAATTCTAGATGATGAACTTAGGGCTTGGCACATGCTAGCTAGTTAAGTGCCACTCAACTACATCCTTGACCTTCAGAGTCTGGGTTTTAATGATTATATCCCCTCCTTCCTTTCTTCCCCCGCCACCCTCCCCATTATATGTTTCCTCTTTCCTATTCTTTTCCTTTCTTGAAGGGTGTCACTATATAAACTGACCTCAGACTTGCTGTCCTAGGATCCCTCCTGCTTCTGCCTCCCAAGACATGGGCTACCATAAGCTACCTCTCAGTATGTTTTTATGTGTTTTGTTTTTCCTGTAAGTTAGTGATTGAATGTAGAGGTGTTCATTTTAGAATTTTAGAGTGAATATACGTACAAGGTAAAATTTAAAAATGGTTCAAAAGGCTTTGTATTGAAAAGTCATTTTTCCACACTATACCTTAGGTATTCCCTATAGGACATTATTCTGTCTAGGATAAGTGATTTAGTTCTATTAAGCTTTTAAATCACCTTTGGCCATACCAAATAATTGTAATTCTGAAACTACAGAGGTAATTCTTTGCAAATTTAAAATTTTTATTTAAATATAAAAAGCATGGCCTTTTATATATAAAGCAGAATTATAAGGTAAAAAGATAATTCAAAGTTGTAAACCAGTTTCCTTGGCACTGTAGGGATTTGTCTACCTGTAAATCAAGGGCAGTACTTTTTTTTTATTGTGAAAATACTGTACAGAGGGGTTACAATTACATGGGCAAGATAATGAGTACATTTCTTATCAAGCATTGTAGCCTTCTCCTTTGTTTCTCCTTCCCATCCCTTCCCATTCCCTCCCCCCACCCCCCACCAAAGTTGTGAAGTTCGTTTTTTGACATAACAACTTGTACATCTCATTGTTGCAATGGGTCCATCTGTATCCCTATTTAAACGATTTGTTTTTCCCCTTCCCCTCCACAAATTATACCGACATCAAATACAGTGAAAGCAGGGGTTATACCATGGGGGAGGGACATACAAAGCAAAAAAGAAATAATCTTATAAATGTGTTAGAAACAATCACATGAAAGAAAAAAAAAACATTTGAATACATATCTTAGGGTTCATTTCCCTAACATCAACTTATCTGACCTTTTCTGCTTGACTCAGACATATACTAGATATTACAAATAAGGGAAACCATGGGACCTATGTTTCTTTGGGCCTGGCTGGCTTCACTTAATATTTTTTCCAAGCCTTTTCATTTCCTAACAAATAGGGCAATGTCATTCTTTCTGATGGAGGCATAGAATTCCATTGTGTATATATACCACATTTTCTTGATCCATTTGGGTTGGTTCCATATCTTAGCTATAGTAAATAATGCTGCAATAAACATAGTCGTGCTGGTAGCTTTAGTGTGGTCTTGTTTGTGAACATTTGGGTAAATGCCCAAAAGTGAATTGCTGGGTCATAGGAGAGCTCTATGTGGAGTCTTTTGAGGAACCTCCATACTGCTTTCCAAAGTGGTTGAACAAGTTTACACTCCCACCAACAATGCAGTAAGGTTCCCTTCTGTCCACATCCCCTCCAGCATCTATTGTTATTAGAGGTCTTGATTATAGCCATTCTAACTGGGGTGAGGTGGTATCTTAATGTTGTTTTGATTTGCATTTCTTTTATGGCTAGGGAGGTTGAGTATTTCTTCATGTGTCTATTAGCCATCCTTCTTTCCTCTTCAGAGAAATTTCTCTTTAAGTCTTTAGCTCACTTATTTATTGGGCAGTTGTTTCTTTGAAGATTTGTTGTTGGGGGATTTAATTTTTTGAGTTGCAGGTATATTTTAGATATGAGACCCTTGTCCATTGTATGGCTAGTGAAGATCTTCTCCCAATCCGTGGGCTTTTTATTGATCTTGCTAGCTATGTCCTTTGCCATGCAGAAGCTCTGCAATTTCATGCAATCCCATTTGTCCAACCTTTCTTTGATTTGTTGTGTTTCTGGGTCTCTATTAAGAAAATTTCAGCCGGTGCCAAGGAGACCTAGTCTCCTATTCCATCCTGTAATGTATTCAGAGTGTCTGCTTTGACTCCGAGGTGTTTGATCCATTTGGAGTTGATTCTGGTGCAGGGTGATATATAAAGATCTAGCTTTAGTTTTCTACGTAGTTAACCAATTTTGCCAGCACCATTTACTGAAGAGGCAGTCTTTCTTCCATTCTATTTTTTTAGCTCCCTTATCGAAGATTAGATGGCTATAGGTCTGTAGGTTCATTTCTGGGTTTTCAGTTCTATTCCATTGGTCCTGAGGTCTGTTCTTGTGCCAGTACCAAGCTGTTTTGATTACTATGGCTTTATAGTAGAGTTTGAAATTTGGTATTGATATTCCTCCAGCAGTGTTCTTTCTGTTGAGGATCGTTTTTGCTATTCGGGGTCTTTTATTGTTCCATATGAATTTTTGGATTGAAGGGCAATACTTTTATTATGTCCTTTGGCATGTCTTGAATGAGAAAGCACCTAACACTGTATCAAGTATGGGAGAGGAACGTGAATGTTAGTTCTCTACTAGCATGACTATAACTAAGTAAGCTTATTGGACTTAGCATGGGCTCAACCCTTCACATCTCTTCAATAAAAAAGCAGTGTGAGACACAAAGCATTATGCTTTGGAAGGTAATAGCTGTTTTAAAATTTACTTTTTAAAAAATACTCAAGGGCTGGGTATGTGGCTTAGTGGTAGAATGCTTGCCTAGCATTCATGAAGCTCTGGGTTCGATTCCTCAGCACCACATAAACAGAAAAAGCTGGCAATGGTGCTTTGGCTTAAGTGGTAGAGTGCTAGCCTTGAGCAAAAGAAGCTCAGGGACAGTGCCCAGACCCTGAGTTCAAACCCTAGGACTGGCAAAAACAAAATAACCCCCCCCCCCAACCTCAGAATACAAGATATTCTGTATTTTGTGCTCTTCAAAAGAGGAGATACACAAGAATGCTTTGATATCAGTAGGGAATTGAAATGTCTCATTTCAAAATACTTTTAAGACATTTCTTTTGTTATCTTATGTATGTTGGTGTGAGTCTGCCCCAACCTTCTTCCCTTACTGGTGATTTTTTTTTTGTTGGTCGTGAGTGCTGAACTCTGGGCCTGGGTGCTGTCCCTCGAGGCAATTCAGCTCAAGACTAGTGCCCTACCACTGGAGCCACAGTACCACTTGTTTTCTTTTTTCTGCTTATGTGGTGCTGAGGAATCAAATACAGGGCCTCACACATGCGAGGCAAGCACTCTGCCACTGAGCCAACTTCCCAACCTTGGTGATTGGTTTTGAACAGTAGACTTTACACTCTAGTTTGTGATATTTCTACCCTTGGTCTATATTTCAACAAAAAGGCCATGATTGTGGTGACATATCTGTTTAATAGCTTTAAATGTCCTGTTGTATAAAGCAGCTATAAGAATGGGTACCAAACTGGGTGTCAGTGGCTCATGCTTTGTAAACCTAGCTACTTAAGAGGCTGAGATCTGAGGACTGTGGTTTGAAGCCTGCCCAGGCAGGAAAGTCAGTGAGATTTTAATCTTCAATTAAGCACTAAAAAAGCTGTTAGTGGAGCTGTGGCTTAAGTGGTAGGGTTCAGCCTTCTGCAAAAATAAGCTCAGGGACAGTGCCCAGGCACTCAGTTCAAGCCCTAGGACCAGAAAAAAAAATTTTACCAAATGACTTTAGGAAGATATTTGAACCTAAAGTCTGTATGTTTGTTTTAGAAGGACTTGTAAACAATTTAAAAATTATTATTAAAATAGTTTTAGGAAAGATTAGTTCTATAGGTTTTGTATGTGTGACTGTGCCAGTAGCTTGAACTCAGGACCTTGTACTGTCTACCCACCTATGCCTCCAGTTCTGAAAGAGCCAATTCTGATTTAAAACTTCAGAAAAGCTTCAGAATATTTCTTTATACAGATAACCCTCATTATAATGCTTCCAGTATTTTAGTTAACACTTTATATCTATTTGTGTTAACATAAAATGTGATTATTGTTGTCATTATTATTAGATATCAGAGATTTTTCTCTTCACTTCTTTCCCTCCCTCTCTTCCTTACAGGATTTTAATGTGCAGCTAAAGTTGAGAGCAGTTGCCTAAGGGAGGAGTCATAGGTTATTGGTGTGGCCTTCTGAATGAATATTGGTGCCATTTGAGGAGAAAATATAGAAAGGGACTTGTGTGCAATTTCTGATTGGAGTTGGCAGTTAGAAATAGGTTCTGATGCTCAGTGCAAAGTTTGTGCTAAAGATGAAATGTAGAGGAACTACTACCAGCTTGATACTACTTGAAGTTACTAATTATTAGGGTCAGGTGAAATTGCCTTTGGAGAGCTAGCATAATAAAGATAGGACCTTTAATCCTGGGAACCTTGAAATGTTTGGTGGATGGGAAGAGGAGAAGAACAAGAGGAGTGTCCAGTCTAACCTGTACAAGAAAGCAAAGGAGGGGCTGGGAAGGTGGCTCAGTGGTAGAGTGCTTGCCCCTCATGCATAAGGTCCTGGGCTCGATTCCTCCTCACCACATAAACAGAAAAGGCTGGAAGTGGCACTGTGACTCAAGTGGTAGAGCACTAGCCTTGAGCTGAAGAGCTCAGGGACAGCACCCAGGCTTAGAGTTCAAGCCCCATGACTGACACCCCCCTCACCCCCCCCCCCCAAAAAAAAGCGATATTTCAAAGCCAGAGAAGAAGGGGCAGGTGATAGGACTCAGACATGCCTGTCATATGATTGGTGCTCAATTTATTAGTATTTAAAAACCAAAACATTCTGTGCATATTACACTGGGCTGGCTTGAGGTGTGCATACACAAAATAGCAATAATTTTAATAACAATAAGTAAATCTCCTTCTGTTAAATATGAAAGTGTCTCAGGAAATCTCATTTCTCACATCTGCTGTTTCTGAGTGTGATCTAGAGTTGTTTCTTAGTATTAAGCTGTGTGCTGGTAGTTCACATCTGTACTTCTGGCCACTCAGGAGGCCAAGATCTGAGGATTGTGGTCCAAGCCAGCCCAGGTAGGAAAGTCCATGCAGTTCTTAACCTCCAATTGTGGCAAAAAGCCAAAAGTGAAGCTGTAGCTCAAGTAGTAGAATGCTAGTCTTGAGCAAAAAAGCTCAGGGACAGCACACAAGCCCTGAATGCAAAGCCAGGACTAACACACACACACACACATACATGAAAAAAACCAGTATTGTAAAACATTTGTAAACTCAACTACTTCATCTAGTGTCCAGTCAACAAACATATTTATATGTGCATGTGGTTGATTACTGTAGAGGATTGAATAAACACAATGATTTGTGTTGTAATAAGCAATTTTTAGGCAAGGATAAGGGTATTCTGTGGGACTCTGGGACCATAGTAATCATTCACACCTCATAAGGTCGGTACAGACTTTATCCTTGTCAATCTAGTTCATCAAATTTTGAGTTCTAGTTACAGGTAGCTATTCAGACATGCCACATACTGTTTTAAAATGCATGTGCATCTGATTTGTCATATCTTCTTGAATTACAATTTATAATTTCCTTATTATCTAATACTCCTTCACAGGACTTTGTAGGTATAATTACTATTATGTTAACTACCATCTTTATTAAAATATAATTTATGTCCACATAATTTATCCACTTAAATGTACATCTGAGTGCTACTCAGAGTTGTATAATTCTCAGGCTAACCAATTTTAGAACATGTGACTAAGTCATGAGAGTACCATTTGGCTATCATGAAGATAGGAAAAATAATCCCTATACTCATGACACTGTCTTCAACCCCCAATCTCTAGTGCTAGGTGACAACTACTAAATATTTCTATCTGTATATATTATGTATATGCCTTAGATATTCATACAAATGTTTTATATATTTATATATCTTTTCTTTTTTTCTGGTCATGGGCCTTGAATTTAGGGCCTGAGCACTGTCCCTGAGTGTGTCTATGCTCAAGGCTAGAGTTCTACCACTTGAGCCAAGCGCCAATTCTGGCTTTTTCTGTTTATGTGGTACTGAGGAACCCAGGGCTCATACATGCTAGACAAGTGCTTTACCACTAAGCCACATTCCCACATTCATCTTTTTTTCATAGATATGTTTAAAAGCTATTTTTTTTTTTTTTTTTTTTTTACTAAATAGATTTTTTCCCTCATTGGTTGTGAGGCTTGAACTCAGGGCTGAGCATTGTCCCTGAGTTCTTTTGCTCAAAGCTTACCACTTTGAGCCACAGCATCACTTCCAGTTTTCTGGTAGTTAATTGGTATCTCATGGACTTTCCTGTCTGGGTTGGCTTTGAACCATGATCCTCATATCTCAGGTATGAACCACCAGCGCCTGGTAGATATGCTTATATATATATTATATAAGTGTTTATATATATATATATATATATATATATATATATATATATATATATATATATATATGTTGTGTGTGTGCATGTATGTGCTGGTTCTGGGGCTTGAAGGGCTGGGTACTGCCCCTATGCTTTTGTGCTCAAGACTGGTGCTCTGCCATTTGAACCACAGCTCCAGTTCCGGCTTTTTGGTAGTTAATTGGAGATAAAAGTCTCAAAGACTTCTGGGCACTGGTGGCTCACACCTATAATCCTAGCTACTCAGAAGGCTGAAATCTGAGGATCACAGTTCAAAGCCAGCCTGGGCAGGAAAATCTGTGAGATTCTTATCTCCAATAAACCACTCAGAAAACCTGAAGTGGCCCAGTGGCTCAAGTGGTAGAGTACTAGCCTTGAGCTGAAGCGCTAAGGGACAGCATCCAGACCCAGAGTTCAAGCCCCATGACCAACAAAAAAAAAAGGTCTCATAGACTTTCCTGCCCCAGGCTGGCTTTGAACCTTGATCCTTAAATCTCAGCTTCTTAACTAGAATTACCTTTTATATAATATGCCCTCAAGTCTTTCATTTAGAATAATGTTATCAAGGTTTATTCATACTGTAGCATGCATCAGTACTACAGTTTTTTATGACTGAATAATATTCCATTGTATGCCTGAACCACAGTTTGTTTATTCTCTCAGAAGATGGAAACCAGGGCATGATGTATGCATGAATCTTACCAACTCCTTTAATTTATAAATTGGGTTGTCTTTGTATAATTGAATTATAAGCATTCTTTATATATATTGCATATGAGTATGTCATGAAGTATATGTTTGGAAACTTTCATTTTCATTTGTGGGTTTTATTCCCTCTTAAAAAAAAACATTTTGTTACTGTATTGTTATTGTATATACAGAGGGGTTACAGTTACATGAGTCAGGTAATAAATAAAATTCTTTTTGAACCATGTCTCTCCTTCCCTCACTCTTTCCCAGTTTTTTCCCTACCATTCTTACCCTTCATTTTTTACATAGTGTCTAGTGAGTACCTCTGTTGTATTTGTTCACCCATTCTACCTTTTCTGTGTCTCCTCTTACCTCCCAAAGACAAATAAGACAAAAGGAAAAGGCAACAAAAACTGCAATAACCACCACTACAACAGAAAAACTACCACTTGGTTTTGTTTCTTGGAGTTCATTTCATCAGACAATATTTATTTTTTGTCAGATGTGGGGCCTGAACTCTGGGCCTGGGTTCTGTCCCTCAGCTCTTCAGCTCAAGGCTAGCACTCTACCACTTGTGCCACAGCGCCACTTCCGGCTTTTTCTGCTTGTGTGGTGCTGAGGAATAGAACCCAAGGTCTCATGCATGCAAGGCAAGGATGCACTCTACCACTAGCCACCTTCCCAGCCCCCAGACATTATTTTATATGATCATATGCACATAGCAATCGATCCTTTAAGAATCTATTTTTTATTCATTTGTGGTGTTTGTTTTCTCCCCTCTTTTTTCTTGATTAAAATTGTTATAGTGAAGTCCAGTGGCCTTTTTTCTTCTGTTCTTGTATTTTTTGTGACATATCTAAGAAGCCATTGCCTGGTCCACAGTCATAATAAATACACGTTTCTAGGAGGTTTACATTTTAGCTCTCATGTGTTGTGTGTGTGTGTGTGTATATGTATACATACATACATATATATATATATATGCCTTTTCTCTTGCTTTCTGTGTGTGTGTGTGTGTGTGTGTGCACTCGTGCACGCACGAATATGTGCGTGTCCATCCATCCTGTGGCTTGAACTCAGGGTCTGGGCGCTATCCCAGAGCTTTTTTGCTTAAGTCTGAAATCTGGACTTGAACTTGGTTTCTGACAGTGCTCATTGGCAGGCACCCTACCACTTAAGCCAGCCATGCCTCCAGCTCCTAAAGGGTTCTTGTGTTTTCCTTTGGCAGTACTTGGATTTGAGCTCGGAGGCCCTTGCTTGCTAGGCAGGCTCTCTGCCACTTGAGCCACATTCCCAGCAATAACCATTTTTCTGGGTGAAGGTTTATCCTTTCTCTCTACATTCCACATTTGAGGATTGTGAGATAATATTTGTCTTGGAGTGTTTTTAATTGTTGGAATAGTAGAGCCTAGATAACTTGATGAAGAAAAAATGTTTGAGATTTTAGAACCATGGTTCATAGTCAATTCAGACAGCCAAATCCAAGAGACTCTTGTCTCCAAATAACCAGCACAAAGCTCAAATGGTGGAGTGCCAGCCATGATTAAAAAAAAAAAAAAAAAAGCAAGGGCTTAAAGCCTGGGTTCAAGTCTCAGTACAAGCAAAACTAAAAAGTGTTTACTTAGGTTATAGTACTGCAAGTTCTGATTAAGACTTCATGATGGATGACATTAGAGCAAGTATATCAGGGCTTTGACTTGTTATAGCAGCTTATTCCTAAAGAACTACCTTAATCTTTCTGCGAAAGAGCCCTCCAATAACCTAAAGATTCCCACTAGGGCCCGCTACCTCCTAACCTGCAATACCAGGGATCAAACTTCTAACACATGGACCCTTGATGTATATACTCAACCTATATCTAAATCCTAGTAATGTTCAGTAATTATTGTGTATGATTTTGGAAAAATCACCCTGAAACTTGAGTTGTTTGAAAAGAAAATACAATAAAAAAAACCTGCCAACTGGACTGGGTATATGTGGCTTAGTGGTAGAGTGCTTGCCTAACATGCATGAGGCTCTGGGTTCGATTGCTTAGTATCATATAAACAGAAAAAGCCAGAAATGGTGCTGTGGCTCAAGTGGTAGAGTACTAGCCTTGAGCAGGTAAAAAAAAGCTCAGGGACAGTGCCCAGGCTGAATTCAAGCCCAGGGCTGGTAAAAAAATAAAAACAAAAAAAAGTAAGTAAATTAAAAAAAAACAACCCTGCCAGCAATTATTTGAAGTGCTTGTAACCAAGATCCAGTGTTGAATCCAGTTTTTGAGTAAACACTATTGAGTACTTGCTGAATGCTTCTAGGGAAAGTCGAGTATATGCTTAAGCATGCATGAGACCTTCAATCTGATCTCGTTTTACCTCTGTTACTTTGGGTGGGAGTTACCATAATTGGTTTTATTACTAGAATAAATTGGGTGCAGGAGATCATAAACCTAGATTCTTTTTTTTTTTTTTTTTTGGTCCAGTTGTGGGGCCTGAACTCTGGGCCTGGGCGCTGTCCCTCAGCTCTTCAGCTCAAGGCTAGCTCTCTACCACTTGAGCCACAGCGCCACTTCCGGCTTTTTGCTTATATGGTGCTGAGGAATCGAACCCAGGGCCTCTTACATGCAAGGCAAGCACTCTACCACTGAGCCACCTTCCCAGCCCCTTTTGTGATTCTTCTAAAATAAAAAAATGGACTGAGAAACCTTATTTAAAAATAATATTTTTATTAAGTAATATACGAAGGGATTTTAATTCCATAATTCAAATTATGAATACAATGTCATCCCCTTCCAAAGTTTTCCCTCATTTTTCTTAATCCATCTCTACCCTCAAGTTACTTAGTTCATTTTTTACATATAATGTGGTTTGGATATGATTGTATTTGCTCACGCCTGTCCTTTCTCCATTAGTGTGTTCTTCTCATCTTCCCCTACCCCCCCAGAACATGTTTCCGCTGCCTGGTATTAATTTTGATAAACACCTCAATTCATTAGTTGTTCAAAGGACTTACATCATTGGACTCCTCCCCTACGTATAACAGCCTAAAGGCAATTTGTTGTATATATATAAATCTAACAAGCCTTATTTTTTAAAAACTTAGTTTGAGCAGCAGATTCACCTAGTAGTAGTAACCTAAACTATAACTCAGGTATCAGAACACGTGACTGTAATCTCAGCATTCTGAGGCAAGAGTATACTAAGTTTGAGATTGAGGTCTCAGCATGGGCTGCATAGTTTAAGATTAGCCTGTGTTATTTTAAAACAGTAACAACAACAACAAAAACACCCACAAAAGTCGCTGCAGCTGAAATGTGATTTAAAATAATTTTTTTGGTTGGTTGTAGGGCTTGTACTCAGGGCCTGGGTGTAGTCCCTGGGCCTCTCAGTTCTCAAGGCTAGCACTCTACTACTTGAGCCATAGTGCCACTTCCAGTTTTTGAGTATAAAATATGAATCTTTAAAGTATCAGTAATAAGCAGGGTGCTGGTGGGTTATGCCTGTAAGTCTAGCTACTTGGAATGCTAAGATTTGGTAAATGGTCCTTTGAAAGCAGCCAGGCACAGAAAAGCTGGAGTTGTGGCTTGTGTGGCAGAGTGCTAGCCAAGCAAGTAAGCCCCCAAGTTTGAGGCCCTGAGTTCAAACTCAGCAGTACCTCCAACTCCTCAAAAGGTATTTTAGGGGGAGGGAAGGAGTAACACTGTTACTTCATTAACTAATCCCTCTGTATATCACTTTTACAATAGAATACAATATTATTTAAAAAAAAACATTTTCACTTGAGTTTAGTAGTGGCATTTCTCTTAACATGAATTTTATCCTCAACTTTAATCAAATCAGTGAAGCCTTAGATTTAAAGACTTAGCTATGTAAGACTTCATTAATTTGATTTGTAAAATCATAGTTATCATTGTTAAAGCTATTTTTTCATACCTCTAACATTTTTTGAAGCTTATCAATAAAGCATTAACCAAACAGATTAATTTAGGCTGCGAACATTAAATAAAATATTGCTGAAAGGAAATGCCACATTGTTTTTTGTTTTTTTTTTTTTTTGTTTTTTGGGTCCGGTCATGGGGCCTGAACTCTGGACCTGGGCGCTGTCCCTCAGCTCTTCAGCTCAAGGCTAGCGCTCTACCACTTGAGCCACAGTGCCACTTCCGGCTTTTTTCTTTTTGCTTATGTGGTGCTGAGGAATCGAACCCAGGGCCTCCACCATGCAAGGCAAGCGCTGTACCACTGAGCCACCTTTCCAGCCCAGGAAATGCCACATTTTAAACCTATGTAGTCTAGTACTGTAGCTGGGTGTTTTATCAAATGAAGTTTTACATTCTAGATAAAAGGCCTGATACTTACATATGTGTATATGTATGTAATACGTAGTCCTTTTTTCCCATTTGAAAAACAATTTGAGTCTATATTGTATGTTGAAAGTAAGCTATAAAGTTGAGTTATATGAACACTAAGCTTTCAAAATAATTGCTTAATGTTGTGGATTTTATTATAATTAGGAAAACCATATTGGAAAATGATTTTTTTCCTAAGGAATAAAAGCAGTAGAATGTATGCCACAAATAAGACATTAAGTTTTATGTTGCTGTTTGTTGCCTTCATTCACTTTCTACTTACATTAGATGATGTTTGTGTAGCCGTTTTCTCTAGAGTTTCTCTAAGAGTTGTGCTGGTCCTAGGGCTTGAACTCAGGGTATGAGTGCTGTCTCTGAGGTTTTGTTGTTGTTATTTTTAAATAAGGCTAATACTCTACTACTTGAACCTCAGCTCCACTTCTAGCTTTTTGGTGGCTAATTAGAAATAAGAGTCTCACAGACTTTCCTGTCTGGGCTGGCCTGGAATCTTGACCCTCAGATCTTAGCCCTCCTGAGTAGGATTATAGGAGTGAGTCACCAGCACCTGGCTGCCTATGTATTTTTAAAGGTTTCTACTATAGTTGTTTCTGCACAGCAGCCTTTTGGAAATTACAAGGTATCAGATGTAACATTCAGTACATATATTTTAAGTTTGCAGATTATATGAAGAAATTACATATAGTCTTTCAAATCTTGGTGGTTAGAAAAGGACCATTTTACTGGGTGCTGGTGGCTCACACTTGTAATCCTGGCTATTCAGGAGGCTGAGATCTGGTTTGAAGCCCACCCAGGCAGGAAAGTCTTATGATACTATTATTTTCAATTAACCACCAAAAAGGTAGAAGTGGAGCCATGGCTCAAATGTAGAGCACACCAGTCTTGAGCAAAAAACTTAGCTGGAACAACTCCCAGGCCCTGAGTTCAGTCCTCAGGACTGGCACAGAAAAATAGAAGGGCCATATTTAGATCTTTGTAAAACATGACTTTCTTATGAATACTGCTTTAAAATAGTGAAAAGTTTTATCATGAGGAGAAAGAGAACTTAGTATTGGCATTAGGAATATTTTTCCTATATCCTGTTAATTAGCTAAATTCCAAGATTGTTTAATATTGTATCCACCCCATTTCATTTGACTCCAACCTTTGCTCTCATGAAAGTTAGACTAATTGCTCTGAATTACTATGTATGTTTTTTTCTACAGCAGGAAGGTACTCTTAATAACCTTACCATTGTTCTTTTAAACAGCTTGCTGTATGTCTAAGAATAAAAGGGTGTGACAGAAGAGTGACCAAAAAATGGTTCTTTTTTTCCACCCTTACTGTTTAGCAGATCTGTTTTCTACTTCTATTCCTTTGTGTTCCTGGATTATTTACCATATTTTTTGCGTATTGGTCCTAGTCAACTAGAATATGTTTGCATTTGTCACTTTTTTCATGTCTGCAGTTGAGCACTTGTTTATAAATTTATTTGCTTTTTAAAATTCTTCTGAAACAGAATGTTTTCCTAAATTACAGCTTTTTGGCAGAGAGCAAATCTCACCATAAATCACAAATCCATAGGAACATTTTTTTCCTTAAAATCTGCTTCTTTTATTTATTTTTTATTTATCTTTTTTTAAAGTCACAGACACCTTTTTAAAATTTATTTATTTATTTATTTATTTATTTATTTATTTATTTATTTATTTATTTATTTTGTCAGTTGTGGGGCTTGAACTCTGGGCCTGGGTGCTGTCCTTCAGCTGTTCAGCTCAAGGCTAGCATTCTATCACTTGAGCCACACCACCACTTCTGGCTTTTTCTGTCTATGTAGTACAGAGGAATCGAACCCAGGGTCTCATGCATGTGAGGCAAGCATTTACCACTGAGCTATCTTCCAAGCCCCACAAACATCTTCACAATGGTAGTCATTATTATCTTAATCTACATTGCTTATGAAAAGAACTGTATTACCAAAAAGTCTGTTTCTACAGAGACATTGATTTAGGTGAAAGAGACAGCAAGTTTTTTTTTTTTTCTTAAAGTGCCTAAATTCCTATGATTCAAAATTTCAGATAATCGTAACAAGCAAAAAATCCATCAACATAAATATTCAAGGTTATCTTGCTCCCAAAGAGCCCTTAGTTTCTGTGACAAGGGAAAAATTTTGCTAGGAAATAGTTGAATTAAAATCCAGGAATAATGCTCTAAATCTTCATCTGGTTCTTCAATATATTGTAACCAACTGCTCTTTATTATTATTTATTTATTTGTTTTTTGTCGGTTGTAGGGCTTGAACTCTGGGGTAGGGTGCTTTCCCTGCACTCTTCAGCTCAAAGTGAGCGCTCTACCTTTCCTTCACCAGCTGGCTTTGAACCGCAATCCTCAGATCTCAGCCTCCTGAGTAGCTAGGATTACAGGTGTGAGCCACTGACGCCTGGCTATTTTTATTGATTGATTTTGGGGGGAGGGCAAGGAATGTTGTTATTGGGACTTGAACTCAGGGCCTGGGAGCTGTCCTTGAACTTTTTTACTCAAGACCACTTGAGTACTACACAGCTCTATCACAGCTCCACTTCTAGCTTTTTGGTGGTTAATTGGAGATAGGAATCTCGAGTCTCACAGACTTTTCCACCTCAGATCTCAGCCTCTTGAGTAGGTAGGAGTACAGTATTAAGCCATTAGCACCTCCTGGATACTATGTTTTAAATTACTGAGCTTTTGTCTTGACAAGAAGGGAAACTATATTTGTGCTACACTAATATGATTCTACCAAGTGATAGAGAAGGAGAAAGGAAATATAATGCAGAAATCATAAAACCTTCCATATTGCTTTAGGAGGTTAGCTCTGGATTTCTCTTTGTTTCCTTTAAAAGAACTGATACTTATATGGCAATCTCATATGGCTGTAAGCATAAATGAAGAATCAGAGAAGCAAGTATTTTGCCTAGAATTGCAAGTATATCTTGTAAGACTCCAAAGCCAGTTTTTGTTTTTTTTTTTTTTTTTTGCATTATACGTATCATCTTCTTTAAGTGGCTTACTTTTATTTTGTTTTTGTTTTTTTTTTAATTTAATTTAATTTTATTTGTGAACATACTGTACAGAG
This sequence comes from Dipodomys merriami, assembly GCF_024711535.1. Lineage (NCBI taxonomy): Eukaryota > Metazoa > Chordata > Mammalia > Rodentia > Heteromyidae > Dipodomys > Dipodomys merriami. The sequence goes on along the minus strand of NW_027202270.1, from coordinate 142,793,187 downwards.
GGGTTACAATTACATGGGCAGGATAATGCTTACATTTCTTACCAAGCATTGCAGCCTCCTCCTTTGTTTACCCTTCACATCCCTTCCCAGCCTCCCCTCTCCCCCAAGTGGCTTACTTTTAGAGTTAGATTGTCCTTCAGGAGATCCACTGAATAAAATATTTAATGTATGGGGTAAATCAGAACTTACTGATACTTAAGGCACACCCAAGTATAAAAAGTGAGTTCTTATAGAATTCACTGATAAAAAGCTTTACACTGCTTTAATAAATTTGCATATCATACCAAGTTATTATTTTTAGCTTGATTAAAAGTACAATACTACTGTAGTATATTTGCTTGCATACCGTTGTTATTTTATAGTAAGTATAATTTATAGTATAATTTCTTCATTTATATCTAATGGAATAGAAGTGTAAGCCAGAACTGTTTTCTTAGCTTGAGGTATAATTTTCTGTACCATATCATAAGTGTTAAACATTAATAAATTTGAAAATCAGAATAAAATTGTAGTTTAAGGGGCTGGCTCAGTGGTAGAGTGCTTGCCTTGCATGCATGAGCCCTGGGTTTGATTCCTCAGCACCACATAAGCAGAAAAAAAAAGCCAGAAGTGGAGCTGTGGCTCAAGTGGTAGAGCTGCTAACCTTGAGCTGAAGAGCTGAGGGACAGGGCTCAGGCCCAGAGTTCAGGCAGGCAGGCCCCACGACCAAGGGGGGGAAAAAAATTGGACTTTAATCCTCACCAATGGATTGAGGGTGAAGATATCTTCTGGCAAGAATATCAGTTCCTCTTTAGTTGTTACTCATTTCATTCCTCATTTTTATGTACTGGGATTCTTTGCTAGGCAGATTCTGTTACTTGAGATACATTGTCATTCATCTTTATCTGTGAAAAGATTCTGTGGGATTATACCAATACTTCTATAAATGCTCCACAGTGATTACTCTTTGGGGTCCTGGTATTTGCATGATATGGTTACAAACAGTATGTTTTTCCTAATCTTTTATGAAATTTAGCATTTCCTTCTAAGTACATCAGTATTAGAAATACCTGTGTCATTGTTGTCAATGGAAATTATGGATGATTTCTTAAATCATGTTTGTCGCAGACTTCTTGAAAATATGTTGGTAACATTTTGCAGATTATAGCATTTAATAAGCCTTGTGATTAGGACTTTTGTAACAGTACATTTTAAAGGGAAAAAGTGTGATGGCTCATACCTTTAATCATAGTACTGGTAACTGAGTTGGGAGCGTTGCCAGTTCTAGAGCAACATGGGCTATATAGTGACACTCCTGTGTGCGTGCATGTGTGTGAATGATTTTTGCTTTATACACTGCCAAAGGTTTTAGCTTTACAAAAAAATGTTAAATAGATCAGGTTGGTTCTGGTTGATGGGGGGAAAAAAAAACTTCTGGACATTTTTATGAGGGGTTGGGGGACTGTGTGTAGATGGGGGCCTGTGGTTATATCACATTCCTGAAATACTGAGTAAGCTAGATGGAAGCAAAATGTGATGGTAAAATTTTTTTCATTTCTTTAGTTATTTTTTTTACTAATTTTCATTTGGATATATGTATGTGTGTGTGCATATGTGTGTGTATATATGTATATATGTGTACATACATGTTTTGCAAGAATTATGTTTGTAAGTAGTTGCATTGAGGGGATGTAGGAAAACACCTATTATTTGAGGTTATCTGCTGTTGATTTTCCTAAGCAGAAGGACTAGCTTGCCAAGAACAAAAATTACCCACACAACACATGTTCTCCCCAAAATATTTCTGAAACAGAAGGTCTGTTGGGAGGCTGACTGCATTACCTTAAAAATACCAGAGCATTTGCTGCTGAGATTTTTTTGTGTGCCTGTGACTTGTTTTCTCCCTTCCCACTCTCTTCCCCCTCCTTCATGTCTTCTTTCCCCTCCTTTTTTTTTTTTTCCTCTCTCTTCTGTTTTGAGACTTAGTATTCCTGTGTCAAGCTGGCCTTGAATTCTTGTGTATAGCTCATGCTGGCTTCAAATTGATCCTCCTGCCTCAGCCTCTGGCATGCTAGGATTACAGATGTGTTTGGGATTATAGGTAAGTACCTTTATGCAGGCCTAAATGAGATAAACTGTGTGTGGGGGGATGGGGGGGTAGTAGTGCTGGGGATCAGTCCAGGGTTTAGTGCATGCTAGGTAAGCACTCTTACAATTAAGCTGCCTTTCTCTCCCCCCTCTCCCCCCATGCTTGACATGTAGTAATTCATAGATTAGCTGGCTGTAAAGTAGGAAATCCTAACAAAACTCAGCTTAATTGGAAAGCTAGACTGCTGGAGTTCTCAAATGGAGCTTGTTATTCCATTTGTAATGCATTTGTCTTTAGTTTGGGTAGGGTGGGATTTGCATTCTTGAGTTTCTAGATCCTTATCAGTCAGTATTAGGAGTGATTGTTTTTAATAGTCGTTATGACACAGTTATTCCCAGGGGGAGATTTAGTCACTGAAAGAAAAATTGTCTGAACCCTTGGAAATATATTGGGAAAACTCAGGATAGAAAAAGCGAACTATTTCAAAAACTACCTAACTGGGGAGGAGGATGCTTATTTGAATGGATGGAGGTAGCAAGAAAACAGATGAGGTTCTTGCAGTCAGTAAACTTTATAAAAGTCATGAGAGATTGTTAGTAATCTAAGATACTGCAGTGTAAATATGAAGTTTTGAGTAAGATTAAGTTGGTAACAGCCATTAATCTGGAAAAATGTTCTCTGTATAAATTGGCAAAATTTAATTTGACTTTGAGAAACAAGTAAATTCTGCTAGCATATTGTTTTTGTTGTGAGTTTGAGAGAAAAGTAGCATTTCATGTCATGGGAGTATTTTACTGGTGTTAGTTTGTAGGTGAAGACTGTTCATATACCTACAGGGCATATTAACACCAGACTTTACTAATTGAAAATGGAAACGAAGTCATTTCCATTATTAGTCATAATGAAGATGTGAAAGGTGAACTTTACCTTCATGTTTGCCTACCCTGCATCAATTTGAAGTGTAATAGGAATCTTTTTTAGATTTAAGGTTTCTTCATGCCTGCCTGCCTGCAAAACCCTGTTTGGTTTTCCTTCAACCCAGAAATGATCCTATAACAAATTCAAATAAATCACATTTAAGGAAATAAGTGAAAACATGTGTAGCTCCTTTGGCTGGACTATATATAATATGTCTGCATCTTGGCTTATTTCTCTGTGCTAAAACAAATTCCTTGTTAAACAGCCTGTAATATACCCATCACTGTTATCTAATCCAGAGGGGAACAGATGTGACAGAGCTGTGTTTTGTAAACTTTTATCATGATAATTTTTCTAGCTATATAAAAATCAGCCTTAAACTATATGAAGATGAAAGCTAAAAACAAATGGTGTCTCAGTTAAAATTAGGTATTGCATATTGCAATTTAAATTTATGTGCTAACAACTTTAGTGTTAGAATTGATAAAGGTATGAAAAATTGATTGCTGCCACTTTAGGTTAAAGGCACATTTTAGAGTTTCTCATAATGCTAAGTAGAAACAGTTACCTTGTAGAGGAAAAATTGTGAAATTAACTTGAGTTTATACTGTAGTATAAACCTGTAGGTTTAAACTTCTGAGGTTGAGGTAATCATCTTTTCCTGAAGTCTGGTTTTGTGTCACATGACAGCTGGGTATCACATGCAGCTACAGATCCTTGTCCAGCCAGAGAAGAATGTGGGCAAGATTGGAATATAGTGAGAATAATAGGAAAGTTTAGGAAAGAAAAATAGCAGAGGAAGATTATGTGGTATAATGTCATGGGATCAGATGGCACTTCAGTTTATTTTCAGCCATCTTCCTAGTACAGTCATGAGCATTAGTTTTTTTTTTGTTGGTTTGTTTTGATCAGTTGAACTTAGGGCCTGAGCACTAGTCCCTGAGCTTTTCTGCTCAAGGCTCTACCACTTTGAGCTGTAGCTCCACTTCGATTTTCTGGTGGTTTATTGTCTCACAGATTTGTCTGCCCAGGCTGGCTTGGAACTTTGATCCTCAGATCTCAACCTCCTGAATAGCTAGAATTATAGGCGTGAGCCACCAGTACCTGGCTGAGCTTTAGGTTTAAGTAGAAGAAGAATTAGAAGTGGGTACAGAAGTATGCAGTTTGCCAGGGTGTTGGTGGCTCACACCTGTAGTCCTAGCTACTCAGGAGGCTGAGATCTGAGGATTGCAGTTCAAAGCCAGCCCAGGCAGAAAAGTCCCTGTGAGACTCTTATCTCCAATTTTAACCACTCAAAAACCAGAAGTGGCACTGTGGCCCAAAGTGCTAGAGCACTAGCCTTGAGTGAAAGAGCTCAAGAACAGCACCCACACCCTGAGTTCTGAGTTCAAGTCCCACAACTGACAAAAAAAGTAGCAGTTTAAATGTTCTAGTTACAGCTGTGGTCTAGTCATGATCACAGTTCTGATTCTCTTGTTTTCTGGGCAAGTTATTTCGTAATCTCTTAGGGTAGAGAAAAGAGATGCTTTCTTTAGCTCCAGGGTGCAGTTATTGGTAATTATCCTTACTTGGGGGTTACCTATCTTGAAAGCTCTGCTGTTCTAAGGAGTAGTTTGTTTTTTTTGTTTTTTTTTGGGGTCCGGTCATGGGGCTTGAACTCTGGGCCTGGGTGCTGTCCCTCAGCTCTTCAGCTCAAGGCTAGCGCTCTACCACTTGAGCCACAGCGCCACTTTGGCTTTTTTCTTTTTGCTTATGTGGTGCTGAGGAATCGAACCAAGGGCCTCATGCATGCAAGGCAAGTGCTCTACCACTGAGCCACCTTCCCAGCCCCTAAGGAATAATTTAAATCCTTTGTCATAAAGGTATCAGGGAACAGGCCTAACTGTTGTGGTACCCAGGGTGATCATAAAGTGATTGGAGAGAACAACTTAGAAAAAAATGACAAACAGAAAATGCGATGCTAGACAAAAACTACCTCTCACAAGTATACTTTCTCTAAGGTGAGAAACAACAGCATTAGTCTTTGGGGTTTGAGTAATCATTGAGATTGCTTGTGGGAAATTCCTATTCCTAGATCTGCACTCTATAGGACTGAGGTTACCTGTGAGTCAAGGAAGTTTTATTTATTTATTTTTTATGCAAGTAATGGGGCTTGAATCAAAGCCTCCCTCTTGCCTTGGTTTTTTTGCTCAAGACTGAAACTCTGCCACTTGAGCCATGCCTCCAGTTCCAGGAAGTTTTAATTACAGTATTTTTTTCTCAGGCACCTTTTGATCTCATTATTTTAGGTTCCTTTTACACTTTTGATAACACATGCTACTGCTCTGTCTCATCGCTCTCTGCTATAATTGTCTATGTATTTGCACAAGGAGTTTCAATTCACCATGCATACCAATATACATGATTTTAAAACATTTTTTTTTTTTTTTTTTGCCGATACCAGGTCTTAAACTCAGAATTTTGCTTTCTCAATCAGCCTTTTTGCTCAATCTGGCACTGAGCAACACCTCCAGTCTGGCATGTTTGCTAGTTAATTATCAATTGACTGTCTTCCTGGGATGGCTTTAAACTGCCAACCTCCAAGTCTGTCAGCCTCCTGAGTAGCTGGGACTACAGGCTTGAGCCATTGGTCACCAGCTTCAGGGTGATCCGAGAATCACCTTTTGGAGCCAGCTTCAGCAGATAAATCTGTGAGACTCCTATCTTTAGTTAACCTGCACAAAGCTGCAACTGGAGGCATGGCTCAAGTGATAGAATGCCTGCCATGAGTGAAAAAAGTGTTCAAGAACATTATGCCCTGAATTCAAGCCCTAGTCCCAAAATATTAAATGCATGTAGTTTATTCTGTACTTCTATAAGATATTTTTAGAAGCAACAATGAAAAGTAAGCATCTCTCATCTCCTTATCTACATTCAGTTCCTGTGCTAAGCATGAATTAGAAGTTGTACATCTTTATTATGCATTGTTAGTTTATTTCATAGATTAAAATTAGCAAATGTTCACAGTACATTTAAAAACCACCTTCAGAGGCATCCAATTTTGACTCACATGGATCCTTAAGCAGAGACTATAGGAGAGTATACATGTTTTTTTCATCTCTTTCTTGTCTTTTATGCTAGATGTCCAGCAGTTATTGACAGTTTCTGGTGAGAAACATTTTTTTTTTTTTTACCAAGGCCATTTGAATATTTGCAACATAATTCGTGGGCTACCCAGAATTATCAGTACATGCAAATAGCTGTGGGAAACCAACAAGAAGCATACAGAAGTCTTATATATTTGTCCCCTGTCACGTAGCAAAAATGATTTCTCCAGTTCCTTTTACTCTTACAGAATAGGAATCTGAAAACCTCACTGGGAGTTCTAAATCTGTAAGTTGAGCTTAGCAACTAGTCATAAGCACGATTAGGCTTAACAACTAATAATGAATATCATTGATGGATGACCTAACTGGGAAAATTTAGTTTGGACAGTTATTAGAATCTTTGCATTTTTCCTGTGATCTTATTCCCAGGAGAAGCCTCTTACAATTTCCTGTGCTTAGAAGTGAGGGCCTGTCAGTGTTTTGGGAAGGGTTTTAGTGGGTGAGGCAAAGGTCTGGTTTTTATCCTAAGCTTGGCTCACATTATCATGATCAGAAATTGTTAAATTTGCTGGTGGCTATGCCTGTAATCCTAGCTACTCAGGAGGCTGATATCTGAAGGATTGTGGTTCAAAGCCAACTTGTACAGAAAAGTAAAATGCTGGACTGGAGGCATGGTTCAAAGTGGTAGAAAGTTAGGGCTGGGAAAGTGGCTCAGTGGTAGAGCGCTTGCCTTGCATGCATGAGGCCCTGGGTTCAATTCCCCAGCACCATATAAGCAAAAAGAAAGAAAGCCAGAAGTGATGCTGTGGCTCAAGTGGTAGAGCGCTAGCCTTGAGCTGAAGAGCTGAGTGACAGTGCCCAGGCCCAGAGTTCAGGCCCCACGACCAGACCACCCCCCCCCCCCAAAAAAAAAAAAAAAAGTGGTGGAAGGCTACAAAAGTAGAACAAGAGTTCAAGCCCTAGGACTGACACACAAAAGTAATTGTTTAGTATTTTTAACGACAAAATATGATACTGAAATTTGTACAAACTTAACTGATGTTAAAAATCAAGGTGTTAAAAATGAAAGTAGGGGCTGGGAAGGTGGCTCAGTGGTAGAGCACTTGCCTCGCATGCATGAGGCCCTTGGTTCGATTCCTCAGCACCACATAAGCAAAAAGAAAAAAGCTGGAAGTGGGGCTGAGGCTCAAGTGGTAGAGCATTAGTCTACAGCTGAAGAGCTGAGGGACAGCACCCAGGCCCAGAGTTCAGGCCCCATGACAGACAAAAAAAAAAAAAGAAAAATGAAAGTAATAAAAACAAAACTCATCACTTTTTAATGTTTCATCACATTTGGTTATTTTGGATGGTAAAATTACTTATATCTATTTTATTCATAGGGAAAAATACTCTAATAATGTTACTGTGCATCTCTTCTGAACTCTGGATTCCGGGACATTATTTGGTAGCTTGAAGCAGTCATGGTAAGATATTTACACCACATAAATCATCAAATACTATAACTACAGACTTAACAGATAACTGGCATATGAGTTTTTATATGCATAGGGATCACAAGAATGAAAAGCAAATGCCTAATAGCTCCATCTGATTTGGAAGCTTGATCTGCCCTTCTTCATCTGGGAGTGGGAAGTGGGGAAATACAGGAATTTTTTGAGTAAGAATAATTGTTTTTAGAGGAGATTAATGGGTCCAGAGGATAAATAGTAGACTGACTGCACAAGCTTTGCTTGAATTCTGCGTGTAGTGACATTCCAATGTCCTTCCTTGTAAGTTACTCTTAACAATTTGATAAATTATAGGGAGGGGGTTCATACAATTTCTTTATTTCTGGAAGAAATTGATTTAGTCATATAAAGAAACTTGAAATACCAAGTAAGAACATATACCTTTGTTTTGAGACTGCCTTTTTTTTTTTTTTTTTTTTAAGTTTACAGTATTCAGTATGTCAAAGGACCAGGTAACTGATGGACAGTTAGCTGTCTAGCTAAATGCATGAGAGGAAATGATCTAGGAATTTGGGCTATATTTCAAAGTTATAATCCTTCCTACCCTCCCCCCCACTTTTTTTTTGCCAGACATGGGGCTTGAACTCTGGGCTCTCCCTCGGCTCTTCAGCTCAAGGCTAGCACTCTACCACTTGAACCACAGCACCACTGCCGGTTTTTTCTGCTTATGTAGTGCTGAGGAATTGAACCCAGGGCCTCATGCATGCAAGGCAAGCAGTCTACCACTACTTGCCTTTAAATCTCTACTACTTCTGTTTGGGGAATGTTCCGTGATGCTTGCTTTAGTTACCATTCTGTATTCTAGGGTCTTCATGTATTTTCATGTATTTTCTTTCTTTCTTTTTTTTTGTCAGTCATGGGGACTGAACTCTGGGCCTGGGCACTGTCCCTCAGCTCTTCAGCGCAAGGCTAGCGCCCTACCACTTGAGCCACAGCGCCACTTCCGGCTTTTTCTACTTATATGGTGCTGGGGAATCGAACCCAGAGCCTCATGTATGCCAGGCAAGCATTCTACCACTGAGCCAACCTCCCAGCCTCTCATTCATGTATTTTCTAGCTTCCAACAATTTCTGTCCAGTTTTCTTTGTCTTATTTGCTGGCGCTTAAGATACTGTCTTTTAAAATAAAGTCTCTGTGAATGATAAACACAGACCTGTATGTTTACCATCTTGAAGTCTCAATACTGGGAATTGAACTCAGGGTCTGGTTGCTGTCCCTTAGCTTTTTCACTGAAGGCTGGCACTCTACCACTTAAGCCACAGCTGTACTTCTGGCTTTTTTTGAAGATTAATTGGAGATAAGAGTTTGTCTTGCCTGGTTGGCTTTAAACAGCATCAGATATCAGCCTCCTAAGTAGCTAGAATTATAGATGTGAGTCAACTGGTATTCAGAAGTCTAGAATAGAAACATAAATAATGTCAACAACTTAAGTAGGCAAATAGGCTTGGCCAATCTCCAGTTGATTTGTAAGTCAGGAAAAGATTTTACTCAGGGAAGGTAGTGTTTCATTTTCATAAAAAAAGAGTAACCATCTATAGATTTGAACCAGATGACCTGTGAGTTTGAGAATATGAGTTTTGCCCTTTTTTTTTCTGTTTTTGTTTTGTTTTAATGTGTGGAATAACTAAGTGGCTTCAGTTTATGGACTTTGATCTTGAGAAGTAGAATAATGATGCTTTATTGTCCCAGATTCTTTAACAGTTTAATTATCTATCAGTAGCTGGGTTTGATGGCATGGTCATTTGTTATATCTTGATCTCTAGTATGAGTTTTCTAGTTTGCTTGGGATTTGATGTGATTGGATTGGTGATCTATATTCTTAATTTCATAGGCTACCTCATAGTCCACTAAATTATGTTTTCCTGTTTACCAATTGTTACCTATAAGGCCAGTGATGAAAGATTACAAGATGTCAATTTAAGCAGAAAAAAACTTATCTGCAATCCTGCAGGAAAGGGGATTAGGATGGATTCATGGATCCCTCTTTTGAGAAATGCAGTTTTTCATCCCCCCTTCCCCCCACACCACTGAAGTCTGAACTCATGGCCTTATATATGCTAAGACTATACATTCCATTACTCAGATTACTAAACTACACCCCTACCTTTTATGTGTTGCCCTCCCCCCCATTCCACAGTCCTGGGGCTTGAACTTCAGGCTGGGCTCTGTCCTCAAGCCTCTCTACCTAGGCTTTGTGCTCTTTGAGCCACAGTGCCACTTCTGGCTTTTTCTGAGTAGTTTATTGGAGATAAGAGTCTCATGGACTTTTCTACCCAGGGTGGCTTAAATCGTGATCCTCAGATCTCAGTCTCCTGAGTAGCTGGGATTACAGGCACAAGCCACTGGTGCCAGACTATGTATATATATATATATATTTGGATCCGATCATGGGGGCCTGAACTCTGGGCCTGGGCGCTGTCCCTCAGCTCTTCAGCTCAAGGCTAGCGCTCTACCACTTGAGCCACAGCGCCTCTTCCGGCTTTTTTTCTTTTTGCTTATATGGTGCTAAGGAATGGAACCCAGGGCCTCAGGCATGCAAGGCAAGCGCTCTACCACTGAGCCACCTTCCCAGCCCCGCAGACTATGTATATTTTTATAAAAGGATGTGTGTATTTAAGACAATGACAGTTGTGACTAAAGGAAATGAATAGCTGACATTGGATGTATGATAGGTGTTTTGGTTAAGCTTATGGTTCAAAGTTGACACGATTGTAATATTTCTAAAGACAGTATACAGGAATATCCAACCGCTAAATTTTATTAAATCATTTATACAAAATAGGCTTCTTTTTCCCTCTCTTTGTCTTCATGTTTTATTTTCAAGAGATTTGTTTGTTTTTCCCAGTTCATGTGGTGAGACCTAGTCTTGACTCTACAGAGGCAAATTGTTTTGTTTTTAGGCCTGTATAATTTCTAGTACTTAATTTAGGAAGAAGTAATCCAAGAAGAGATGTCATGAGGGTTGGGCCAAGTCTTCAATATAATTATTTGTTTAGGACGAATATCCCATGGTGTCTGCAACAGGATTTTTTTTTTCTGAAATTTATTCATTTGGAAAATATGCCAAGAGTACATTGTTAAATCATTTTGGTTATTTAACAAATCATCTTAAGACATGACTGTGTCAGATTCATCTAAATCCTGAGATCACTGCACTTTTCATAATCCCTCCCTCTTAAACCTGTACTTGGTTTAGTGGGCATTTGAAATGGGAAGTCTATAAAGGAGGGTCTTTGTGGTTTGGGGAGAATTATAGTAGGTTTTTTGGTGGTTTGTTTTTTCCCCGTCCTGGGACTTGAAGTCAGGGCCTGGGTGCTGTCCCTGAGCTTTAGTGTTCAAGGCTAGCATTCTATTATTTCCAGCACCTCTTCCAGCTTTTTTGGTGCTTAATTGGAGATAACAGCCTCAAAGACTTTCTGCCCATGCTGACTTCAAACCATGATTCTCAGATCTCAGCCCCTTGGGTAGCTAGGATTACAGATGTGAGCCATTAGTGCTGGCATATGTTTTAAAAATGCCCACTTAGGCACTGACTTTGTGAAAGTGATAGTGATTACCTGCTTTACCTAGACGGTAATTCAGTCAGCTGTAGAATGGTTGGGATAACTGATAGCTACTCTTGTCCTCTTGCTGTCTTGAAATGCAAAATGGTTAGGATGAATTTTTGATCAAATTTAATCAGCATGTGCTTTTTATCTGTCTACATTTCTTTTTTTTTTTTTAAAAAACAAACTTTAAGCCAGGCATGGTGGCATACACTTAAAATTCTAGTACTTGTGAGTCAGAAGTGGGATGATCATGAATTTGGGGAGAGGCCAGCCTAGACTACATAGGGAAGAACCTGTCGTAAGTGGGGAAATAAAGGTTTAAGTTGGGAAAGCTTATCATTTTTAATGTATAGTCATAGTCTTTGTTAAAACTTTTGTAAAAACTGGGATGCTGTTGAGATGGCAGATGGCTGTGATAAAATAGGAACATGTTACCTCTAAAAAGAAACCAGTGTAGATTAAGTCATAATTAAAAATACCTATGCTTCACTAAAATATTTTTCTTGGATTAACTGTTAATGTTATGATAGTTCTCTTTTTATTCATCTTTTGACAAAACTAAAGAATAAAAAATAGACAAAGGTAATGACCAAGAGTTTCTTTGAAATTTCTTCAGAGATCTTCAGAATGTGAACTGCAAATAATCTTAAAAATATAAGACAGCCGGGCGCTGGTGGCTCACGCCTGTAATCCTAGCTACTCAGGAGGCTGAGATCTGAGGATCGCGGTTCAAAGCCAGCCCGGGCAGGAGAGACTGTGAGACTCCTATCTCCAATAAACCACAAGAAAACCGGAAGTGGCGCTGTAGCTCAAGTGGTAGAGCGCTCGCCTTGAGCTGAAGAGCTGAGGGACAGCGCCCAGGCCCAGAGTTCAAGTCCCACTACCGACCAAAAAAAAAAAAAAATATATAAGACAGCTACTTACATAAGCAAAACTGATTAAGGACTTTTTGCTTTCTCTTCAATAGAGGCTGGATGTGTGGCTAAAGAGGAAGAGGGCTTAGAAAGTTTCAAAGCCTTGGAGCAACTGTTCAACGAGGGGTTATAAGACCTTAGACAAAGAAAGGCTTGCACACTACTAGTCAAGTTTCTCATTATTAATATAGTACTTTGCTTAGTTTTCACTTTTTTTTTTTTAAGGGAAAGGGTGGTTTAATGTGCATGAATCAGTAAATGTAATATATAACATAAACATAATGAAGGACAAAAAACATATGATCATCTCAACTGATGCAGAAAAGGCTGTTGACAATATTTAACATTCTTTTATGATAAAAAGCTTTGAAAAATTAGGAATAGAAGCAGTCTCAGCAAAATAAATATTATACATGACAAATCTATAGTCAATATCATACTAAATGGAGAAAACTGAATCATTTTCGCTAAAGTAAGGATATGACAAGAGTGCCTTACTCTTATTCAACATAGTACTGGAATTTCTAGCCAGAACAAGAAGGCAAGAGAAAGAATAAATAGACCTAAATAGGAAATGAAGCAGTCAATTATTTTTCTTTGCAGAGCATTTGATTATACATATAAAAGACTTTAAAGATTCTACCAAAAACTCCTAGACCTGGTAAACATGTTTGGCATCATACAACAAGCTATAAAATCAACATTCAAGTATCAGTAGCTTTTCTACATACCAATAATAAATAGGTGAGAAGGAAATATGGAAAAGACTTAGTTTTCACTTTTGATTCCCATACTTCACTTCTCACTTTACCTCATCCATCCTGTCTCATGTTCCCCATTTTTGAATCCTTCATTTTAGGGGTTGCTGGAGAGTGAAAGTCCGACTACCTGCCTATATTATCATTATTTTGGATTTTGGGAATCAGTTCCTCAGAAATGGTATATTCTGTTATCTTTCTCCCCTACTTCCACCCATTGAGGATGCCCTAAGAGGATATTATAGACTTGGTGGTTATAGGCAACAAAAATTGATTTGTTACAATCCTGAGGCTGAGAATTTCCAGATCAGGTCATTAGATTTGGAGTCTAGTGAAAGCTTCCTTCCAAGTGCTTAGATGGTAATCTTCTTAAAAAGAAAAAGGGGGTAACCAATATTTGCCTTCTTTGGTTCCCAGCCAGTTTTTCTTTGCAACCAAACTTGCACAGGGATCTTCTGGATTCCACTTCCCTACCCCAACCCCTGATTCCTAGGGCTGGAACTTAGGGTCTGGATGCTGGGCTTGATTTTTTTTTGACCAAGGCTAGCATTCTTGAGCCACAGCTCCACTTCTGGTTTATTTGGTAATTTAGTAGAGATAAGAGTCTCAGACTTTCCTGCTTTGGCTAGCTTTGAACTGAAATCCTTAGCTCTTATCCTTCTGAGTAGGTTTGGCTTATAAGCGTGATCCACCATTGCCCAGTTTTCTAATACACGTTTTGCTTTGTTTTGTTTTTTGGTGGTGGTGGTACTAGGGTTTGAACTCAGGGTTTCAGAGTTTTGTGCTTGCCAGGCAGGTACTTCACCACTTGAGCCATACCTCCAACCCCTAATATGTTTCTAACCAGTCTGAAAAAACCTGTTTCCTCTGGAAAATCTGTAAATACTCAGTTCTGTGATGAAGTAGAGCTGTATATGTTAGAATACAGTCCAACATGTTTTCTTTGTTCTTCTTTCTCTCTTTGTATTTTCTTGGAAGATAAGTAATTTTCAATCATATTATTCATAGTCAAAAACATAGTCTTTTATGTTTATACACTCCATAATTGTTCTGCTGCTTCTCCCACCTCACTTTTTTGTTTCTTCTCCCCTTTATCCCTCCCCTACTTTTGTTTTTCTTTCTTGTTTTTCCCATCTCATGTCAATGTTTTAAAAAAAAAAAACTAGAATGTTTTGAATTTCCAGTGAAGTGGCAAATTATCTCTGTTCATAGGGTGTTTGTTGCCATGGTAACAATGCACCAGCTTATGGAAGCCAGGCAGGATGCAGGTCCATTGCTTTTAGAAGGATCTAAACCCTAAAGCCTTTTTGCAGACTTCAGTGTCGCTTGTTCAAGATGTATCTAAACATCCTTAGCTTATAACAAGGCACAGCTAACATATATTGCACTGAATAATTTCTGATCCAATATAGTATTTTGTAACTTTGAGAAATATGTGAACATTATCCAAAAAAGAGAAGCTTACTGAGCTCTTATAGCTATGATTTTCTAGTTTTTTTTTGTTACGTATATCGTGTAGTTAAATATGTGGGGAACTATAAAGAGCAAATAAACATAGTGAGTGGTCTGGCTATGACATCTGTCTTTCCATTGATTTCCAGAGTTGATTAAACTGATCGGGCTGTCTAGATGTATGTTTCCTTCTTACTTCACCACTGCAAGTGTATCCCTCTCTAAGTTATGTGTTCCTTCTCCAATAGAGGAAGGCTGTTCTTTAGTCCAAGGTATGTGAGCAGCTGGGTTCCCCTAACTGGAAGCTCCAAATAAGTGTTCAAGAAATATATAGTACAACTGGACATGTTGCTACATGCCTACAATTCAGGCACTTGGGTAGACCAAGGCAGGAGAATTTTGAGATTGTGGCCAGGCTAAGCTAGATTGTGAGACCCTGTAAGTTTCTATCTATCTATCTATCTATCTATCTATCTATCTATCTATCTATCTATCTATCTATCTATCTATCTATCTATCTATCTATCTATCTACCTACCTACCTACCTACCTACCTACCTACCTACCTACCTACCTACCTACCTACCTACCTACCTACCTACCTACCTACCTATTTGTCTGTCTGTCTGTCTTTTATCTCCCATCTATATGGAGATACAAAAACCATTTTGATGCTAACACCCATTCTGCATATTCTTTTGTGGATTTCCTTCTCTTGGTGTACTGGGGATTGAACTTAAGACCTGGAGCTTGGCAAGCCTTTTCTACTTCAGCAATATCTTCAGCCCTTCCTCCCCTTAAAGACAGGGTCTCTATTCCTGGCTGACATATCCTCCAATGGTTCAGTCTCCCAATTGCTGGTATTATAAACCAGTACACTTGGCTGTGTATGTCATTTTTAAAAGATACTCTGGTACTTTTCTTTATTTGAACTGCTGCTGAAACCTTTGTTCGTACATTGGCTTTCATTTTATCTTCATTAAACTAGGAGTACTAATGCCTCGAAGTTAATCTGTAAGGTGGTATTTTCCTAATGAATGAACTAAGAGTATCCTATTTGGCTTTCTTGGAGTGTTTAATACATTTAATACATTTTAAAACATTTCTCTCACTGTACATTCCATTAACAGTAGAAATAATGAAAGTAATTGCTACTTTCCTTAAGTGTTACCTAAAACATTGAAAGTTTTGTTTTGTTTTTGGTGCTGGTACTAGGGCTTGAATTCACTGCTTACTGTCCCTTAGCATTTATGCCAAGGTTGATTGATGTTCCAGCTACTTGAGCCACCATTCCACTTTGCAGCTTTTTGGTAGTTAATTGGAGGCCACAGTCTTAAGGACTTTTCTCAGCCTTTTGAGTAGCTCAGCTAAGTATGGATTTTTAAAGGGTCTCCTTGAGTGTGAAGCTAAGGTTGTTACCTCTTCATAAGATCCCAGTCAGTACAGGTTAGCTTCTATTTTGCTTCTCAGTAATGTTATTTGATAACCACTGAAAACAACTTTTAGGATAAAAAGCTTTCTTGGATTCTCTTTTACCTTGGAGGAAAGCATTGTTTCATACATGATACATATTGGTAAACTATTTTGCCAATGCTTTTATAGTGAGAACTTGGTATACTCAAATTGTATAACCTAACAGTGTTATGTTTTGAATTTTAGTATATCAGAAAATAATGATCTTTGATGCAATGGCTACATTTGTGACTTGAAGTAAATTTTATTTAGTGAGTTTTTCTTTTTCTGCATAATAGTTGAAGAACATTGTAAGCGGTACTAATTATGGTGACATGAGAACCACTACAGGGTAGATATTCTTGAGAAAGAGGGATTACCTCACACTGAACTTGCAGATGCAAATGCTTTTTGGAACAAAAAAGCAGGTCTTATGAGATGTTTGTGAAAAACAGTATTGTATATTTAAAACATTGCTTACAGCTCAAGTGCTATTATATTTATAGATGTGGTGTGTGTGTGTGTGTGTGTGTGTGTGTGTGTGTGTGTGTGTGTGTGTGTGTGTGTGTGTGTGTGTGTGTGTGTGTGTGTGTGTGTGTGTGTGTGTGTGTGTGTGTGTGTGTGTGTGTGTGTGTGTGTGTGTGTGTGTGTGTGTGTGCGCGCCCTCATCTGTCTACTTGTATCCAATTGGCTGTTGGAAAAACAAGTTCCTTTCCCTGACTAGGGAGTAAGATCCTGTTTTGGGAGTGTGGAAAGGAAAATATTGTGTCATGAGACATAAATTCCAGCAGTTAGTTAACCATGATACCATTAACTCATTTGGTCTAATAGTCCTTTCCTTTAGTAAGATTGGTAATAGGAAAGAAAGGGATAGTCTCACTAAAAATAGTGTGTGAGGGAATTTTGTATCATATCTCATTACTTGCCTTTTACTTCCACCTTCTTGGCTTTGTTTCTTGGTGTGCTATAATTTTGCTATTCTAGCACTGAATTAATATCAGCAGATTTTCCTTTATGATTTTGTCAGTTATTGAGGTACTAAGGGTATTGGGTGTGAACTGCACATACTTCAAGTAATTTAAAGCCAGAAAGTTAGGTGGGTTTTCTACTGAGTAATTATTAATGAAGTGTGTTTGGGCTCTGTCTTTGTCTATGTGTCTCTGTCTCTTTACCTACACAGAAAAAAAAAAAAACCCAAAACATGGTAAATAGGGCATAGTATAATTATGGTTTTTTAAAGCTAAATATTTTAAACTTTTTCTTGGTGTTCTCTTATAATTTGGGTGTGTAGAATCTGTTTATCATAAATTTTACTAGTGCTGATGCTGCTTTGGCTTTTTGTTGTTGTTGTTGTTTTGCTTTGTAACTATGTAAACATGACCTTAGACAGCTATGTGGGGAAATTTTATAGCCTTTCTCACTGGGACTTAGTGTCTGTGTACTTTAGTATTTAAAGGATATGTTTTGGGGCTTTGAAAGTGAGAGGGTAGTTGCTTACTCCCAGCTGAATGAATACCTTTATGTCTAGATTGTTCTGTCCTAGAAGTTATTAATAAAATGAAATTTGTTATTGTTTTTTTTTTGGGTCGGTCCTGGGGCTTGAACTCTGGGCTTGGGTACTATCCCTCAGCTCTTCAGCTCAAGGCAAGCGCTCTACCGCTTGAGCCACAGTGCTACTTCCGGTTTTCTGGTGGTTTATTGGAGATAGGAGTCTCATGGTCTTTCCTGCCCGGGCTAGCTTTGAACCGCGATCCTCAGATTTCAGCCTCCTGAGTAGCTAGGATTACAGGTGTGAGCCACTGATGCCGGGCAAGAAAATTGTGTTTAGTTAGTATTAAATAACTATTGTGGAAGTTTGGTGAGTAGAATTTTCTTTAAAATTTCTAAAAAATAATATTGCATAGGTATGTTTTTAGGTAAGTAGAATGCTGGGGAAAAAAGCAGTTAGTTATTCAAGTCAAGTGGCTTTTCAATTGGCAGAAAATTAGTGATTGATCATGTCCTAGACAACATCTATCCTCTGTTTCTCTACCTCTAAAAACAGGGCCCAAGTAACCAGGAAATGAAAGGTATTCAAGTATTGATTAGTCAAATTGTCCATAGTCCTGTTTAAGTCCTTACCTTTGATGTTGATTCACCCTAAGGAATACTTGCCTTGTACAAGGTATTGGACTGAGTGCTTTGTATAGAATACAGAAAAGAGTATCGTCACTGCAGAGGTGAAGACAGGGTATCTAACAAGAGAAGAGGCACATTTCTGGGAATTGAAAGGAGACACGTCGAAACCACTGGGTACTATTGGCAGAATGTGCATTTTAATTATCTCAGTAGTTGAGAAATTGAGGCAGTCTACCTAGAACATTTCAAAACAAAGCAAAACAATTTGAGTCTTTGAAAGAAATGGTGGCTGTGTTAACCACTGTTGTCTTACAAGTTTTTTTTTCTTTTTGATTTCTTATGTGTTTATTTCCATTTCTTTTCATCATATTTTGAATTTGCCTTCTAATTTACTTCCTGTTCAATTTTTTTTTTTTTGATCGGTCATGGGGCTTGAACTCTGGGCCTGGACACTGTCCCTCAGCTCTTCAGCCCAAGGCTACGCTCTACCATTGAGGCATAGCACCACTTTCGGTTTTCTGGTGGTTTATTGGAGATAAGAATCTCACAGACTTTCCTACCCAAGCTGGCTTTGAACCATGATCCTCAGATCTCAGCTTCCTTAGTATCAGCTAGGATTTATATCTCTGCTTCTGAGTATCAGCTAGGATTTATAAGCGTGAGCTACCCAGTGCCCAGCTCTCCTGTTCAATTTTTACTGAGGACTGTAGAGTGAAGAACTTAACGTTAAATGACCTTTGTCTGAACCAGGAAGGAGTGTGACTGTGTGAGATTGCCTAGAGCTTAGAGGGGAGGGACTTAGGATGAGTTTTTGCAGAGCTGCCCCACCCAGAGACTCTTGGAATTCCTTACCTCACTCCAGTCCACAAGCTGCCCATTACTTTGTGTACATAATGAGTGAACATTTTCAAGGCTTATTCATCCAGTGTTTTACAAATGCTTCTCTGTACTTCTTTTTCTGAAAACCAATAATTATGCAAGAATTTAGCTATATGCAGAAATAGTAGAATGGTAACTCCAACTTGGCAATCAAACAGCTTCACCTCACAGTCACATCTTTTTGATCTATATTTCTAGTCATTTCTTCCACATTTTGAAGGAAGTCCTTTCTTCATACTATTTACTGTAAAAATATTTCAGAATGTATCTAAGAAATGATGGCTTCAAAATGTATACACAACCACATAAATGGTGTTTGTTGAATGACTTCTGTTCCCTTAAGTCTTTGTGTGTGTGTGTGTGTGTGTGTGTGTGTGCTGGTCCTAGTGCTTGAGCTCTGGGCCTGAGTGCTGTCCCTGGGCTCCTTTTGCTCAAGGCCAGCACTCTACCACTTGAGCCACACCACCACTGATAACTTTTTCTGTTATTAATTGGAGATAAGAATCTCATGGAAGGGCTGGGAAGGTGGCTCAGTGGTAGAACGCTTGCCTTGCATGCCTGAGGCCCTGGGTTACATTCCTCAGCACCACATAAGCAAAAAAGCCGAAGTGGCGCTGTGGCTCAAGTGGTAGAGCGCTAGCCTTGATCTGAAGAGCTGAGGGACAGCGCCCAGGCTCAGAGTTCAGGCCCTATGACCGCCCCCCCCCCAAAAAAAAAAAAGTCTCATGGACTTTCCTGTCCCGGCTGGCTTCAAACCTGGATCTTCAGAGCTCAGCCTCCTGAGTAACTAGGATTATAGGCATGAGCCACTGGTGCCTAGCTGACCTTAAGTCCTTTTTAACATAGACTCTCCATGTTTTTCTTGTTTTAAAGAATCTAGAGTTTTTTTTTTTAAATCAGAACCTATTAGGAAGTAAAATTTAGAGTATTCGGTGGCTTTTACTGTATTTTGTTTGAATGAATATTCCCTATGACATTGATAGCAGTGATTAATAGTAAATGATTCAGTGTTGAGATTTTTGCAGTATGAATCTATAAAGACTAGCTGGTTATTGTCAAATGACTTCAGACTCCATAGTTCATCTAGTGAGGAAGTTGTTTAGAATTACTTATTCTTAGTTATTTCCCAGCTAGAAATAATTCCAGTTTAGTTTTCATTTAAGTATATGCTATGTACTTCTCTACTTGGTTAATACTATAAATAGCTGCATTAAAGTCTTACTTAAGATTGTCTCCTGTTGCCTCTCCCCTCCTTAGTGCTGAGGATTAAACCCAGTAGGCAGGTGCTCTACCATTTGAGCCATTCCTTTAGCTTTTATCGCTTTTTACCTTTTCTGCCTTTTTATTTCACTCAGTGTAATGATCTTCAATTCCATCCAAGTCCTTTTTTGATTGTTTTTTCCTCCCAAGGTAGGGCCTTGTATTTTTGCCTAGGGCTTACCAACAGACAATGATCCTCATATACCTGGGATGACAAGTGCCTATCACCACGCTTGGCTAATTGATTGAGATGTGTTCTCAAAGATGTTTTTGCTCAGGCTGTCTTGAACTGTGTGATCTTCCTGATCTCTGCCCTCTTAAGTAGAATATAGGCATTGAAGCTATCATGTCCAATGTAATCATAGATTTTCTTATGTGTTTTATTGAGGCCTTGACAACTCTCTGGTTCACCATCTTAAGCTGGTTGCTTTAAATAAAATACTTAGGGAGGTGACTAGAGTTTAAAATGAAAGTATCCTCATAAACATTACTAGAAAACTATGGAGAAGGTCCTAGAAGCTACCAAGTCGCAAAAATGCAGCAAGTATGAAGTAAAACTAAATGGACTAGAAAACTAAATAATACTATATTCCCAGTTTCCCTTCTACAACAAACTTTGGGTAGAGTTGGTTCAGTTTAGAAACTGAGGGCTTCAGTAAGTAATACCAAAACTAATGTGTGTCTTAATATTTTAGTACATACATATTTTAGATTCTGTCACTCCAATTCTAAATCAAGTCTGTAAATGTAGCAGAACACTAGGCTGAAAGAAGTTCTTTCTTGGAAACTTAAAGCTATAGGAAATGATCCGTGAAATTTCCTAAGTAAAATAGTGACATTCTGTCCACTTTTCTCTTTTGTACCGTTGTCTGAACATCATTGCGTACTTTATATTTTTTTCCCAGGCAATCTCAATTTCAGATATTCTCTCCCGTCTTTCAACAGACTTCATTTTTAATTTTGATGATAAAAAGTCTTGAAGTCAATACTTTGTAACATGAATAAGCTTTGGAGGCTGGTTAGTGTTAGGAATTTTTTGAAATGATGTGCAGATACGTGTCATTTTCTCAGGGGCTGCTCATTTTCTTTCATCAGTATTTCAAAGAACTTGATAACTACAGAAAGGTTATGTAACCACTGTATTCTGAATAAATGAGTAAGTTAGGAGACTGTCCAGCAGTATATTATCAGAGCAGTGAGTTATTGAATTCTTTGAATCATTCCTTGGACTATCTTGGATTACGTAAAGTTCATATAAAAATAACTTTAATTTTTTCTCTTATTTGATCTTAAAACATCAAACTTTAACCTGTAGAGTTTTCATTTTTTTAATTATTTAGGGCTGGGTTATTGCCCCCCCCCCCTTTACACCCCCCACTTCATCTGTTGAAGGAGACTGAATTTGGAGAAAAGGCTTTAAAGAGGAAATGAACAAGTTAAAATCAGGCTGGTCTTAATCTAATCTTGCTCCTAAAAATTTAGACACATAAGAATAAAATGTGCTCAAGGGAAAGAATAGATAGGGACACTGAAAAGGCAGTCATCTGCAAGTCAGGCAGACAGACCTGAGGAGCAACCATCCCCTCAGATATCTTCAGTCTTAACCACAAGAAATACATTTTCTGTTGTTTTAAGCTACCCAGTTTGTGGTGTTTTGTTATGAAGTCCTAGCAAACTATACGCTTATAACAAAGTAGCAGTTTGAGGACTAATACAAAGTATAACAGGTTAAATGCCTCTCATTGCCTCACTGTAGTTTTTGGGAATGATGTAGTATTGTATAGCTTCAAGTGATCCATTATCTGAAAGATTTAGTGGGAGACAGAAAATCTAGATAGATAATAATAATATTTATCTTATTTGTACTGGTATTACTCTTTATTAGTTTAATAATTTAGTTTACTATTTTTCTCTGGAGTTGTAACGTCATTTCTGTTCTCTAGCATTTCTTTTTTTTTTTTTATGGGAGGGGTGTGTCCAGTCTTGGGGCCTGAACTCTGGGCCTGGGTGCTGTCCCTCAGCTCTTCAGCTCAAGGTTAGCGCTCTACCACTTGAGCCACAGCCCCACTTCCGGCTTTTTTCTTTTTGCTTATGTGGTGCTGAGGAATGGAACCCAGGGCCTCATGCATGCAAGGCAAGTGCTCTACCACTGAGCCACCTTCCCAGCCGCATCTAGCATTTCTTATTCTGTGGAACTAGTTTTCTTTCTTTCTTTCTTTTTTTTAATATATTTTGTATTGTAAAGAGTCTGTACAGAGGGGTTACAGTTACATGAGTAAGGTAATGAGTATATTTCCTATTGAGCATTGTAACCCCTCCTTTGTTTTTCCCCTAACATCCCTTCCCTCCTCACCTTCCCAACACCTCCCTCCCTAATTTTCTTAAATAAATCCAAACTGAGCTAACATTAAACCAGTATCACTATGTTCTTTTCTCTGTGTGTATGTGTTCTGTGTAGTCATTCAAGTCTTAGACCTGAAATGTCATCTCTTTTCAGATGTGTGTTCCAGACTACTATATTTAATTTTTTTTGTTGTTTTTGGTCGGTCGTGGGGCTTGAACTCTGGACCTGGGCGCTGTCCCTCAGCTCTTCAGCTCAAGGCGAGCTCTCTACCACTTGAGCTACAGCGCCACATCCGGTTTTCTGGTGGTTTATTAGAGATAGGAGTCTCACGGTCTCTCCTGCCCGGGCTGGCTTTGAACCGCGATCCTCAGATCTCAGCCTCCTGAGTAGCTAGGATTACAGGCGTGAGCCACCAGCGCCTGGCTATATTCAATTTTTGAAATTTCCCTTTTTCTTTTTGGTTTTAGACTGGGACTCCAACTTAGTATTGGACGTTTTTGCTCATTGGCTGGAGGTCTAACACTGGAGTGGCTCTGTTTTTTTTTTCAAAAAGTCAAATTTAAATTTGAGTGCTTCTAATGATGTCTGCTTCTATTCCTTAGTTGTTATCAATATACTGGAGAATTTTAGATTAGGAAAGAAATGAAATAAATGTGTATTTCTCAAGTTTGCCTTGAGTCAGTGTGGTCTGAGTTAAGGTCCTCCCTTCTTCAGAGACTCACACAAATGCTTGCTGGCAGTTACTTTTTTTTTTTTTTTTTTTTTTTTTGCCAGTTCTAGGGCTTGAACTCAGCCTGGGCACTGTTCCTGAGTTTCTTTTGCTCAAGGCAAGCTCTAGCTCTACCACTTGAGCTACAGCACCACTTCTGGCCTTTTCTGTTTATGTGTTACTGAGGAATCAAGCCCAGGGCTTCATGCATGCTCGGCAATCATTCTGTCACTAAGCCACATTCCCAGCCCAAGTTAAATATTTGATAATGAAAGAGATTAATTTCAAGTAAGGTATCAAAGTGGGCCATCCAAAATTGAACCTTTAGTCTCAGTTCTGCGTTTTTTTTTTCACTGTTAAAATCTCTTGATCTCCTCTTTTAATTTGGGGATAAGCACTTCAACCGCTGCTTTCCTTATTGCTTATAGTATGGTAGGTTGAGGATGTAAACATTGACTTCTGACTGTATTCATCTCTATGCTCATGATATGCTTTCTTGTGATCTTTAAAAAAAATTGTAATGGTTGTGTCCAGAAGGGTTATAGTTATATAAATCAGATAATGAGTACATTTCTTTTTGAACACTGTCACCCCATTTCTCATTTTCTCCCAGTTTTCCCCCTCCTTTCTTGTGATATTGAAGGCTCCCTCTGCTTTGGTTTCCTCATCTAAGATTGGAGATAAGAGTAGTGTGCTCATGTAACTGTAACCTCTCTGTACAGTATCTTTACAATAAAAATATATATTTAAAATAAAAAAGAGTAGTGTGCAGTTCTTTGTAGATAATGTGAACTTAAAACATTGCCTGGCACATAGTAAGCATTTTAGAAATGTTGAGTTACTCTACTCGCACTTGCAATGCTTAACTCTAGCTCTATATTCATTTTTTAGCTATAAAAACAACTTGAGTAACAAAACTTTTACCATAAAATTTGGTATGCTTACCTTTCTGCTTGTAGCAGGAAAAATTAGCACACTCCTTGCAGACTGATTGGGCAAGATACATTTAGGCATAAAACTCTTCACACTATGTCTCAGCAACTTTACTTCTGGAAGTCTTTTCTAAAAACAAAACCTTTAGATATAATATTCATGAAGAGAGTAACATTATAATGTCCAGGATTGGAGGGAATAGTTAACTTCTGGCACTTAAACAGATGATGTGTTTAAAATATGATATAGTCACGTGAAAAATATGACTGGTGCTCAAAAAATTCAACTTGGTTAATGTACAATAAGATTACAACCATGTAAAGTAATATATGGTTAACATCCAGGATTTTTCCTTGGATAGGATTTAATTAAATGTTCTTTTGATCCTGTTTTTTTTTTTTTTTTTGGTCTTTTTTTTTTTTTTTTGGTTATATGTAAAACTGGTTCTAAAGGCACAACTTTTACCCTAAAATTAGGAGTTTTATATACCTTGTTATAAGATAAAGCCTTTGATACACGTCTCTAGGAATTTTAGTAGAGTCAAATTCTATAGACTGAGATGGGCCTTGGTTTTACACAGATGAAGACAGTCTATCTATTCTAAAACTATTTCCTCTAGTTTTATTTGAGAGCTAAGACAAAGCACATATATAGAATATAGTTTCTAGATAAGATTACAGTTTGGACTCCTTGCTGCCTATTTGTTTTAAAGACAAAGTCCTGAACTGTGTGGTCCATTAAAAATTTTTTTAAATTATGAAAATACCATACAGAGGGGTTACAATTACATGAGCAAGGTAATGAGTACATTTCTTATCAAGCATTTTTGCCTCCTCCTTTGTTTCCCCTTCCCATCCCTTCCCATCTTCCCCTCTCCCCATATGGTCCATTTTTAACCTCACTAGTTAAATTTGCTTCCTAAGCTCTAAAAGCAGGTTTCAAAAGCAGGAGCCTTTTCAACTTTTGGCCACAAGCCTGATAGCTTTAGTAGTAGCAATTCTGAATGGGATTCTTTGACCAGCGTATGATAGCAATTATTGAACAGCTGTGCTTGTAGTCAAGCTTTTGAGACTTTCTTTGGTAAACACATTGGGTCTATCTCTGAATAGCCCCTAGCAAGGCATACAAAAGCAGTATTTCTAATCTGGCTCAATAGATTTTGAATATTTCGTTTTCCCATCAGGTTTACCATCAACCTTCCTTTGTTTTCGGGAATGAACTTTGTTTTTATGATACTGGGTTTATACTAGAGACAACTTTGAAGCAAGCAAAGCAGGTACTGCTTTTAAATTTCATTGTGAATTCTGAGGTGGAAGTTGTTCTTAAATCTATACATGTTTCCAAAGACCATTCTTCGCTACTACTGAGTAGTAGGAACATAAAGGATTTTTATATTATGTGCTATTAATCACCCAACCCTCCTGATACAAATTCCAGGAGACGGCTTTAGAGAATTTTTTTGAGAATATTCTTTTTTTTTGGGGGGGGTGTCTGGTCTTGGGGCCTGAACTCTGGGCCTGGGCGCTGTCCCTCAGCTCTTCAGCTCAAAGCTAGCGCTCTACCACTTGAGCCACAGCACCACTTCCGGCTTTTTTCTTTGTGCTTATGTGGTGCTGAGGAATCGAACCCAGGGCCCCAGGCATGCAAGGCAAGCACTCTACCACTGAGCCTCCTTCCCAGCCCTTTTTTTTTTTTTTTTAAGGGAGGTGGGGTCGGTTGTGGGGCTTGAACTCAGGGCCTGAGTCTGTCCCTGAACTTTTTTTTTTTTTTTTTTTTTTTTTTTTTTTTTTTTTTTTTTAATTTTTTTATTGTAAAGATTCTATACAGAGGGTTACAGTTACATGAGTGGGGTAATGAGTACACTTCCTCTTGAACATTGTTACCCCCTCCATTGTTTTCTCCCTACCATCCCCTCCCTCCCTCCCTTCCCCAAGGTTCTTTTTTTTTTTTTTTTTTTTTTTTTTTTTTTTTTTTTTGATTGTGATTAAGTGATTACTTAATTTCCGGAAATTCACAGTATTGTGGAATAATGATGCTCATTTAAAGTCACACGTTCATTCTAACTTTCCTGGAGCAAATTGTCTATCACAGTCTGTAATATATAACGGTGTTCATATGTTATATACCATACACGTGATCAGCAGCATGGGGATATTTAGTAGTGGTTCAACCAGATGAGTGGGAGTTCTTTGTTTCTTAAGTCCTGTTAGTTTTGTCATATCACCTAACATTTTGGATTTATCATCCGCTTATCAGGGAGACCATGTACTGTTTGTCTCTTCGTTCTTGGCTTACCTCGCTCAACATGATTCCTTCTAGCTCCATCCATTTCCCTGCAAATGCCATTATTTTGTCATTTCTAATGGCTGCATAATATTCCATTGTGTATAGATACCACAATTTTTGGATCCATTCATCTGTGGTGGGGCATCTAGGTTGTTTCCATATCCTAGCTATTGTGAACAGTGCTGCAATAAACATGGAGGTGCACGTGTCCTTGTATATTGGTTCCTGTTGTTCAGGGTAGATGCCTAGAAGTGGTATGACTGGGTCGTAAGGGAGGTCAATCTTTAGCTTTCTAAGGACCCTCCAGACTGCTTTCCAAAGTGGTTGTATGAGTGTACATTCCCACCAGCAGTGTAATAGCGTTCCTCGTTCTCCACATCCCCTCCAGCATTTGTCGTTGGCTGATTTGTGGATGTGGGACATTCTGACTGGGGTAAGGTGGTATCTCAGGGTTGTCTTTATTTGCATTTCCTTCACCACCAGGGATGATGAACATTTCCTCATGTGTTTCTTTGCCATTTTTATTTCTTCATTTGAGAAGTCCCTCTTTAGTTCCCTTGCCCATTTAGTAATTGGTTTGTTAGGTTTGGGAGGGATTAGTTTCTTGAGTTCCCTGTATATACAGGATGTTAACCCCTTGTCTGATATATTGCTGGTAAATATTTTTTCCCAATTAGTTGGTTGTCTTTCTAGCTTGGTTGCGATAGCTTTATCTGTGCAGAAGCTTTTTATTTTAAGGTAGTCCCATTTGTCGAGTCTCTCTCCAATTTGTTGTGACCCTGGGACTCTGTTCAGGAAGTTCCTTCCTGTGCCTATTAGTTCAAGTGTCTCTCCTACTCTGTCCTGCAGTAGTTTCAGAGATTCAGGTTTAATGTTAAGGTCTTTAATCCATTTTGAGTTGATGTTGGTGCATGGTGATAGGCTGGGGTCCACTTTTAGTTTTCTGCATGTGGCTGCCCAGTTTTCCCAGCACCAGCGGTTGAAGAGGCTGTGTTTCTTCCATTGTATGTCTTTGGCTCCTTTGTCGAATATCAGCTGGCTGTAGGCCTGTGGATTTATTTCTGGATCTTCTATTCTGTTCCATTGGTCTTCGGGTCTGTTTTTGTGCCAGTACCATGCTGTCTTTGTTATTATAGCTCTGTAGTAGAGTTTGAAGTTCGGCATGGATAGCCCTCCCATATTGTCTTTATCCCCTAGAATTGTTTTGGCTATTCTAGGTCTTTTGTTGTTCCATATGAATTTTTGGACTGTTTTCTGTATTTCAGAGATGTACGTCATTGGGATTTTAATAGGAATTGCGTTGAATTTGTATATTAGTTTTGGAAGTATTACCATCTTTACTATATTAAGTCGGCCTATCCAGGAGCATGCGAGGTCTTTCCATTTCCTAGTGTCTTCTGCAATTTCTTTCTTTAACTTTTTATAGTTCTCATTAAATAGTTCTTTTACATCTTTGGTTAGGTTAATTCCTAAATATTTTATTTTTCGGGAGGTTATTGTGAATGGGGTTGCTCCCTTTATTTCCCTCTCTTCCTGTACATTATCAGTGTATAGGAAGGCAACTGATTTTTGTGGGTTTATTTTGTATCCTGCTATTTTGCCAAAGTGATTTATGATTTCTAAGAGTTTGGGGATGGAGTTTTTGGGATCTTGGAGGTATAGTATCATGTCGTCTGCAAAAAGGGATAGTTTAACTTCTTCTTTTCCTATGCGGATCCCTTTAATGTCTTTTTCTTGCCTTATTGCCCTGGCTAAGGGTTCTAGGACTATATTGAAGAGGAGTGGAGACAGTGGGCATCCTTGCCTTGTTCCTGATTTTAGGAGAATTGGTTGTAGCTTTTCCCCATTAAGTATAATATTGGCTATTGGTCTGTCATAAATGGCTTTTATTGTTTTTAGAAATGTTCCTTCTATTCCTATTTTCTCCAGAGCTTTTAGCATGAATGAATGTTGAATTTTGTCAAAGGCCTTTTCTGCATCTGTAGCGATAATCATGTGATTCTTGACCTTGGCTCTGTTGATATGTTGGATTACATTTATTGACTTACGTATGTTAAACCATCCCTGTGTCTCTGGGATGAAGCCTACCTGGTCATAGTGAATTATTTTTTTTATGTGTTTCTGGATTCTGTTAGCTAGAATCTTGTTAAGGATCTTTGCATCTGTGTTCATCAAGGAGATTGGCCTGTAATTCTCCTTTTTGGTTGGGTCTTTGCCTGGTTTGGGGATGAGTGTGATATTGGCTTCGTAGAATGAGTTTGGGATAGCTCCTTCCTTCTCTGTTTCTCTGAAGAGCTTGAGGAGTATGGGTATTAGTTCTTGTTTGAAGGTCTTATAGAATTCTGCTGTGAATCCATCTGGTCCTGGGCTTTTTTTTGTTGGAAGACTTTTGATAGCTTCCTGTATCTCATTATAGGATATTGGCTTATTTAATTGGTTAACTTCTTCTTTGCTCAGTTTGGGCAACTTGTATTTCTCTAAAAATGCATCCATTTCTGCCCGATTTTCTTCCTTTAGAGAGTATAGCTTTTGAAAGTAGTCTGTTAGAATTGTTTGGATATCTTGGGTACGTGTGGTGATGTTTCCCGTGGCATCCCTAATCCTATTAATATGGGTTTCCTCTCTTCTTTTTTTAATTAATCTAGCCAATGGGCCATCAATTTTGTTTATTTTTTCAAAGAACCAGCTTTTTGTTTGGTTTATTTTGGTTATGGTTTTCTGATTTTCTAATTGGTTAATCTCTGCTTTTAATTTGGTTATCTGGCTTCTTCTAGTAGCTTTAGGTCCCATTTTTTCCTGTTTTTCTAGCTGTTTTAATTGCAACATGAGATTATTTACTTGGTCTGTCTCCATTCTCTTGATGTGGGCACTGAGGGCAATAAATTTGCCCCTCAGGACTGCTTTTGCTGTGTCCCACAAGTTTCTTTGTGAGGTGTTTTCATTTTCATTGAGTTGTAGGAAATGCTTTATTTCTTCTCTGATCTCTTCTGTTATCCAGGCATTGTTAAGGAGTGTGCTGTTCAATTTCCATGTATTGGAGAAATTTCTGCGGTATGCTTTGTTATTGAGAGCTAGCTTGATTCCACTGTGGTCAGATAGGATACAGGGGATTATGTCGATCCCTTTGTATTTGCTTAAGTTCCTTGCATGAACTATGATATGGTCTATTTTGGAGAAAGTTCCATGAGCTGCTGAGAAGAATGTGTACTGTGTTGTTTTAGGGTGAAATACTCGGTAGATGTCAGTTAATTCCGCTTGCAGTATGGCCTCTCTTAATTCGGTAGCTTCTTTGCCAATCCTCTGGTTGGTAGACCTGTCCTTTGGTGAGAGTGGTGTGTTAAAGTCTCCTAGTATTATCGTATTGGGATCTATTTTATTCTGTAAGTTTGAGAGCATTTGTTTGACATATCTGGGTGCACCAATATTTGGGGCATATAAGTTGATGATGGTTATATCCTCCTCTTGGGTTGTTCCCTTTATTAATATGTAGTGTCCGTCCTTGTCTTTCTGTACTGATTTTAATGAAAAGTTTATTTTGTCAGATATCAGGATAGCTACACCTGCTTTCTTACTGGGGGCGTTTGATTGGTAGATCCTTTTCCACCCCTTCACTCTGAGTTTGTTTGTATGTTTGGCTGAGAGGTGGGTCTCCTGAAGGCAACAGATGGATGGGTCTTGTTTTCTTATCCAGTCCTCAGTTCGTTTTCTTTTAATTGGTGAATTCAGCCCATTTATATTAAGAGAAAGTATAGAGAGATGCATTGTTGTCCCTGCCATTCCGTTTTCCTAAGTTTTTCTTTTTTCCTTTCCTCCTGTGCTTGCTCAGTTAGACTTTGAGTAACGCCTGTTTGGGGCAGGCCCCAGTTCCTGGCTGCTTTCTTCAGGTTGTGTCCCCCCTCTTAGAATTCTTTGTAATGCTGGCTTAATGTTTATGTATTCATTTAGTTTTTCTTTGCTATTAAAAGTTTTCAGTTCTCCATCAAATGTGAATGCTAGCTTTGCCGGGTAGATCAGTCTGGGTTGGCAGTTATTGGCTCTCAGGGCTCGTATGGTGCTTTCCCAGGCTTTTCTTGCATTCATTGTTTGTGTGGAGAGATCTGCAGTAATTCTTATTTTTTTCCCATTGTAGTATAGCTCCTTCTTCATTTTTGCTGCATGCAGGATTGTTTCCTTATTATTCAGATCTATCATTTTTACTATAATGTGTCTAGAAGTGTTTCTCCTGGGGTCTTGCTTGTTGGGTGTTCGATAAGCTTTTGTGATGTAGTTAAGATGGTCGTTTTTGAGGTGGGGAAAATTTTCATTGATTATATTGTTAAATAGGTGGTGCATTCCCTTGCTCTGGAATTCCTCACCTTCGTCCACTCCAATTATGCGAAGGTTAAATTTTTTAGCATTATCTGCTTGCTCTTGAATATCCCTTTGGTTTAATTTGAGTAATTTTTCCATATCTGTCACTTTTTGGTCCAGTTGGTGTATTCTGTCTTCTGTATCTGACACTCGACCTTCCATTTCATTCACTCTGTTGACAGTGGCTTCTATTGTGGTTTGCATGGAGGAAATGGATCCCTTTATGGATTCAATGTTGGTTCTCAGAGTACTGATCTCACCTCTCAATGAGGTATGCATTACCTCTAATTTGGCGTTTATCTCACTTCTTACTGAGGTTTGTGCAGCTTCTATTTTTGCATGCATCTCTTGTTTGATACCCTGTATCTCTTTGGATAGATCATCCTTGTGCTCTTTCAATTTCTGATCAATTTCTCGCTTTATTTCTTGAGTCATTGCCTCCAGCAACCCTTGGAAGTAGCCTTTGTCTTCCATTCCTGCTTTGCTCCCACTGGGGCTCTCCCCTGTGTGGCTGCTGGCTTTTGAGGTGAGCTTGCTGTCCTGGGTGGTAGTAAACCTTGTGATTTTTCTCTGTGATTTTCGCATGGAGGTTCAGGAGACTGCTCTTCAATTTTGTTTTGGTGTGTCTGTCTTTGCTTGGTTGCTGATTCTGTATTGGTAGAGAGAGTCTGTGCCTGATCTGGGTTCTGTTGGGAGCCTATTTCCAGCTGCTATTCTGTCTTACTTAGGATTCTCAGCTCTCTGCTGTAGATTGCTGGCAGTTCCCGCCTTTGGAAGGGTTGAGCAGCCTAGACTGCTTGTGTTTGCTCCTACGGGTGCTCTTGTGAAGAACAGATGCTCTGCATGCACTCTCCCAAATGCTGGAGTCTGCTATGGGCTCCTGATGTGTTTTTGTTTGTTTGTTTTGGGCTGGTTGTGGGCTTGAACTCTAGGTTTGGGTGCTGTCCCTCAGCTTTTCAGCTCAAGGCTGGCACCCTACCGTTTGAGCCACAGCACCACTTCTGACCCTTTTTGCTTTTGTGATGCTGAGGAATCAGATCCAGGGCCTCATACATCCAAGACTATCACTCTATTGCTGAGCCGCCTTAACAGTCTGAGCTCCTGCTTACTATCAGGTGCTGGCAGCCTGTGTTGCCCAATTCCCAGTCTAGGGTATATGGGTGGAGTTTTGGTGGGGTTTGGGCTTCTCTTGTCCTGGGCCTCCAGGTCTTTTGTTGTCACAGGCGTGCTTCCCGGGGGAGTGTTGTTTCCTGGTTTTCTCCCCTCTGTTGAGGCGTATGCTCAGCTTTTTACTTCAATTGGGAGGAGTTGGTTGTGTTGTTCAGGCGCCGGATCCCCGGGCCTGGTTCCGGCCCCAGCCTGGAGCGCACTTGTTAGGCCTGTGCTGATGTGTATACCACCTAGGTTATGCAGCCTGGAGCGCACTCGTTAGGCCTGTGCTGATGTGTATACCACCTAGGTTATACAGCCTGGGGGACACAGTTCAAATTTCTTCTACTGTTGGTAGTCTTGACCCAGGGGCGCTGTTCCTGGCTTGGGCATTTAAGCTCCCTTCCAGGGGTGCTCTTGCTCTAGCCTGGCCAGCTGAGTGTGCTCCACGGGCTGGTGGAGCTCTCAAACAGTTCCCAGTTTTAGTGGGTCCTGTGGTCCGGGTGTTGGGGTAGGGAGTCTAGGTCAGGGTCTGGGGATTCCCTCCAGCTCTGGTCTCCCTTGAGGGATACACTTCCCCTGTGGGGTACTCACCCTGGAGCTGGTTGTTTCTGTGTGGTGTAGGTCGTCAGTTGTTGTTGCAATCCGGGCTGGGTTGGGCGGTGGTGGCTCTGTGTGATTCTTTTCTGTCTCTGCCTCTGTCGAAGCTGTCGGGTCAAGAGTGTCCCCGCTCAGACAGCTTCTTCGCGGTACCTCTGGGGCCCGAGTGGCCCCGCCGGGTCGTTGCGATCGTGATCGGGCGGGCGGGTGGGTGGTCTGCAGACAGTTCCCTTTGCGCGCTGCTGGCGGTTTTGGCGGGATGGAACCTCTCTGCTCGGGTGGAGAGTGCCGGGTCGTTGCGATCGCGATCGGGCGGGCGCGCTGCTGGTGCCGAGCGGCTTTGGCGGGATGGAGCCTCTCTGCTCAGGTGGAGAGTGAGGGGTGGGGGTGGGATCCTCGTGGAGACTCCCGGCTGGTAGGCTTCTCTGTTCCTGGCGATCCGCTGTTCTGTAAACCAGTACCTGGTGATCTGAAAGCGGCCCCCTGTGTCTCTGCTGTGTCTCTTGGGGCTCCCGCAGCCCCCGCCGGGCCGGCTGGCCGGCGGCTTGGCGCACTGCCGCGCGGCCAGTAAAGGTTGGGGGAGGGGTCTTCGCTTTTCTTCTGAAATTCTTCTTTTCCTCTGTTTCTTTTTTGTTATTCTCCGCCTCTGGTTTTTCTCTGAGTGTTCGTCTTTTTGTTGTTGTCGGTCTCTTGGGGAGATTAAGTGTTGGAGCTCGAACTCTCTTTTTGGTTGGAGAGAGCTGTGGCGTTTCCCTACTGCCCCGTCGCCTGTCCCTGAACTTTTTGCTCAAGGCTAGCATAGCACTGTACCACTTGGGGCCACAGCTTTGTTTCAGGTTTTTGAGTTGTTAATAGAAAAAAAGAGTCTCACAGCCACTTCTCTGCCTGGGCTGGCTTTGAACCTTGATCCTTAGATCCCAGCCCTCCTGAGTAGCTAGGATTATAGGCATGAGTTACCGACACCTCATGAGAATATTCTTTTATAGCTCTGTGTGGTGACAAACTAGAGAGTGGGTGAGAATTTCTTGAGCCTAGGAGCTCAAGGTCAGTCTTTGTCTTCCAAAAAACAAAGAAAAAAAGGAGATGTAAACTCTGTCTGAAAATTTCATCCTCTAATACTAATTTTGGAACTCAATTTGAGTAAAAATACGACAGGGTTGTTTACTGTTGTTTGTTTTTTTATAACAGCAGTTGGATGTGTTCTCTCAGTACTTAAATTCTAAGCCTTAGAGGAATATTGGGGGTGTGTGTGGGGGAGGTGTTAGAATCTTTCTAACAGAATGTCTTTATCCTTTTATTTTTGGAGGTACTAGCATTTGAATTTAGGATATTGTCATTGTAAGGCAGGCATTGTACTGTTATGTTTTGTGCTGGTTATTTTTTTTTGGGGGGGGGGTCCGGTCGCGGGGCCTGAACTCGGCCTGGGCATTATCCCTCAGCTCTTCAGCTCAAGGCTAGCGCTCTACCACTTGAGCCACAGCGCCACTTCCGGCTTTTTTCTTTTTGCTTATGTGGTGCTGAGGAATCGAACACGGGGCCTCGAGCATGCAAGGCAAGCACTCTACCACTGAGCCACCTTCCCAGCCCGTGTACTGGTTATTTTTGAGGTAGGATCTTTCCCAATCTCAGCCTGCCCCATAGCTGGGGCCACAGGCTGCCTTCTGCCCCTTTTTTATTAAGGACTGAAGACCACACAGTGGCAAATTAGAAACTTGACATTGATCTTTTTAAAATAGTTTTTTATTAAGTAATTACATAAATTTCACACTATTGTGGGGTAGTGATATTTAAAGTCACAAACACATTTTACCATCACAAAGCAAATTGTCAGACATTGATCTTTTGTATGTTATGATTTGCTACTAGCACCAAGAAAATTTCATTCCTTTTCCCCTGTTCAAATCAAGCACTATCATTTGGGTTCTTGACCATCAATCTTAGCCCTCTATATGCAGGAGTTATTATGTAATAGCTCAGGTCTGTAATCCCAGCACTCAGGATACTGAGGCAGGAGGATCAAGGCCCAGCTGGACCATATAGTTCTGAGCCCACTTGAGCTATCTCAAAAAACCAAACAACAAACCCCTATCAAACAAAAATGGGCTGGGACTGTAGCTCAGTGGTAGAGGACAAGGACCTGAGTTTGATCCCCAAACACCCACATACACACAAAATTACTCTTGACTCTTAACCTTTTTTAAAGCATAATTTCACTTCTATGACTTTATTTGTGGATT
This sequence comes from Dipodomys merriami, assembly GCF_024711535.1. NCBI lineage: Eukaryota > Metazoa > Chordata > Mammalia > Rodentia > Heteromyidae > Dipodomys > Dipodomys merriami. Next base: position 142,758,618 of record NW_027202270.1, on the reverse strand, counting down.
CTATAATCTCTTTTAAGGTAGATTTTTTTAACCTTTTGAGCTATCATTAGTCATACCTAGAAAGGATGCTATAATTAGTGAAAGCAAGATTTGGTCATTAGTGGAGTGATGTTGTTCAGGCTTTAATTGATTCATTGTTAATCACACCATATTCCTGGAAAGGATACAAGGTGATAAGTATATATGGAGACTTTCCCTCACTGTGTAGGTCACCAGGGATCTCTACTACCAGCTATCACTATTCCTCATTGTACCTTGCTGAAGACTCTTCCATTGACTGAGCCTACCTTTTATGTACATTTTCTGGTTATCAGAGTAATATGTGTTCAAATTAGAAAAGTTTCTCTAGATACACTTTCATTCATTGAAGTATTGGTAATGTCTATCTTCTTTTCCTATTTCTCTGGTTATATCTGTTTTGCAGGAAGCCCTGAAGTCCCCACATTTTTTTGTGAAATTGAACTTAATCTGCTTCTGCTGTTCCAAATCTACCCAGCTACCTTATTGCCATCCACTAAGAAGAATCATTCCTCCTACAGTTGCTGAAGCCATAAAATGAGGGTCCACATCCTTACTTGAAACTTGTCCTTTATCCTCTGATTTTTTGTTTTGTTTTTGTGCTGCTTCTGGGGCCTGACCTCAGGGTGCTGTGCTAAGCTTTTTTGCTCAAGGCCAGTGCTCTACCACTTGAGCCACAGCTCCACTTCCAGCCTTTTTAGTACTTAATTGAAGAGTCTCAGACTTTCCTGCCCAGTCGGCTTGAACTGTGATCCTCAGATCTGTTTCCTGACTAGCTAGGATTGCAAGAATGAGCATTGGCTCTTGGCTCATCCTTCAGTTTTAATGACTAGTAAGAAGTCTTGCTTGTCTATCATCTCTTTACACAACACTATAAACTCATACTGTCTCTCTTATACCTACATTTCTTCTTAGAATTTTGTATGTCTTATTTTAGGACTTAGCTTAGTTTTAGGACTTAGCTTAGGAGATCAGAGCTTCTCAGACCTGTTCCTATACCCTCAAAACTGAGCTATGCAGGGTGCTTGTAATCCTAGCTACTCAGGAGACTGAGATCTGAGGATCATGATTCGAAGCCAGCCCAGGCAGGAAAGTCCATGAGACTCTTATTTCCAATTAATCACCAGAAAACCAGAGTGGTGCTGTGACTCAAAGTAGTAGAGTAGTGCCAGCCTTGAGCAAAAAAGCTCAAGGACAGTGCCCAGGCCCTGAGTTCAAGCCTCATGACTGACAAAACAAAAACAAAATAACCTGAGCTAGGTGCTAGGACTTATTCCCTACATGTACATTTTTTCTTGATCTTTTTTTCCTCATGTACCCTCATAGCACCTGTTCTGCTCTTACAAGATATTTTATTGTTGTATTTAGTTTTTTGTCATAAAGCAGTGATTATAACTGCAGCATAAGTATCTAGCCCAGATTGGTTAGTAAATTTCTTTATTTTCTGTGTGTGTGTGTGTGTGTGTGTGTGTGTGTGTGTGTGTGTGTGTGTGTGTGTGTGTGTGTGTGTGTGTGTGTGTGTGTGTGTGTACACGCGCGTGCGCACATGCGCGCATGTTCATTAGTCACTGGGATTTGAGCTCAGGGCCTAGTGCTGCCCTTTATGTTTTTATTCAAGGCTGGTGCCTGCCACTTGAGTCATATGTCCACTTCTAGCTTTTTGCTGGTTAACTGGCTATTAGAGTCTTACCTACACTTCTGCCCAGCCTAGCTTTAAACTTCAATCCTCAGATCTCAATCTCCTGAGTTGGGTGCCTGGCTTGGTTAGTAAACAAAAAATGGCTGAAGGAAATGGACATTTGTAGGTGGAGTTTTGAAAAAATATTATGGTCTTTGTCTCTTCAAAACTATTATATGGCCTTTTCCTACCTGGTCCCATTGTAGTCGTTCTGTGAACAACCTTCCAAAGGCAAGAAGTGTGGTAGGCAAACTAGGTAAAGCTGAAGGATTGGCTGGGTGGACTCTAGAACTTTGCCTTGAAATGACAGAAGGTAGGCTTTCCTGCATCTTAACAACTGTGTAGTGGAAATGATGATAAGTCATACTATGAATGAATAGGAGGGAACGTTTGAGTGATTTTGGTGACTGGATGTAGAGGTCAGGGAGGAAGAACATAAATGACTCAAGTTTCTGGTTTGATGGATTAGGTACTTGAAGCTGTCATCAATTTATTGGGTTTATTTTGAGATTCCTATTATGTCTATTAGGCATAAGGCTATGAAGTTTGGAAGAGAATGCCACTAGAAATGTGGGATGGGGAGTTATTAGCCTTAGTGAGTTAGAATTAGAGAAGTGATTACTTAGGGTAGAGCCTAAAAATGCCAGCTGTGATGGCACATATCTGGATCACCCAGGAAGATGAGGAAGGAAGATCACAGGTTTGAAACCAGGTTAGACTACATAGCAAGACTTTACATCAAAAATATAAAATTGAAAAGCAGGCATGGTGGCTTGAAGCCAGCTAGGCAAGAAACTTATGAGACTCCCTCATTTCAATAAACAAGAGGCTAGACATGGTGGTACATTCCCATCATTACAGGAAGATCACAGTCTTAACATTGGGAGTTTGAGGTAAAGTGGCAGTCTGTCAACAAAAAGGCCACAGACTATGTATGCTGGGAGTGGGACTTGATTAGAGTGAACTTTTAAAATATTATTATAAATGCTGAGGTACAGCTCAGTGGTAGATTACTTGCCTAGCATGAGTAAGGCCCAAGTTTTACAAAAACAAAAGACAGAAAACCCAAATGAACAAACAAAAGAGCGTGATGAAGAGTGTGTCAACTTATGCTCAGTGGGTTGTGCTTGTAATCCTATAGCTACTCAGGAGGCTGCGGTCAGAGGATCAGTTTGAAGTAAGTCCCTGGAGAAAAATCTGACCCAGTCTCTGAAATAACAGAGCTGGAAGTGTGGTTAAAGTGGTAGAGCACCAGCAAAACAAGTCAAGTAAGCCCTGAGTTCAAACCCTGGTACCTTAAAGTTGGCAACCATGGAAACCGATCTGGATTTTTCTGCTTTAGCTGTCTAGTGGGTAGTTGTGCAAGTATCACCACGTGGTTTACACTGTTGGAGACTTTAAGTTTTTATTTTATAGAATTTTGCAGCAAACACCTTTATTACCCTACATCATATCCTCTCAGCTCAGCGTTTTACAGTTTCTCTATACTCCATCAACACCTATTTTCTGCCTTTAAGGCCTTCATGATGCCAACCAAGGGGCAGAAAAGTTAACCTCCCTATCCTTAGCAGCTTCAAGCAACCCTTGAACATTGCACCTCCTTCAGAGCACTCCATCTCACTGTGCCCTAACCCTCTAATTATGTGTCCTTACTGGCTTTCCCTCTCTGTTGTACCTTTGCTTTCCTCACTTTTTTTCCTGGGATCTTTTCCTGATTCATCTAGCTAGAACGTTTTGCACAGTAACTAACTGTTAGTCTAGCTGACTTTACAGGTTAAATGCATACAAAAGCCTTCCTGGTGACATTAACTGCTTCTCTTGATGTCTTTGTCAATAACAAAACCTAAAATAATGTGTGGGGGATGAAGGCAAAGGGAACATATTGTGCAATGCAAAATAGCACACATATTGCAGTTTAAATTTAATTTATTCACAGACACTCTGATGAGATAATTATGTGAGAATTTTGTTTTCAACATCCATTTCTTCCATTTCACTTATAGAGGTGTTGAAAGAATATAAAAAATCAGAAAATAGTTGGCACAAAGAGACAGTGAGTCAGAGTTCCTCTTTTGTTCATTTATATGTCATATTGAAGACTTCTGGGTGGTTCTTTTTGGAGGACTAAATTATAGAATATGATAGAAAGCTATTAAAAATGCTACAACACAGAAAGGGGAAGATCTCTATAAATGGTTAGGATATAAATTGCCAAAGGTCAGAAAGATCCTAATATCTACTTCAGGGGTTATCTTTTAAAGGACATTTCATATTCTTAAATGTAGGATTCAGTTCTCCTTACCATATAACCATATCAGTATTTCTTCTCTTAGCTGAAGGGGAAGCTTGAACTAAACAATCGCTTGCATACTTGACAATCAATGCTGATACCTGAAGACAGTTACATAGAGGGAGCTACACTGCAGGCGTTCAGTAAATGTTGTTCACCACTCAGCAAAGAACATGCTGTGCCACTGTCTCAGTGAGCCAGTGTAGGGAAATATACCATGCTCATTAACATCTTCAGCTGCTGGTTCCTATTCTTCTGACCTGTGACTTCATCCCATTTTTTTAAAGTTATTTATTTGGTGCCAGTCCTAAGACTTCAACTCATGGTCTGGGCGCTGTCCCTGAGCTTTATTGCTCAAGGATGGCACTCTTAACACTTTAGCCACAGCCCCACTTCTTGATCATTTGTTGCTTAACTGTAGAGTCTCACAGTCTTGACCATCCTGAGCTGAGTCAGATCTCAGCCTACTGAGTAGGGTTACAGGCGTGAGCCATGAGCTCCCCGATTCTTTTTAAAATTTTTTATTTTTTTAAAGCATACACTATCATAGTGGTATTTCCATGCATGCATACCATGTTCCTTGATCAACTTCACCCCTCGTATCACACTTTTGTCTTCCTCTCTCCTTTCCCCTTTTAAAAACAATTCCAGGGGCTGGCCTTGCATGCATGAGGTCCTGGTTTCGATTCCTTAGCACCACTTGCACAGAAAAAGCTGGATGTGGCGCTGTGGCTCAAGTAGTAGAGTGCTTGTCTTGAGCTGAAGAGCTGAGGGATAGCACCCAGGCCCAGAGTTCAGGCTCTACGACTGACCCCAAAAAAAGTTATTTTAGAGGTGATACAGAGGTGATATACATTTACATGAGTCAGGTAATAAGTACATTTCCTTTCATACAGTGTCATCTGTTCCCTCATTCTCTCCCATTCCCTTCTTCCCATCTCCACTCACAAGTTGTATAGTTCACTTTCATCAGTCTTTTCTTCCTCTCCCTCTCCTTTTAAAAGCAAGGTTTCCAGGTTTCATTGTTCTATTTGCATACATGTATACTTTTGTATATAAAGTTATGGGTTTGGTTTTTTTTTTTTTTTTTTTTTTTGGTCTGGTCGTGGGGCCTGAACTCTGGGCCTGGGCACTGTCCCTCAGCTCTTCAGCTTAAGGCTAGCGCTCTACCACTTGAGCCACAGAGCCACTTCGGGCTTTTTGCTTATGTGGTGCTGAGGAATTGAACCCAGGGCCTCAGGGTTGCAAGGCAAGCGCTCTACCACTGAGCCACCTTCCCAGCCTGGAGTATTTGAAACATATTTAATTTCTTCTCTCTCCTCCGTCCTACTGGTACCCATCTGACTTCAGATCTTTATTTAGGGTGGTAGGTTTATTTTGCAGGAAGCCAGGCATCTTTCGAAAATACTCTTTCTTAATCCAGGATGTTTTGATGGTAGTGGGTTTGATGTGATCATTGCATCATGTATCTTTCAACTCCCAAGTTATAACATTTCAGCTCAGATCCAGGGAAGAAGGGACTGGCCCTAGGTAAGCTAATCATTGATAGGATGGGGACTAGAACCCATGTCTATGATGTAATCATCTTATGTCTCACTTCCAGAGTGGCTTTCATCCCCAGTCCTGGCCAGGGAAAAAAACAAAGCACTGTTTTTCTGAAGTCATGTAAAATGTTTTTAGAATTAGGATTATAGATTCTATTTTACATTTAAGATAGTTGGAGTAGGCCAGGTATGGTGGCTCATGCCTGTAAGTCTCAGACATTTTGTAAGTATAGGAGGATTCCAGTTCAAGGCCAACCTGAAAAAGGGGTATGGGGTATGGGTAGTAGTGATTAAGACCCTATATTAAAGAATAAACTGGGTACGGTGGTTCCCATTTGACCAGGAGGCAAAGTCTGAGGCAGGAGACCCTATCTGAAAAATAAAGCAAAAAAGGGCTAGAGGCATAGCTCAAGTGAGGGAGTGTTTGTTAAGCTCTAGGTTCTGAGTTAAATTCCCAGTCCTATTCCAACAAAAAATAAAGGCGGGAAATTTGATAGGTGCTTATACGCATAGTTGAACAACACATATAATCAAGTAAGTGAAAAGGTAGACATCAGAATAGTCAATAGTATTGGAATAATTTAGGAAGAAATATAATAATAGGTAATCAAATAGGTAATCAAAATGCTAGTATGATCATGACCTGGAAAGGTTAAGTGCTTAACCATGTAAGGCTGGGTGTGTGGGTACATATAATACCAGCAGCCAGGAGGCTGAGGCAGGAGGATCATGGATTCTGTGCTCGGCTGAGCTTACACAAGGAGACCCTGTTTCAAAACACAAAATAAAACATAAAATCTGCTATGGTTTTTGGAAGAGTTTCTTTTATACTATTGTCTGTACCGTGCTGAGTACTTACTGATGAAGTGTTCTAAGTAAGATGAACTTTATTTAAATGAGTAAGTTTATGTATAGGATACTTGTCAGTTTATAAAACTCAGCCAAAGTCAATTTATTTTCAAGTTGATAACGATGTAAAGTGTTTATTTTGCTTTTGTTATATATACTTCATCTGTACATTAAAAACTAGCCAAGTGAGAGTGTTGCTGATTTAGTAGGAGTCTAGAAAGCTGGTGGCTTAACTTAAACTTGTCTTAAAAAAAATCAAAAACCTTTCAATCAAATAATGTATTTCTCTCCCTTAGGGCCTCTGTTATGCACCTAAAGCCATATTGGAAGCTCCAGAAGAAAGAACGTCCTCTGGAAGTCAGCAGGGACACTCTAAGAACTCCTTTGAGTCACCAAAAGGCTGCCAATGATGAAAAAGACAAAGGTGGCTACATGAAGCCTGGTGTCTTTCCTTCAGCCTCTCTTGGCAAAGCATCATTTCGAACACCATTTGGGGTCCTTTCTCCAAATGTTCTGTGCAGCATGAGTGGGAAGAATCCTGTAGAGAACAGCTTGAACATTAAACCGAGAAAGAATGCACCATCTGCAACAATCCACCAGGGAGAAGGAGGGGAAGGGCCACTTGACATCTGGGCTGTTGTGAAACCTGGAAACACAAAGGAGAAAATTGCCTTCTTTGCAGCCCACCAGTATAGCAATAGGACAGGATCTATGAAAATAAAAAGCTCCTGGGATATTGATGGGAGAGCTACTAAAAGAAGGAAAAAATCAGGGGATCTTAAAAAAGCCAAGATACAGTTAGAAAGGATGAGGGATGTCAACAGCAAGTGCTACCAACCAGAGCCATTTGCCTGTGGCATTGAGCACTGTTCTGTGCATTATGTGAGTGACAGTGGGGATGGCATCTATACTGGGCGGCCTCTGTCTGTCATACAGATGGTTGCCTTCCTTGAGCAAAGAGCCAGTGCCCTACTAGCCAGCTGTACAAAGAACTGCAGCAATTCTCCTGCCATTGTGAGGTTTTCTGGCCAATCCAGAGGTGTGGCCCCTGTCCCTGAGCCCTTCTCTTCCCCAGGAGCTTGTGAAGAACCCACAGAAAGAGGAAATCCTGAGATTATTGAGCCACAGAGTGAACCAGTGCGTGTCCTTGACATGGTAGCTAGGCTGGAGTCTGAGTGCCTGAAGCGGCAGAGCCAGCGTGAGCCTGGAAGCCTGTCTCGGAATAATAGTTTCCGTCGAAATGTAGGCAGGGTGTTGCTTGCAAACGGCACTCAGGCTGATGAAGGGAAAGTCAAGCAAGGCACCTTGGAGGTACCTGACACTCAGGTGAATCCTGTGCAGTCTGTGGACTGTGGACCCTCAAGAGCTGCCCATTCTCTTATTGGAGACCCAGACTGGGATGGTGTTCCTCAGGGCTGTCCCACATCATTGCCAGCAGGTGTGACTTTCCACCCGGACAATGCAGAATTAGAGCCAGCTCAACAAACCCCAATGAAAACCAGCAGTAGGTATGATGTGGAAATGACAGATGAACTTGATGGACTGCCTTTTTCTTCTCACACCTGTCTCCAAGTCACTGAATTGCCCACAGATGCTATCGATTGTACAAGTAGAGAGCTTGTGCCGCTTACTAGCCAAAATCCTGATCAGAGAACAAAAGAATCTTTGTGCATTAGCATCACTGTGTCCAAAGTGGAGAAAGACCAGCCTTCTCTTTTCAACACCTGTGAAGAGCCACCTCCAGGGATGTTGTTTTTTTTGCCACCTGGTCAGCACCAGTTAGACTGTTCCCAGGTGAATGAAAGCACAGCCGGAGAATCTTCAGAGACCCTGCAGCTTGAAGATGCTACTGGTAGTTCCAGGAAATCTGATCCAAAAGGTGAATCCGTGGAGCCCTTCGTACCTCCAGGCTCTGCAGGAGAAAGTACAGAACTGGTGCTTGAGGCATCTAGTTGGAAGAAGCAGGTGTCTCATGACTTTCTGGAGACTAGGTTTAAAATCCAGCAGCTTCTGGAGCCTCAGCAGTACATGGCATGTCTGCCCCACCACATTATGGTAAAAATCTTCAGGTTACTTCCCACCAGGAGTTTAGTGGCTCTTAAGTGTACTTGCTGCTATTTCAAGTTTATCATTGAATACTACAATATTAGACCAGCTGATTCTCGCTGGGTTCGAGATCCACGCTATAGAGAGGATCCTTGCAAGCAGTGCAAGAAAAAATATGTGAAAGGGGATGTGTCTCTGTGCCGGTGGCATCCCAAACCCTATTGCCAGGCATTGCCCTATGGGCCTGGGTACTGGATGTGCTGCCATCGGTCTCAGAAGGGCTTTCCCGGCTGCAAGCTAGGGCTTCACGACAATCACTGGGTCCCTGCCTGCCACAGCTTTAATCGAGCAATCCATAAGAAAGCAAGAGGGAGTGAAACAGAAGAGGAATACTGAAGTCTATGTAAGAGGCAATGGAAAGCCCAATTTTACAAATGCTAAATACATAAACCATTCAAGTGAGTGTTGCCTCTCAGTCCCCAGTTTAGGGGAATCTGTACTTGCTCCATCAGGACTGCCAAACTTACCAGCTGTGTAAGAAAACTGGTCTCATAGTTTTACAGTAAGAGCCTCACACTTGATCCAGGGTGGGATCCCAGTAGCTTGGCTCGCTCAGCTGTGAATAAGTTATGCCTGCTTTTCCCATCAAATCTATCCTCAAAGGATGAAGACTTGCCATGTCAAGTATGTTCCGAGGAGCTCACTGCAGGCAATCTCTAAGCAGGGACTCCGGAAGTGTTTTTAGCACTGGTACCTTATTTGAAGTAAGTGAAAAGGAAATCAAGACCCTTGGATGCAAAGTATGCCTAAGAAGTAAAAGCCAGGCACCTTATCTTAGACCTTGTATGCGTGATCCTGTGAGATTGATGTTTGTGGTTGGAGATGGATTTCATGCCCTGTGGTGTTTACAGTGTATATAATGGTTGTGTTTTCCTAGGGCTATGAAAGTGCACATTAAACCTGAGCGCCTTTACCTTTAGATGAGTGCTTTGGCCCCTCTGTAAATAACGCGATTAAAATCCAGTTGTATATGATGGACAACTGACTAAACATAATCACCACAATGCAGCTAGGGTAGTGTTGCGGCTATAATTGTGTTTTTATTGTCTCGCCTCAAAATTTGTATATCCTATATAAAATATGAATGTTTTCCAAATAAACTATGAATGTTTCCTGTATAATATATGAATGTTTCATAGTTAAGAGGTTAACCTGTTCAAAGGATACCAAATAATGGTTTAATTGAACAATCTTAAAATCAACATAGAGAACAATCCTTTGTTATATTTTAGTGATCCAGCAAGAATGAGAGAATATATAGTCAGATTATAACACCCTTGTCTACTTTTATCCTTTTTGTCTGGTTTCAAAAAGTTTTTTTTTAACTTCAATAAAAATATGCATCTTAAATGGGACCTGAGTTTTGCAAAGTTTTTTTTTAAAATGTAATGTTGAGGAAAATTTCTGTGGATTATGAGAATTTTTTGAGTTGAGAGGAATAGGAATAAAAAGCTTTCTACTGCCACAGAAAAGCTTAAAATTTTGCTGGCTTTTAACACTTGAGTTTGAAGTCTGACAATACCTATCATGTTTTCTGTTTGGTGAGGTAATATCTTAGATACACTCATTTAATTGTTTAAGAAGTCATTAAATATTTATTTGGATTTATGGTTATGTAATATTTGGTGGTGTTGGAAGGTAAGGTACTTGGGACTCAGAATCCTTCTGTGAATGGGAGATCTAACAGTCTGGGTTGGCTCAAAATCAATGTCTGCCAGAAAGCCTTGTAAGCTTGTTAGCTTTGTAAGCTGCAGGCTGTGAAGGACATATGGTGAGTGCAGAGTAAGAGACTAATGAAGGCCTTGATGGTCCTAAAGGATAAGCAGGACAGGGCCAAATTCAGGTGGATCCACTGACCTGTGGTTGAGGCAGATGGGAGGCAGTGCCATTTCCAAACTGGAATTTATCTTGCTTTCTTTGTGCTTAGCAGTATTTGTTCCCTCCTCAAAAAGGAGTTTTAGAACTGATGCTGAGTGAGTCTTCTAGTAACAAGCTCATGCCATGCTTTGCCACTCTGATCTTGTAGGATCATGGGATTTGTTTGTGACACAGATAAAAAGAGGCTAACAACTATATAATTTGTGCAACAAATTTGTCATGATTTATAATTTGGGATTGGAAAGGAATGACACACATAAAGGACTGAGTTCAGCAGGGCATGTAAAGCATCCCAGAAATGTTACCTGTCATTGTTGCTGTGGCTGTCATTCTCCATGTGCCCAGGGTGGAAGCTCAAAGTAAACAACTTGGCTAGTTTTCATGAGTCAGCCACTTTGATCCTGTTTTCTTGGGTGACCAAAGCTGTCACTTGGTGGGGTGGTAGGGCCCACTGAAAAGAGCACAGGGGCACGTAAGCATGGCCAGTCCTATATGGCATGCTGTACTTGGAGCCCTCAGAAACCACTAAAAACCCATTTGGAACTTTGTGTCAGGACCTGGTTTCCAGCAGTGGCTGTGTGAATTAAGAGGTTTGCAGCTGAGGGCACCAGAGGGCAACTCTTGGCTGGGCTTCATTTCTAGATAAGTGTTGCTGCTTGCCTTGAAGGAAGACTTCAGTACTCCCTTGTGCTAAGTTGGTGGAGAATAGCCCATTCTTCTTGCCACAATGCTGTTACTCCCTTGCATTGCTGTAGATCAGACAAGCAACAACATTGAGTGCAAGTGTTCTAACCTTTCCACCCTACCCAAAGAAAACAAAACTTCCCTCTTCAATTTTTGCTTATAGATAAATCTGGCTGCTTGCTTTTTTTTCCTACTATCTCTCACTTAAGTTCTCAATTGTTTGAAAGAACTAAAGAACACTAAGAATCAGCATCCCTTTTTGTTTCTAGGGCAATTTAACTCTTCCCCGCCCTCTAGATAAGACAGACCAGAGACCCAAGGAGGGTGTGGATTGGAAAGGAATGATAGGCCAAGATGAAAATGAAGCCCGCAACGCGCATGCCTCTAATCTCAGCACTCAGGCTGAGTAAGGATGGTGAATTCAAGATCAGCCTGGGCTGATGGACTGTCAACATGAAGGGTGCTGGCTGGCTTGGACTGCTGTGGAATATTCCAGTTGTCTAGCTTTGATGTGAAACCTTAAGTGGGGGGCAGGGGCTCGGAGGAGCTTTTCCCTCTGGCCACAGGTGGTTAACTTCCTAGGCTTTTTCTGATCACCTAGTGGATTGGTTAGCACCTCCTTATCAACTTTTTTGGATTGACTGGCTTTAATCTTTATTTGGATATTTTCTTTTTAGGGGGGTGGGGGGGATCCGATCGTGGGCCTGAACTCTGGGCCTGGGTGCTGTCCCGAAGCTCTTCAGCTCAAGGATAGCGTTCTACCACTTGAGCCACAGCGCCACTTCTGGCTTTTTTTTTTCTGCTTATGTGGTGCTGAGGAATGGAACCCAGGGCCTCAGGCATGCAAGGCAAGCGCTCTACCACTGAGCCACCTTCCCAGCCCTATTTGGATATTTTCTATGGTTGTAATTGCTGTCATTTTTTCTTAAAGGTGATTTTTTTTTCTTCCTCCACAGCCTGCTTCACAATCAAAGTCATTGGCACCAAACCTTTTTATACACTGCAACCAGTAAGAGTTGGTGTTAGCTGACTATCAGGTGCCATATTTTGTACAAATTAACCTCACTGTGCAGTGGCAGGCACAGATGGAATCAGATTGTTTATAGCCTCCCATTTCCTTAGGTTCAAATAAGTGAGTGTTGCAATCTCTTGTAAGCTGAAGTGCCTCTGGGAAATGTCAGTCCCTCCTACTGGCATGCACACCACTCCCAGCTCTTTGGCTATAGCTGTTTGCCCAGCCTCATGGGAAGAGCAAACATTGTGGTTATGTACCCTTGGGTGATGTGCTTAAGTGTATTTGTGCCAAACTGGTTGAAGCAGAACCGGAAGCAGCCCTCACATCCTAGGTGGCTGGTTTGCTCGTGTTAGTTGAAAGAGCAGAGCCATTGGAGTTGGGAAGGGAAAAAGAGCTGAGACGGGATAGACCATTAAGTGATACTCCCTTCTTAAAAGTAAAACCTTCCTTTCTCAATTTAGCAGAGCATGGGCCTTGCAGGAAATTCATTTCATGACACTCTAGTCAGATTACCTTTTTATTGGGGGGAGGAGAGTTGCTGCTTGCCATTGAACCAAGGTGACGCTGTGTGGCCCAGGATGACTTTGAACTCTGTCCTGCCACAACTTCCCACGTGCTGGGATTATAAATATGAGTCTGTATTTACTCTGCTAAGCAGTCATGGTTGGCTCAGTGTCTAAGTGGGACTCGGGAATGTTACCTTTTCCTTGGCTACTAGTCAGCTTCGGGTTCAACTTAATTCTGTACTCAGCAGGCTCTGAGTAGCCAAGTGCTCACCATAGAACCAAGTGAATTCAAGGAAGGTTCGTTCTAAGAGTGTAGGTACAGGGTGAGCTTGCAGGACCCAAAGCAAGAGCCACCTGCTGCCTGTCCTACCAGCTCCCTACCCTGGCAGTCACATCATGGCACTGCATGTCTAAGGGCTCTTCTAATAGGAAGATAAAGGTTCAGGACTCACCCTAGAGCTGTTACTTCAGTGGAAGTAAAATGAGTCCCCAGCTGACTCAGGTACAAGCGAGGTTGGGAGCCATACTTTTGTAAAAGAATTGAACTCAGGCTGAGTATGGTGCCTGGGCTGAGGCAGCCCCTGGTGCTGGGGAGGACCATGAGGGAGAAGGAATACTCTGTTGCTGAGCCCACCAGCAGTGGCCCTGGCAATGAGGCTGTATGAGAGGGGAGCAGTAGACTTGAGAGACCCCATAAAAGAGCATGTCTGGCAATGTCAAGCAGGACTGTAGAGGAGCTGGGATTTTGTATTCGATTTAGGCTTTTCTTCCTTTGCAGGTCCCTAAGGGCTGCTGCAAAGGTCTCTTCTCTGCTTGAGAAGAAGGAACTGTTGCTTAGATCTTGGTAACTGGGAGGCCCCTGCTGGGAGCTGCGATACTCAGCACAGGCTGCTAGCTTCAAAATTATCAAGCACTTTGAAGTTGGATATGCTGTGAAATACTTACATACTAGATAGCCATTTTCTTTCAATGTGGAAAAAACGCTGAAATAATACTGTGGGATATATTGAATTAAACATACACAATTCATTTTTTAACCTTGCACATGTGGGCTGGTTGAATGCAATTCTAGATCAGTGTTCCATGCACAGGTGAATTGTTGAAAGGACACTGTTGGATCTAGAATGGCACCAAGATCCTGTATTTTTAACAAGATCCCAGGTGACGCTGGTGCTGCAGCTTAAGGATCACACCAGGTACAGGAAGGTTCTGGAGAAATGTAGGAACAGAGTCTTGGACCTAGGGGGGTCTGTAGAAGCTGAAGGTCTTAGCAGGGTGGTTCTTAAAGGCCATTGAGGGAGTTAATAGAACTCACAGTGGTTCTGTACCAGGAAATATGCAACTGCTGCTCCTGCTAGGGACACAACCCGGTCTTCCTTTTGTGGAAGTAACTGCTGAAGACACACTAATGTATGTCCTCCATCTACTACTTTCAAAAACTTACATTAAGAGCCACATAAATTTCAGCAATGTCTTCCTCATACTTGGGAAAATAAGCAAAGAGGGTAGCAAAGTATCATGTCTTACATTAAATACCACACGCAAAGATGAAGAGCATAAGGAACAGTGACAGGAATCTGACCTAGATGTGTTGATTTCCTAGCTGTAAGGACCTGTGTCCCGGAGGATTTGTCACTCAAATGGCTCTAGCCTCTCCTCCTTCCATCAACTTAGTGTCCTTAATTGTCCTGCCAATTTCTCACATTTCTTATGAGTATGGGTGAAAATCAGTGTTGGAACTCAGGGCTTCATGCTTGCTTGGCTTGATTATTCAATGATCTACTTATATGTATCTCCAGCCTGACATTTTGATTGTTTTTCCTACTGTAGATAAGAGTCCCTGGGATTTTGCTCCCCAGGCTGGCTTCAATGGCGTGAGCCACCATTTTTCACTTTCTAAAGGGAGCCAAAGTCTCCATCACCCCTATCCCTAGCACTGTATCTCACACTTCTTCCTGCAACAAAAGGCACAGCAGTCAATGTGGCTTTTGTTATTTTACGTTTTCTTTTTTCTTTTATTGAGAATTGTCCCTGCTGTTTCAGGTAAGTCAATTAAGTATGCCACTTCTGACTCTAAGCAAAATGATAACCTTTTTCTAGGGTAGTTCTGGGACTTGAACTAAGGGCCTAGGTGCTGTCCCTTACTTAGTTCAAGGCTAGTATTTTACCACTTGAGTCACAGCTCCACTTCTGGCCTTTTGGTAGTTAGTTGGAGATAGAGTTTCATGGACTTTCTCGCCCACCAGGCTGGTTTTGAGCCTTGATCCTCTGATCTTGGCCTCCTGAATAGCTAGGATTACAGATGTAAGCCCCTAGCGCTCTGTTCTGTTCTCTTAACAACCAAAAGGCTAGAAGTGGAGCTGTGTTTCAAGTGGTAGAGTTCAAGCCCCAGTACTGGCACCAAAAAAGACATACATATTAGCAAAGTACTGTTAAAAAGATTTATTGCAATAATACAATTAAAAGTTTAGAAAATGTATGACTCAAACTGGTTTGGAAGTGACAGAACAAGGGGAATTCCCTCAACATCACACCACAGATACTCTGTAGGTTTAAAAGTAGGATACCAAATGCCCTTTCTTCCTGAAGTATTCTAATCCTGCCCACCATACCCAGTGGGGTGACATACTGTTTTCTCCTTTGTTACAACTGTGCAAAACTTTCCTTAGTTTTATTCCATTACATAAAAATGTAAGACATTTAATGCAGCCTGTATGGTGCCTGTGGGATGTTACTAGTATTCTCTTGTTTGGATCATTTTAAACTGAAAACACCAAGTTCTATGGCTTTTTCTTTTTTTTTTTTTTAAGAAAAACTCAGTCTTTTTTTTTTTTTTTTTTTTTTAAGAAAGCTGTTTATATATGATTCTGGCACCTAAAGGAGAGATTTTAATGAGCAGCAATAAGTAGAAAAACACAGTGGTTGAAATATACACTCAAGAGTATTTACAGGGTGGATCCAGTGCAAAATGATGAAACCCAAATATTGGCTTATATTCAAAACCATTAAAGGCTTTGATTGCTTAACCAGACATAAAGTGCCTTTATCTGATATCAACACCAGCATGTACCTTCTCCAGCAATCCCTAAACGTCCTGCATCCTTGTGTTGTTACTCCAGCCATCAGTTTGTGGTCTCGTTGAGTCCTCTTCTTTAGCTTCACCTCATATCTGTTCATTCTATGCTATCCATTCTATGAATTTCAGCCAACAACCATGAGGCTAAGCACTTAGGAGAACGCTGTTTGCACCACAAGGGGAAGCATGTCTCCTCCCTAAGTGGGACACTCACAAAGCCTAGACTGTGGGCCTCCTGCAACTCCACCCCAAACTAGCAACACCAAAAATCTCCAAGGCAAAGGCCACAGAGCACCTCAGACCTCTGGAGGCAAGGTACCAACTATAATAATTACTATAAGAGAAGCAGCTAGGGCATGGCAAACCTCTGAATGATGGATCTGAGGTATAATCATGCTAATCACACTAAGAAGATAGGTAATAATGTTGGGAGTTTTTCTAGAATTTTTTTTTGAATTACATAGGATTTTTTTGCAGTTATTAAAAATAAAAAAATATTTACATATTTTATACATAATGCCTCTCATAGTTTTCTGTAAGATTGTCACTAAGAGAATGACAAGACATGGTGGTTGAAAATAACCTCTCGGTGAAGGGAAGTTATATATAAAGTTCCCCAGGACAGGGTGGAATAGGCCCAGCTGTAAAGATGCTCTGCATTCTGCCCAAGGAGTGTAGAGCAGGAGCGGCCTGTAGCAAACAGAGGAAGGGCTTTCCTGTAAACACCTGCCACCTACTGAATCCCCCAGGGAGAATGGAGCAGGCCACTTCGTTACATGGCTTTAACTCGAGTCCAGGCGGCATTTAGTTCACACAAGGGAATACCTACTCACAGAAATAAGTTCCTGTTCAAAATGCACATAGGGTGGATGGCAGAAAATGATGCAGGGAAGAATGACCTTGATTTTGATTCTCCTCAGAATACAGGAAATATGACATTATTGCAGCTAGTGTTTCTTCCGTTTGTGGGTATGGATTCTACAGAAAAAGACATTGGTTTCTTTGGTGTGTGGGGGGAGGAAAACAGGAATGTGATGAGCTATGACAGAGTGGAACAAATGAAATGCTTTAAACTACTACTCCCCTCAAAAAAGACCACCCTCTGCAATGAGACCCAGCTCTTGGCTCTAAAACCCTAAGATGACCAAATTATAAAGAAATCAAGTATTTCAAATTGCTGCTAGCTCTCTACAAAAAACAATGGCAGAAAAATAAACTTAGTTTTTGCCTTTCAAGTCATCATCATCATCACAAATCACTTCCTGTGGCTCAACCAACCTAAAGAGCTAACTTAGTGTGAGGAAGAGACAGCATCATAGGACAACATAGGGTGGGGTCTGTGGAGCCTGGTGCAGGGCCCCACAGGTCCTCCTCCCGCCAGTGCTGTGTAGGCTGAGGGACCACTGCACCTCTGCCCTATCATCCATCACGGGCCACTGCCTGACAAGCAGAAATGCTCATCTCCCTGCTTTAAACAACTGACAGTGGTTAACCTCTGTGTTGCAGGCACTACCGTTAACTACGCGGATGAGGTTCCTAACAGCAGCAGAGCTGTCATGATGCGAATCTGGCCGTTTTGATCCATGCTCACTAACGGTGTCCCGTGTAAGCTTTGAACCAGGAGGTCACTGAGGCTGCAGCGGAGGATATCATCCCACCTGCACTGCTGCTCGAGATGGGTGGGGACACCTGGGAGCTCTGGCTCTGGGAGACTTCCACTGGTTGGGATGGGATGTCACAAAAGCGGGGGCTTGGCAGGTTCTCCCAGTCTGTGCCCAGGTCCGTTTCCTCATCACTTATATGCTCGTCTCCACTCTCATCTGACTCTCCAGCCACTCCAGGATCCACAAACTCCATGGACTCCTCAAGGTCTGCTTGCACCTCAAAGGGTCCTGACCTGTGTGCAGACAGAAGGGCCCATGTTAAGATGACCACAGGCTGTTTCCCTTAACCAGAGGCCAGATGCTGTCTTCCCAAGACCCACCCTCTACTCAAAGGGACCAAGCTACCCAGAGCCAGCAATGCACAATCTCCTGAGGTGCTGCGCACACTGGCGATCTATAACTGAGCTACTTTATCCCAATAACATCTGCCATCCAAATTGGGACTAAAATTACAATACAGTATTTTTGCTCAAGTCTACCTATTTGTGAAGACTGACACAAAACCCATCCAGTCTATGCTGGTAGTCCAAGAAGGACTTCCTGTTTTAAATAAGCGTGGTACCCATGCAGTATCATGCAGCATTCCAATGTGACAAAACTAGCTACATGATATATATACTATGGTATACTATTTAGTGTAGCACATAAGTGGTATACAAAAACATGCTCCTTGCTTTTCCCAGGGAAGCTCTAAATCATAAACTCTTAAGACCGAAGAGGATGACCAAGCACATTATCAAAACTTCCTTGAACTGTTGTCAATGGCAGGCTCCTGCACGTCTTAAAATATCAAGTTGTAATTGTGTGTTTGTGTGTGTGCACGCACACATGCCAATCCTGAGACTTGAATCAGGGCCTGGGCCCTGTCCTCGATGTTTTTTGCTCAAAGCTAGTGCTTTTCCGTTTAAGGCACACTTCCACTTATGCCATTTGGGTAGTTAACTGGAGATGAGTCTCACAGACTTTCTTGCCTGGGCTGGCTTCAAATTGCAATCCTCAGATCCCAGACTCCTGAGTAACAAGATTAGAGGCATGCTTCACCAGCACTTGACTTCAGTATGCAATTTTTAGGGGCATGTTTGATACATAGAATAAGCTAGGACTAGTCAGTATATTCATCTGCAGCAACTGCATGATTTTGTACTGTATTTTAGGAGAACTCATTTCTCAAAGATCCCAAGAACCCATTCTCAGGCCTCACCTTATGCCAGCCCCTCAACACCAGTGTGTGACCACACAACAAATCTCACACAGGCTGTGCTGACAGTCCTGGCTGGCCTCCAACTCTCCTCCAGCCTTCTGCCTTAGCCCTTGTGCAGGAATTACTGGTGTGTTCCACTACACCTAGCTCAGTCTTTTCCTTGTCCCCTTTCAAAGACCTATCAGCTCTGGCTTTGGGAGAGCAGGCAGCTGCCCCTCCATGTACATCCCCCACAGGGGCAGTCCTAGATCTGGCTAACAGGTAGGACCAAGTCCTTGCAGCAATCCCTCCTATCTCCTTACTGCGATCCCCAAGATAAGCACGTCTAGCCCTGGTTCATTTCAAGTTTCACTGATAAAAGTTTGGGAAAAATAACAGACAGAAATGAGAAATGACCTGTTATATAGTTATCTGTGCTCAAAGTTCTTTTGGCCTTTAGAATAACAGGGCCTGTACTGGCCCCAAGTGGACTTCACGGATGTGCAACCTCTGGCTGGCTCAAGGACCGCCTAGTTCTTCAGACATTATTTAGTAAATGGGAAGATGTACCCACAAGGTTTTCTTCTGGATATCCAATGAGCAGTTTACATTTTCAAGGAGCCCCTGGAGCATGACTCCCAAGTTCTTTAGGCCTTAGCCTTCCCACAGGCCATTATTTTGACAGGTCAGAGGGAGTAGGGCTCTTCCCTTCAAGCTCTGCCAAACTAATGAACACTGCAGCCCACATCATAGCTCTGTGGACCCCTTCTGTTCCTGTTATGTTGCTTTTCTCCTTTTCCTTTTCCTTGGTTTACTGCAAAGCCATCTTGTCAGATCCTCACCACCTAGCTCCACTCCCCAGTAGGATCCTGCCCACCCCATCTCAGGCTGAGGGCCACTAACTCACTTCTGCTCCTCATGCCCCTAGGCAGGGGTCAGTAGGGCTGCATGACAGCAGCAAATAACCTCTTCCCATTCCCACTGCTGCTCCCTAGTTCTCATCCTACCCATTGGCAGTTTTCATTTGAGTGGGTCTTCCTCTCTCCTTTTATCACAGGCCCACTGCAGCTGCTGCTCCCTTTGCAGTTCAAGGAGCCACAACATAGCCTGCACTCCAGGCTGCGCTCCTGACTCTCCCAGGCTTCCACTCAGGCCTACTTGGCTTTTTCCCTCCTTCCTTACAGCTCTGGACCAGACATGGAGCAAGCACTCAATTATGTTACTTAAAATGAAAACCAACAAAGGAAGATTCCTAAAGCAGCAGTTTTTTAAAAAAAATTATTATTACAATGTTGGTTTCTGTATTTCTGAGACCCCCCTTGCAGAGAGAGGCCCCTGGGTCTTTCTCCACCCAGTACCTCTCTCCCTCTCATTACTTCTAGCGCGCACTGAGCTAGAGACTGCACACCCAACCAACCAGTGAGAGAATTCTTTCTCCCTTAATGGCCTGGGATATAATATTGTTTCTCAGGATCTGCATGGTGGAAAAGTGACTACAGGAACTACAAAATGGGAAACCCCAAAGCCTTCACCTGTGTGTGGAGATCCTAATGAGGGGCAAAATAGACACTGTGTAGCCAGGTGTAATATCAGGAGATGCCTGCCAGGGCAATATTCCCCAGTGCAGAGCCCAAGTAGAATTGACAGATGACATCACATAAACCCCAAGTCGAAGTACTATTAAAGGGAAGAGACCAAATCAGGCAATGTGATATACATCAGAAATCCCAGCTAATACAAAAGTGGAGGAAGAAGGATTGCCAGTTCAAGGTCAGCCTGAGAAAAGTTAGAGAGAACTTACCTCAAAAACAAAAAAAGGCTGGGAGGGTAGTTGAAGTGGTAGAGTACCCTCCCTAGCCCGAAGTCCTGGATTCAATCCCAAGTACCTCAAAGGTGAGGGGGTGGGAGTACATTTCGCGTTTAAAGAGAATATTCTGACAGAGAGACTGACTCGAATATACTGCACATGTGCATGGAAATGTCACAGTGAAATCCCCACTCATATACCTAATATAAGCAAAATGTAACTAAAGTTTAATAGGCCATCTGCTGACAATCACAAATGTGGATATCAGGTTTCAGTATCAATGTTTATTAAATTTGCTAAGCTTGATAACTACTACGATTAAGAAAATACTTTTAGGAAATATATAACAGGGTACTTAGGAGTGGAGTCATAAATTATGTAATTTATCCTCATAAGGTTCAACAAAACAAATCTATGTGGATGTATGTCTGTGTGTGCACTTACAGAAGGAACTTAGATACTGAGCAAGTGATAAGCAAAAAGGGTGAAGTATTAACAACAGGTGACTCAGGGTAAAGGGTATGTCAGTCTTTATAGTGTTAACTAGAATGAGATTCTCACCAGATGTGATGGCACAATTGAACTTGGGACACAGAAGCAGGAGGATCATGGTTGGAAGCTAGCCTAGGCAAAGTTTGTGTTAAGTCCTATCTTAAAAAATAAAGCTGAAAGAACTAGAGGTGTGGCTCAAGTGGCAAAGCACTGGCTCCACTGGCAATTCTGCTTGTATGAATAGAAACATAGATTCCCTTCTGTGCCCTCTGCCTTAACTCTAAGGTGGCTGTGACAAAGGTTTTGAAGTTCTACTTCCTGATCTGTAGGCTCCACGACCGTACAAAAAAACAAAAAAGCCTATCTGTTGTGTGTGTATGTGTTTTGTTTTTTGTTTTTATTGGCCACAGGGCTTGAAATCTGGGCCTGGGCGCTGTCCCTAAGCTCTTCAGCTCAAGGTAAGGGCGCTACTACTTGAACTCAGGTGTGGTTAATTGGAGATAAGAATCTCATGGAGTTTCCTGGGATGGCTTTGAATCGTGATCCTCAGATCTCTTCTGTTGTTTTTCAACTTTGTGTTAAAGTTTGTGGCAATTTTTGCTAGAGACATTCAGTTTTTATACAGTAAAATGAGTAATTCCTTGATTTATGGTTTCTGGGTTTTGTGGCTTGCTTGGAAATTCTCACCCCACCCTATGGTTCTAGAACATTGTCTTTTCTCTTACTTTATATTTTTAAAATAAAGTACTTTGTATTGCCTGTAACTAATTTTTCTGTATGGAATATATAGATCCAACTCTTTCCCCCACATGAATACCAACTGGCCCAACACTACTCAACTGTGATTAGCCAAGTCAAATGACACCTCTAGCATAGATTTCTGCAAATACATGATTTTTTTCAGGGATTCTTTATACTTTGTCAATTTTCTAATACTTTTCTAGTTGCCCTCTCGAATCTGCATGCTAACAGCTAACAATTTTATTGCAGCTGTTGAGACAGGGAGGGTCTCTAATCCAAGCTGGCCTCAAATTCCCAATCTTCTTGTCTCTGCCCTGTTAAAATGAACTATCCATACTATACTTTGAGTAGGGCCAACGGCCATCCTTCATTATCATTTTTGAAGTGGAAATGCCCTTTGAAGTGGAAATTCCTTTAGTATGTGTCATTTAATACACGTGAATAAAGATACTTAGATACTTAGTTGGAAAAAAAATATATGTAATATACCCAACCAACTGAACATCATAGTTAAGGGTGGCCTACCTTAAACAGACTTAGAAAACCTACTTTAGCTGACAGTTGTGCTAACACAAGCCCGTTTTTCTCTGTAGTCCTTCTGAAACATGTAAATACATTACCATGTTCTATCTGTGCAGAGACGTATGCACGTATTGCTAAGCACAAGGACCAAAAGGGAAGAAACTAGAGCAGCTGTACATGAATGGTACCAAAGATGAGTCATGCTGTGATGTGCTAAAAAGAATCTATAATGGGTACTGGTGCAGTGGCATAGAGGCATGGCTCAAGTGGTCGAGTATAAGGCCCTGATTTGGACCAAACAAAACTAAAGAAGAATCCACTGAGGAGATCACAGATGAAATTATTAGTCTTTGTTGCTTCTGATTTGTTTTAAAGGGAGTGGATTTCAAATCAGTTCACTACATAAACTAATCCCTTGCTCTCTAACACATGGTGAGCAGATTTACCTAGTGATAGAAAGAAATTTGTGAAGAACTGATATGGTAAGCAAGGAACATGCAGGCACAAAAGAAAATGTACATGAGACCCAGAAGACACTAAGCAGGCAAGAGGAAAACAGATATGGATGATAAGAAATGGTCTTTGGTGTTCAGGGAGAGCAAGAGGCAGCTAGACTCCAGGAACATTTGGGTGTACTTTAGTGTTAGACATGATTGAGACTAATTTTCTTGCAGGTATAAAAGTTCAAATATGATTAGTCACTGTTTCCTTCAACACAGAACGCACAACTGTGGAAAATTTGGGATAGGGTAATGGAGCCTCTGTGGGAAAACACAACACTCCATAGGAGCAATAATAAAAAAACAACATTTAGGAGAAAGCAGGTGACCCTCAGCTTACCTGCCAAGGTGTTCAGAGCTCGAACTGACCAGATACATTAGATTCCTGAGAGTATGCAGTGGTTGTAATTGATCTAAGTTGACATGCTAGAAAAAGCAAGATTTGATGAATACTTTCAAATATGTAAAAAGTTAAAAGCTAGTTTACATCACATTTTTCCATACCTGAGAAAAACAAAGGTAAAGGATATTTGTATTCAATTTCTTCACTGCTCGAGTAAATTTCTGTTTGCTGAGATTTTCTCCACAAAATTCACTGTAAAACACATGGTTTGTAAAGTTTTACTTATTTTCTTTTCAGAAATTCTATGTTAAAATTCTATGTTCATCTTTTTGAATAGGGCAGTATCTGAGACAGCCTTGCTATGTTGTAGCACATAGCTAGTCTTGAACTCAAAATAATCTTGCCTTAGCCTCCCAATTGCTAGGATTAGAGACATGCTTGCTACCAGCTTTAGGCTCTGAGGCAGAATTCTACCAGCACACTGCTGTAATGTTAAATTAAAATTACAACTATTTGTAACTCCTGACTAATCCTACCTGTAGAGTTTATTCTAGGGGAGGGGAAGGGAAATAACAAAATGCTGAAATAAGGATACAGGTTGACCAATGCATTGTAACAATGAGATGTACAAGACACTATGTTTGAAACAAACTTTACAACCTGGGGGGGGGGGGGGAAGTAGGAGGGAGAAGTTGGGGTGTGGGGCAGGAAGGGATGGTAGGGGAAAAACAAAGGAGGAGGTAACAATGCTTGATAGGAAATGTACTCATTATGTTACTCATATAACTTAACTCCTCTATACAGTATTTTTACAATAAAAAACAAAAATTTATTCTACAGACATCTTTGCACAATAAAGAACTGATGAAGGTATAAAATCAGTCCTTGAAGAATTAACAAGGGGTGGGTAAGATTATTTCAACCCAGTGATATATAAAGAGGGAAAAGTTTACATTTGTTTGAAATGCAAAGATAGCTGGATTGGCGGAGGAACTATGTGTATATATCTCTTTTTTTTCAACTTTAAATATCAAGGTTTTTATTTTTTAAAAAACACAATTCATTCAGTTCTTATACACTAGAATCTGAAGTATACTCTATATGAATATCCATATTTTTCCCCTCTCCTCCAGCATGAATTCTCTTGGTCTCAGGTTTCACATGCAACTGTAAGATAATGAAATGAATCAAAATTCATAAATTGAAATTAATCTTTTTGTTACACCTCTCTGGGCTTGATAATATTAAAATTCTTGA
Organism: Dipodomys merriami; assembly: GCF_024711535.1. Lineage (NCBI taxonomy): Eukaryota > Metazoa > Chordata > Mammalia > Rodentia > Heteromyidae > Dipodomys > Dipodomys merriami. The sequence continues at coordinate 142,734,468 of NW_027202270.1, read as the reverse complement.
TTCTCATGAATTGAAATCAAGGAGAATGCAACACTGTGCTTGGTGAAGATGTCATTTTACACTCCATGACTTGCCTGTTGCACAGCTTTCTGGGAAGGTTGACATCAAGTATGTGGGACAGAATGTTGGCGAGCTGAGTGGCATAGCACAGGGCAGCACTGATTGTGTAGGCTGGGTTACTGTTCTCCATGTCTGAAAAGGAAGACAACCGTCATGCTCAAAGTGCCTCTGCCTTCAACAAGAATAAGGGGAGTCAAGATTTTTTTCATTTCTATTTTTATCATTTCATTACTGAGAGTAAAATTTACTCCTTTCTCTTTGGCCAGACATAATTGGTCCACTGTTTTTGCTGAGCAGAATGTATCATAAATGAATCTAAACAGGTGAAGCAGGCTTAAACAGACCAAATATGAACCAACTGGACATGATAATGCCCAACTTAAGTCAGCCGTGGTGACAAACACCAGTTATAGAAGCACTTGGGAGGTGAAGGCAGGATGATCTCAAATTCAAGGACAGCCTAGGCATCATAGCAACATCCTCCCCAAAAACCCAAAGCTGGGGAGTTATAGGCTCTACAGTAGGGTGCTTATTACATGGCAAAGCCTGGAGTCTACCACCAGTACCACAAAGAAAAATACACAGATGTAAGTAAATGCTCTCAGAGAGACCCTTGCTGACAGATATTTGTCCAGAAGAGAGGATTTATAGCTGGCTGCCTGTTGACAGGCATGCTCCCCTAGTTTCAGCTCGGATTGATGGAGTGGTTTTTCAGAACTGTGCAGAAGTGAGGGTGTGCTAAATGCCACTGAACTGTTCAGTTATACGCATGCACACACACACACCAAGTTCTCTAAGAATATTTTGCTCTCACCAGGCCCCTGGGTCGTTTTCTTCTCTTCCACCCAATTGTAGTAGGCAGAGTAGTCTCCATTGTTAGGGAGGCTAATCCAAGGCCCTGTAATGCTAATGCTGGTGTCGCCATTGTGATCATCACAGACCCATCGACCAGAAAGGTAAGTGGTCCTCCGGGCTTCAGCAAGCTTGCTCACAGTGCTGGAGGTCATGGCGCTGTCATTCTCTGAAGATACATCCGCAGGATCTCTAACCATCAAGAGATACACAGATTTCAAGAGAGGATTTGCAAGGGGCAACAACACTTTTGCCAGACAGGTGAGAACACTGAAAAGTTGCCCATGGACAAAAGAACTGATTGGAATATGTGGACATGTGGGTACTATCACAATGATTATCAAACCTGTTGTAGCACAGAAGCTCATACAGCATGGAGAAAGTGACACCCAGAGCCAGATTCTCAGGATACATGGCTTTGGACACCTGGTTTACATGGTTAAAAATTCATATCCTCAGTCATACCTGTAATTCTAGGTTCTCAGGCGGCTGAGCTCTAAGGCAATTCAAAGCTAGACTAGGCAGGAAAGTCTGTGAAACTTTTTTTTTTTTCATACCAGTCCTAGGACTTGAACTTAGGACCTGGACACTGTCCCTAAGCTTCTCTGGCTCAAGACTAGTGCTCTCCCACTTAAGCCACAGCAGCAATACTTCCAGCCTTTTCTGAGTAGTTTATTGCAGATAAGTTTCAGGCCTTTTATGCCCAGGCTGGCTTTTAGCCATGATCCTCAGATCTCAGCCACCTGAGTAGCTAGGATTACAGGTGTGAGCCACTAGTGTCCAGCTTGAGACCCTTATCTTCAATTACACTCTCTCTCTCCCTCTCCCTCCCTCTCTCCTCTCCCCCCCCCCCTCTGCTGGAAGTGGGAGCTGTAGCTCAAGTGGTAGAACTTCAGCCTTAAGCAAAAAAGAAAAAGGACAACCCCAAGCCCTGAGTTTAAGCCCCTGGTACCAGCACCTAAAACAAAATGAATGCTGTTGATAATTTTAAATGATTAGAAATTTAAACTGCCAATCAGACAGACCTATGCCAGTTAATATGGTCTACATACCTTAGAGGAGGGCTGCTCTCAAACTTTCCAGGGATAAGCTAAGCAATAAATACCAATTTCTATTCTTTAAAAATATTTTGTGAGAAATAAGCCATTACATGTTACTATAACATTTTTAAATTTTTTACAGTACTTGTGAACTTTCCCCCCAGGCTCGCCTTAAACTCTAACCCCCTCAGGTGTGAGCCACTGTACTTAAGCAGAGCAAATTCTTTTTTTCTTTTTTTTGGTCAGGTGTGGGGCTTGAACTGAGAGCGTGGGCTCTGTCCCTGAGCTCTTTTGCTCAAGGCTACAGCTCTACCACTATGAGCCTTAGCTCCACTTCTGGTTTTTCAGTGGTTAACTGGAGATAAGAGTCTCACAGGGACTTTTCTGCCTGGGATGGCTTCGAACCGCAATCCTCAGATCTCAGTCTCCTGAGCAGTTAGGATTATAGGGGTGAGCCACTAGCACCTGGCTTAGCATGGTACATTTCTATGAAAAAAAAATCTTTTAAATTTCAAAACTGTAAAAATTAACACTGTTTTACATTTTCAAGAATCTATTCAATATCTAAGTCTTTTGGTTGTTCTTCCAATTGAAAACTGCCCCCCAAATCAAGCAGCTGGTTTTTAGCTTGCAGCTCATTTTCATGAGTGCTTCTTTGAGCCAACTCCCAGTGTGCAGCAAGAGGGCTTTATGCACACTTCCTGGCAGCAAGACATGTATTCAAGATTTGATCAGCCGCTTTTACTTTGTACTGAGGACACTGAATGAAAGTCACTTAAAGGAAAAACCTGCCAGTCACAGTGGACTATAATAATAACTACTCTGCTTTGGTGTCCCTGCCTGCTTTGTGTCAAAGTACCAGAGGGTTTACTACCCTAGCTTCTGAATCTCTAGTACTAGTGTCCACGAAGTGAAATAGAAACTTCTGAACAACTTCAGTGTGGTAGAGCATGCCCACAATCCCAGCACTCAAGAGACTGAGACAGAAGGGATGTAGGTTTGAGGCCAGCTACACAGTGAGACTTTAATGAACAAACAACACAAACAACTACATTACAGGATAGGACAAAAATCCCTCATGAGCAGCCAGGGAAGGTACCAATGCTGAGGGGACAGAACAGTGGACAGATACATTGTTTGTGTTTGTGTGTAAGACAGAAAGTGCTGGAAAAGCAGTGGGAAGCAGGCGGCCAGAGAGGGATTTCTGAGTTTGCACTCTGCCCTACCACTGGTTCACATCACAACCTACTGGGTGACACATATAGGTCTGGGAGTTGAGGTACCATGCTAATTCCAAGCTCAATCTCTCCCCCCCCCCAGGGGGAGAGAACTGGGGCTTGAACTGAGGGCATGAGTGCTGTCCTTGAGCCTCTTTGTACCCAAGGCTAGTACTCACTCTACCACTTTTGAGCTACAGCACCACTTCCGGCATTTTCTGAGTAGTTTACTAGAGATAAAAGAGTCTCAAAGACTTTCCTGCTCAAGCTGGCTTTGAACTGCAATCCTCAGATCTCAGCCTCCTGAGTAGGATTACAGGTATAAGTCACTGGCAACTAGAAGGTCAACTTTTATCTCTCTCACATGCAAAGGAACAAGAAATCTTATTATAGGGATAATGTGACTATAACGAACAGCAAGGTGAGGACACCCAGTCTTGTCTATCCAGATTCCCAAGGATTCTTAAGACTAAAATCACAGTACTCTGTCTCAAAAGCAGCTAATATGATAAATGTCATTATTGGGAAGAGGCTAAGACAACACCTGCTGCCCTCCATCTAAGAGACTCTAAATACTAGATGTTTTCTTACATATTAGCTCATGATCATTCTGTGTGGTAGGCATCCATCTCCACTTAACAGACAAGTAATAAGATTTGTAAGTTCAAGACTGTGTCTCACAGAAGACAACTAATTAGTAACCTAGCTGGATACTGTGACATGACCCAGCAAATAGTGTGAATCAGTGAGTCACCCAGAAGCTCTGTGACAGACTTGTCCACAAGACAGGGGGCCCCACCCCTAATCCTGGCTGCCAACCCAACTTTACGCAGAGTGTACTGTTTGCTGAAGCAGATAAGACTTAAGTTTCATTACCAGGAAAACCAATGACCCTAGAATGAGGCCAATAAATGAAGTGCTGACGCACTTGAGAAACAGCACTTGGAACTTGACCCATTCTTAAAGTGGGAAGCCTTGCTTACTGTACCTCACACCAGTCTTTACTTCATCGATTGGAAAAATGACAGAAGTGAGCTCCAATATATGGTATCGCCGAAGTTCTGCCAGATGCTCATAATTACTTCTTAAGTCAATGGACTTTTTTTCTACCAGGTCACTAAGTCTGCGATTGTGCCTTTGAATCTTCTCCTTTTTCTCTTGGTGCCTTTGTGCTCGACTGTAAAGCTTCTGATTCTTTTCCTTATTTTTGAGAAGGCCTTCAGAATCTAAGATAAACAAATCATAACCAACAATTAACTGCACACAGCTTGTGTGTACTGTAGATGCCCACAAGAACTGAGTGCTCCCCCCAGCACTGACACTGAAAGCAAACAACTCAGTAAGGGTCCGTCTTCCAGTTCTAACACCAGCTTACTTTCCAAAAAGCTCATTAATTTTCACAATCCTTGAGTTCTTTGTAGTAGCTCACATGGATTTGTCCAAGCCATGAGCAAGTCAGATTTTTCTTCTAAGGACAGTTTCTAAATTGATACCATAATCACTCTTAAGGTCACTGGACATCATCTCAGTCACCCCATCAGCAACCAGAGCTGACTAGGAACTCAGAAACGTCTTTTCCTCTCTCCCATCTCCTCATAAATGAAAAAATATTCAATGGTCTTGCTGTAGTCTACGTTTGCTTCTTGGAATAAGCAAAGAGGCTGCAACACAGATCACGCTACAACTACATATAACTTTTCACTGTCTATGCCTTCTATCTTTTTTCAATCTTTAGTTTTTATTATTATAAAGGTGATGTACAGTTACATAACTAATGAGCACAATTCTTTTTGCACGATGTTACTCCTTCCCTCTCTCCAGTTTTTCCCTTCTATCCTCACTCACTATTTGTATAGTTCATTTTCAACATAGTGTCTAGTGAGTACATTGAAGTATCTGTTCATCCTTTGACCCTCCATTTTGCTGCTATAAAACCTTAAATGAGAAGATTCTGGAGAAACAACTCATCAGGCTCTACCATTTATAATTTGTGCCCTTTTTCTGAACATGTATTTCAATAACATAGTTAAAAAAATACTACTGGGTAGCAAACTTATTATGCATGAGCTTTAAACTTTAGAACTGTTTCCAATACTATGAGGTGGGAATGAGATTGTATTTGCCTTCTAAAAAACAGAGATGGCAGGTGGGCCATCCAGAGCAGTGCTGCTATAGTGGGGCTTGTCAATCTGCAAACTGTTACCTGTCAAGACCAGAGTAGTACAAACCCAGAGTAAGCCAAAACTTTTTCTTCAACATGGCAAAAGCACATTACCATGATACTCAAAGATTACAGGATTTTCTGTCTAGATTTTTAAATGGTCTGGTGACCAGTATTGGTAACTCCCATCATTTGCCAGGGGTAGAAACTACTGTTACAGGGTCAACCTCTTTTTTTTTTGGTCAGACACGAGGCTTGAACTCATTGTCCCTATGCTCTTTTGTTCAAGTCTACCACTTTGGGCAACAGCTCCACTTCCCTTTTTCTGGTGGTTAACTGGAGATAAAGAGTCTTACAGATGTATCTGCCTGAGCTGGATTTGAACTGTGATCCTCAGATCTCAGCTGCCTGAGTAGCTAGAATTATAGACGTGAGCCACCAGTGCCCAATTAGGGTCTACCTCTTTAACATCTCTCTCTCCCCCCCCCCCCTTCCCTCCCTCATCTTTTGGATCTTTTATTATTATTTTTTTTTACTTTCTGTGGATGCTTTTGTTTTGGGGTTTAGGACCTGTTCAAAATTGCAGATCAAAGCTTTAAATGTGCTTGACAGAGAATGTGCATGCTCAGCACATTCTGCAAGTTCAGAGGGTTCACAAATGCCAGCGGCACACCCTCACTGAACACCATGGGAATGTGTGGAAGGAGGTGAACCAATGTTAAGTAAAACCCTTTGCTGCTGCTGAAGCCAAGTCTTCAGGAGAACACAGGCAAAACTCCATGGCTCCCGGAGGCCTGCAGTTCTGAGCACCTGCAGGCCTACTTCTCCAACTTGCTCATCCTGTGCAACTCCATACAAACACCTCATTAGGACGATTTCAAAGGAAGCTCTTACACCATTACATACCACTATTAAATACTTGCTTCTAAAGGCAACCAGGGGACAAGAAAGGAATCGCAAGGCATGACGATGACTCACTATAAACCTTAACTATGGTCTTTAGAAATACATGTTTCTAAGATGTCTAATTTCAATTTTTTACAACTGCCTATGATAAGTATAAAGTATTTAAAGGTAATAGAAAATGTATATAGATTAAAACAGGTAGGTGATTCACTAAAAAGAAGGTCAGTATTCTGTGCTTTTGGCAAAAATTAATAATTATTACAAGTGACTCCCAATTGAGAATGTGCTTCCTGTTAGCTAAGACAAATTGGAGCAAATATTCCTCACTTTCTTTTCCATGGTGTCAAGATCAAACCAAGGGCTTCATACATGCAAAACACATGTTCTAAGCTAAGCTATATCCTCAGCCCTTTCTAATGTTAAAACTGAGGGCTCATGAGCTGGGCACTGGTGGCTCAGGCCTATAATCCTAACTACTCAGGAGTCTGAGATCTGAGGATTACGGTTCAAAGCCAGCCTGGGCAGGGAAGTCCCTGAGACTCTTATCTCCAATAAACCACTAGAAAACTGGAAATAGTGCTGTGGCTCAAGTGGTAGAGTGCTCACCTGGAGCTGAAGAGTGCAGGGACAGCGCCCAAGCCCAGAGTTCAAGCTCCACAATCGACCAAAAAAAACAAAAACAAAACTGAGGGCTCAGAATGTGGCTTAGTGGTAAAGTGCTTGCCTTAGCATGCATGAAACCCTGGGTTTGATTCCTCAGTACCACATAGACAAAAAGCTGGAAGTGGTAGTGTGGCTCAAGTGGTAGAGCGCCACCCTTGAGCACCAAGGAGCTCAGGGACAATGCCCAGTCCCTGAATTCAAGCCCCAGGACTAACAAAAAAAAAGAGAGAGAGAGAGAAAGGAAACAAGTTATTGAAGGCTGCTATAAATGTATTTATTTAAATCCATTACATAACTATTTTACAAGGACAAAGAAAGCAAATACAGGTTGAACATCCCTGATAAGAAAATCTGAATCCTGAAATGCTCCCAAATCCAGAATTTCTGGAGTGTCAACATGCTATCAAAAGTAGAAAATTCTACACCTAACCTCAAATGCAACATGCTAAAAATACATTATATAATTGCTTCCAGGCTATATGTATAAAGTTGTTTTTGAAAAACAAGTGAGTTGGGCTGGGAAGGTGGCTCAGTGGTAGAGTGCTTGTCTTGCATGCATGAAGCCCTGGGTTCCATTCCTCAGCACCACATAAACAGAAAAAGACGGAAGTGGCTCAGTGGTAAAGCACTAGCCTTGAGCTGAAGAGTTGAGGGACAGTGCCCAGGCCCAGAGTTCAGGCCCCACAACCAACAACAAAAAAAAAACCAAAAAAAATGAAAAAAGTGAGTCGGCATTTCATCTACATGCAAATATTCTAAAATGTTTTTAAAAATCCAAAATCTAAAAGACTACTAGTTACAAGTATTTAATATTTTCAACCTGAAGTAAACTCCAAATCACTGTAGCTCCAACTTCATCTGGTTTTCACTGCTTTATTTTATTAATCCCATGAGCTGGGCACTGGTTGCTCATGCCTGTAATCCTAGCCACTTAGAAGGCTGAAATCTGAGCATCCTAGTTCGAAGTCAGCCCAGGCAGGAAAGGCTGTGAGACTCTTATCTCCAATTAGCCACCAAAAAGCCAGAACTAGACCTGTAGCTCAAGGGGTAGAGAGCCAGATTTAAGTAAAAAAGCTCAGGGACTAGGCCCAGTCCCTGAGTTCAAACTTCAGTGTACACACACACACATATACTCTCTCTCTCTCTCTCTCTCTCTCTCTCTCCTCTCTCTCTCTCTCTCTCTCTCTCTCTCTCGGAATTCCCAGGAGTTTTATGTCAGGGCTGGCAGGAAGGGGGCAAGTTACTTACTCTTCTTCATTTCTTCATTTCCTTTACATATTGTTTGCTTCAGCTGTTCAATCCTCATCTTGCAAGACATTATTTTCCATCTCTGAAAAATGTAAGCCATAAATGTCATAAATGTTGGTGTCATGATCAAGTAATAATATCTATTCCAGATCACTGTTCATTTTCAGAAAAAAAGGAAGAAAAGATTTGATAATTATGTTTGTTATAGGTTTTCTAAATGTGGTAGACTCCAAAAAGAAAACTTTTTTTTCTAGCTCAATGGAGTAGGTTGCTAGGAAATTAAGGGAGGAAAAAAAAACTTTCGTAGCTCTTTTCCATGAGTTAATAACTAAGCACAGAGAAAAATGTTGAAGGACAGTCTCTAAATTTGCTCTGTCCAATACTAGACATACAAGGTTATTTAAAACTTGACTAAACGGACATAAAATTAGTTCCTTACACTACACCTGAATGTCAAATGGTCAACACCATCCATGCTAGTTTGGCAATGTAGATACAGAACATTGGGATCATCACCAAGTCTTATAGTTATGCTATTCTACATTCTTAATGCTCAACATCACTACAGTATCTCACTTCATAGAATAAACACTAACTGCACAGTAACAAAATTTCCTACTCAAGCTGGTGGGTTTGTTTTGTTTTGAACCAGTAGTGGGGCTTCAGCTCAGGGCCTTGTGTTCTTGCTTGATTTTTTCTGCTCAAGGCTAGTGGCTCTATCACTTGAGCCACATCTTCACTTTCAGCTTTTTGATGGTTAACTAGAGAAAGAGTCTCACAGATTTGTCTGCCCCAAATTGACTTAGATTTCATTTTCCAGAGTACCTCGGATTACAGATATGAGCTATCAGTATCCAGCCAAAAGTATTTTTTGCTTTTGTTTTTTGGTACATAATCAAATAATTATTTTCTGAAACACCTTGAGAAATTATATGAATCATAAAATTGTTTTTGCCTATTACCAGGGAATGGTAAAACCAGGTACCAGCTGGAATGGTAAAAGCAGCTACCCCTAAAATGACTAAAGGATGGACAGGAATGAATTAAAACATGGTTATTCCTTAATGCCTCTGTAACTGTAGATAAGGATTGGTAGGGAAGCGACTTCTCCTAGAACCAGATCAATTTAAGGACAGACCTAGAGGGTGTGATGGGTTTAGAAAAAAAAAAAAAGAAAATTAAATACCCTTAAAGGTGTTTAAGCATCAACATTCAAATTTTTTGATAAATAGACAACATTACAAGGATTTCAAAAAAATTAATAGAACACATTTTTCTCATAATATCTACAGCATAAGCAAAATTTATTTTCATTACAAATATGGGTAACAAAAAAGTATACATTCTTGTGGTTGAGAAAAAAAAGTAGAAAATATGAGTTTGCCTGACTCCTGTATATTCACAAGGAGTAATGGCTCTGTGTACATGCCATGTACATACACTAGGGTGCGAGATAGAACACAGGTCCTAGTTAGTGAATGCTAACAAGCACTTTTCTACCATGCTACAATCCCTGCAGCCCCCAGATCAGCCTCAAAGAGTAATCTCTTAAAACTGAAGTTTGATGTGTATGGTTTTAGATTTTTAGAGTATAAATGCCTAAGTAGAATCTAAATTTACCTTAGCCCACTTGTTTTATTTTTCTGTTAAAAATTATTATAGACATTCTTTCCTTTTAGACCATGTATTTTAAAACTCATCAAAAGAAATTTTAATTGACATAGTAATTGTGCATATTTGTGGGCTTTCATGTAAGATTTCAACACCTTTTTTTTGGTTGGTTGTGGGGCTTGAACTCTGGACCTGGGCGCTATCCCTCAGCTCTTCAGCTCAAGGTGAGCACTCTATCCCTTGAGCCAAAGTGCCACTTCCGGTTTTCTGATGGTTTACTGGAGATAAGAGTCTCATGGACTTTCCTTGCCGAGGCTTTGAATTGTGATCCCCGGATCTCAGCCTCCTGAGCAGCTAGGATTACAGGTGTGAGCCACCAGCAACTGGCTTCAACACATTCTTTTTAACAGCTAGGCAGCACTATGGCTTTTTATCTCCTCCTGATTGATGGCCATATCACATACTATGTGAATTATAATACATGCATAGGATATATATAATATATACATATTATGTAAATGGCTATGTATGTTTACACATTTCACCACCAGGACTGCAGATAAGTCAGCTTCTTTCACCATAAAGTTCTGTATTCATAGGCATTTCTTCAGGAGGAAAATTGTTGGACAAACTGTATGTGCCTTTACCATGTTTTTCTTTGTTGTTGTTGCTTATTTTGGGTTTTTTTGGCACTGGTGTGTGTGTGTGTGTGTGTCTGTGTGTGTGTCTGTGTGTGTGTGTCTGTGTGTGTGTGTCTGTGTGTGTACTGGTCCTTGGGTTTGTTGTTGTTGCTTATTTTGGGTTTTTTTGGCACTGGTGTGTGTGTGTGTGTGTCTCTGTGTGTGTGTGTCTCTGTGTGTGTGTGTTTGTGTGTGTGTCTCTGTGTGTGTGTCTGTGTGTGTGTGTCTGTGTGTGTGTGTGTCTGTGTGTGTGTGTCTGTGTGTGTGTGTGTGTCTGTGTGTGTGTACTGGTCCTTGGGCTTGAATTCAAGGCCTGAGAGTGGATATAAAGAGTCTCATTAACTTTCCTTCCTGGGATGGCTTTGAACTGGGATTCTCAGATCTCAGCCTGCTAGTAGGGGTGAGCCATCAAGTGCCTGCTGATTATGGGTTTTTTAACTCAGGCCTTGTGTAGCTAGGTAAGTGCTCAACCACTTACACCTGGAACAAGCCTTATATGAGCTCTATAAAAACAGCCGCCACCAAACTGTCCCTAAATAGAATGAATTGATGGATAATCCCATCAACAAGAAATATAAGTGTTAAGTGCTGCCAAACTCTTTGGTTTTCATCTTTATATTTTTTTTTCAGTTTAACTGTAAATTTTTAGCATCTTTAATATAAAAACAAACTTTTATGTCATCTGTCGAAATGTTCTTCAATATTCTTTCTTTCAATATTTTATGCATTTAGATTCAACTATTAAGCCATATGGAGTATGTTTTTTTAAATAAATAATTATTTACAAAAAAGTCATTCCTTTGTATTCCTATGCCAATACCAGACTTCCTAATTATCTTTTATGATGGCTCCATAGTTTAATTGCCTATACCCTGGTTTTGGTACTTCAGTGAAATATTTGAGAAGGCCACAACTCAAAATGATTTTTCATGTTCTCCCAACATAAAATCCTGTAGCTTCAAGCATTAAAGAACATTAACATAAATAATCCTTTGAACTCACCAATTGATCTGTTATCCATTTTCCTTCCACAGCCTTTAATACTCTGTATGGGAAAGAGATATAGAAAATAACCAAGAGTAGGAAATCAGTTTCTAAATTTTATTTTTTGTTTTATTTTTGAGAGTAAGTCTGGCTATATCGTGGATTCCTGGGCTCAACTGATCCTTCCAGCCCTACCTCTTAAGGCTAGTACTACAGCTATCAAAATGAACCCCTCTTGCACAATTAATTGATATTTTTTTCAATGTCAAAAAAAAAGAAGACCAAGACCAAACCGGGTGCTGGTGGCTCACGCCTGTAATCCTAGCTACTCAGGAGGCCGAGGTCTGAGGATCATGGTTCAGAGCCAGACTGGGCAAGAAAGTCCATGAAACTCTTATCTCCAATAAACCACCAGCAAACCGGAAGAGGCGCTATAGCTCAAGTGGTAGAGTGCTAGCCTTGAGCTGAAGAGCTGAGGGACAGTGTTCAGGCCCCGGAGTTCAAGCCCCACAACCGACAAAAAAAAAAAAAAAGACCACGTTAAACTTAATAACTTACCAATCCACATATCTATATAACCTAACAGCAGATTAACCCACATGGTGACAGACAAGTTCCCCAAATTAAAAAGCAAACTAAAAAAACTCACTCTTTCTGAAATTCTTCTTGCTTGCTTTTAAGTTGGCTTAAGCGTTCTTTCTTGTCAACAAACCTAGAAGAAAAAAAATACTGGTTATTTAAATATTCCTTTTCTCAAACTCAGTGAGACCATTTAAATTCCCAAGAGCTCATCATTTCTGCACTCTGAAAATGTCTCTCAAAGTAAACATACACCTCCTCCAAAGGGAATTCACCCGGGGAATTCAGTTATTTTAAGACTACAAATCTTCAACTTTCCTTTCTTTCTATAGATTTTTCCCTGGCACCCATCATCCAGATTACTTTGTAAAACATGCACCTCAGAATACGAACATGAATTTGAATACAAGAACATCAAGGATTCCAATATAAATAACTTCAATTGCTGAGCTTAATTGAATCCTGCCCTCTCGTGTAAATCAAGTCATAATTTTTAAAGTGTCATTTTTTTTCACTAATTTGTCATGGATTACTGAAAGGTGATAAATTACTTTAAAGTTATCAGAAGAAAGAGGTACCACAGTGCTGATAATTTTTATTGGTTGTGGGGCTTGAACTCAGGGCCTAGATGCTGTCCCTCAGCTCTTCAGCTCAAGGCTAGCACTCTACCACTTGAGCCACAGCACTACTTCCCATTTTCTGGTGGTTTATTGGAGATAAGAGTCTCATGGACTTTCCTGACCGGGCTGGCTTTGAACTGTGATCCTCGACCTCAGCCTCCTGAGTAGCTAGGATTACAGGCGTGAGCCACTGGTGCCCGGCTAGTGCTGATAATTTTCTTGTTGTTTGTTAAACTTCTACATCCCCCCTTATTGTCTTCCTGATATTTTATTTTTAGTTTAGTTTGCTTGCTTTCTTCTTCCCTCTTCCCCTCCCCACTGGAATAACATGATTCTCACTATATGGCCCAGGCAAGTCCTAAACATAGGACCCTTGTGCCTCAGCCTATCGGGTCCTGGGATTACAGGTGTGAATCACCATGCCTGGCTCAATCCTATTTTCTTTATTTGTTTGTTTATATATTTATTTTTGCCAGTCCTAGGGCTTGAACTCAGGGCCTGGGCACTGTCCCTAAGCTTCTTTTGCTCTAGTACTTTACCACTTGAGCCACACAGTGCCGCTTCTGGCTTTTTCTGTTTACATAGTACTGAGGAATCGAACCCAGAGCTTCATGGCATGCTACGCAGGCACTCTACCACTAAGCCACATTCCAAGCCCCTCACTCCTCTTTTTAAAGTTGATTTTAACTGGCACATAAAAAATATAGAAATTATACTCTCTCACACACATGGTTAACACATGTATAGCATGTATAGCATAAAAATAAGTTAAGCATATCTTTACATTTACCATTTTTATGGTGAAATCATCCAAACTCCTAGCTTTGTGGACCACACTTTTCATAATTGCCACCTATAATTATTCTCTATGCAGTACCATAACAAAAGTTCTTGTCTAAATTGTACCTTAGTATCTTCCCTCTTTATTCTCCCAACCTCTGGTATCCACTATTCTAAATTACTTCTACTAGACCACTGTTTTTGTGTGTGCCAGTACTAAGGCTTTCAAGGCCTGGACACTATCCCTTAACTTTTTTGTTCAAGTCTAGCTCTCTACCACTTGAGCCTCAGCTCTACTTCTGGCTTCTTAGTTAATTAGAGCTAAATTCCACAGACTTCCTTCCCAGACTGGCTTAAAACCACAGTCCTCAGATCTCAGCTTCCTGAGAAGCTAGCATTACAGGTGTGAACCACCATTGTTTTTTTAAGACCCTGCATGTAAATGGTATATCTTTCTCTGTCTGGCCCATTTCCCTTGACATAATGATCTGCAGTTCTACCTACACTGCAAATGTTCTCTTTTGTAATATAATCCAATAAATCCATTTATCTTCCTCTAAGCATTGTTTCACTTGCAGATTAAAAATTTTGATACAGGTATTTTCATTATCATTCAGTTTGAAGCTAGTAAGTTTCCATGAGATTTCTTCTTTGCTGCATAAAATTTGAAGTATAATTGTTTAGTTTCCACACTATATGGAAATTTATAGATAATGTGTTACTCTCTTTGACTTTAATTCTGATGTAGTCATATAATACTCTGAGATTTCAGTGTTTTGATTTGAGACTGTTTCAAGACCTTGGTTTTGGTCTGCCTCTGAAAATTCCATTAGCACTTGAAAGAATGTGCATTATACATCTACTGAGTGCAGTGGTATCACATCTTCTAGATCTGTGCTGTTCCACCAGCCACGCATGACTACTGAGCATCTGAAATACGGCCTGTTGCATTACCAGGGTTTGGGGAATGAGGGAGTATGACTAATATCATGAACTGATTATGAACTGAGCAAACAGTGGCTCACTATTTTCAAGGGGAGGATAATGCCACAGGGCACAATAACATGGTATGGTGTCCAAGATTACACTTTTGATGTCCTCTAAATTCCTAGCATAGAATAATATGTTAAGAAAACAAATAGAGACACACAGCTGCAAAAATAATATGGCCAAAGAAGTCTCTCTTAAGACACTGTTTCTACATTCTTAGTGTTTGAAACACATCAAGAGATCTATTTGTAAATGGAGGGATAACGTGACCTGATAATGATCTTCACTGAGAATGTACAGTAATATTAAACAAAAAGGCAAATCATTTCATGTATCACAAGGTGGTATTAAAAATCAGTAGAGAAATAAAAAGCAAGCCAAACAGTATTATGTGACATAATTACGAAGCTATAAAATGACACCACTCACATTTAAACTTGCAACTCACCTCCTTACATGCACTAACCACATTTCAAGAGCATGCTTACCTAATTGGAGTAGCATGGCCACAGAACATGTCTACCACTGTAGAAAGTCCTACTGAATAACACTACAGTGTCCAGTAAGGTGGCAACTACATGAAACAGGACTGGAAAACCCAGAAACCAATCCAGAATGAGACAGGCACAGGGATTCATTAATTATCAGGCACTTGCCATGTGCCTAAAATGCAAGCATGATCCAGGATACCGAACTAGACATTCTTCTGCAGTGGTGCATTCTTGGACATATCACTTGTTATATGCTTCAATTTCCTTGTATTAGAAATAACATAAGTGTGGTATTTACTTCAGCCCCACAAAGACAACATGGTGATTCATCTAGGGCAACATGGTGATTCTGATAAGCTAAAGGAAATGACAAACCCACAAGACTCTCAGACCAGGCAGAAGTCTGGGATGGGAGCAAAAATCTTTAATGCTCTCCTTTCAGATCTGAAATAAAAATGTGACTTTGCACTAAAACAAACTGAAATGAGCGATAACTCTGTCCAGCTGATTCTACTGTGCCAGCTGATTCTCATGGGCTTTGTTAGCAAAAACAATAGAAACACACAAACAAAAAGCCCTTAAGAACAAATATATGGATGACAGCGGGAATAATAAGCCAAAGATAACAGTTCTTAGTGGATCTTGTTAGCCTTCATGAAAGAAATTAAAAACAGGTAGTACTAACAAAGTTCAACAGCAGAGAATACTCAGGAATCTGGGTAGGTCAGAATGTCACTTGCTCACTCCGGACACTCATCCATTCTCCACATTCCCCATCCCAATATTCATCCTACCATCCTGTGCTTTCTCAATATGTCTCCCAGCAAGAAGTAGGAAGATAAATAGACAGTTACCACCTTCAGACTTCCATCCATGTTTTATCTTAAAATAGGTTGGGGGAAGTGGGTGGATCGGTGTCATAAAGCATTTCCATCCCAGAATAGACTGGCTCATCTCATTCTTTATAATAGGTATATAGAATTTCACTGAATGGCCACCATTGCAAAATTCTGGCAATTATCTTTAAATTTCCTCTAAAATATTTTCTATGATTCATAAGGCCACCAACAGTGGATGACAGAACCCACCTTCTGAATCCCCCACAAACCAAACATTTTATGTTTCTTCTAGGTCTCTGTTCTTCTTACTATCCTCTCATCATTTTTTTAAAGAGGGGTAGAGGTTGGTGATGGGCTTAAACTCAGGGCCCTCTAGGGTATCTCTCAGCTGTTTTGCTCACAGTTGGCACTCTACGACTTGAGCTATACCTCCAGTTCTTTTTGTGCTTTCTTTGTTGTTTTGTTTTTACTGGTTAATTTGTAAGAATCCCTTATATTTGTTTGCCCCAGCTGAACCTTGATCCTCTGAGCTCAGCCTCCTAAGTACCTAGGATCCCAGGTGTGAGCCACTGGCGCCATATCATCTCTCTATTTGTCCATTTGGACATCTTTTCATATTTTATTGATACATTTCATTTGCTGTTTCTTTATGTTCTTCATCTTTTTTTAGTTTTTTTTTTGGGGGGGTGGGATTTTTTTTGTGTGTTGGTCGTGGTACCTGAACTCTGGGCCTGGGCGCTGTCCCTCAGCTTTTTAGCTCAAGGCTAGTGCTCTACCACTTGAGCCACAGCACCACTTCTGGCTTTTTCTGCTTATGTGGTGCTGAGGAATGGAACCCAGGGCTTGATGAATGCGAGACAAGCACTCTACCACAAGCACTCTACCACTTTCCCAGCCCCTTTTTTTTAGTTTTTTTTTTTTTTTTTTAAGACTGTTTATTAGAGGATTTGACCATTTTTTTCCTTTAATACATCTTGAAATTATTTTTTCTCAATTTGTGTTCTTACTGTTTAGCTTTAGAGAATTTCTAAGCTTTTATGCAGGTACATTTACTGTATTACTCTTTTTTGTTGTTGTTGTTTTTAAATGATTCTAGGCCAGGTGCTGGTGGCTCATGCCTGTAATCATAGTTATTCAAGAGACTGAGATCTGAGGATCATGGTTTGAAGCCAGCTCTGGCAGAAAAGGCCATGACACTCTTATCTCCAATTAACCATCAGAAAACAAGTGGCGCCGTGGCTCAAGTGATATCCATAAGTGAAAAAGCTTAGGCCCTGGGCTGGGAAGGTGGCTCAGTGGTAGAGTGCTTGTCTGGTAGAGTGCATGCATGAGACCCTGGGTTTGATTCCTCAGCACCACATAAGCAAAAAAACCCGGAAGTAGGGCTGAGGCTCAAGTGGTAGAGTGCTAGCTTTGAGCTGAGGGGCAGCACCCAGGTTCAGAATTTGGGCCCCATGACTGACAAAAAAGAAAGAAAGAAGAAAGAAAGAAAGGAAGGAAGGAAGGAAGGGACAGAGAGAGACAAAGAAAGAAAGAAAAAAGGAAAGAAGGAAGGAAGGAAGGAAAGAAAGAGAAAAAGCTTAGGTCCTGAGTTCAAATCCTATTGGAGGGGGGAAGATGGAGAGAGGGAGGGAGGGAAAGGGGGGGGGAGAGGGAGAGGGAAAGAAGAGAGAGGAGAAAGAAGAAGAAAAGAAGAAGAGAAAGAAGACAATGATGACGAAGAAGAGAGAGAGAGAGAGAGAGAGAGAGAGAGAGAGAGAGAGAGAGAGAGAGAGAGAGAGTGTATCTAGTTGTGCTTTCTGAAAGAAATCTGACAGTCATATTTTCTCTTCCAAAATATGTTTTCTAAAGCCAGGCATGGCAACACACCTGGATTTGGGGCTGTACAGCAAGACATTGCCCCACGCTAAAAAGTCTTCCAGACTTACCAAGGTTTCTGTTTGAGAGTCATGTTATACAACTCACGCTTGCCATGAACTTATAATCATCCTGCCTCAGCTGCCAACTACTGGGATTTCAAGTGTACCCTGCCTTTCCTCACTTCTGTGACTTAGCATTTGTTTTCTTTCCTCTAAATACTTACTCCCTTAAATTGACTTTGTTGTTTCCTAAATTCTTCCATACTTTTGTTACTTTTTTTTCCCAATGAAAAAATAGGATGGGGGAGGGGACAGGAATGTCTCAGGTTTTTGCCTAGCAAGTGTTAGGTCCTGAGTTTATCCCCAGGGACACCTCTCCTTCCTCCTCTCATCACCCCCCCCCCCCCAACATACAAGTAGAGGCAGAGGATGTAGCTCAGTGGCAGGGCACTAGCTTAGCATGCTAAAATTCCTTGGACTCAAATCCAAAAAATAAAATAGTATTGGGCTGTCTAAGGGAGTAGAAGCAATAAGGAGGAGGGAGAAAAGAGAGAAGGAAGGGGAAAGAGAGAAGGGCCAGAGACAAATAGGCAGACACTCTGGACAAAAATGACTCCTAATAGCTGATTGTACACCAGGTACTATATTAGACATTTAGCAGTTAGTTATTTACCTTAATCTCACTAACTGCTGGATGGGTATAGTACTATTCTTACCATTTTTCAAGTGAGTAAACAGAGACTGAGAGTCTCAAGTTGGCTTGTTCAATGTCACAGAGCCAGAATGTAATCATTACTTGAAAAATGTATTTTACACTAAAAAGAATGGAGTAGGGGCTGGGAAGGTGGCTCAGTGGTAGAGCGCTTGCCTTGCATGCCTGAGGCCCTGGGTTCGATTCCTCAGCACCACATAAAGAAAAAAGCCAGAAGTGGCACTGTGGCTCAAGTGGAAGAGCGTTAGCCTTGAGCTGAAGAGCTGAGGGACAGCGCCCAGGCCCAGAGTTCAGGCCCCACGACCGGACCCCAAAAAAAAAAAAGGAATGGAGCAACATAGACCAGGAAGGGGAGAAGAGGGAAAGAAGGTATATTTGTAGATGCCCACAGGAGAGATCCACAGCAGACAGTGAGAGAGAAACCTGGAAAGACAGGAAGGATAAAGATCCAAAGAGAGGTTGGGACAGAAGCGTGTGGGCGGTGAGTCCGTAGTGAGAGCAGGCAGAGGGAGGTGGAGACATGGCTCATGTTGTGAGGCCACTGCTTTAATAGTGGCCTCCTTCCCTACTCTACTAGTTCCACTTTGTGCCTGACTGTGGCCCCACCATTGAGGATTTGCACATGAGGACCAGCACCATGGCTGGTATCCGGGTCTGGATGACCTTCCTGGATACTCTGGGCCAAGTAGAGTTCAAGGCCATGAAGGAGCAGGCATGTGAGGGTTCAAAGTTAACAACCAATAGTGTTTCCATCAAGCAGCAAAACTCTTCATGCAAAGTCAAGGACCACTATGACTTCCTGTCCTGCTGGACTGGGAACAAGGCAGACCTGGAGAGCCAGCTCCAGACTCCCCCATCTGAAGCATGCATCTTCCGTTCCTCCCACCAAGTGGCTTACTTCCAGACCTGAGCCAACCTGTCTCAACATCGATGAGCCTTGGAGCAGCTGGTATGAGCCAATGGAAATATCAAAAGTAACAGCTCCTACACAGCCCACCATGTGCCCAGGAGGGAGGACTGGAGTTGCCTTTGTGTCTAGCTACAGGTAAGACAGCTACCAGCCAAGCTCTTGCTTCACAGCTTTCTGTGTGGCCTTTGGCCCAGGTTGAGCCTCAGTTTCCAACTCTGCCTTTCCCAGGACACACTCCACTACCTTACTCCTGGCCTCCTCTGTGCCATTGTCATGTGTGCTCTCTGCCAACTCCTTCTTTCCCCTACCACAGTCACAGGAGATGTTTACAGGCAAATAAGACAGGCAAAGAAAAAACAAGTTTCTAGCAAAAAGAAAACATAGAAAGTTAATAGAAAATGAAACCAAACATTATATAGGCTGCTCCCTTGTCAGATAAGAATGATGCTGCTTGTCTATAAGGAGTAGGGAGAATTTGAAAGCATCAAGTTCACATGCTTATAAGCATATAACACAAGCAAGTGTCCCTTTTCTTTATTCAATGAGTGGTTTTGCATCTTACTATGTATAGTATACTGGCCCATGTAAAGAGATGGGGGCAGGGACCCCCTGGGAAGGTGGCTCAGTGGTACAGTGCTTGTCTTGCATGCATAAGGTCCTGGGTTTGATTCCTCAGCACCACATAAGCAGAAAAAGCCAGAAGTGGCACTGTGGCTCAAGTGGTAGAGCGCTAGCCTTGAGCTGAAGAGCTGAGGGACAGCACCCAGGCCCTGAGTTCAGGCCCCACGACTGACACAACTCCCCCCCCCCCAAAAAAAAAGATACTCTTTACAAATGAAAACAGAAAATTTCAGTTTTGTTTTCAAGATAGTAAGCACAAAAATAAAAATATTATGATATGATTTCATCTTGGCATAGAAAACAAAGTATTGAAGACTAGACCCCATCTATATTAGAGATGTCTCTACTGATTTTTCTTTATATTTCTGTAATATTTAAGCTAAACATCTTTAAATTGCAAGAGTCATATTTAGATTTACTTTCTAAAAAGAACACATCCTACTTTAGGGGTTCATTAGTATAAAAATTCAAAATATTGCCAGGCACTGGTGGCTCACACCTATTAATACTAGCAACTCAGTAGACTGAGATTTAAGGATCACAGTTCAAAGCCAGCCCAAGCAGGAAAATCTGTGAAACTCTTATCTCTAATAAACCAGCAAAAAAGCCAGAAGTGGTGCTGCTGTGACTCAAGTAGCAGACTTTATATAAAAAAAAAAGTTCAGGGGCAGCACTCAGGTCCTGAGTTCAAGTCCCAGGATCATCAGCACACATATATACCGCCCTCTCCCACCAACTTTAAAACATTTGAATTTAAAGTACCTGGATACCCTAAATAGAAATGCCTTCAAAATTTTAGTAAGACATAAATTGAACTGGAGATTCTGTGCCCTAAGTGGAGAACCCACTGAAGTAAACATGATTACTGTGCTGATTTGAGATAGGTCAGCCTCAAAGGAACTCATGAGCATTAGGAGAACCAGATTTTTAGCTTTGAGACCCAAATACAAGTTCAACTGAAAATTTTTTTTAAAGGACTTGAGCTAGAAACTTACCTGGCTCAGAATAGACAACCAACCTCCCTTAAAACACATTCATTAAAATTTCCCACAATCCTGATCTCTAAAGCATCCTGCTTTTTTTCTGGCAATTCAAAAAGAAATCCCTATGCTCTGAGCTACGTCAGCCCTGCTCTGTCTCACTCACTTGGGTAACATTTAAGATTGCAGCAAGTATCCATTTCATCATCCTATCAATTTAGTAACTTCCCTGTCAGGAGTAAGCCCAGGGTTACATTTCATATTTTACTTTCCATGGAGTGTTATATGGCTTTGGTGTTTTGGTTTTTTATTGTTCTTTTTAAATTTAAATTTCATTTTTAGGTAACCCAAGTGGTTGATGCTTGAATTTGAACTCAGGGCCTTATTACTTAAGGGGCAGGTTAGGTGTTTTGGGTTTCATTTTTTTCCAGATGGATCTTGTGATTTTTCCAGAGGGATCTTGGTGGATCAAGATCCTTCTATATTCAGACTCCTGAGTGGCTGGGATTACAGACAAGAACTACTGCATCTAGCTGGGTTAAGTGTTTATGTGGTACTGAGGAATTGAACCTAGGGTTTCATGCATGCTAGGCAAGCACTCTACCACTAAGCCACATTCCCAGCCTGGATTAGGTGTTTAAGTAGAGACTTTAGCTTATGAAAAATCTTTTGGATTATGATGGAGCTTGAAAATATGCAGTACAGATATCCTGAGCATTAAAAGAATTGGATCTAGAGATTTTTAGAATCTGGCAAAGTGGTACATGGAGCTCCGTGCAGGTGTACTAGCTCTATGGGCTCAATCCCAATCGATAGAACACATAGTTCACTAGAGTATATAACACCCCACTATATATCCTAATCTGTGTAAAAAAAAAAAATGGGATGGTATTTTTTACTGCTATCATTACACATTCGCGATATAAATATAATTCATATCTGGAAGTGAAGAGAACTAGCACAGCCCAAGAGTAAGTCAGCCATAACAACTTGAAGCCAAAGTAATTAAGTTCATAAATCATGGTGTTGAAGAACAAAGGAGATAGCAAATATGTAGGATTTTTCTTCATAAACTGAAAAGTTATGTTAAACATGCCCAGTGATGATCACTAAAAACAAAAGCTCTATTTTCTTAGCAAATCATCGTTTGTGGGTGGGACAATTGTTAACAAGTTGCAGGGTCTGAGAGTTAAGATCCTGCCTGAAGGCCATAATCAAGCAGTAGAAAGTGGATATTTTCTAAAGATAAGGTATCCAGCTACCTGTAGGACTTTTGTCCTGCTGAGTGAACTCAAGAGCAGTTTTCTTTTTCATTTCAATCAAGTAAATCTGTTTAGTTTTCTTGTATCTGAATATCTAGAATACCCAACGCATTTATTCACATGCAACAAAAAGGATTAATAACACCAGACATCAGGGCTCATACCTGTAATCATAGCTACTCAGGAAGCTAAGATCTGAGGATATCAGTTTGAAGCTAGCCCAAGCAGGAAAGTCCACCAGACATGGAGATGTGGCTCAAATAGCAAAGCACCAGCTTTGTGGGAAAAAGCTAAGAGAGAGTATCCAGGCCTGAGTTTAAGCCCTAGAACTGGCAACTCTCTCTCTCTCTCTCTCTCTCTCTCTCTCTCTCTCTCTCTCTCTCTCTCTCTCTCTCTCTCTCTCTCAATAAAATGCAGGCTCCTTCCTGTTGAGCCAGTAACCTAGCATCCCAGAGACAACAGACTTTTGTAGGCTAGCGAATGATGACCAAAGAGATATTAGATTGTGAAAATAAATAGCTGAGAAGTACTTTTCAAAGTGGTTTGTGCCTTCCCCTTGAAATCTACAGTAACATCTGAATTTCTTCCTCATCTTTGATTCCAGTTATCAAATTGTGCTGTGCCTGCATTTATTTCCTGATAAAAGTGTAATCATGTACTTTTGGTGTACTGTTGTTTTGTGACAGTGCTAGACTTGAACTCAGGGCCTGGGCACTGTCCTTGAGTTTTTTTGTTCACAGCCAGAGCTCTGCCACTTGAGCCACAGGTTCCACTTCCAGCTTTTTGGTAATTAATTGAAGGTAAAAGTCTCATGGATATTCTTGCCCTGGCTAGCTTCAAAACCATGATTCTTAGATCTCAGCCTCCTGAACAGCTAGGATTATGGGTGTGAGCCACTAGCACCAGGATAATAATGTACTTTTAAAAGTCATTCCATGAAAGTAATTCTGCTTCATTCCTAATATGTATTTTCAAAGATCCATATTCAGATGGCCAAAGAATGTCTTTTTCCCCCCAGCTTACTCTAGAAAATCACTAGTTTCTAAACTAGATTTCCCTTGTCGTCTTCAAATCATGTTTCCAAACTCTTTCATGCACCTGTCACATAAACTGGTAACCAGTTTTTTCCCAATTATGAGTGGAAAGATTACTCAACCTACTAGCTACCTATTGCATAATGGGACTATTTTTGGAGTTAGGTAAATATATAATCCAGAAGATTTGCTTCTTTATAAATGATCTATAACTTTAAAATATCCAGCAGTCCAAGCTCCAAAGAAAATTGTGTTGGTGGTATTGGTTTCTATCATTCCTCCCCTCCATTCCTTAAGGAAGTTGTAGAGGTTAAAAAGTGGGTGAAAAGCAGAGAAAGGTGGGTATTGCTTGTGATAACAGGCATGGTGATAGCTGAGAAAAACAGGATGTGGGTGAGGATAACAAAGTTACCCCGCTGAACCACGTAAGGTATTTTTCAAGTACTCTACCAGTTAAATGCATACTGTCCATAAAGTACATAAAGATTCAGTCTTTCTTAGGAGTCCAAGTAAGTCCTTCTAAGGACCTAAATATTATGAAACTTATTGTTTTAATATATAGTTTTCCTTAAATTGCTAAGCTAGTAAAGCCCATATTTTCAGTTAGCCTATGACATTCAGTTAGTCTATCACATTCCACATCCACAAAAGCACTGCTAAGTTATTCGCTAATTTACTGAAAATCGGCAGTTAAACATGGACTTTCAAACTGTACTGTAAGACTTCACAGTTTATTTCCAAATGAATTTCCAGTCGGTAAGGGGCTTTTCTTGATGTTAAGAGGGAAAGAGTTTGAAAGAAGAACCATAATGCCGAAGTTGTCATGAATAATGAGGACAGTACAAAGCTCATGACCAACCTCTGGCCCATGCAGTCTGTGTAAATCTTTGAGAGCCAAAAACTGTCTTTCTCCTCTGTAACTTGTAAGAATATTTTATGCATACAACGATCTTTAGGGAGAACTCATTATAAATTGTTTGGCTACTCAGCCAGGCATGGTGACTCAATCTTGGAACACTAACTAGTTGGGAGGCAAAGATCAGGTGATTGGAGGCAAGTTCAGACAAAAAAGTTCATGAGACTTCATCTCAACCATGGTGGTGAGTTCCTGTTATCCTAGCTACTGAAGCAGCACAATGGCTGGGCATAACAGAGCATGCCTATTATCCTTAGTACATGGAGAAGCACAAGGAGGAGGATAGCAACTCAGGCTAGGCAGACACAAATCAAGACTCCACCCTAAAAATGACCAAAGCAAAAGGGGGCTGGAGGCAGAGGCAATGTGGTAGTGTGTTTACTTGGCAAGCTGGAGGCCCTGAGTTGAATTCCCAGTACTATTAAAAGAAAAGAAAAAAAATCATTTGGCCATTAAGACAGTAGTCCTGAGTTTGAAGAGATTCTTTTATCCTATCAGACCCTGAACAATGTTCTGAAAACTAGCAAGCCTTCTTTTTAAGGCCCAGACAGTTAAGCAGAGGAAAAGAGAGAGAGTGAAGTAAAGTTAGCTGAGCAGAACACAGTGGAAGCCCTGATTTCCCAGGCCTATTTTTAGTTCTACATTGTGAATGGTTGAGGCATTTATTTGCTCTCCGGTTTTTTCCCACCATAAAATACACATCTTCTGAAAATTCACCTTACTGCTCACATTTAACAGAGATTTTTTTAATGTAAGATTTGGTTGGCTAGTCAGTTGCAGTGCTGGGGATGAAACTCAGGGCATCACACATATTAAGTAAATGCTCTACTACTGAGCCCCATCTCCAACCCTAAGTTTTGAAAGTAGTATTGACTTTGCATTCCTTCAATAGCATGCCTAAGCCTAGCACTGGTAGCTCACACCTATAATCCTAGCCACTCTGAGACTCAGATATGAGGATCAGTTTGAAGCCAGCCCAGGCAGAAAAGTCTTATCTTCAATCAATCAGCAAAAAGATGGAAGTTGAGGTGTGGCTCAAGTGGCAGAGAACTTGAGGGTCTGAGTTCAAGCTCCAGTCAAATAAAACAACACACACACACACACACACACACACACACACACACACACACACACACACACACACACACACACACACACACACACACACACACACACACACACACACACACACACACACACACACACACACACACACACACACTGCGTGGGTGCTACTCTGTTGCTGAGCTAGTGATGTGATAGAACAAAAGGCAAGCCATGCCTTCATGGAACTACATCTTGAAAGCAAGTTATTTTCCTCAAGTAAACAACATTGCATATCAAGTGTTGGGGGCAAGAGGTAAGAGACTACACTGGTGAGAAAAGTCAGGGAGAGGCTCACTCACTGAGAAAGTGACATTTATGTTCAGAGGAGAGATAATTGTGTCAATAAAGGGGAAAGATGTTAAAAGCAAAAAGAATGGTCCAGTGGTAGAAAAGTATCATATTGAGAATTTGAAAGACAGTGTGTCACTGGGGAGTGAGCATAGCCCCAGTCTATTTTTTTGTATGTCTGTGTGCTGGTACCAGAGCTTGAACTCAAGGCCTGGTGTTCTTGCTCAGCTTTCTTTTTGCTAGTTAACTGGAGATCATAGTCTCATTGACTTTTCTGCCTGAGCTGGTTTTGAATTGCTGTATTAGCCTCCAGAATAGTTAGCACTACAGGTGTGAACTACCAGCACCTGGCTTTTCAGTATATTTTGGAGTGTTTAATATAGGCTACACAACATGTGACACAAGCTCTTACATAATCACTACTAGAAGCCGGCTGCCTGTGGCTCACACCTGTAATCCTAGCTACTCAGGAGGCTGAGATGTGAGGATCACAGTTCAAAGCCATCCCGGGCAGGAAAGTCTGTGAGACTCTTAGCTCTAATTAACCACCAGAAAACTGGAAGTGATGCTGTGGTTCAAGTGGCAGAGTGCTGGCCTTGAGTTAAAAAGTTGAGGGACAGTGCCCAGGCCCAGAGTCCAAGCCCCACAACCAAAAAAAACAAAAAACAAAAAACATAATCACTACTAGAAACTTCTCAAGTTAGATAGTCATCATTTTCAAAGAGAAATAATAAGGAGAAGAGAGCTTAAGAAATTTGTTGAAAGGGACTGGGAAGGTGGCTCAATGGTAGAGCGCTTGCCTTGCATGCATGAGGCCGTGGGTTTGATTCTTCAGCAACACATAAGCAAAAAGAAAAAAGCCAGAAGTGGCGCTGTGGCTCAAGTGGTAGAGTGCTAGCCTTGAGCTGAAGAGCTCAAGCGCCCAGGCCCAGAGATCAGGCCCCATGACCGGACCCAAAAAAAAAAGAAAAAGAAATTTGTTGAAAACCACATCAGCAAGTTGTTGAACTTGGGGTTCAAGTCAATGGAGCATGAATCCAGAGCACATGCTTCTTTGTTTAACTATTTTGGGGGTGCACTACTGGATTTTGAACTTAGAACCTCACTCTGCTTGTTTGGCTGGTGCTATCACTTCAGTCACACCCCCAGCCCTGCTTTTGGCTAGTTACTTTGGTGACAAAATCTCCCAGACTGTTCTGTTCTACCTGTTCTGGCTTTAAACATCACTCCTTCACAAGCTCAGTCTTCTGAGTAGCTAGGATTGCAAGTGTGACCCACTAGTACCGGGCTCCACACTCACATTTTAAATTCAGCCTTACAGGTAAAGTCAAAGGAAAGCCTCAAGAGACTTCACTTGGCCTGGCCAAAAGATTAGATGTAATTTTTTTAATGAAATGGAAAGTTATTGAAAGGTTTAAGACTGAAGACTATGTGATTGCCTTTTTTTTTCCCTTCAAACTGGTCTGCTGTGTGAAGGACAAAGATGGGGCAGGGAGGTGGGGGAGGTAGGGGGACATCTTATAGGGTCCCAGATTACAAGAAGCCAGAGTCAAGATATAACTTGGTGTCAGAATGAATTAGACTGGCTGATGATTTGGATAAAATAAATAAGGGGGGCGGGGAGAAAGGAATATCTAAGATAATCCCTAGGTTACTAGCTTTGGTAACCAGTGATAGATACTATCATGATAGATATTTAAATGGTCTAAAAATAGACTAGACTAAGTGTGCAAAGGAGGAACAGATTCATTCAATTATTCCTTCTATTATATGAGGATGTAACAGTGTAGAAGACAGTTAAGAAGGTCTTGCCCTCATAAAACTTCTACTTCTGGAGTGGGAGGAGTAGTTGATAAATAAATCTATAAAGCATCAGATGGTAATAAATGCTATTTAAGTAGGAAAGAGGTTACAAGTTTAACTGGGGAGTTTGAAAAACTCTCTTTGGGGCTGGGAAGGTGGCTCAGTGGTAGAGGGCTTCCCTCACATGCATGAGGCCCTGGGTTCAATTCCTTAGCACCACATAAGCAGAAAAAAGCCAGAAGTGGCACTGTGGCTCAAGTGATAGGGTGCTAGCCTAGAGCTGAAGAGCTGAGGGGCAGTGCCCAGACCCAGAGTTCAGGCCCCACAACCCACAAAAGAAAAGGAAAAGGAAAAGACTCGAAGCTTAAGCAGAAGCCTAAGGAAACAGAGGAGATCGTTTCTAAGGGGGGAGGGGGTTGGGAGAAAAGGGTTTTTTACAATTAGTAAGACTGCAAAGACACTGAGGTGGAAGTGTTCTGGGACTGATAAGACAGCCAAGGTGAATAGCTGAATGAGAGTATAGGAAAATCTAACAAGTCATCAGCTCAGAGGAATAACAGATAATGCATAAGTTTGGCTTTTATACTTTGGGTAGGAGAAAAGTGCTGGAAGATCTCCACAGAAGAACGGAAGTATGGCAGTACTCTAACTGCAATTTGGAAATTTAACAGAGGAGCAAAGGTGGAAGTAGCAACCCCAAACCATGAACTTCTGGTGGGTGGGGCCAGATGATGGTGAAAGGATCCAATTTAGACTAGGTTTTGAAGAGTACATGGGATTTATTGATGAGATTGGACACGGCACAGTGACTTAAAAGGAGTCAAGGAGAACTGAGGGTTTTTTTTGAGTGAACAAGGGAAGGATGGTATTTGTCATTTACTGAGTTGGGATGAACTGTGAAGAACCAATCTAGGAAAAAAATATGTGTTGTTAGTCTTGTTGAAATGGAGATACCAATTACAAATTCAAGGATAGATATTGAACAGTCAGTCCTCTTTGGAGTTCAGAGAGATAAGGGTTGGATATACAAATCTGAAATTCTTTTATATGATACTTAAATTATTGGAATAAATCTAGGAGAAAATGTAAAGGATCCAGAATTGAATCCTTGATAAACTCCCTCAAACATTTCCATCTCTTATCCAATGTTGTTTAAAACTGGCTTAATTTTTTTGTTGCTGTTGTTGGTTGTGGGGCTTGAACCTGGGACTTAGGGCCAGTCCCTGAACTATTTTGCTCAAGGCTAGTGCTCTACTGTATTGAGCCACAGCAGCACTTCTGGGTTTTGGGTGGTTACTTAGAAAAAAAGAGTCAAGGACTTTTCTGCCTCTGGGTGATCCTTAGATCTCGGGCTTCTAAGTAGCCAGGATTACAGGTGTGAGCCACTGGCACCCAGTTATACAGATCCTCAAAAGAACTCCATCTATGATCACAAGAATAACAGGAACTCAAAACATTTCCAAATCTGTAAGTTTATAGTCTGAGAGTTAAATGCATGTGTATATGTATCTTGGCTGCATGAATTTTAATTCTGAGTTCTATGTTCATCTGTGTTAGGTACTTACTGTGCAATTTCCTAAAAGAAAACGGAATAATAGCACACTGGATTGTTGTAAAATAATACCTGAACTTTCCTGATAAAGAAAAAATTAGCTACTTTACTATCAGTGAAACAAAAATTCCAAGTGGAATACTCCGAATGCCTAACTGCAATTCTCTTAACAGGTTGCAGACTCAACCTGAATTTCAAAACAAAGCCAAAACACATCCTCGAATTCCTAAGGACTCCAAAATAATCTTTGGAGGTAGGGAAGGGACAGAAATGAGCAATCAAGACAGCCTCGTTCACGAGGCCCATCTGTGACAGACTGCCAGGGCCCCAATTCCTCGTAACTAGTTATTTGAGGGTCTCCTGGCCCCTTTCTGGAGAGTATGAATGTACTTTCGAAGGCAGGGAAAGGTTAAACTGAGCTTCTGAGCCGGAGTACAGCAGAGAACTAGCATTCCAACTCTTACAGCAGCAACAGGGGAGTCTCCCTAGAAAGTCTCTATCCCTCGTACCCAGGGGCACAGCAGAGGGGTCAAACTCCCACCCGGCGGGCCCTGGGAGCAACAGCGACCTTCCCTCAGCTGGCGCCCCCCTTCCCCGCCCGCCGGACCCTGCCCTCGCAGGCAGCAGGGCGCCGGCGCCGAGCGGCTCGCCTGCCCGGCCCCTGGGGCTCGGACCCCGGCGCCCGCCTGCAGCCGCCTGGCCCGAGGATACAGGAAAGAAACAATGGGCCCCGGCGGCCGCCGTACCTCTCCTGGTCGCGGCCGTCGAAGTAAACGAAATCGCCGTTCTGGACACACTTGGCGCAGGTCAGCCGCCGGCGGGTGGTGTTGCAGAGCGGACACCGCTCGACGGCCACGTAGAGCCCCTCCGCGTCGTCCACCGAGTCCACCAGGTCGCGGGAGAGGGACCGGGGCCCGAAGCCAGGGGCCTCCGGCGCCTGGGCTCCCTTCCCACTGGGAGACGCCATGATGGCTGGAGAGCGGAGCCAGTCACGTGGGATTTTGTTTTCAACCAGGTGCATCCTGGGTGCGGGGGGGGGGGGGCGGAGGGGGCGGGGAGAAACCTGAGGGCGAGGCCCGGGGAGGAGAGGGGCGGGTTTGAAGCGGTTCGGGGGCGGAGCCTGAGGTGGTGATGGGCGGGGCCTATCGCGTGGGCGTGGCCTCTGGAGGCGCGAGGGCGGGGTCCGGGAGGAGCCTGGTGTGGCTCTTGGCATCACAGCGGGGGAAATCCTATGTCCCAGGAGCTTGCCAAACCGAATATCCCCTGCCAGATCAGGCCGCGGCTTCCTGGTCCACGCCTGCAGGCCAAAAATAGAAATACGATGCCCTAAGGCTTCTAAAGGAAAAATAAATGGGTACAGACTAAGAAGTTATTTTCTCACGCTAAGATGCTTTTAGGTTTGGCTCTAGCTAGGAGACACCGTTGGATGGGAAGCTGGGTCCTGGAAGTCAGCTGCAGTTTGGCTTCCAGCTGTGTGGTTTGGATCAAATTAACCTTCTCTGTGCCGTTTTTCTTGATTAGGAATATAATGTGCTCTACCAACCTAATCATCAGGAAATTTAAATAGGTTTAATAGTAATCTAAGCCAGGCGCTGGAGGCTCAGGCTTGTAATCCTACTCAGGAGGTTGCGATCTAAGGATCGCTGTTCAAAGCCAGCCCGAGTAGGAAAACGTCCAGGAGACTCTTATCTCCAATTAACCACTAGAAAACAGGAAGTGGCACTGTGGCTCAGAGTGCTAACCTTGAGCAAAAAGAGCTCAGGGACAGTTCCTACCGACAAAAATTAACAAATGTAATCTAATAGCAAGCCTAATTCTAATAGGTTTAATAGGAATCTATTTCTTACCAGGAATTCACTGAGAGCCCAAACTAACCAGCAAATCAAAGTTATGATTTCCAAAAACTGATGTTCATTTTGGGGGTTTTTGGACAGGGTCTCCCTAAATATAGTCCTTGAGTTTGGCATCCTCCTACCTCTGCCTCCCAAGTGCTGAGATTACAGGTAGGTAACCACCGTGGCCAGCTCTCAACACTCAATAATCTGTCACTTCCTTGCCCTGGGCTACACTTTAAGGATATTTGAACTAAGTACATGATTAGGATTTCCCTTAAAGTGTCTAGACAGACAAAGGGGTGGGTGAGAAAATTTCTATCACAGTAATTAGTTTTGCATATACCTGTAAAGGAGGGGAAAAGAGAAATGGGTTTGTAGGTCAGTGATTCTCAAGCATTACTTCAGTAGGCCAGATACTAGATGAATGTGCTCTTTTTTTTCTAGCTGGGATTTCTCACACAGCTGTCTCAGGTGCTAAGCGGTGTTCACTGCCACACACTATACAAATCTATGTACTTTGGTGAAGGACATAATCAGGGATTTTGAGAGTTTGAGTTTGGTGAGGGTGGTACTAGGGTTTGAACTCGGGGCCTTGCGCTTGCTAGTCAGGAGCTCTGCACTTGAACCACACCTCCAAGCCTCTTTGCTTTAGTCCTTTTTCTAGATAGGTCTGGAGATCCTACCAACATCTCCTTCATAGATTGATTTGTAGGTGTGTACCAGCATGTCTAGCTTGTTTATTAGAATGGGGTCTTGATAATTTTTTGCCTTGGCTGGCCTCAGGTATAATCACCCATTTTCAGCCTCCAGAGTAACTAGGATTACAGGCATATGACATCTTGTCTGGTCTCAAAAGGATTGGCTTGTTTATTCAAAAGGTTTCATATATTGCATTTGTATTCCTACCAGGATCCTTCACAGTGCCTGATAATTAATGATTAGGATTATCCACTCAATATATTATATTTTTTACATATATATTTGCCAGTATTTGGGTTCAGGGTCTCTTGTTGCTCAGTTGGTGTTACCACTCAAGCTATGCCTCCAGCCCTTTTTTTAAATTTCTTTTTCTTAAACTGAAATTGGTCTAAACCTTCTGTAGTAAATGGGTAAATAAGGCAGGCTTCCTGCACTGCTGGGCATTTTCAGAGAACATGTTGATGTATTACATTAGAACAAGAATCCAGCACTGATGCCATACTATTGTTCTAATGAAGCCTAAAATCTTTCAAATTCTGAAATAAGTTTACTTGTTTCGTTCTTTAAAATAACATACAAGAGTCACTTGGAATAAGGAATTTTCATTTCTTAGGCAAGCTGACTTATACAGTCACTGTCTACAGTGAAATGTAGCGGAGTCCAGTATAATATGAACTATTGAATGATATTCTCAGGCCTTTTATTTTTTATTTTTATTTTTTTCTGGTTGTGGGGCCTGGGCACTGTTCATGAGCTCTTTTGCTCAAGGCTAGCACTCTACCACTTTTAACCACAGCTCCCCTTCCTGTTTTCTGGTGGCTAATTGGAGATAAGAGTCGCATAGACTTTCCTTCTCCTGGCTGGCTTTAAACCGAGATCCTCAGATCTCAGCCTTCAGCACCTGGCTTGCTCAGGCCTTTTAGAATAGGGTAGATGTTTTCAAATGCTTCATAGATCTCAGAACGCTCTTTGGCACCTATAAATAAACACAAGTTTATATCATTTTAATATAAAAACAATACAAAATTTTCTTATCACTAAGATTTCATGTCACTAAAAAAATTTGGCAGGGTGGGGGGCTCTATACTGGAGTTTGAACTCAGGGGCTTGTACTTGCTGGGCAGGCATTCTTCATTTGTGCCATGCCCTCAGCCCCAAACTTGTTATTTTTCAGTAAGTTCTTACACTTTTCAGACTGGCCTCAGACCATGATCCTCCTACGTTTCCCACATAGCTGGGATTACACAGCTTGTGGCTTGAGATGAGAGCTTCACTTTTTTTTTTTTTTTACCCAGTCTGGCCTCAAACTCTGATCCTCCTGATCTCTCTGCCTCCCAAACAGCAGACTTACAACATGAGGTGCCACACTTGGCTTTTGTATGTGTGTATGAGACAGGTGAGACCTGGAACTCTCAATCCTTCTGCCTTAGCCTCCGTAGCACTGGGATTATGGGCATGCACCATCATACCTAGCTTTCCAGTGTGTTTTAATAGGATGATATCCCTAGTTGTATCTGAGAAGTGGCAGTTGTTCCCAATAAAGACTAGTGACTTTAGCCATTTTACCTTCCCCCCCCCCACACACACACCCTTGAGCAGGAGCTTTTAGAACTTCCACTGTGTTATCTTTAGCCACATAGAGCTCAGTAGAACTATAGAATGTGTCATAAACATGACCCCAAGTGACCCTCATCAACACCTGTGGCCACTGAGCTAACCACAGAATGCACTTCCTTTGATGTGAACTGGGTTCACCACTAGTTAACAGCTCATTTCCTTAACAGTGACACATTTCTACGAAAGCACAGCTATTCTAGAGGGTTTTTTTTTAATGGTAACATGTGGGAAAGGATTTGAGAAGGAAACTATGTCATTGTCATCCTTAAAGTCTTAGGTTTTGAGGGATCTTTAATTAGGACATAATTGTATAGAGCTTACACGGGGGTAAAACATGAATTAAGACAGCCCTATTCTTGAGAACTATCAGTCCGTCTCTCTTCACTTCCAAAGTGCAGAGGGCTTCTTTTTTTTTTTTTTGTCGGCCATGGGGCTTGAACTCTGGGCCTGGGCGCTGTCCCTCAGCTCTTCAGCTCAAGGCGAGCGCTCTACCACTTGAGCTATAGCGCCACTTCAGAGGGCTTCTGAGAGCCAGGAAACTCTTCACTGACATTTGTATGGGTAAGAAGCAGCAAAGAAGGAAGGAGGTTAGTGAGAATACAAAACCTTACCTTTTTAGATAAAGAGAAATGGGAAACAGCTGAATTCATAAGTTCTCCCTTTAGAGCTACAGAGTTGGACAAGAAAGCTTCATAAAAATTGCAGGAAATCTGCAAAGTGGTCATCTGCTCTAACTCCAGCACTCATGAACAGGGAGCTACCAAAAGAAGGAGCCATAGATTTGTGAAAAAGCTAGGAATGGGGATTCAGAGTCAAGTATCAGCTGTAATCAATTTTTCTTATAGGAAAATAACTGGTAGCAAGAATGTGGAGATGTAGAAATGTAAAACGGTTTTGCTCCTGTGGAAAAGAGTTGGGTGGATCCTCAAAAAAAGTTATCGAATTACTACATGACCCAGCAATTCTGCTAGGTAAACATTTCTTAAAACTAAAAACAGGAACTCAAATAGTACAGACTTACACTATAGCATTAGTCACAACAAGCTAAGTTTGCAAACTATCTACATGTCCACCAATGCACAAAGGGAGAAAAATTTGTAGCAGCTATAGAATAGAACGTTACTTTGGTAATATCTGTAGTAGCTATAGCAATAGAATATTACTCAGCCATTAAAAGGAGTGATAATACAGATGCATGCTACCATGTGGATGAATCTGAAAAACACAGTCAGTGAAACAAGTCAAACACAAAAAGTCATATGTATTCCATTTCTATGAACTGCTCCTAAATAGGCAAATCTAACTGAAACGTGGTTACAAGGAGCTGGGGGCGGGGAGCAGAGATGGGAAGATGGTTAATGATACATCTTTATTTTGGAGCTAAGAAAATATTTTACAACTAGGCAGGAATAGAAGTACATCCACGTAACACTATGAATGTCCTGTTCCTTATAAAATGGTTAAATTTATGTTCTGAATTTAAGTTAAAGAATCCAAGAGTAAGTACTTACTTATAAGGTTTAATTGTTTGCTTTGAGAGGTAATGAAAGTACAGCTGTGGTCCTCCAGCCTGAAAGATGAGGGCTGGGGGTGGGGAAATACTAACAGATGAAAGTCTGTACCTGTGGATGGGTAGGAAAAGGTCCTCAAGTCTCAGCCGATTTTGGTTTCAGCACTAAAGTTTTTGTTTCTGAAGAAACTGATTTTGAGCTGGGTGCCAGTGGCTCATACCTGTAATCCTAACTACTCAGGAAGCTGAGATCTGAGGATCATGGTTCAAATCCAGCTTGGCTGGGAAAGTCAATAAGACTCTTGTCTCCAACCAACTACCAAAAAAACAGAAATGGAGCTGTGGCTCAAGTGGTACAGTGCTAGCCTTGAGCTAAGGACAGTGCCCAGGGCTGGAGTTCAAGCTCTAGTGCCAGCACACATGCGTGTGCACACACCCACACACACTAAGAGAATCTCAATTAGGCTGTAGTCTCACTTATTAATACTCAGTTAAGTCCTGTTGTGGTGCCAGACTCCCATTAGATGACTGGTGCTTCTTAAGGAAAGCTTGCCATTATTTCTCTGCAGGCTGGAATGATGGCCACTTTGGGGAATAAACATATTTCCTAACCTTGGTGAGTGAGGTGGAAATGCGGTAGCCCAATGCACTGGAAGGACTGGCTGTGAAATCAAATGCTGCCATGCCAGCTCTACCACAAAACAGCTCTGAAACAATAGACATATTACCCAACCTTTGAGTTTCAGTTTCCTTATCCATAAAATAAGGACAAAATAAGGCTGGTGCTCTACCACATGAGCCACACCTCTGCTTCCAGTTTTTTGGTGGTTAATTGGAGATAAGAGTCTCACAGATTCTCCTGCCCTAGCTGTCTTCCAACCACCAGCCTCAGATCTCAGCCTCTTGGGTAGCTAGAGTTACAGGCTTGAGCCACTGCAGCCCAGCTAGAGAGCTTTGTTATTTTATTTCAGGTAAGGAAGAAAGCTGATCTCAATTAAGGATACTTAAACCTGCAACACAAACGTGGACTGAACTTGGCCATGTGCACTTTTAAAAATAAGACTGATTTGTAACAATACACAGCATTTATGTCAAAGTGTCCTTCCAAAGAACTTGAAAAGATTGTTCCATTAAGTAGGGTAATATCTATCTCTAGTATCTATACTATTCAATTAGCTCTGCAGGCTTTATCCCCTTCCCCTAGAACATGTAAAAATAAACCACTTCAGTCACTCAGGGCTCTTAATTACTCTAGACTCTATGTTGGGAGCATATGAGGAAATTAGTTTTGCTCTGTTGAAAATATCCTTGGATTCCAGACATGCTTTTTTGCATTTTGAAGACATATCAGTTATTTCTTAGAGAAAAGAAGCAAATTACAAATCATTTTGCATATTCCACTCTGCTAGGTGTTGAGTTGATGACTATGCATTTTTCTCAAATTATTTCAGGTAGTTAGAAAAATCTATTTTTAGATGAGATGAAATTGTGAGAAATTGTAAAGGTTCTTTGGAAGAAACAGCATTCAAGCCAGGTACTGGTGGCTCACACCTGTGATCCTAGCTACTCAGGGAGCTGATATCAGAAGATCATGGTTTGAAGCCAGCCCATGTAGGAAAATTCTAGAAACTCCCCCACCCTTTTTTTTTCTGCCATTCCTGGGGCTTGAACTTAGGGCCTATGCAATTGTTCCTAAGCTTCTTTGCTCAAGGCAAGCACTCTACCACTTGAACCACAGAGCTACTTCCAGGTTTTTCTGTTTATGTGGTACTGAGGAATTGAACCAGGTCTGTATGTGTGCTAGGCAAGCACTCTACCACTAAGCCACATTCCCAGGCCCCCTTGAAACGCCCATCTCCCATAAACCAGCAAAATGTCAGACTGGTATGACTCAGTAGTAGAGTGCCAACCATATGTAAGAAAGCCAAGCAAGAGCTCAAGGCACTGAGTTCAAGCCTTGGTACAGACACAAAGAAAAGAAAGAAAATTTTAAAAAGTCAAGAGGAGCCAGGAAGTTAAAAGTGAAGCAATGAGGGGAAAATGGCCTTCTTAGTTATATAGGGAAAAATCACACTAGGCTTATAATAGTATGGTCCCAGCAGAACTGGAGATCAGGCCCACATATAAACACGTAGGTCAAAAGGCAGCATCATAAGCCGAGTGCCCAGTGGCTTGTATTCCTAGCCACTCAGGAGGCTGAGATCTAAGGAACATGGTTCAAAGCCAGCCTGGGCAGAAAAGTTTCTGTGAGACTCCAACCACTCAAAAACCAGAAGTGGCACTGTGGCTCAAGTGGTAGATTGCTAGCTTTGAGCACAAAGAAGCTCAGAGACAGCACCCAGGCCCTGAGTTCAAGCCCCACAACTGACCAAAAAAAAAAGGCATCATCATGAATTAATAAGAAGAGAAGAATAATAGTGTCAAGTTGGCTGGCTACTGGGAGGGTGAGAGAACAAGTTGGCTCAGGCCATATAAATTTAGCCCTTATTTTGGTAGAAAAGAGTAAAATAGCAAATAGTTAATAGAATGACATAGAAAAGTCTCAATCATTTCCCTTCAAGGTTAAAAAAAAACTTTTATAAACATAGTAAAAAGTAAGCCATCTGGAAAAAGTCACAAATATAGAAAAGAATAATTATGATTATGGTACTTTCATATAAATCTCTATGGAAAAAAGTAATAAAAACTACATAGACAAAGGATAAGTTATGTGCATACTCTTTATAAGAGATAAAATGCTATTTATTGACTATGTTGTAAACGGATTGATTTATATCTATATCTGATTACCAGTGAGTTTAAATCAGAGAGATCAGTTTCACTTGTATAAACTTTTCTTTTTGTCAAATTTAATTGCTGCTGAGGGTTGGGTAAGAGGTATTTAGATACACTGATGAAAGGAACATATGATTCTTTTTCAGAATTTGGCAATTTATACTAAGAACCTTGAAAACAGTCACAGCCTTAAACAAAAGTTTCATTTCTGAGCATCCACACTCATTCACCAGAAATAAAAATAGCCAAATGTTTGTGCTATTTTTAAGTAGCAAGCAAAAAAAGAAAAGTACCTATCTGACAATGGAAGAGTAAGTGTGTCTCGTATTGCTGGAACAGGATCAGGAAACACAGGGCCCCTGGCCAAAGCCAGCCTGAAGATTGTTGCTGTGATCCAGTAATGATTTTCATTTATTTTTATTTAATTGTATTGAACTCAGGGCCTGGGTGCTATCCCCTCAAGGCTAGTGCTCTACCACTTGAGCCATAGTGCAACTTCTGGCTTTTTCTGAGTGGTTTATTGGAAGTAAGCATTCACACACTTTCTTGCCCAGGCTAGCTTTGAACTGTAATCCTCAGATCTCAACCTTCTCACTAGCTAGGATTACAGGCATAAGCCACCAGTGCTCAGCTTGATTTTTATATTTTTAATTGGCTGGTGGGGGGGATAGGGTGGGAATTTCAGAGATACTATTATATGATATACAGTATATAGGCATTCTTCTTTGGAAGGTCTATAGCTGCTTTTATACCACACTGACAGAGTTCAGCGGTCTCAACAGAGACCCCAGGGCACACAAAGCCTAAGTCATGGCACTACTTGCCACTTTATGGATAAGTTGTCAGTCCCTCTTAGAACATTGTGTAGCCCTGAAAAACATCTCTGAAGAGTTGGTAACAGAGTTCGGCTATATGCATTATAACAGGCCATAAAAAGGGCAAGATGTAAAGATGACTCTCTATACATATATATGTATGTACATATACACATATACAAAAATATGACATAAAGTAGCATAAAAGATGAAAGTAAGTCCCACTGTTTTAGGAATTGGGACTTATGGGTAATGTTATATTCATTTCTCCTTTTCACTTTTCCAGTGTTGCATAATAGCAAGAATTATAGCAAACAAAACTATTTAAAAGCAAAAGCAAAGCATGCATATAGCTATTAAATGTCATGAAAATCAGATAACCTTAGAACTTACCTGTCAACACAACTTTTCCAGATACAAAGATAAGCAACACAATTCGTGGCTTTACCATTCTATAAATAAGGCCAGGAAATAGTTCAGGTTCATAACTGTTAAAACACAAAAGGAGAATGTTTTAAATAGCTCTATTCATCTGCTTTCTCAAAACATTCAAGAATGTGTGTGTGTGTGTGTGTGTGTGTGTGTGTGTGTGTGTGTGTGTGTGTGAGAGAGAGAGAGAGAGAGAGAGAGAGAGAGAGAGAGAGAGAGAGAGAGAGAGAGAGAGAGAGAGAGAGAGAGAGAATCTGTGTATGTGCACATTCAGGACAATACCCTCCGAATATGGAAACTCATAGTTTTGGTTTTATGAAACAGTCTACGTAGCTCAGTCTTGAACTTGCTGTGTAGCCCAAGCTGGCATCATACTTTATCCTTCTGTCTCTGCCTACCATGGACTAGGATTACAGACATGTACAACCATGCCCAATACATCTTGTATATTAAAGGTGTATGTCATAACTATTGCAGATGCTAGGCAAGTATTTTCTTATACCAGCCTACATTCTTAGCCCTAAGCATAGGTACAGACAGCAGCCAAGAACAGAATTAATTTTGTTTTTGTTTTTTAATTTTTGTTTTCAAGACATCCTAGGTAGAAATTGAGGTAACTTAGGGTATTAGATTTAATGTATTGGATCTCATTGGTTATATGCTCTCCATCTTTCAGCAAAAATAGGTATGTAATAGTGCATAAAGCTTTTTTTTTCTTGATTTTCCAAGTTCCAATAGCATGCATGTACATTCATTTTATTTTATTCTGCCAGTTCTGGTGCTTGAACTCAGGGTCTGGGCACTGTCCCTGAGCTTCTTTTGCTTAAGACTAGCGCTCTACCACTTGAGCCACAGCTCCACTTCCAGCTTTTTGTGTTTATGTGGTACTAAGGAATTGAACCCAAAGGCTACATGCATGCTAGGCACCCACTCTACCACTAAACCATAGTCCCAGCCCCTCTACATGCATTTTAGCATGATAAAACTTAAAAACTTGAGTGCCAGTGGCTCACGCCTGTAATCTTAGCTACTCAGGAGGCTGAAATCTGAGGATCTTGCTTCAAAGCTAGCCCTGGCAAGAAAGTCTGTGAAACTTTTATCTCCAATTAATCACCAGAAAACTGGAAGTAGCACTGTAGCTCAAGTGGTAGAGAACTGGCCTTGAGCAGAAGAGCTGAGGGACAACACCCAGGCCCAGAGTTCAAGTCCCATGACCGAGAAAAAAAGAAAAGAAAAACAAAACCACTTTAAAAAAAAAAGGGTTCTGAGATTTTGAAGCATTTGAAATCATCTATCCTATTCTAAAAGGTTTTAAAAAGATCTGAGCAAGGACTTGGAATGTGGCTTACTGGCAGAGTGCTTGCTTAGCATGCATGATGAAGCCCTGGGTTCAATTCCTCAGTACCACATACACAGAATAAGCTGGAAGTGGTACTGTGGCTGAAGTGTAGAGTGCTAGCCTTGACCAAAAAAGCTCAGGGACAGTGTCCACGCTCTGAGTTCAAGCTCCAGGACTGAAAAAAAAGTCAGAATGTAAAAGGACAGTTGGTGAAATGATGTAGCTATTCTCAAAATAAGGCTACTGGAGAACAGACTGCACAAGGGGAAGCTCAGATCATGTAGATCATGCAGGGAAGCTACATTCAGGCTTGCAAGGAGTAAGACCTCACTGCAGCAGATGTCAGACCTCTGGTTCCCAGAAAGTGTGTCCTGGTAATGAGAGGCTGTGAAGGATATGGAGTGGTGGCCCTGCTCCTGTGCTCCTGGAATACCACATTGTCTTTGCCTTCCAGTAGAAAGCTTGCTACTTCAAGATCGAGGGCAGACCCTGGAAAACCTTCACAATGAGGAGAGCCAGGCCAAGAAAATGAAGGCTGTGAACTGAGGGCTCACAGTCTTCAAACTCAGGCAGAGCCCTTCATATATTTAGTAAGAGTTGGTTCTAAAACTGGTGGGCTGGCGGCCCATGACTTCAGAGTCTAGGGGGTTCCAAAGTTTCACACACTCTCAAAAGTGAAGGCTTTCTCTGGGAACTAGTTCCTCACAGGTATATACTTAGCGACTCAGGAGGCTGAGATCTGAGGATCTCAGTTTGAAGCCAGCCTAGGCAGGAAAATTGGTGAGACTCTTATCTCCACTAAACTATCAAAAAAAAAAAAAAACCCAAAAAAACAAAACTGGAGTGGAGCTCTGGCTTAAGTGTTAGAGTGCTAGCTTTGAGCAAAAAAGCTCAGAGATTGAGACCAGGCCTTGAGTTCAAGCCTCAGGATGGACACACACACACACACACACACACACACACACACACACACACACACACACACACACACACACACACACACACACACACACACACACACACACACACACACACACACACACACACACACACACACACACACACACACACACACACACGGTTTACAGTGAAGCTACAAGTTAGATCACACTGAATGAAAGAAAAAGGGAATCCTACACTGAAGAAAGTAAAAGATACTGATCAAGGCAATGTATTATTTTACACTAGGAAGTGAAGAACTTCATGATAAGCTCAGACTTTTGAAGAGTGTTGCATATGGTAGGTGACCAATAAGAAAACTGATGAATAAAGGATATCTCTATTATCTCTATATATTATAAGAGGTGTGTGTGGGTGGGGGGGGTTGTTGCTCAAGTGGTAGCATGTGTGAAGCCTTTAATCTCAGAATAAAAAATTAAGCCAAGAGAAAAAATTCCCAACAACCCCCCCAAAACAAACCTACAGGAATTTTTAAACTTCTGTTGGGAATTCATCTAAAAGGAAAGCTAGGAATTGGAGGTATGCCTCAAGCGTATCAGTCCCGAGTGAAAAAATCCAAACACAGGCCCTGAGCTCAAGCCCAAGTAGTGGCACACACATACACAGAAAAATAAACATAAATCATCAAAGAAAAGTGACCATTAAGGAAAGTCTGCTTCCACTGTCTACTTCCTTGGTCACAAAATGGCTGCCTACTAGCTAGGAAAAGATAGAATGTTGAGTGGAAGGCCACACACACACAGACACACACACAGACACACACACAGACACACACACAGACACACACACAGACACACACACACACACACACACACACACACACACACACACACACACACACACACACACACACACACACACACACACACACACACACACACCTGTCCCAATGGAACAAAACGGGACAACTAGATAGCTTTGGGCCTGAGTAGGTCATAGCCCCTCTTCTATCATTTTTCCAGGCCTTTCTTAGTGCACAGCTGTCAGCCCTGTCCTACTTACTTAGCCCAATCCTACTCCCTATCACTTCTTGCTAAGGCTATTACTAAAGCTGGAGTGTTTATTTTATAAGCCTAGAGATCAGTGGGTTTTGACATGTGGGCCTCAAGCCAACATACTGGCTTTACCTGTGAGCTTTTTAGTTGAGTGATCGTCTGTGTGCGTGTCTGTGTGTGTGTGCATGTACACACGTGCCAGTACTGGGGCTTGAACTCAATGGCCTCACACTTGCTAGACAGGTGCTCTACCACTTGAACCACACCACCAGCCTGCCTGTGATCTTTGTAGGACTGCAGTGAAGTGGTGACGTAGCCCAGTAAAGAGTGTGTGTTTCCTATATTGGTCACTCGGACAACATAGCAGTTTGAACCACTGTTTCCAAAGACTGGGACCACACAATAACCTTGGAGGACTCAGGCTCTGTCTCTTAACCCTTTTGCCACTGTGCCTCCATTATCTTTTTTGTAAGTTATCACTTTCCCAAAAAGCAGCCCATAGTGTAACTGCAATACCTTAGTAAAAGCAAATTCCATCTAGATAGCTGTCATACCTGCTGAACTGCCGATGGGTTAGAACTAAACCCTCCAGCCTGATGGGAAATCTCACATCACAGCTTCCAACCATGTTCTGAATTTTGAAGTCAAGGAACCTGGCAGGGAACCCAAGCTTCTGCACCACACGAGCATACTTTCTTGCTGCAAGTCGAGACTGCTCTTCGCTGGGGAGGGGCAAGCATAGTTGATTAAAGATGTCCTAATCACCATATTCCTTTCTAGTTTGTGTTGTATTCACACGAGACACATTTGTGGGTATGTGTGCATGTGTATTCCAGTAACTGAGTTTGAATTCAGGGCTGAGTCTGCTGGTGCTCTACTACCTGAGCCATGTCCCCTGCTTGGCTGATTAACTGGAGATAGAGTCTCATGGACTTTGTTCCCTGGGTGGCTTCAAACCATAATGCTCAAGATCTTAGCTTCCTGAATAACTAAGATTATAGGTGTAAACCATTGGTGCCCAGCTACACTGAACATTTTTTTTTACTAGTTTTATTATTTGTACCATGTCCATTTTGCAATGTATTTATCTATGAAACCACAGGCTCCGTGAGAAGGACTTAGCTTCCATACCTTAATCCCCAGCATGTTGTCAAAGGTCTAGTATAATGTGCAGTTGTTAAACTGATTCTTAAATTACTGTGATTTGTCTTCTTTTGTGTGGGCGATACTGAGTTGGAACTCAGGGCTTTCCCTTTCCCAGGAAATGCTCTACATCCCTGCTTTGTCACCTTTCCCTACTTTTGCTTGTGTTAAAATTTTCTTTGACTAGAATCGTTCTGCTGGTTTTCAAAACATGGCTGTAGGCCTTCAGCAGCACCTGAAAACTACTTAGAAAGGCTAAGACCCAAGTCCCATCTTGGATTTGCTGGTGTGAGGACCAGCAATTCAGGGCCCTCTAGGCGCTTGAGATGCTCACTCAAGTTTAGAAACAACATCTACCTGGTCTAAAAGTGTGTATGGTATTTACATGGGAATGATAATAAAAAATAAGGAAAATTTCATACAAAAAAGCATGAGGATGAAGGATGTACTACTAATCAACTGACATACACATATTTTTATGGGACAAATTATGCATCCTACCCTCCCCCCAAGAAATTCCCAAGTATAGCTGGGTGCTGGTGGCTCACGCCTGTAATCTTAGCTACTCAGGAGTCTGAGATTTGAGGATCGCAAATCAAAGCCAGCCTGGGTAGGAAAACCTGAGAGACTCTTATCTTCAAGAAACTACCCCCAAAAAGCTAGAAGTAGAGCTGTGTCTCAAGTAGTAGAATACTTAGCCTTGAACAAAAAAGCTCAGGTATAGCACCCAGGTCCTGAATTCAAGCCCCAGGACCAGGAAAAAAAAAACTCTCCCAAGACAAATATTAAAATTCTTTAAGATTTGTTCAATTTTGCTCAGGCTGCTATCCAACTCACACTCAGAATAAGAATAAACAAAATCTAACTTTGTAGTATGTTCTTCAAATGTTTCTTACCCCAAGCCTCAATTCATAGGGGAAGTCCTGAGATTTGGGGTCTCATTTCTCACTTGATACTTTCCATCTGTTACTTTCAAAACACAACAGTGAGCCAGATAGAAGTGATACTTGAGTGGATTTTGTGACCTCTGCCCTCCTTTATAGGTTGTCCCATTTTGAACTGCAACTCAGAGGATTCTGAGAGAACATCCTTGCCTGGACCAAAGGGAATGTGCGATTCTCCTAGATAGATCCTCTACCTCATACCTCCGTTATGAGTATTACTTCATATTTCACCTCGGTTACCATCAATTCATCTCCTGAAATTTCCTTGGCAAGACCAGGTCCCCAAGTGAACAGTGAAATAAATAGCTCTGTGTGTGTGTGTGTGCATGTGTGCGTGTGTGCATACGCGCCAGTCCTAGGGCTTGAACTCAGGGCTTGGGTGCTATTCTTGAGTTTTGTTATTCAAGGTTACTGCTCTACTACTTGAACCACAACTCCACTTCCAGCTTTTTTGGTGCTTACTCACAGACTTTCCTGCCCAGGCTGGCTTCAAACTATGGTCCTAGGATGATAGACATAAGTCACAGGTGACTAGCAATAAATAGCTCTTTGATGCTGTAGTGGTGGTGTGATTTGGTCTTAGTATGCAGCCCAAGCTGACCTTGAACTCATGATCTTATATTGAAATACAATTCTAGAAGCTGGGCGCCGGTGGCTCATGCCTATAATCCTAGCTACTCAGGAGGCTGAGATCTGAGGATCGCAGTTCAAAGCCAGCCCAGGCAGGAAAGTCCGTGAGACTCTTATCTCCAATAAACCACTAGAAAACCGGAAGTGGCACAGTGGCTCAAGTGGTAGAGTGCTAGCCTTAAGCTGAAGAGCTGAGGAACAGTGCCCCAGGCCCAGAGTTCAAGCCCCATGACCAACAAAAAAAAAGAAAGGAAGGAAGGAAGAAAATTCTAAACCAGAGTCATCCAATTAAATTAAATTTAGGGCTGGGAAGGTGGCTCAGTGGTAGAGCGCTTGCCTTGCATGCCTGAGGCCCTCCGTTTGATTCCTCAGCACCACATAAACAAAAAGAAAAAAGCTGGAAGTGGTGCTGTTGCTCAAGTGGCAGAGCGCTAGCCTTGAGCTGAAGAGCTGAGGGACAGCACCCAGGCCCAGAGTTCAGGTCCCACAACCGGACCCAACAA
The DNA here is from genome assembly GCF_024711535.1 of Dipodomys merriami. Taxonomy (NCBI): domain Eukaryota; kingdom Metazoa; phylum Chordata; class Mammalia; order Rodentia; family Heteromyidae; genus Dipodomys; species Dipodomys merriami. The sequence continues at coordinate 142,689,509 of NW_027202270.1, read as the reverse complement.
AAAAAAAAATTAAATTAAATTTAAATTTCAGTCCTTTGTATTAGCCATCTTTTCAGTGTTCAGTAGCCACAAGTGGCAACCCCACTGGACTGCAGTTACAGAGCATTATCATTCAAAGAAAGCTCTCGATGAATCAAAATGTCAATTATACTTCCCCACTACAAAGCAGGACTTACGAATAAGACCACCAAACATATGGAGGCCATATTTATATAATTTTGTGCCAGGGGAATACTTCCTAGCATGAAACATAGAAACCATAAAGGAAAAAAAATGGATAGACTATACACAGACATTTAAACTGTGTTTTAAAAAGTCAGCATAAAACATAAATAGTAATCTGGGAAAATATTTACAGTATAGAATGGTAAAAAATACTTAAATGCAAAACCTATTAACAAAAGACAAATAACCTCTATAGAATATTGAGCAAAAGACATAGTAAGCAATTTACATGCCTATGAAGTTGTACTGAATCTCACTAGCAATCGAGGAAATGTAAATTGAAACAATGTAACTTTTGCCAACTACTTTAGCAGATACAAATGGGTATATTGACAGCCAGGGTGCACAGAAGAAAATGGATGCTTGGCATATCTCTAGGAGAGAAGCAATTGGCCTAGCATTTCAGAAGGATGACTTGCTGTCAATTTTCCAGAACTTATAAGGAGAGCAGCACTCCCGCTAGCTTTATCAGGAAATAACACACATCTGCTCAGTGCTACCACTGCAGGAGATCCAGAAAAGACAAGGCTTTTCAGATGCCTCCTGAGCTAATGCTCCAGAAATGTCTACTAGAAATTCCTACTCACTCATCTACAATGAGGAAAGTCCACGAGAATGACGTATTCCTTTAGGCTCAGAACATCCCTTGTCATTATTATAGTTTTCTAAAAACAATACAACTTGACAACTTGTGGATGGAGACAAGAGGAAAAAACTGGGAGAGTGTGAGGGAAAGGGTGACATTCAAAAAAAGAAATGTACTCTTTACCTGACTTAGCTAACTGTAACCTAGCACCTTTATATTAACAATAAAAAATAAAATTTAAACTAAGAAAGATAAAAATAAAGCAAGTATAGTAAGCAATGCATCTTGAAAACAAATTCTGATAACTTAGTTAACTTTCTTTAGAAGGGAAGACTAAAGTATATGAGTATATTCAATATGACAAGACTGAAAGTGCTTTTATCTCAAAATCGGGCATTTCATTGAAGTAACTTTGCCAAAGAAAAGTATTTTATGCCTAACACGTCTAAATTATAAACATATGTAAACATATATGGATCATATGCATATATGCACAAACAAATCAACTGAAATATGGTGTATATAAGGGAGAATTCCAATGATATAACTTCTTTGAACAACTAATGCACAGTTTAACAAAATGAGTACTAAAGCAGGGCTCTGGAGACTCATGCCTATAATCCTAGCTGTACAGGAGTCTGAGATCTGAGGATCACAGTTCAAAGCCAGCCTGAGCAGGAAAGGCCGTGAAACTCTTATCTCCAATAAACCATCAGAAAACCACAAGAGTGCTTACCATGAGCTGAAGAGCTGAGGGACAGCGCTCAGGCCCAGAGGTCAAGCCCCATGACTGACCAAAAAAAAGAGTACTGAGAAGCTGAAAATTGTGCTGTCACAAAGTGGGTCAAGGAGAGGGAGGGTAGACGAATGGAGAGAGGAAGGGTGTGTAAATGTGGTCATGATATCTAATGTAGATATGAAAATGAAAATAGGTTGGAAGAGATGGGGAGAATTAGAGATGGGGTGCATTGTACTCAAAAACTCACAAGTGGAAACCTTTGTATAACTAAAGATACTAAAAATTGAAGTTAAAAGAAAACCACTTTTATTTCGATGTTTACCCAAATGCTATGCTTCCTCACCTCTGAGAAGCGGGTGATGGGTTTCTCCTACCTTTTGGCTCCGGTGCAGACCATTTTCCCAGAACTAAATACGAGAGCTGTTGTCCTAGGTTCTCGGATCCTCATTATGACAGCAGCAAACCTCTGCACACAGAAGCCCAAGGAGAATTAGTCTCTGCTAACAGCTAACACCAGCCCAGCTGAAAAGCTGAGCTGCACATGAAAATAATCTTGAAGAAACTGAGATTGGATGGGAGAGAAGCTAATAAATGTCTGGGTGTGTCCCCCTCCCCCCAAAAGAAGTTGATTTTAAAATGTACTTTAAAATCCAGGTGCAAAATAATAATATTAATAGGTAAAATTCCAGGTCCTATCTATGAGGGTGTGCTATCGGTTTTCTCTCATTTATCTTCATGACAGTATTGAGTATTTTCCTTAGTGCACATGGAAACAAGTAGTTCTTTAACTCCCAATGTTACACAGGAAATGGCAGATAGGATGTAAAACCATAACTAATCAGACTTGCATTGATACATGTCCTTCTTTCCCAGAATCTTTGAAAAAACAGTCATGATAAGTACATCTGAGTCTGGCATGGTGGCACAGAGTTGTAATCCCAGTTTTAGGGAGGCTGAAGCAGGATGATTAAAATTTTGAGGCCAGCTTGGACCACACAGCCAGACTCTGTCTCAGAAACTAACAAAACTGCTGGGCACCAGTGGCTCACATCTATAATCCTAGCTACTCAGGAGGCTGAGATCTGAGGAACAGCCCAGGCAGAAAAGCCCCGATGAGACTCCAATTAATCTCCAATTAACTACTCAAAAACCAGAAATGGAGCCTGGCTCAAAGTGGTAGAGTGCTAGCCTTGAGCAAAAGAGCTCAGGGTCAGCTCCCAGGCCCTATGTTCAAGCCCCATGACTGACAAAACAACAACAAACACAAAACCCTAACAAAACCAAAACAAACCAAGAGCTAGGTGTGATGTCTCACCCCTATAATTCCAGCTATTTGGGAGGATCAAAATTCAAGGCCAGCCCAGGCAAAAAGTAGCTTGAGAGACCTCTTTCCCCATTTCAACCAATAAAAGTTAGACCTTGTGACATATGAGAAAAATAAAAGAAGTTGGAATCCAGACAGCCCAGGTATAAATGTTAAGACTAAAATAACTGAAGCACAAAGCATGGCTCAAGTATCCATTAGGCAACCTAAACCAGAAAAGAGCATGTAGAATGAAGGGTAGGTATGCTGACAATAGGAGAAAAGGTACAAGGATGGTTGGTTACAGAGCAGATGTATGAGTCTGCATTCCAGGTGGTGCTAATGCATAGGAGTTGAGACCTGCTGGCCCACAACATTGACACATCCTTAAATCACCTGCTCATCCCCCTGCTCCTACACAGATACCCTCCTTTAACTCTTCTCCCCCTAGGAAGCTGGGGATGAGTTCCATGCAAAGCTCCATCTTTTGGGCTGGGGCTACTTCTCCAGATCATAGACACTTTAACATATCAGGCAATTTCAGATGTGAAGTGTTAACTGAGAGTCTCCCTCAGCTAGCTCCAAGATTTTGTGCTTGTTAGGCAAAGAGTACTACATAGAACAGACCAAGGCCTCTTAAGTGATTTTCAGGTGTTTACTAAAAGCTAGCCCTCTCATCTGCTATACATTTTGTTAAATCCTTAAGCTAGCTTGAGTGCCAAGCCAGAATGTTTTTAGCTGTTAGGTTCAGACAGGTCCCCAAATTCTCTTTCACCACAAAACCGAGAGGAAAACAGTAGACAGTGGGGAATACAAATGTGCTTAAGGTGCTGATGGTTCAATAACGTGATCACTTGCTGCTGTAAGTTAAGAATTTTACCTTGTTACTTTATTTCTGCCCATACCATAGCCAGCAATATGTAACAGAAAAAGATACCATTCAGGTAATGTGAAATCTGGATGTCAGCAAGGACATCATCACAACATCAAAAACAAATCCTTCAACTCTTCAGTAGTTGATCCTTACAAAGTCTCTGCTTTCTATTAGGGTGGATTTTCTCATTAGACTCCCTTGTACAGACCCTGGAAAATCATTCTGAGTTGATGAGGTTAGCCAATCCAATTCTCTTAGGTAAACAGGGCATCAAAAACAGGTCACCTGCCTCTGGCCAGGCAAAGATTAGAGCTTACTAAACTTTGAGGACAGGAAATCCCAGCGTCTTACATTAGTAACTGAAAGCATGGACTTTACACCTTCAACAATTTTGCTTTCTCAAATAAGAGAATCTATAAATGGAAAAACATACAAGTGTCAGCTTAATGAGACATTTAGAAAGAAATATTTCCATTAATAAAATAGAATTGCAAGAGAGCTAGTGTCCCAAATAGCTGAAATTAGATGGACGGAAATATATTTTTGAAAATCAAGGACAAGATCTTAATTTTAGGAACTGTTCCGTTACTGCTTTATTCAAAACAGACAGTGAGATTATTTTTATAACTTCTAAAGAGAAAGGGAGATAATATTTTTTTGTGTGTGTATGGGGGGGGATGCCAATCGTGGGGCTTGAACTGGTCTGGGCATGTTCCTGAGCTGCTTTGTTCAAGGCTAGCTTCTACCAGTTGCGCCACAGTTCCACATCCAGCTTTTGGTGGTTAATTGGAGATAGGAGTCTCAGGGATTTTCCTGGCTGGGATGGCTTTCAGCTTTGATCCTTAGACCTCAGCCTCCTGAGTAGCTAGGGTTACAGGTGTGAGCCACTGATGCCCAGTAATCATCACCTTTTTGAGTTGCCAAAGCTTTCCATTAAAATCATTTTTTTAGAGCCTGGTGTCAAGTGGGTCAAATCTGTAATCCTGTGTACTCAGGAGTTTGGGATCTGAGGCTATGTCTGAAGACAGCCCAGGAAGAAAAGTCCAAGATATTTCATTTCCAATTTACCAGCAAAATGTTGCATTGAAGGCACAGCTCAAGTGATAGAGCTCCAACATGAGCAGAAAAGCCTGGAGACAATGAAGTGAGAGTGACACCTTCAGTTCTTGCCCTGTTACCAACAAAAAGATTTTTTTTCTTTTTTCTTTTTTGTCGGTCATGGTGTTTAAACTCTAGGCCTGGGCTTTGTCCCTCAGCTCTTCAGCTCAAGGCTAGAGCTCTACCACTTGAGCCACAGTGCCACTTCCGGTTTTCTGGTGGTTTATTGGAGGAAAGAGTCTCACAGACCGTCCTGCCCAGGCTAGCTCTGAACTGCAATCTACAGATCTTAGCCTCCAGAGTAGCTAGGATTACAGGCATGAGCCACCAACACTTGGCTCTTTTCTTTTTTTCTTAAGAAAAAAAAAGGTCACCCCCACAATCATATGAAAGAAATCAAATATATAGAGAAGGTAATGGTTGAAAGGAATACTGAGCAGTCTTACCTTTGGGTTATATTCTGCATTTTTGGCATGCAAAGCTATTTTCTTCAGATCCAATTTACAAGCCAGATTCACAGTGGAAACTATGTTCCTGAAGAAATAAGTTCACTTTAGACATTATATCAGATATAAACCTAAAATGGCAAAATAACTTATTAACCTCCTCATTGCTAAAGCCACACCTTAGCAACTTCTTAGGGATAGAATTCTCTATATATTTCAATGTAAGATATGTAGTAACATGGTCCCTAGTAAGTATAAAATCCCAAAGTACTAAAACAGCATTTTCTAAATTTTCATTATATAAAATTAAGTCTCCAAACTTCTTTAAAAACAATGTCTCAAAATGGAAACTGCGATGCCAAACCAATTTGCAAATTGAATTCAATTTCACATTTTTACATCTTCTGTGTTTATCCTATCCTAACCACAATTTTCAGTAACTGAAGTCTTTTGGCATAAATAATGCAATCCCTCAAGAATGTGTCTATTAATCTTCTACTCCCTCTTTGGGAAACAAAAATAAAGTGTTTCATGTTATAGATAACCAAACCATCCAAGGCCTGAATCTATGAAGAACTGATAAAGAACAATGAGCTCTGAAATTCGCTTCCCTAGACTAGTATCCTGGAACTGTCATGTTTATGAATATATGACGTGTACCCAGAAACATCATTGAATTTAAAAACAAACATGCTTACTGTAGTTGAGGTACAATTCCAGACCTTTCGGACACAGGGTTCATTGGAGCCATGGGAGCTATGGAGGCCAGAAGAGAGGCATCATCAGAGTTTTGTTTCTCTACAGAGGGTTGGGCCCAGTCAACATCACTTGACAGACTGCTGCCATTTAAGCCTGGCCCAGCATCCTCTTCACTGGGCAATGGCAGCCCATTTTGTGGACTTGGGATTTTGCAATGTTCCTCAACTTCTTGTTTGCTTTCCACAGTCGTCTGGTCTTTGTTTTCTTGGGTGAGTTCATCTGGTAGGAAGCTAAGATCCACAGATGAGAAATCACTGGATGGTTCTTTGGTTTCTCTAAGTTGTGAGTTAAATTCATTTCCTGGATTGGGTGGATTGGCTCCATACACATCATAAGGTATGGCTGAGTTGAACAGAGGAGACATGGGCAGGGCAAGGTCATCCTAGACAAAACATGATGAAACAGAACATTACACCAAAGAGATATCACGATGGAGGGAAGACAACATGTCTTTCTACAGAGTATTTTTAAGACTCTACTAAAATGTTATAGCACACTTAACAGAAAAATACACCTTAAAATGAAGGAAAAACATTTATCACCATTTTTTTTCTTACTAGGGTTAGAACCATAAGTTGCCATTTTCCAAATCCAAATTGGTACTAGAAGAAATTGAATGACTATTTTCTAAATGTGTACACTCTAAATGTACTACTTAAGTCACAAACTTCAGAAGTCTTAATTTATATAAGTTCTTTTGGGGGTGAGGGACCGGCACTGGGGCTTCAACTCAAGGCCGTAAGTTCTCACTTGTCTTTTTGACTCAAGGGTAATGCTCTAACAGCATGAGCCATGCCTCCAGTTCTGGTTATTTGGGACTCTTCTGCCTAGGCTAACTTCAAACTTTGATCCTCATATCTCAGCCTCCTGAGTAACTAGGATTATAGGGATACGCCACCAGTGCTCACCTTAAATAAGTTTTAAAATTTTAAGTCAGTTTAGTTCTTACTCTTGGGTATGGAATCCAAGACTTTGTGCTTAAACACCTTACTACTACTACCCTCAATCTTTCTACTTTCATTTTGGTTCTGAGATAATTACTTGCTAACTTTGCTTAGGCTGACCTTGAAATTGTGATCCTCTTGCCAACAGAATAGGTGTTTTTGTTTTTATTTTTATTAGTCGTTGGGCCTGAACTCTGGGCCTGAGTGCTGTCCCTCAGCTCTTCAGCTCAAAACTAGTGCCACTTGAGCCACAGTGCCACTTCCAGCTTTTTTGCTTATGTGATGCTGAGGAATCGAACCCAGGGCTTCATGTCTGTAAGGCAAGCACTCTATCACTGAGCCACCTTCCCAGCCCTAAATTCCTGTTTTAAAGAATATAATATGTGAAGCTTAAGATACAGTATCAAGTACTAATCAACACTCACTAAGACTTGGCATTATTTTTCTAATTAAAGGAGAGGTAAGAAAAAATTCAAGTCACAAGAATTTACAATAGGAAAAAAGAGCCTCAGGGATTTAAATGCTAAAAATAGTTTAAATCAGTGTATTGTGTTTCCAATCCAAGGAAGGCTGCTCAATTATCATTTCCCAGCCACTGAGTGAATTAGCATGCACCTGAAGGAAGTAGCTGATGTTAAAAAAAAAATCATGTGCTTTATTACCAATAAAATTCTATTACCTTGGTTCTCATAAGCTGCAGGCCTAAATCCTAGATGTTGAGCCCTGTGTATAGGATAACCTGGTCCATTAGATTGTGCCTCTGACAGCTGAGTGCACATAGGGTGTTTCATGCTCTGGGTAAAAAAGCTAGCTCAGCTAACACAGAGTCTGACTGGACCCTACTGAACTGCTCTGTTATTACAAATCCAGCAGGTGGCAGGGGTGACCAGCTATTCAAAGAAAATACTTGGAGACATGAAGCTAGTCTCTTGAAGTAAGACTTTTGACCTCTCTTTTGTTCAGAATGCTATCATTAGCCCACGTCTCTCCTGGGCCCATCCACAGAGTGGGAGGTGGGGACAATGGGCTCCAGTTCCTCACAGAGCTTTCCTTGCAATGTCTTGTCTTGCTGGAGAGGCTCTCCTCAGCCAATTGACACTAAGCACTAATTATGTCAACAATCCCAGCCTTCCTTCCTTCTCCCATCATGGCATATTCTCAATGGCACTAAACTTTAACAAGGACTTGAAGAAAATGGTGTGATGTTGACTAATGTTTGGTGGTGATGGAACCTCGCCAGCCCCCTTTTCCAGTTCACCTGCAGAACCTACTAGAAGTGAGTCTATGGCTTCCTTAGCCCCACAGCTGAAGAAATTGTTCCCCAGCTTTTACAGAACCATTATTGTGGAGTTCCCAGAACCTTTCCTGCCAGGGTTCACTGCTGGATGGAGCGCTGTGGAATGTCACCATCTCCACCTCAGTGCTGATTCTTGCCAACAAATAAAGATGTACATAAATAAAACCATTGTCTACTGGTTGAAAGCCAGACAAATCTGTGAAGACTTTATCTCTGATTACACAGCAAAAGGCTGGAATTAGAGATGTGGCTCAAGTGGTAGAGTGGGAGCAAGTAAAAGGGAAGTCTTAGGTTCAAGCCCCAGTAGCCACACATAAAGCAAACAAAAATTAATCTTTTCACCAACATAAACTTCTCTTTGACTTCAAGATCTCTTCCTCTTTTTTTCTGTAAGACTTAACTATAATTAATTTTTTTTAAATCTTAATGGAAAGGATGGTATTGATCAGGGCAGATTGTACTTATAAATTGACAGGTTGAATTGGAACTCCTTTGTAGAACACATTTTAAGATGGATTGCACAAGGAAAAAATTCTTAAGGAGGAGCAAAGTGTCTCATATACTAGGAAGGCTGAGGCAGGAAGATGGCTTGAGTCTAGGTTAGGGACTAGCCACTGCCATAAACACTACAAGAGAAGAAAAAATCCTAACCAATGAAAGACACCAAGGGTGTAACTGAGGTTTGTACAGGGCCTTGCACTGGCCCAGACAGGCCTCTGCCCCTTGAGCCACATCCCCAGCCCTTTTGGTGTTCCTTGTGTTTAGAATAGAGCAACTCATTTGTGCCCTGGCTGGCCTGGACTTTGATCCTCTCAATCTCAGCCTCCAGAGTAGCTAGGGTAACAGGAATAAACCATTTCCGCTCAGCTCCAATTCACGTTTGTTTATATGAACACCACAATCCCCAACTCTTCCAGGTGACATGCTCAAACCTGTCCTTGTCCGTCAGAGGCAGACATCCCTTCAATGTCCAACACCAGGGCTACTTGGAATAGGAGACAACTTTGCCCCCCCCCCACAAAGCAGCAACTGTAAGAGAGAACGAAGGCCAAGCCGTATGGCCCACAGGCCTTGCGGCTCAACCACAGGCCCAGGCCCCCGATGCTAGGGGCCTTGCGGCCCAGCCACAGGCCCAGGCCCCTGATGCTAGGACAGCAGCACAGGTTCCAGGCTCACCTGGACGGCGACGCAGCGGTCCAGGTAGAACTCGAGGTACGCCTCCTCCTCCATGGGTGGAGGTTCTTCTGTCGGGGAGCTGGGGGAGCCAGGTACTACAGAGCCTATTTATCAGCCCAGCTGCATGTGAGGCGGGCGGGGCAGAATCCACGCCCCCAGACCCGGGGATTGAAGGGCTGCAGAGCTGGGCCCAGGGCAGGGGAGCCGCCCAGTGCAATCACCACAGTGCCCACACCTGAGCAGAACCTAGGCCTGCAAAGGTCCTTCGCTTCAGTGCTTGCAGATGCTGACTTTGCCTCCAGAAGAAGCCCCGCGTGCAAGTGGTATAAAGTGAGTGCAGTGGACAGTGAGGAAAAATCGAAGGTTCTTTTTCTTTTGCCTAGGAAAGCCGCAGAATTTGAGGTACCTAAGCTAATCAGTTGAAGGTGTGTGTGTGTGTGTGTGAGTGAGAGAGAGAGAGAGAGAGAGAGAGAGAGAGAGAGAGAGAGAGAGAGAATCCTGATAACCCAGGGCCTAGTCACTGTCCTGCAGCTTTTTGGCTCTTGAACCCCTGTTCCACTTGCAGCTTTTTTTGGTGGTTAATCGGAAATAAGCATCTCATAGATTTTCCTGAGATCCTCAGATCTCAGCCTCTTGGATAGCTAGGATTATAGGCATGAGCCACCAGCAACCAACAGGTGTAGTATTTTTATATCATTATTTTTCACCTTCAAACCTGGGATTTTTTTTTTTTGTTAATCACACAAAAATTACTTAAGGCAATACCCAGAATGACCTGTGTTGCTCTGCATTTATGATTCAGGCCACACAAGAAAGTAACGTGAACCCAACTAGTCAGAGAGGGTTTCCCTTGCTTGAAATAATCATTTCAATTTTTAGTGCCTCAGCTTTTGTAAAAACTTAATGGTCTATAAATTGACACTTTGAGTAAGAGATTTCAAAATGTTCATGGAGACATCCACATAAGATACATCTTTCCTACTTGACTATTGTTTCTAAGAACAGAAATGCTGGTTATTCATCTTTGCATCTCTACATGCCCATCCTTTCAGTAACACTTGGTGGATGAAACTGCCCTCAGAAAGGAACATGGGAGAAACACTATAGTAGAGAGACATGCTCTAAGAATCAGATCACAAAAGAAATCTCATTTCTAATCAAGAAAGGAGCTACAAGTGGTGACTCACACCTGTAATCTGAGGGAGTTAGCATAAATTGGGAAGACTGTGATCCAAAGAAATCCAAACCAAAAATTTGTGATACCCTCATCTTACCAGTAAATATCAGGGCAAGGTCGTGGCCCTTCGTCCCAGCTATACAGAAGCACAAATAGGAAGGTTAAAGTTCAAGGTAGGCAAGAGAGAGAGAGAGAGAGAGAGAGAGAGACAGAGACAGAGAGAGAGAGAGAGAGAGAGAGAGAGAGAGAGCTTACTTGAAAAATAACAAAAGCAAAAAGGGCATAGTTCAAGTAGTACAGTGTTTTGAAAGCACCAGGTCCTGAGTTCAAACTCAGTACTGCTCTACTCCCTCCCAAAAGAATAAAAAGAAATGTTTTGATAAAGCTAGAATGTTATATAATATGTAATTTCATGATTAAAATGAATTAAGATATCCTATGAAAAACATGTTTAGCACAGCCCCTGCCTAGTAGCTTCATAACAATTGGATCTTAATTATGCCATTAGACTGATATGAACTGAATTGTGCTCCCCCTAAAAATCATAGGTCAAAGCCCTAATCCATCAGGACTGGTATTGTAAGAAGAGAAGGCTTGGACATCCAGAGACATTGAGATTGTGCATATGTAGCACTAAAGGATGTGGAAGTGCTCAACAAGAAGGCAGTTAAGGAGAGAACCCTCAGAAGAAATCAACCCTGCTGACATCTGGATTCTGTACATCCAACCTCCAGAACTGTGAATCAAGATGTCTTTATTGTTTAAGTCACCCAGTGTGTGGTATTTTCTCATGGCAGTCTAAGCTGACTGAATCAGATTTAAAATGTGTCTCATGACCCACGGTAGGCACAATACTGAAAGAGCCCACAAATCCCCCACCCTGCTATGCACACATCTTCTCCCAGCGATTTAAACCCTAATCTAGGAGGTCCTGACATTTTTTTTGCAGATGTAATTAAGGCTCAGTTGTTGTTAGAGAAAGAGATTATCCTGGTGAAGCCTGATCTAATTCATGAAGCCCTAAGGAAATGGCTGTTTGGGAGGGAAATTCTAAGCAGGAAGTAGATTTGTCATGAGAAAGATTCTTCACTGCTGGCTTTGGAAATGGGTGGGGCATGTGAGCAATCTCTAGGAACTGGGAGTGAACCACATTTGAATGCTAGCAAGGGAAGACAGATTTCAATCCTACAGTGACAAGAAACTGAATTTAAATTATGAAGAAACTATGGAAATGGATTCTTCCCAGAGCTTCCAGAAAGATCAATCTGTGGGCATGTTTTGTTGCTGAGGTTGTTATTTGGCTCAAGGCAATTGTACAAAATACTGGGCTTTACTGTGACATTTTCAAACATAAAAAGTTTATGCTCGGATCATATTTAGCCCACATTCCCACACTTATACCCTTCTCTCTGTTCTTCTTCCTTTTCTTTGTAATGTCTTTTTTTCATATCGTCCTCTTTTTCCAGATTCCACATATAGAGCAAATATGTGGTTTATTTTGCTTAACATGATGGCCTCCAGTTTCATTTCCCTGCATATGACAGGATTTTATTCTTCTTTATAGCTGAATAATACTCCATTGGGTATTTATACCACAGTTGTTTTTCCATTTGTTTCTTGATGGACACCAAGAATGATTCCAAACTTGCCTATCATAAATAGTGCCACAATAAATGCGGGTATGTAGGCATCTTTATTGTATGCTGCTTTTTGTTTCCTCAGCACTGTTTTGTTTTGCTTTGAGTTAGTGGTGTTAGGTTTTGAACTGAGGGCTTTGTGCTTGCTAGAAAGGTGCTCCACTGCTTAAGCTACTCCTCCATCCCTTTTTGCTCTGGTTAGTTTTGAGATTTGCCTGGATCTCAATCTCCCATTCACACTCTCCCTAAGGCCCTATATAGCAAGATGATAGCAATGTCCTACCATGCCTATTATTTTCTGTTGAGATAGAATCTCTCAGTATTTGTGTGTGTGTGTGTGTGTGTGTGTGTGTGTGTGTGTGTGTGTGTGTGTGTGTGTGTGTGCGCGCGCGCCCAGGCTAGTCTGTCAGGAATCTCAGTTTTCCCAATTTGTGTTTCCAAGTAACTAATGTTACAGGTATAAACTACTGGCATCCGGAGGTACTGGGATTTTTGAACTCTTAGCCTGAAGCTTTCTAGGCATCTGAACTACCAGTTGAACTATGCCTCTAGCCATGTATGGCTCTTTTTTTCCAGACCTGGAGCTTGAACTCAGGGCCTAGTAGCTGTCCCTGAGTTTCCTTGGCTCAAGGCTAGTGCTTTACCACTTGAGCCACAGTGCCACTTCCAGCTTTTTCTGTATATGTGGTGATGAGGAATCAGACCTAGGGCTTCATCCATGGGAGGCAAGCATTCTGCCACTAAGCCACATCCCAGCCCCCATGTATACTTCTTTTGACACCTTTGGATATGTGCCCTGGAGTGTTACACTTGGATCATATGGTAGCTCTAGTTTTAGTCATTTTCTGGGAGAAGGGTCCATTGTACTGATTTCCGTAGTGGCTGCACTAATTTGTATTACTGCCAACTGTATATATGCTCCACTTCCATCCCACCCTCATCAGTATTTACTGTTGCTTGTTTTATTGATGTTTTAACATTCTGACTGGTGAGATGAAACTTCAATGTCATTTTGAATTGCATGCCACTAATCTGATGGCTAAAGATGTTGAACACTGTTTCATGCAATTAGAAAGGCCAATCTTTGATTTTAGCTTTGTAAGGCCCTTGGTCTATGAACTTGGTGACCCTATCCCAGACTTTGGGCCTAGACAACCATGAGCTTACCCATTGGTGGTGCTTTAAGCTGCTAAATGTGTGGTAATTTGTTGTTCAGCAATAGCAAGAGAATAAGTAGAGACAGATTTGCAGCGATCTGTCGTGCAAACAACCAAGCAAAGGAATAGATGTTAACTATAAGTAACTCTGAGTAAAAACTTGGCACACTGGTGTTTCTCCTACTATTTCCATTTTTATAACTGTAAGCTTAAAATTATTCCCAAGCAAAAAGTTTCTTTGTGGGTGTTTTCTGTTATTTTTGTGTGTGTTGATCCAAAAACCTTATTCTTTTCTACGTATTCAAGGTTAATATGGTTTAGTTGAACAATAGACAATAAGCTAGCTTTTATTTTTTCCGACTGTCCCAAGCACTATCCTAAGTGCTTCTCATACAGTAACTCATTTAAGTGTCATGACAGACCTAGGAGGTATGTTTCCCTCCCTCCTCCACCTGCAGAATCCCAGAATCCCTATGCCTGCTAAGCAAGCATTCTACTACTACACAACACCCTGAGCCAGTAAATAGGCTTGCTTTTACCATCATGGTTGAATGTGCTGAGCTTCAGAGAGATTAAATGACTTGTCCTAGGTGATGGGGCTCCTATTCAGAATATCTGCTTCTGAGACATGCTGTGTAGAGTTCCTCATCCAAGGGCACATATGCCGTTTCATACTTGGACTATGAACCAAGCACCACTGTCTTGCACCATTAATCCTAGCTACTCAGGAGGCTGAGATTTGAGGATTGCAGTATAAAGCCAGCACAGGCAGGAAAACTTCCTTAGACACTTATCCCCAAAACAAAACAAAGCATCAACAAAAAAATCAGTCCCAGAAGTAGAGATGTAGCTCAAGTGGCAGAGCCCAAGCCTTGAATGGAAAAAACTAAAAGTGGCTCCTAGGCCCTGTGTTTAAGCCTTAGTACTGGAACAAAATTAAAAAATATCCAGAATGTGCTTGTTACCAGTTTTGATCAGGAATTTATAATATTTCATATTTTGGCAAAAAGAAGAAAAAGACAATTTAAAAAGCGTCCAAAAATTTTCCATTCATTCCATCTTAAAATAATATTGTAAAGATGAAATGAGTGAATGTGTAAATTTTTGCCACATACACACACACACACATATAAAGTATTAGTAATTTTTCTTTTATTTATTAACAAATTTAAGTGAATAATTTTTTTTGTAGGTCATGGGGCTTGAACCCTGGGCCTGGGTACTTTCCCTGCATTCTTCAGCTCAAGGTGAGTGCTCTACCACTTGAGCCATAACACCACTTCTGGTTTTCTGGTAGTTAATTGGAGATAAGAGTCTCACAGACTTTCCTGCCTGGGTTGGCTTTGAACTGTGATCCTCAGATCTCAGCCTCCTGAGTAGCTAGGATAATAGGCATGAGCCTCCAACACTAAGTGAATAATGTTGGCTCAGGTATAGCATGTCTATGGACCTTTCAGAGGGGTCAGCTGTATGCAAAGTGGGCCTTTAGCTTATAAGAAAACCCTTCCTTCATGATAGAAAATAAGATGTGTGATATCTCGCACTAAATATGTTTTAAAATAAAATGAAGCATTGATTGTTTTGTAGACAGTTAATCTAATTTACCAATTTCTGCTTGAGAATTAAAAATCATTTTGGAACCAACAGCTTTCTCCCATCTCTCCAACAGTTGTAAAAGGCTTGTCCTGAGTCCTGGGCTTCAACCTCTCCAGTGTCATCACCACCCTGTTGGGTGGTAATAGATCCTCAGTCAAACAGGGGCAGTAACTTCTGTTCCACAGCAGTGCAGGGTAATTATATTTAACAATAATGTATCATGTATTTAAAAATACTAGAAGAGGGGCTGGGAAGGTGGCTCAGTGGTAGAGCACTTGCCTTGCATGCATGAAGCCCTCGGTTCCATTCCTCAGCACTACATAAGCAGAAAAAAAAAAGCCAGAAGTGGTGCTGTGGCTCAAGTGGTAGAGCGCTAGCCTTGAGCTGAAGAGCTGAGGGACAGTGCCCAGGCCCAGAGTTCAGGCCCCACAACTGGACCCCCCCAAAAAAACACTAGAAGAGAGGATTTTGACTATTTTGTCAGAAAGAATAAATGTTTGAAGAGAGAAATATGCCCATGACCCTGATTTGATCATTATACATTTGTATGCATAGATCAAAGCACTACATTGTATTTGATAAGTGCACACAATTAGGTGTCAAAAATAAAGCAAAGGACCACAAAAAAGAAAAACGGAGACGGAGCTCTTCAGGATTGAAAAAAAAAATGTTGAGAAAGATTTTTTCACTAGGGGGCACTCTTTCCTGTCCATGAACAGAATACCTTCTGGTCTGGGAGCAGTTTTTGGGTCCAGGACAGCAATGCATACCTTAGTTTTTTGTTTTTGTTTGTTTGTTTGTTTTGTTTTGTTTAGATGGATATTTCTACATGGTAGAAGACCAAAAGGTGTTTCCAGAAGCATAGAATTACTGTATCTGTCAATGCATTTTATACAAGGAGGGCCAATTGACAGGAACTAAACGGAAAACCCTTGTGGCACAATCAGTACTCCCAGCACCTCAATGGGTACTAGTGTGAGGAGCAACTTTGCTGCCTAGGAAATAACTGAAAAGCAAGAATCTGCAACAGGCCATGCTACAGATGGGGGGGGCGGGGAGGAGGTGGGCATTTTTTAATCTGGATTCAATTTTGCTCATTGCAGTCCTCTCTTTTTCTTACAAGCCTTAGACATGGTTGTGATTAATGTCTGTATTGAGCCAACAGTTTCCAGACAGGAATTTTATAACCCAAGAATACTGAGCATTGCACAAAGGTTTTCTCTAGATCAGAATTCAATGAATTCTTGTCCTTGAAATCAAAATAACCTCCAGTAATTCCTTCTTTTTCTTTTTGGTAGACATGGAGGTGCACAAAGATGCTGGCATGTAGGAAGGAGCCAAGGCTCAGTCTCTACATCCCCGCCCCCCCTCTCAGTCTTTTGAAAATCCTGAGTCATAATGGCACCTAGTTCATCCCTAATACTGCCATACCTTAGCTGTTACATTCTGGCTGTTAAGAAGACTTGCCATATTTTAACTTCATGTAAAATTAAAGACAAGAATTAAAATTTCTCAAGTTCCCTTTTCCTTTTTTGAGGAAGCCTTATTATTTTTTTCTGACCATCTCTCATCAGAGTTCCTACAATAAAGAATGCATGATTTTTAAAAGTGTCTTGTAACGGAGTAGTGCTATTTATAAACATGGGGTTTGGCAGTTGTTACATGAAGAGAGCAGCAGATCAGCCAGCATGCATTCTGGGTAGGAGAGAGTTGTTTTACCACTTCTAACAGATAAGAGCCACCTGCCCTGGCAGATAGGGTTTTATGTTTGTTTGGGGATATATGGAGAATGATTTCAGCTCCTGTTTGTACTTAGTACACACATCACTGAAAAATGAATCTTTAGGAGGCTGATGTGTTGTTTAATGTAGAGCACTGGCCCAGAGAGAGACTCTAGATTTGATTCTCAGCACTGTGGGAAAAAATTCTTTGTACATGCCTAAACTTGCATGCTGTATAACTAGAGAGGAGCTGAGAGTGACATTCTTCACACAGGCTTTTCCCTGTAAGAGTTCATATTCAGGGCTGGGAAGGTGGCTCAGTGGTAGAGCGCTTGCCTTGTATGCCTGAGGCCCTGGGTTCGATTCCTCAGCACCACATAAGAAAAAAAAAGCCGGAAATGGCGCTGTGGCTCAAGTGGTAGAGCGCTAGCCTTGAGCTGAAGAACTGAGGGACAGCCCCCAGGCCCAGAGTTCAGGCCCCACGACCGGACCCAAAAATAAAAAAAAGAATTCATATTTAAAAGTATAGTTTGAATAGACATTCTCTAGAACCTTGAAGCACATCTGTATTTGCTCATTTTTTTAGTGCCAGTTCTGGGGCTTTAACTCAGGACCTTGGCATTGTCCCTTAAATGCTCAAGGCTGACACTTTATCACATCTGTACTCCTGGCTTTTTGCTGGCTAATTAGAGATAGAGTCTAACGGACTTTCTAGCTCAGGCTGGCTTTGAGATCTCAGCCTCAGATCTCAGCCTCCTGAGTAGCTATGATTGTAGGTGTAAGCTACTGGTACCCGACAGCAGCCCTCAATTTTTTTTTTAAGAGTTTTGGTCATGGGGCTTGAACTCTGGGCCTGGGCTCTGTCCCTCAGCTCTTCAGCTCAAGGTACGTACTCTACCACTTGAGCCACAGCACCACGTCCAGTTTTCTGGTCGTTTATTGGAGTCTCATGGATTTTTCTGCCTGGGCTTGCTTGTGATCCTCAAATCTCAGCCTCCTGAGTAGCTAGGATTACAGGTGTGAGCCACTGGCAGCAGCCCTCAGTTCTAACAGTGAAAATCAGAAGTCAGGGCTGGGACAGTGATAGAGTGCTTGCCTCACATGCATGAGGCCCTGGATTTGATTCCTCAGTACCACATAAGGAGAAAAGCCAGAAGTGGCACTGTGGCTCAAGTGGTAGGACACTAGCTTTGAGCTGAAGAGTTAGGCCCCCATGGCCGACAAATAAATAAATAAATGACATTTGAGTGAACCAAGCATCAAGCGCACTGGCACACTATAAGGCAGTGTTGGTAGTGGGTTATGATGTGTGTAAGGAACAAATAGTTCTACCACTAAAGGATTCCACTACTCTCTAGAGGCAGCAACCTTTCAAATGGGTGTGCAAGATCCCCACCAGACTCTGCTGTGTCATAAGTGTAGATTCAACAAGCCTGTGCTTTTCTTTTGGGTTAGTTGGGGAGTGACCTATGCTGGGAGCAGGCAGTCCCTGTAACTCTTGATTTCTGCCTTGTCTCAGGGATCCTGGGGTCCCACGATGCAGCTGCCCTGAGAGGAAAGGCAAGCTCAGGGCACCCTGTGGGCATCTTGTGGACATACCTAATGCTCCATTCTCTGTAGCCAAGTAGTCACTGTGGATTTTCCTTACTGGTCTCTCAGGAGGCTGAGGTGAGGACATGAACTCACATGCGAAAATGAACTAGGTCCATCATATTACCTCTGATGGGAATCTGGGTTAGGACAAACATGAAGAATTCAAGCTGGTTACCAGTAGCTTACAGTTTATCCCGAGTGTGTCCTATGAAGAAAGGCTGGGAGGCCATGGTAAACCATGAATAAGGAAGGGATGCAGGTCAATGAGGAGAAGACAGTAAAACAGATTCATGGAAACAAATGGAAATCTCAAGGAATGTTGGGAAAGGCAAAAAAAATGAAAAACTTGCTTAATAGTACCAGGTAAAAGTAGATTACAAATGTTCTGCAGCTCAATTTGGAACCTCATTTGACAAAGTTTAGGAGAGTCTATTCGTATCAACCAAACACCCATATAAACAGAGAAAGAAGACCAGGGTTAAGCCAGATCTTACTGTATGAAAAGTATTTGTGGATTCTTTATTGTATTTTCTAGTACATACTCCTACCCACTCTAAAATATGCATTTTATTGTCAGCTACTTGTGCTGACAAGGGGTAAAGAAAATTAATCAAATGTCTGTTTGCCCAGTATGATAGCCACTAGTCATACTAAGCATTTAAAATGTGGTCAGTACATTGATTTACAGGGAGAAGACCTTGAAGAGAGCTAAGTGGACTGCAGTTGAGTAGAGGTGGGTGAGAAAAGCATGAACATATGAACTGGGTTTTAGAAGGCCTTTGGCAACTTTTTAGTTCTGATTCAGTCCTGGAGTGGAATCCCAAGAGAAAGACTGGTTGGAACCAATGCCCTCTCTTATGGGAACAGGATACATTAGGGGTGGGAGAGGAGCAGTTGCTAGGAAGTGAATCCAGGACTGGATATAGGTAGGAGGAGGACAGATGGACTATCAGGACCAGGAACTTTCCAGGAAGGAGTCTGGGAGTTGTAGGGTAGCCTGGAGGGCTGAAAAAGTTACTTTGCAGGAAATTTTTAAGACATGAAAAATTGAAGGCCAAGTTGTGAAATAGGAAAGGGATTGTAAAGTGATGCAGTGTTCCCTGCTGCACATTACTCATTCACCACCTGAATTTTCAGGTTTGATCCCCAAACCCTGGTCATGAGAGTCCACAGCATAAGAGGGTGTAGGACAGTAACCGGGGAGTGACTGCTCACTCCAGTTGTGTGATGGAAGTCATGGTCATGAACAGTCTCCAGTACAGCTGTGCAGGCACCCAGCTTGAGCTGGTTCTTAACTGAGCCCCATGTGGGTGGGACTGGATGGGTGAGGGGTCACCCATTCTGCCTGGATCATAAGATTCTGGCCACACCTCCTCCTATTTTGTCATGTTTCTTTCTGACCAATGGGATACTAGAACTGAGGCCACACCCACATTACATTTCTGCCTAGTAACACTGGTGTTCTCTTCTATTGGCTTACACCACTACCAGCAGTTGAGGGGAGGTAGAGGTGTTTCGTGGAGATAAGAGATACAGTGGGAAGTAGACAGTTGGTGGTGATTTTAATTGTAGAGATGGTTTTAGAGAGCCTGGGAATGTGGCCCCTGCATCTTTCTCCTCCTAGTGTTGTAAGTCTGAGCAAACAAGATGAAAACTATGAGCTGCAGAAAAGAAAATAAAACTGTAGGTGCAGAGGAATTGTCCTGGTAGACTAGCAGAATCTAAGAAAAAGAAGAAAATTATAAAGGGAGGTAACCCCCAAGACAAACACTATTGGGGACCATAAATCAACTGAGGATGAGACCAAAGACCATGCTGACCCTGAGCTTCTCCCTCCATTGGGACTGTCAAATCTGCCGGGGTCAAGGGTGTCATGTCCCAATAATACCCAGGACCTGGGAAGACACTATGAATACCCGGTGCTTTCCTTGGATTCCTGCAGAGTATGAGACCAGAAGCTCTGCAGTGAGATCCAACAGCTGAAGCAGAAAAAGACCTGCAGGGCCAACTGAAGAAACAGAATGAACTCAAGAAGATGGCCTGTGTGCAGGGAGCACTGGAAACAGAGCTGGAGCTCCACAAGCTATCAGTACAGATGTTGGTTTTAGAAAAATTCGATTTGCAATCTGCCCTGGCAAACATGCAGCAGGTGGCCTGTGAAAGAGATCTAGAAGGTCTTGCCAGCCGCCTGCAGACTTCACAGCAGTGGGTCGCAGAGCTGGAGATGACATTGTCTGCAGTCAGTGCCACAAAGAATGAGACCAACAAGAACAAACTAGCTTATTAAAGCCCTCCTGAATAACGTGAAGCTGCAACTCCAGGCAAAGGCCAGAAGCTACGATGACCTGAAGGAAGACAGCACTGAGCTGCAGGAGGGGCTAGATGTGCTCCTGACACAGAAGGCCAACATGAAGATCAAAATGTACAAGTGTTAACAAGCGCTAGAGGAGCGGCCAGAGATGGAAAGACAACTAGATAGCACGAAAGAGTTGGTGATGGGATTAAAGTTGGAGAGAGAGAGCTTTGCAGAGGACCGAGGGTGGGGATCTGTACATGGAAGGACAAGGTCCTGGAGCAGATGAGCCAACTGAGAGGGGAGAAAGAGCCAGGGGTGAGACAGGTGTTGGATAGCAGAGCTTCTGCCCTCACGCCCCCTGCAGGACCATCTCAGGCTGAGCAGCAGCTGCAGGCTGCAGGCCGAGCAGCTGCAGAAGGGTCTAAAGAACCTGGAGAACCAGCTTTAAATCTCAGTACAGGAAAACCAGAGCTCAGTCTCCAGAACCTAGAGCAGCAAGAGCAGTTGTGGAAGCCGGGCACTGGTGGCTCACGCCTGTAATCCTAGCTACTCAGGAGGCTGAGATCTGAGGATCGTGGTTCAAAGCCAGCCCAGGCAGGAGAGACCGTGAGACTCCTATCTCCAATAAACCACCAGAAAACCGGAAGGGGCGCTGTAGCTCAAGTGGTAGAGCGCTCGCCTTGAGCTGAAGAGCTGAGGGACAGCGCCCAGGTCCAGAGTTCAAGCCCCACGACCGACAAAAAAAAAAAAAAAAAAAAAAAAAAGAGCAGTTGTGGATACTGGAGAAGGAGGCCGAGGCATAGAATCAGCATGCTGAGGATCTGCACAAGGTCCTCGAGACAATGAAAAGGGAACATGAGACCATGTGATGCACACTCACGCACGGCTGAGAGCGGAAAGATCAGCTGGCCCAGCGGCAAGATGCCTTCCACAGGCTGAGTGGTGAAAAGGAGGAGTACGCCAGCATCCTGCACCCAGAGCAGCAGGCAAAGAAACAACTGCAGGAGAAGCTGGACCAGCTAACGGAGAAGTTAGGAGTACTGAAAGAGATGGGCAAGTTCAAGAGCCAAATGGTACAGAATCTGCAAGACCTGCGTGACCAGTACGTGGCCCAGCTGCAGGAGCTCAGAGCCACCTGTGAAGAGCACATGGCCTCCAGTGAGCAGCTGACCTCAGGGGAGGAGGCCCTGTTGCAGCAGCATCTGCTGAGGTAGACTCAGCTGCTGGAGCAGCCAACGTGGGAGCAGGCGCAGAGCAAGTTGGGGGACCAGAAGATGCTCTGAAGTGCCTGGAAGCAGCCAGACATCAGAATGAGCATTTGTGGGCTCAGCTGAACTTGGTGAATTTCCCTAGGAAAGGCGAAGGAGTGAGCAAAGAAGAAAAGGGTGAAGAAGTGACTCCCTGTCGTGTGACTGTCCGAGGATTCTTTTTTTTTTAATCTCCAGGCATTATTCATTGCCGAATCAAAGAAGGCAAAGCTCAGATCGCAGCTGCAGAAGCTGCAGGCTTCCTGTGGTTTCCTGGCTAACCTGGCAGCCCAGTGCCAAATAAAGCTGGAGTGCCAGGCCCTTGTCCCCAAGAGCGGGAACCATGGCATGTCTGGACATGCAGGCCACTAAAAGAAGCTGAAAATCTGCTTCATCCATGACCTGCCCAACAAGGTAGACTAACAGAATCAAGTGGATGACCTCCCAGGTCAATGCAGCCAGCTGTCAGAACACAGGACTGCCATTGAGGAGTCTGCTGTATTCTGTGCAGAGCAGTCCTGGATGAACTGTATCAGGAGAAAGATGATCATGTCAGCCAGCAGCCCAGGAGAAGAATGAGAAGAAGAGGAGCTGCAGGAACGGCTGTTGCACCTTACAGGTAAAGGCACAGAGTGCCAGCACAAGATGCTGGCAGCATCCCAGATCCCTGCTGCTTGAGAACATCTCAGACCTGTTGGGTCCCCACAAGAGGTGGGGAGGAGCTGCAAGCTTTTGAAGAGAGCAACATGATGACAACATGGAGGCTGCTGAAACCAAGGTGCCTTGGCCCTTTGGGAACACTATTAACATTCCTCCCTGATATCCAGCCCCATCAGCAGCTTGCAGGCTTGAGCCATGAGCCCTGTCTCCCTTTCTTCTACAAAACTCATGCAAATGATGAGTTTGGGATAATATCTAAAGACCTGGGCTACTAGCCTCTAAGACGTATTTTGGAGCATGACAGCTAGGTGGCATTCTCTAATTATAATGGGGTAGGGGCTGGGAAGGGTGACTGTAGGGCAAGCTGCTGTGAGTCAGCACACCTACCCAGTTCCTGAGCACAGCCCAGGATCCCTGTGGCCACTGAGTCACTCTTTTGACTGCCCCTCCCCTCCCCCCTCTCTTCTCTTTGCAGAAGCTCCTCAGGGCTGAGAAGTCCAGTGTGAATAAGCAAATATAATTGCCATGATGACAAATCAGTAAATGATGTTCTTTACCAAAAGGAATTCTGTGCTTACTCAGAAGGGCACTGGGTGGAAATCTCTAACTGTGCTTCTTGTAAGTCCTAGGGTGTGACTGCCGGTAGAAATGTCTTTTAAAAGACCAGGACAGGACTCTCAACCTTCTGGGGAGACCTGAGCACTTTTACTGCTCCCCTCCCTACATTTCCAAACTGAACTCTGACTTTCATTTCAAGAACACTGTCATCCTTCCTTGTCATGGGTCTACCCATCCATTATTCTGTGTCAGACACTATTTTATTTGGTACTGGTAAGGGGGTTTGAACTCAGGGCCTGTTGCTCTTGCTCAGCCTTTTTTTTTAAACTGAAGGCTGGCACTCTACTCCTTGAGCCACTCCTCTACTTCTGGCATTTTTTTTCTAGTTAATTGGAGGTAAGAGTCTTTTGAGTTTGTCTGCCCAGGCTGAGTTCAAACCTTGATCCTCAGATCTCAGCCTCCTGTGTAGCTAGGATTATAGATGTGAGGCACAAGTACCACTTGGAGCACACATATGACACTTTTAAGCAATTTATGGTATAGCTGGGAAGATAGGTAACAATAATACACACCAATAACAATATTAGGTATTGATTGACGATTTCCTGTTTCCAAGTACTTCTCAAAGTCCTTACTTTTTTTTTTTTTAATTAAAGCAATGCCATGAACAAATAGGATTATCTGCTCTATTTTGAAGATGAGGAAACAGGCCTGTAGAAGTTGGGCAACTTAAAGCCAAGCTTTGCTTACACACAGATCACAAAGTGAATTCAAGAAGTGTCTTGGCAGGCTACAGGAGGGAATAATAGCTTTCTGGGGCTACACAGCAGAGCCTTCACAGAGGCGGCAGCAGTGGAGTGATAAAGAATAAAATAGGATGAATTATGGTTCTTTAAAAGACATGTCCACTTATAATCTATGGATGTGACATGGAAGTGGTGCTGTAGCTCAAGTGATATGTCCTGGAAAAAAAGATAGAAGTTGGGCATGGGGGCTCACACCTGTAATACCAGTTACTCAGGAGGCAGAGATGTGGTGGGTCAGGGTTTGAAAGGTTAGTGAGTCCCCTTCTCAACCAATGAGCCAGGCATTATAGTTCAATCTTGTTAAGGTAGGAGGATTGCAGTTCAGGCTAGCCCATAACAAAAGGCAAGGCGCTATTAGAAAAATAATGAAGTAAAAAGGGGTGGGGGGTGAGGTGGGGCTCCTGTGGTAGACTACCTACCTAGCTTGCTTAAGGCTCAGAGTTGAAATGTTAGTACCACTGGGGGTGGTGGTGGGGGGAAGATTCCCAAGATGAGTTCAACATGAACCTTAGAATAGGCCCTAAATCCAGTCCCAGCTGTCCTTATGTAAGAAAGGCACAGATTTGCAACACTATAAAAAGAAGGACACCTGAAGCAGAAGCAGAGATTGGCAGTCCCAGTCCAAGGATCACCGGAACTTCTGGATACTCTTCAGAGTATCCAGAAAGAGGTAACTCTGATACTCTCATTTAGACTCATGGCCTCCTGAATCATGAGAAGTGACTCATGCAATGTGTGGTAATGGTTTTGGCAACTAATACAGGGGGTGTATGAGAGGGACAAGGAAACCCAGCACAGACACACTGAAATGGGACTGTAGGAGGGCTTGTGCTTCCTGGCTGAGGATTGCCTATGCAGAAGGATCTGGCAGGAAATGGGCTTGTTTAAAGATGGAGCTCCTGTTTTACAGGGCTTGGATAGAAAAAAGAAAAGATATCTAGATTTTATTTGATGAGTCACCAGGTATTTGATGAGTTGTATATTTAGAAAATTAAGGTGGTCCTGAGCTAGCTGAAGGTAGTATGAGACTCAATTAAGGCAGGGATAGTAGGAAAATATCTTGTAGGAATCCAAGAGTCTTGGCAATCAATAGATTCTCAATCGGACTTGATAAGTAGCTTGATTCATAATTTACCTGTTATTGTTGTCCTGTGTTTGTCTTCCAGGCAGCCTAATACTCTGTATGAGCCACCCCGAGGCATTTGGCTGCCTGTCAAGGTGGATAATTAATTTCTGGCTTCCTGGAAGTCAGAGTGTGCTCTGCGCTAAGCGTTTTCCTGAATCTTAGGAAATATGGTCTTCTCTGCCCCCGTTCTTCTGTGTGTGCCATCACCTTTAGAAACTTTCTGCCCCCTACAGTGACCTTGGCCCTGCCCTGACTCAGCCAGGGCATGGCAGGAAGCAGGGATTCATGCTGGCCTCTTTTCAGTCCTATGATAGATTTTTTTTTTAAACATTAGATGCTATGTGTGGTGGTGTAGTGTCATTGATTAAATGGTGACATCCCAACCGAATGTAAACCTTGGAGTCATTTAAGAAGTTGCATATTCTCCTGGCCTAGGGACCCTTTAATATGGTCTGAGCCTTCATGCCTCATTAACATCACATTCTGCTGCTTGGTTTACTCAAACTCCAGGGTCCCTCTTGCTCTGATTTTCTGTTGTGAGACTAGTGGAAGTCAGGGAATAAGAAATGGTATTTTCCCAGGAGTTACACTGGGTAGCATGTGAGGTGTTCTACTTTTTTTTTTTTTGTCATGTTTAATCTTCACCTCAGGAGTTTGAGGTGGGTACTATTACCCTCATTTAACACAAAATGATCAAATCACTGGACAAGGTTACACAGAGCAGAGATGCCAGGATCCATTCATTCTGTGATCCTAAGATATCCCAGCCTCCTCACTGCCTCCTGCCCACAGATGTTTGTTTTGTTTTGTTTTCAGGGATATTAAAAGCCAGCATTTGGGCTTTGGCATATGGACAGGAAATGCCTGGTGTGTGTTGGGTTTTGGCTTTTTTCCATTATTTTGCACCATCATGTCCTCTGTGGTCCTTCCTCCAGCATGGGGCACTGACTTGCCACTTTCTGGACATCATCTGAGGACTATCCAGGCTGATAAACTTGTTTTCTTGCCTAAAGGCACAAAAATTGAGTAAAGTAGCAAGTTTATTGAAAGCAAACGTAGAGTATAGCCAGGGGCCAAGTAGCTCATGCTTCTAATTCTAATTACTCAGGAAGCTGAGATCTCAGGATGGAGGTTTGAAGCCAGCCAGGCCAAGAAAGTCTGGAAGATACTCATTTCCCATTAACCACCAAAAAGCTGGAGGAGGAGCTGTGACTCAGGTGTTAGAGTGCTAGCCTTGAGCAAAAAAGTGAAGGGACAATGCCTGGCCCTGAGTTGAAGCCTTAGTACTGGCACACATATACAAAAAAATAGAGTAGACTTTCTACAGAGAGAGGTCTTGTAGTGGGAAATCCATTGAAGCCCTCCAAGAAGTAGCCTTTGTGCTTTATTAATTCCCTTTTTACCCCTGGATAAATTAGTCAGTGAGGGTCCATGTATAGCTAAGTTCCCTCATTGGTCTCTGCCACTGGGCATGAGCATGGAAGTTAAGACTGGTCATACCTGATCATGCACAAGGCATTGTCTCAACTACTGAGTTTAAGTGAGAACCCAGGGAATTATAGGAAGAAGCAGGAGCTCAAGGTATTATGGGAACAAGAAGTACATGATAGGCTACATGTTGTTTGCCACGTGTCTGCTGTTTTCTGTGCCTACCAATTTAACATGTTGTCTGCCACGTGTCCACCGTTTTCTATCCCTACCTACTTAACAGTTCGACTTTCTTTCCTTCACTTTTATTTACCTTGGTATTGCATTGGTTTGAGGGAAAGGAAATGGCTTTGGACACAGTAGAGAATGGGACTGCCTAAGAACCTGTGATTGAGGGCCTCAGTTCACACCTTCTCATCTCTAACCCAAGCCATTATCCTCAGGACCCCAAGCCTACTGTCCTGAAGCCTTTGCCCATTCTGTTTTAGTGCCACCTCATCTGGCTTAATCCCAGAACGCACTTCTCCCTTTGTCTGTAACCTCAGATCTCAGTTTACCTCCTCCATTAAGCTTTTCTCTACTGACTTTGCTTTTCTAAATGTAAACAGCCAGTTTGCTGGTATGGCCATCATCTTCAGCCCTTATATTGTCTCTTCAGTTGATTACAGCTTCTTAGAAGAGGAGCATGTGGTCCTCTGACCCACAACTGGCCCTACACAGTGATTTAGTCTCTTTTGGGTCCATGCAGTCAGAAAAGAGTAGAATTTAAGGGCCATCATTCTGCTTACAAGAAAACTATATAGGGGCTGCAGTGCTTGGTAAGAAATGTACGCATTATCCTGCCCATGCAATTGTAACCCCTCTGTACAGTATGTTCACAAATAAAATAAAATTAAATTAAAAAAAAAAGAAAAGGAGACATACCTTAAAAGAAAAAAAAAAAAAGAAAACTATATAGGGCTGAGAAGGTGACTCAGTGGTAGAACACTTGCCTTGCATGCATGAGGCCCTGGGTTTGATTCCTCAGCACCACATAAGCAGAAAAAAAAAATAGCTGGAAGTGGCGCTGTAGCTCATGTGGTAGAGTGCTAGCCTTGAGCTGAAGAGCTGAGGGACAGCGCCCAGGCCCAGAGTTCAGGCCCCACGACCGGACCCACCCCCCCCTCCAAAAAAAAAGAAAAGAAAGAAAACTATATAAACTTCTAGAAGGAAGTATATATACCAAAGTTGGGGCATGGATATTTCTGGATGGTAAACTTATTGGTGGATTTCCTTTCTTTGAACTTCTGCTATTTTCCAGTTTTCTACAATGAGCATTTACATTTTACTAAAAAAGGGTGTTTTACAAAACCGTATGTTTCTTTTCTAGGAAAGAAAATGCTATTTTCACCATCTCAATGCCTCTGAGAGACCATGGACTTAAAAATCAATCTGTAAGCTCTTACATGTTCTGCTCCAGACTCACGGAGAAATTCTTCAAACTTATTGCTTTGGGGTTTCCATCTAGAAACTTGGCCATGTGATTAAAAAAGTTCTTCATTCTCTTTTTGCTTCCAGAGCCACTGGACATTGAACATAAAAGTGCTTCAAAATTACTCGAAAGGATCTGATAAAAGATTATAAACTTAGGTAATAGATAACACAAGTTATTTCTTCATTTATCCCAGTCTCTATGTGATTCACTTTGGTAAATCACTTTTGTGGGGAACTCGTTTAAAGTTTATTAACATCAAAATTACCATCACAGATGCTGGGAGCTGTAATCCTAGCTACTTAGGAGGCTGGGATCTGAGTGTCACAGTTTAAAGCCAGCCCAGACAAGAAAGTCCACGAGATTCTTATTTCCAATTAACCACCTGAAAACTCGAAGTGTTGCTGTGGCTCAAAGTGGTAGAGCACCTGGGCCCTGAATTCAAGCCACACAACTAACAATGGCAACAGCAACAAAAAGTTCCATCATAGTAGTTTCAAAGTTAACAGCCCAGTGCTGGTGGTTTGTGCCTAAAATTCTAGCTACTCAGGAGGCCAAGATATGAGAATCAAGGTACAAAACCTGCTCAGGAAGGAAAGTCTGTAAGACTCTTATATTACCACCAAAAAACAGGAAGTGAAGGTGTGTGGCTCAAGTGTTAGAATGAAAATAGCTGGAATGAAATAAAAAATAAGGGACACTGTGCAGGCCTTGAGTTCACTCCCTAGTACTGACACTCACTCTCACACACACACACACACACACACACACACACACACACACACACACCACACACACACACACACACACACACACACACACACACATTCAAACACAATTATCATCTAGCCCAGTGCTGGTGGCTGATACCTGTAATCTTAGATACTCAGGAGGCTGAGATTTGAGGATCACAGTTCAAGAAAGTCCATGAGACTCTAATCACCGGTTACCTATGGTGCTGTGGTTCAAGGTGGTAGAGCACTAGCTTTGAACAAAAATGCTTAGAGACAGTACCCAGGCCCGGATTTCAAGCCCCATGACTGACAAAACAAGCAACCATTCAAAGAGCATTAGGAAATACATATTTCTGATGCAAACTGTTCTTCTTGGACAATATACAGAGAAGTAGCATAGTTCTGTGCTTGGGGCTCAGTATCCCTTGCTAGATGCTTGGCTATGGCCCAAATGCTTCAAGTCTCTGAGCCTCAGTCTTCCCATTTGCAAAATGAGGATATTGAAAGGAACTACCTAAGGAGAAAATGCCTGAAAGTTTTTCAGTGTCCAGCTCTACTGGAGGTTTTATAAAGTCATAGATATACTTTAAAATACAGATTATCTCACTCCATGTATTAAAAAAACAACAACCCTTCAGTTTCTCTGCACTGTAGTTGGAATAAAGTAGAAATTTGTGATCATGGAATTTAAAAGAAAGAAACACAAAACCTCTTCCTCTTCACTTGGGCTCTGAAAAATGCTGTATCATGGCTCCAGTGGCAAATTGTGTTGGGAATGTCATTTCCCAATTTTCTACCTTTGCAATTCCTTTCCAAACTACCTTTGAGTGGGACACCCCTTCCTTCATCTGCTAAGATGGTTTTTGTCTAAATGCACACACCATATCACTTTAGCCTGACAGGGGCAGCACTTCATTCTTCCTTGCCCTATATTTCCCTCTCCACTGCTCCCTTGAGAAGCACAAGGCCATTCATTCCCATTAAGGGCTAAGATATGCAGCCTTTCCTAAAGTACACTATGCTTATTGTAATTGCTATCTGAGAGCAATCTGCAGTCGCTCCAGAAAGCAATGGACTTGTTCTTCCCTTCCTTCTGCCTGGTATCTATCTCAGCAATAGCAGTCACAGGGTCCCTGGATCTCTCATTGCTTGGATAACTTTCCTTAAGCAGCCTCTTGGCTGGAGAGGAAAGAGAAATCAGTCCTGATTTAAGTGCAGACATCACATCAGAGACAGGCCAGGGCCTCTTCATTGTCTGAGTCAGCAGCCATTAAACCAGCTCATCCCTTCCTTTACTTCCAAAACTCACAAGCAGCCAAGTCATTATTGCCGCATAGAGAATCAAGAGCAGTACCTTAAAGACAGAGCAGCCTGGATTGTGACGGGGGCTGCTTCCCTCTGGAGGAGACGGTGAGCCTTTTGCCCTCCATCTCTCATTACTGACAGTATTGCCTAAAGGCAAACCAGACACCCATTTGAAGTTATGGGTAGTGTGAGCCAGATGTCAGCCTCCAGCTGTTTCTGACTTCTCCAGCTTGCTGCACTCATTGAGTCTTTGTGATTTAAGAAAGGTGGTCTCCAGTCCCCATCCCTATGCAGTAGAGAACATAGCAAATTTTCAAAAGGCTCTGAGAACCCCTTCTGGTAGCATACAGGAAGGGGCCACTGTCCTGTCTCCACTTCTTCTAGGGTCTCCACTCAGCCTCTGCTTCCTGTGCATCATCTTCCTTGACATATCCTATCTATTACTGGGCTTCCCGCCAGCTAGCTTCCTAGGACTGCTGTAATGAAGTAATACCAAGTCACAGGAATGTATTGTCTCATTTTCTCAGGGTTTCTGGAAGCAGTTGAGATCAAGGTGGTAGCAGAGCTGTACTGAATCCCATTTTTGGATCCAACTGTTATTCTGTAAACAGTAAAACCACATAAACTGGCTGGGCCCCGGTGGTTCATACTTGTAATCCTAGCTATTCAGGAGGCAAAGATCTGAGGATTCCAGTTCAAAGCCAGCTTAGGCAGAAAAGACCATGAGTCTTTTATCTCTAAGTAACCAGTGAAAACCCAGAAATGGAAACATGCCTCAAGTGGTAGAACATCATCTTTAAGTGAAAAAAGCTAAGGGACAGCACCAAGGCCCAAGTTCAAGCACCAGTACTGCCACCAACACACACACACACACACACACACACACACACACACACACACACACACACACACACGTGCACACACTTCAAAGGGAAGTATACAAAGATTGGGTTTGGAGATTTCTGGGTAGAGTTTATTAGTGGGTTTCATTTCTTCTGTGAACTTTCACTTTAGGGCAGGATCTGTTCCAGGCCCTTCCTCTAGCTTCTGGTAGTTCCTTGGCTTGTGGTGATATAATTCTAAACTTCATGTGACATACTCCATGTAAAGGTCTGGGCATAAATTTCCCCTTTCCATGACAACAGTCATATATTGGATTAGAATTCTACCCTGCTTCAAGATGGCCTCATATTACTTAACTATGACTAATAACCTATTTCCAAGCAAAGCTACATTCTGAGGTACAAATGGATCATGAGGGGACACAATTCAATGCACAATTGTGTGTCTCTGTTTGTGTGTTAGTGTGAGAGGTATATTTCATACTAGACAGGTAAAAGGCTGGCAGCTGTACATTCAAATGTCACAGCTCTTCAAGATCCCCAGCCATGTATCCTAAGGGGATAGGGGAAGCTTTCCATGACATGTCTTCCCTGTAATATATCTTCCCTGTGCTGAAGCTTGCCCATGCTGTATCTTCCCTGTAGCATATCTTCTCCAATGGTGTATCTTGCTCCTGACATACACAAGGTGTATCTTTACCTGTGGTGTAGCTTCCCATGGCCTCCTACTATGTTGTTGGATCTTTCTCACTTTGTGGTTCCTTCCTAGCCAATTCCCCGTCCATTCAGTCAGACTCCAAAAGTTACTGTGCATTTCTGATAGAAAATGGTTTAATGATTTTCTTCCTGTAAACCATCAAGACTCAGCCTCAAGGGCCCCTTAATAACTAAAAGGTCCATAAGAGATATTTCAACAAAGACAGTTCTTGGGCTGAGGAGAGATTTGGTGGTTAGATTTGATAGTAGTGGGTTTTTTTGTCCTCCCTTTTTCAGTAAGTAAAATGATATTATTAATCTAAATGTTTTATGACTAGTTTTTGTTTACCTCTGGGTGCATATAAGATAAAAGATGGGGAAGTGGGGGAGAGAAGGGATAGTGGGAAAAAGGGGGAGGTAATGATGTTTAACAAATGTACTCATTGCCTTACTCATATAACTGTAACTCCACTTTACAGCATCTTTACAATAAAATAAAAAAATTAAAAAAGACATAAGGCCTCCTATACTAAGGCAGATAAGGCTCAGAAATAGTATCAAGTCAGGATGTGCCACACAGGCTGAGGATGGTCAGCTAATCACATCTCCTTCCACTGAAAGGCACTGATTTCTGCCAGGAAAGGGGGTAGATTTAGAATCTTCTACAGACTAGATTCAGGTTGTCATTATGAGCTCATTAGAGTTGACATGAGGGATGAAACTGACTTGCCATACTGTTCTAGAACTTGGAAGGAGACAGCTTTGTGTTTCTGGTGATTACTTCTATTTCTGATCATGAATAGCTGTTAGTGTTTGGATCTGAGTGGAGTGACTCAGGGAATGTGATTTCTTTATCAGTCAGAGTAGGTTGGATTTTG
This sequence comes from Dipodomys merriami, assembly GCF_024711535.1. Classification (NCBI taxonomy): domain Eukaryota; kingdom Metazoa; phylum Chordata; class Mammalia; order Rodentia; family Heteromyidae; genus Dipodomys; species Dipodomys merriami. The sequence goes on along the minus strand of NW_027202270.1, from coordinate 142,657,134 downwards.
CTGTGGTGACAAATGATCCCCCAAATCCTGATAGCCAACATCAGAAAAAAATATTTGACATGGCACCTGTCCTTTCAGGGTGAGCTAAAGCTCTGCTCTGTGTCACTTTTACTCAGGCTGACAGAGTAGCCTGTCCTTGTGATACTGCTAGTTTTATGACACATAGGTCCTGGCTCCTAAACCCTCTGCTTGTGAGGCCTGAACTCTGGGCCTGGGTGCTGTCCTTCAGCTCTTCAGCTCAAGGCTAGTGCTCTACCACTTGAAACACAGCACCACTTCCAGCTTTTTCTGCTTATATGGTGCTGAGGAATTAAACCCAGGGCTTCATGCATGCAAGGCAAGCGCTCTACCACTGAGCCACTTTCACAGCCCAAGCCTCTGCTTTTAAATGACCCACATCACTTCACTCACATTTCACTGTCCCAGTGTTATGTCTAATAGGTGGGCAAGATGATTCTCCTACAGGAAAGAGCAGCAGCATTCATCTGGTCCACACTACATACACACCTCCTTTTCATTATGATTCTTAAGTAGCAGAGCAATGAAGCAAAGGGAAATGGAGACCTTTTTTATTTATCGATTGTTAATGATGTCTCTTTGCTCCTCTTTCTATATCTGGCAGAATTCTTATTATGAGACTAAAAAAATAGAAACATATTTGATGTGATTAACATCAGCATCTTTCTTCTTCAATGCTGGAAAGTAATTAGTTTTAGTAGAAGGCTGCTTAATGGTCAAAATGGAGTCCACGAATGCAGACTAAGATGGTCTTGGAAGCCAGATCCTGAACCAAATTATCTAACACACCCTCGTTGCTTTTGTTTGCCTTTAAAGAAAAAGAAAAAGAAAGCTAACAGTATTAGCCTAAAGAAATGTGTCCCTTTTAAGCTTTTTAAAGTCTGTTGTGGCTCTTATATATAATTTTGATAGGAAAATAATCTTTTCATTTTGAAATGCATCAAAGCAGGTATTTTTGAAGAGACCACATGCAGTGATAATTATTCTCTTTGTTCTACTAGTGTAAGCATTTTAACATGTAATATACTGAGTAGAGTTGCAGAGTGCCATTGGGGAAAACATCAGCTTAGAAGATATTAATAGATATTATACTAAAAAAAGATTTGGTAGTTCTAGGGCTCAAGGTGCTCAAGTGCTTAGAGAAACACCATTAGACAAATTTCTTTGATGCAAGAAGAGAGTGAAGCTTTAAAATGCATATTTTAAAGCATGAGCCTTTGTTAAGTAATATTCTTCAGAAGACACCATAGGAAAGGCTAACTCACAGTAAAACTCTTCTGGTCTGTATTCTGTTCCTTCCTGCTTCTGTTCTCCTGGCTGTGGCATAAGCGTTCATCCAAGTTCTATTACAGTAACATTTCAACCTCACCCAACTCCAAGCTTTCAATCCTTTTGTCTATTTCCTTTGTTCTCTCTCTTTCCTTCTTCCTTCTTTCTTTCTTGTCAGTTGTGGGACTTGAATTCTGGGCCTGGGTGCTGACCCTGAGCTCTTCAGCTGGAGGCAAGTGCTTTACCACTTGAGCCACAGTGCCACTTCTGATTTTCTGGTGGTTAATTGGAGATAAAAGTCTCTTGGACTTTTCTGCCTAGGCTGGCTTTGAACTGTGATCCTCAGATCTCAGCCTCTTGAGTAGCTAGGATTACAGGTATGAACCACTGGCTCCTGGCTTCCCTTCCTCTCCTCTCCTTTCCTCTTTCTCCTCTCCTCTCCTCTCCTCTCCTCTCCTCTCCTCTCTTCTCCTTTCTCTCTCTGTGTGTGTGTGTGTGTGTGTGTGTGTGTGTGTGTGTGTGTGTGTGTGTGTGTGTGAGTACTGTGGCTTGAACTCAGGACTTTCACACTCTCCCTAGGCTTTTTTCACTCACAGATAGTACTCTACCTCTTAAGCCATGTCTCTAGTTCTAGTATTTTGGTGGTTAATTATAGATAAGAGTTGTGAGAATTTGTCTGCTTGGGCAGTCTTCAAATCACAATCCTCAGATCCCAGTCTAATGAGTAACTAATATTATAATGTGAGTCAGTGGTGCTTGGCTTCTGTTCACTTCTAATCAGTCGGCTATCTTTCTAAGGCTGCGTGATACATTGCTTTTGTAACAGTTGGTCAATTATCTCAATTATTTAAGTTTTTTTTCTCTTATTTATGCCCATTTGGGAAAAGTCTCCCGTGGTTGGACCCATATTCTGCTTCCACTTAATCTTACTTGTGAAAGTCATATGATCACTCTTAATATCTCACAATTCTACTGCATTTTTCAGTTCAGCTTCTTACTGTCTTCCTGTGATGACTATTTCAAATATTTTCTACTGTTTGAATTTTACAATCACTTCTCCTGCTACGTGTTATCTTATCCTAGCTTCTTTTTTTTTGTCAGTCATGGGGCTTGAACTCTGGGCCTGGACACTGTCCCTGAGCTCTTCATCTCAAGGCAAGTGCTCTACCACTTCAGTCACAGTGCCACTCTGGTTTTCTGGTGGCTAATTGGAGATAGGAGTCTCACGGACTCCTTCAAAGCCTGCTCAGGCTGGCTTTGAACCATGATCCTCATACTTCAGCCTCTTGAGTAGCTAGGATTGCAGGTATAAGCCACCGGAGCCCAGTTTATCCTAGCTTCTTTACAGAGTAAAATTGTGCCTCATGGTTCCAATTCTACAAGGCCCATTCTACCCTCCTGTATCTGCTTGAGTAATGGAGTTGTATCTGCTGGGCTTACAGACAATTCTACTTGGACATTGACTTATAGGCTCTCCCTTAAACTATTGATTATAACTCTCTTTTCTCATAAAGGTTCCAGTTTACTCTTTAAATGATCTTTCTTATCAACTATCAGCTTAAGCCAAGAAAGAAGGAAGGAAAATCTTTCCCTTATCCTTCAGTCTCTTCTGTTACAACTAATCCTTCCTTTTTATATCCCAAATCCTTGATATCTCCATTTCTTCTTCCTTTACTCATTCCTTGACTTCTTCCTATTTAGGAAAAAACCGATAAGATGTTCTATATATTTTGTAAAGTGCATTTATCTTAAAGGTACAACTTTATGGAGATTTAAACACTCCAGGTAGCTATCACCCAGATCAAGCTGTATGTCAACTCTAGCAATTTTCTCAATATTCCATAGCGTGATATTTTCAGGATCAAATATTATCTTTATCAAGTATTAAGATGTACTTAATAGTATATGCAGAAGGTAACTCTATAGAAATATAATGAGACCTTCCTCATTTCTTTTCAACTACATAATACCATCATTTATCCTTCTAAAAAAGGACATTTAATCTGCTCTTTGCTATTATAAATAGTGCTTCAATAAATGGTATTATGCATCTGTCATCTTGTATTTCTGTCAATATATATTCTTAAAAGTGCAATGACTGAACACATTTGTAAGTTGGCTAGATACTGTTTAATGCCTCTTCAGTTATTGTGCCTGCAGCACTGTGTAAGAGTAACTTTCTAAATAGGTTTGCTAAAAACACAGGTTAATAAACTTAATTTTTTTGCTTTTTTTTGCCGATTGTAAACTTAATGTTATATGCATGCCTTTCTTATTTTTGCAGATTACTTGAAATGTAATTGATATGCATTATACCATCACAATGTGATGAGTTTTGACAAATCACCATGAAACTATTGTCTTCAAACAAGATAAAAAAAATATATCCTGCCAGGCACTGGTGACTCACACCTGTAATTCTAGCTATTCAGGAAACAGATCTAAGGATTGTGGTTCAAAGCCAGCCTGGGCAGGAAATCTGTGAGACTCTTATCTCCAATAAACTACTAAGAAAAAGCCACAAGCGACTCTGTGGATCAAGTGGTAGAACAGTAGCCTTGAGTAAAAGAAGCTCAGGAACAGAGCCCAGGCTCAGAGTTTAAGCCCCAGAACTGGCAAAAAAAAAAAAAATCTCTATCTATCTATCTATCTATCTATCTATCTATCTATCTATCTATCTATCTATCTATCTATCATCTTTCTATCTATGGCTGATATATATATACCTTTAGATATCTGTGTCTAGATAGATAGATATAGATTGATAGATCAATAGATACATCTAACCCAGTGACCCTTTTGTAACCATCCTTCCTTTCACATCCCTTCTCTGAACATGAGAGTTCTCAAAATTTTTACTTCTTATACATCATACCTCAGTTGTTCAAGAATACTGCCTAACTTGCCAGAGTAGGTTAAAAAGGAAGAATTCAGGAGTGTGAACCCAGGTGGGAGGGAAGATTATTACTCTCAGCATGATAATAAATCCTCCGGATTTCAGCCTCCTCCACAGCGGGGATTACCAGCACCAGCCACCAACACCTAGCCATCACTACAACTTTATCCTGTGCGACAGACCTGAAGCCTGAACTCAGAGCTGGGCATTGTCCTTGAACTTTTTTGCTCAAGGCTAATGCTCTATCACTTGAGCCACGGCTCTATTTCTAGTTTTTTGGTCGTTAATTGAAGATAAGATTCTGATGGACTGCCTGGGCTGGCTTTGAATGGGGATCCCCAGATCTCAGATTACATACATGAGCTACCACTGCCCAGATCGCTATAACCGTTTTTTGTTTTGCTTTGTTTTGTTTTTTGTTTTTTGTCAATTGTAGGGCTTGAACTTCGGGCCTGAATGTTGTCCTTGAGCTCTTCAGCTCAAGCCAACCACTCTACCACTTGGGCCACAGTATCACTTCAGATTTTCTGGTGGTTAATTGGAGATAAATCTCCTGGACTTTCCTGCCCCGGTTGACTTTGAACTGCAATCCTCAGATCTCAGCCTCTTGAGTAGCTGGGATTACAGGCATGAAACACTGGTGCCAGGCTCACTATAACTTTTAAAAAATGTAGTTTTATTTTTATTAAGGTGCTGTATAGGGAGGGGTTACCATTTCATAATTCAGGTAAGGCATACATTTCTCTTTTGGACAATGTCACTCTTCTTTTGCTTTTCCCCAGTTTCTCCCTCCCTTCCCTGCCCACAAGTTGCATAGTTCATTTTCCACATACTGTATACTATGACACTATGACTTTTGTTTTTCTTTTTTGGTGCCAGTCCTAGGGCTTGAACTCAGGGCCTGGGTACTGTCTCTGAGCTCCGTTTTGCTCAAGGCTAGCACTCTACCACTTGAGTCACAGTGCCACTTCTGGCTTTTTCTGTGATTAACTGGAGATAAGATTCTTACAGGCTTTCCTTCCCAGGCTGGCTTTGAACCATGATCCTCAGATCTCAGCCTCCTGAGTAGCTAAGATTAAAGGCATGAGCCATCAGTGCCCATCTGACACTGTAAGTTTTAATTAACTTTTCTGCATATCCATGAGACTGTGAGTTTCTTGAGATAAGTGTCCTACAAACTTGTGGTCTGATAGGAAGTACTCCATAAATGTTTATTGAATTAATGTGTAATAATACTACAGAACATTGCAGAAATAAAACTTGCAAATTATGGGTAATACTAAAAGTAATATAAAGATCCTATTATAAATTATAGTATCTTAAAATTAAAATTGAATCACAATGCTCTTCCATCGCCATTTTATATAGGGTATATTAATAGTAATTAATTTTGAAATTTAGTCTACACGTTACAGACTACCATAAAGGCTGTGATATATACCTCTCAGGCACCGTAAGATAATTTAATTTTGCCAGATGGGAGAATCTTTGAGATTATAATTATGTGCAGAGAAGTTAGTACTGGGCAGTGAAGAGGTACAGATAATGCTGATAATAATGACGATGATAAACTTTAATATCTAACACTGAGCCCTGACTTTATGCTCTTCATGAATTAACTCATTTAATTCTCATAATGACACTGTGAGAACGATCTTATTATCCTCTCTATTCACAGGTAAAACTGAGGCTTCTAAAGTTTAAGTGTCTTGGCCACTGTTATGGATCACTCTTACTCAGGCACCTTGTACATAGGGCCTGCTGTGATTTGGGTGTGGTTTGTCATTCTTGTGTTGGGAGCTTGGCCTCCAGTGTGGTGATGTAAGAGGTGGAGGAGCCTTGAAGAGGTGGAGCCTAGTAGAAGGCCTTTAGGTCATTGGGAAGCACACTTTCAGAATGGACTAACTGTAATTCTGATGAAACCTCTCCCTTCCTTGAGAATAACTCCAGCCTCCGAATCCCTCTGGCTTTCTGATTCACCACATGAATTCTCTCATGCACATGTCCTCCCCATGATGTCATCTGCCATGTTGCAATGAAGTCCAGGGTGCCCTTACCTGAGGCCAAGCAAGTAGTGCTGCCCTGTCTCAACTTCCAACCTCCAAAACTGGGAGCTGAATAAATCTCAATTCTCTATAGAGAACTCAGCCTCTGGTGGTTAGTTCTAATAATAGAAAATGACTATACCGGGTTTATGTTTAATGTCTTTAAGTTTCTTAATTTATTCTACTGTAGAAGAGATATACCCTTCTTAGTTTGCCTGGTATTTATATCTTCTTATTGACTGAAAAATTCTCTTTCATCTGATCTGGGTAGGAGACAGAGCTGCGTTGCCTACATAAAATGAAAAGTTCAGATATTCATTTCTTAGTTCTCTTGCATTTTGGTCTGGACCTATCGAAGCTCACCAATCAGGTATACTCTCCAGGGAGTCACTGCATCTAGATCATGTGAATTCAAGACCTCCAAGTATAGTGGTGCCCAATGCTGGGTCATAAGCTATAGTTTCAGAAGTAGGCAATGGCAACAGACCAGCATTATCCTGGATATTCTTGGCGAAGTATCCTTTAAGGTTGTTTATCTAGACTTGTAAGCAATTATATGAACTATTACAACATTAGGATTTAACACTCTCATAGTTGTCCCATATTTCTTTCTTAAAGGAGCCAAGTTGTAATGAGATAATTGAATGCACATATCTGATTGTACAATGTGTAAATACCCATTACACCACCACCATAGTCAAGGTCATTTATGTATCTAAAAATCTCATAAAGCTTTCCTAGTGTCAACTTTGGATATATGTGGTAAGAATGCTGGACCTGAGACCTACCCTCATACGTTTTCAAGTGCAAATTACCAATGGATAGCCTTATTATAAAATACTAGCTTACACATAGGTAAGTTTTCACTTTTCTCTGTAGCAAATATATATTGGAGCCAAATTAGGGATTAGAAAACATTATAATTTGTTAGACTAGTATCCTCATTTTCCCCCCAGGAAACTTAGATAGAGCTTCAATAATGTGTCCAAGTTGCCTAGAGACACAATTCAAGCCCATGTAAGTCTATCTCAGATATTTTGTACTTACCTTCAGTTACTTTTTTGGAGCGGGAGGGGGGGGGTCCGGTTGTGGGGCCTGAACTCTGGGCCTGGGTGCTGTCCCTCAGCTCTTCAGCTCAAGGCTAGTGCTCTACCACTTGAGCCACAGTGCCACTTCTGGCTTTTTCCTTATGTGGTGCTGAGGAATCGAACCCAGGGCCTCATGCATGCAAGGCAAACGCTTTACCACTGAGCCACCTTCCCAGCCCTTCAGTGACTTTTTTTAAACCTTAACTTTAGAATCCTTTTATTTTGATTCCACCTTCCCCTTAGGTGAGTGGATTTTTATCATCAAGGAGGTTTTTTGGTTTTGTTTTTCTGTGTCATTTTTCAAGGAGAGCTTGCAGTTGCTGCCATGTTGAGTCAGTCCCCTTTGTAGACAGTCTCTTTTTTGTGTTCACCTATGAAGAGCCAATTTTCTGAATATAAATTTTTCCTCACAGAGCTTTCTTAGGTGTTGTTCTCCTTTTTTTCTAGAACAAATGAATTTGTGGTGAAGTCTAAAGGCCACCTGATTTCTCTCTTCTGTGTAAGTTTTTTCCTTTTGCTTTGGCCTTCTGCTTTTGGCCTTTTTTCCCCTCCTAAATTGATTCTTTTTCTTTCATTTGATTTTTTATCTTGGGTTTGTTGATTCTATGTCACTATTTCCTGAGATATGTTATTTTTGTCCTGAAATTGAAGTCTTCATTTTGGAATAGTTTTCTTCTTAACGTTTTTGAAAAACTTTTTTTTTTTTAAAGAATCCATTTTGTTCTATTGTTCTTTGGTGTTCTATAAAGGAATACCAGCCATGTGTGTTAGGCTGCCTTTGACTTCTATCTCTATTATCTTCTATAAGGTTTTCACATCACTGTAATTTTCAATTTCCTTCAGTTTTTTTTTTTTTTTTTTTTTTTTTGGTCAGTCATGGGGCTTGAACTCTGGGCTTGGGCACTATCCCTCAGCTCTTCAGCTCAAGGCGAGCGCTCTACCGCTTGAGCCACAGTGCCACTTCTGGTTTTCTAGTGGTTTATTGGAGATAAGAGTCTCACACACTTTCCTTGCCGAGGCTGGCTTTGAACCATGATCCTCAGATCTCAGCCTCCTGAATAGCTAGGATTATAGGTGTGAGCCACCGGCGCCTAACTTTTCCATCAGTTTTAAGTCATATGTTACTACTTTTATTTCCTCTGTAGTGTTTTCTTATAGTGTTTTCTTATATTCCATTTTTTTTTGCCTCTGAGCTCTACTGATCTGTGTTTTACTGTTTTTTTTATTTTTATTTTTTTTTCTATCATGACCTCAAGTCCTGGGCCCTGTCCCTGAACTTTAGCACTCAAGGCTAGTGCTCTACCACTTTGAGCTATAGTGCTACTTCTGGTTTTCTGGTGGTAAATTGAAGGTAAGAGTATCCTAATCTTTTCCTGCCTGGGCTGACTTTGAACCATGATTCTTTAATCTCAGCCTCCTGAATACCTAAGATTACAGGTGTGAGCCACTAGTGCCTGGCAGGTTTTTGAATTTTTATTGTTTTCTTGTATAATTTTTCTTTCTTATGTACTCTCTCTGTGTGTATTTTTTTTTACTATATTCATTTATTTGCTGCTGCTGCTGCTCCTCCTCCTCTTCCTCCTCCTCTTCCTCCTCCTCTTCCTCCTCCTTTTTCTTCTTCCTCCTCCTCCTTCTCCTCCTCTGGTATATATGAATAGGGATTGGGGTGGTTTAGTTCTGATGTAAATTGGAGGGGATGAGTGAGGAGGAGAGCTAAAGATCAAAGTTGAACAGTCCCTAGAGCTTTCCAGTTAAGGATTTTTACGGGATACCCTAAACTATCTCTGGAAAAACCCTTTTAACACTCGTATCAGTTGTAAGACCGGGTTGTAAACTAGACATTATATGGCCATCTCTCCTTCAGCTAGTCCTGCTACTTTGCAGAATTTGGTGTCTCACTATAGGCATGGTGTCTGTGTGGACAGGCCTGTAGCCATTTGCCTTGAGCAAAACTGAGCAAGTTTTGCTCAGCTTGATAAACTCATAGCCATTTTCAATGGTAACTATTGTGATCACCCTGAGCAATCCTAGACAATTTTCTCTGTGTAATTTCCCAGCATACTATAAATAGACAGAACCATTAAAGTGGTAGGAGGAACTTCATGACTAGACCCTGGCACTAGGAAAGGGCCTGACTCTTTGATACTGAGATAAACCAGATACATTCCAGCTACAGAGAAGATATTTTTTCCTGACTGCTTTATATGTATGTACATCTCTTTCCAACCCAAATTGTGGGGATCTATCTAGTTTTGTTTTAGCCCAGGAACTGTCTCTGTCAAATCTTCAATAAATTGTACTCCTGTGTAACCCATGACATCTTGGGGCTGGTTATTATACACTAGGACTTGGTTGTTAAAAAAAAACACTTCTTCTGTGGTTTCCTCATGTTCCTGGATCTTGATTTTTTTTTTTTCAGTTTTTGTCAGTCATGAGGCTTAAACACAGGGCCTGAGCACTGTCCCTGAGCAGTTTTGCTCAAGGCTAGTGTTGTACCACTTTCAGCCATAGCTCTACTTCAGTTTTCTGGTGGCTAATTGGAGATAAGAGTCTCATGGACTTTCCTGCCTGGGCTGGCTTTGAATCAGGATCCTCAGATCTCAGCCTCCTGAGTAGTTAGGATTACCAGTGTAATTCACCAGTGCCTGGCTTGGATCTTGATCTTCAAGGCAGAGATTTATTTAAAACTTTCACCTTAGAAATACTTGTATCTGCCTGAGAGGTAAGGCTCTTTGTGTTCACCATCTTTTCTGTTTGAATTAGAAAGTACTTGGCAGGCTTTTCTGATAAGGGTTGTCTTACGGTGGTAGTACCTCTTTTTTCCATTGAGGAGAAAGCATCTTACAAAATTATACTGAAATTCCACCTCATCCCAGTCAGAATGGCTATCATCAAGAAAATGAACAACAGCAAATGCTTGGGAGGGTGGAATGGGGGGAAGGGGAGAAGTGGGCTTATCCACTGTTGGTAGAAATGTAAATTAGTACAGCCACAATGGAAATCAGTATGGAGGGTCCTCAAAAAATAAAGTAGAACTATCATATGGTCCTTGTATACTACTCTGGGGGTATACCTGAAGGACTGTTCCTAAAGTCATATACCTATGGGAATCAAAGTCATCACACAGTAGAGATGCTTGCACACCCGTGTCTTTCCTGGGAAGTTTGCTCTCACCAAGTAATGGAATTGGCTTAGATGCCCCTCAGCAGATGAATAGATAAGGAAATGTGGTGTAGATACACAATGGAGTTTAATTCAGCCACAAAGAAGAACAAAACTATGTCATTTGTTGGAAAATAGATAGAACTGAGAGAGATCATCTTGTTAGGCAAAATAAGCCCCATTCAGTAAGACAAATATCACATAATATCTTTCATGTGGAATTTAAAATTAAAAAAAGACATGAAAATAGAAGAGAGACTTTTTGGAAAGAGAAAAGAGACCACCAGAAGGGAAGGGGGAAAGAAAGGGATGTGGGTATTGTGAATATACATTATAATGTATATTGTAAATGTAGATGAAAATATAATAATATAATGGATTTTTTTGGGGTCCAGTCATGGGGCCTGAACTCTGGGCCTGGGCGCTGTCCCTCAGCTCTTCAGCTCAAAGCTAGTGCTCTACCACTTGAGCCACAGCACCACTTCTGGCTTTTTTCTTTTTGCTTATGTGGTGCTGAGGAATTGAACCCAGGGCCTCTGGCATGCAAGGCAAGTGCTCTACCACTGAGCCATCTTCCCAGCCCTATAATGGATCTTTTATGCTGGGCTATGGACTTATTTCCACTTAAATCTTATATAATATGACAATGTAATCCTTCCTTTCCCAGCATTAATGCTTGTCTTTGGTTTGATACACTCCTCTCCCCTGTTTTTATTTGTATTTATTACATTACTAAATGTAATGTATTCTGGATGGTACCTCCAAATAGAATAAAAGACATGAAGCTGAGCACCAGTGGCTCACACTTATAATCCAAGAAGGCTGATATCTGGAAGATCAAAGTTTAGGGCCAGCCTGAGCCTTAATTTTTCCTAGAAAAATTTTGCTAGAGTCCAACTCCAAAATAACAAGCAAAGAGTAGTACTGGAGATGTGGCTCAAGCAGTAGAGTACCAGCAGAACAAGCAAGCTGAGTAAGCATGAAGCCCTGAGTTAAAATCCTAGTACTGGCAAAAATAGGTAGGTAGATAGATGATAGATAGATAGATACATAGATAGATAGACATAGGTAGGTAGGTAGGCAGGCAGACAGGTAGCAGATAGAATTAGAAACAGAATTTCATGATATAGCTCAAGCTGGTCTTGGACTAATGATCCTCCTCCAACCTCAGTCTCCTGAGTACTGGGATTACAAGAGTGCTCTACCATGCTTAAGAGTCATTTTCCTCTGTTTTCTTGGAATAAAGCACTGTGTGCATGGGAGTTTGGTGCAACCTGTTTTGTTTGAATACCATTCTTGTAAGTTACCTATCTAGTGCTTTGTCAGTGCTGATTTCAGGATATTCTCTCCTGTTAATATTATGTCTCAAGAGTTTTGGACGAACAAGGTGAATGATTGGCTTTTTAGGATTAGGAGAACAGGGTCATCCAGCACTTCTTACTAACACAGTATGTCACAATATGCCAGGGGCTGATTTGTACCCTACATTCATGAGCAATTTCCTCTTACTGTGATTTGCTAGCATGTACAACTGATAGTAACTGCCTTCTACCTTTCATGCCACTATTACCAGTACTACACTAAAGCCATTGACAAAGGATTTTTGTCCCTGAGCCTTTTCTGTCTTTTCTGTGAATGTGATTCTTTTTTTTTTTGGGGGGGGGGTCCGGTTGTGGGGCCTGAACTCAGGGCCTGGGTGCTGTCCCTCAGCTCTTCAGCTCAAGGCTAGCATTCTACCATTTGAGCCACAGCGCCACTTCCGGCTTTTTTTCTTTTTGCTTATGTGGTGCTGAGGAATCGAACCCAGGGCCTCAGGCATGCAAGGCAAGCGCTCTACCACTGAGCCACCTTCCCAGCCCCCTGTGAATATGATTCTTATCAATTACCTTGCAACTATTGTTCAATAAAATTATGACATGCTTATTTTTTAGAAAGGTACCTAAAAATGAGTAATAATGGTTGCTTCATTCTAGCAGCAAACATCTTTGTTTTATTTTTATTTATTTATTTGTCTGCTGTGGGCCTGAACTCTGGGCCTTGGCATTGTCCTTCAGCTCTTCAGCTAAGGCTAGCGCTCTACCACTTGAGCCACAGGGTCACTTCTGGCTTTTTCTGCTTATGTGGTTCTGAGGAATCGAACCCAAGGCCTCATGCCTGCAAGGCAAGCACTCTACCACTGAGCCACCTTCCCAGCCCCTCTGTTTTATTTTGTGGCAGACTCTCACTAAGTAGCCCAGGATGGCTTTCCACTTACAATCCTCCTATCCTATCCTCTGAGTGCTGGGAATGGCAGGCACATGTCACTATGTCCTGCTAGAAATTTCATTGTTTTTGTGTTGGGGAAGATTATTTTCTTTTTGTTTTGGAATAGAACAGATGATCAGTTTATCTCAGTAGTCTCTGGGCTACACAAAGGATTCAATAGTATCTGACCATTTGACATTTTGAGGCCGAGAGCACCCTGAAAACTAGAGTGTAAACTGATGTACAATTTCAAAGATGAATGATGTTTCCTGTTTTCATCTTTGATTACTTGTGGGAAATCGGTCTATACCCAGGCTGACTTGTCCCAGCACGAAGAGACTCACATTCTGTTTGCTTGGTTTCCTATTCACTTTTTCTTGTATTTGTGTTGTTCTCAATTATAGTGTTCATATGATTGCTTTTATTAATGCTGTCACACTCCAGTGAGCCACTTTTAAGCTACTGTTTCATTTTTGTGATCTGTAGATAAAATGTGATGGAATAGTTTCAAAGATGCTGGATCTGCACAGAGATATAAACACCACTTAAATGGTATTAAAAGATGCTTTTTCAGATAAATTATGCTATTAATTGAAAGGAAACTGAAGCAAGCTAAATCAAAGCAGTCCTTATAACAGATTTACAATTTTCAGAACATAGTGAGTGCTTATTATGCATGAAGTGGGATTCAAAGGAACATTATATTTAATTATACAAGTACAGCTCATATTTGTAAGTGTTTGTGTAACTGTTTATTAGGTTTGGCTTAAGGCTTTGAAGTTGGTAAATATCAGACATCAGAAATTCTGGGTCTGCATGAAGATATGTTAACGCTGGTGTTAACATCTGATGCCTAGTGCATCTGATGGCTCTGGTCTTTCTGTATCTGCTCTGTCCAGTGTGGCCGTCAGCAGAACATGTGCAATATGGTCAGTGTGACTGAACTTTTCATTTTACTTGATGTTGACTTATTTAAATTTAAGTGGTGGAACGGAGCACAGGGTAAGGTAAACCTTAAAACTTTCACTTGTACCTATAGAATGGTCAGGAATTAAAGAGCTAGGACAAACATTTTCCCAACAGTTAGTTAGTTTGTTTATTTATTTATTTTTACCAGAGAGCTTTAAACTAACAGAGTACCTAACTCTGGTCTAGTGAAATGGCTTTGATCAGAAATCAAAACAATGAGAGGGGGTGGCTAGCTGCTGACAGGCAAATAAAAATGGATTGAAGCCAAGACAACTTGGATGTTTTCCAGGGATGTGTTTTGTTAGCCCTGTGCGTATGTGGGAAGTGTCAGGAAAAGCAGGTGGGGCGGGGCGGGAAGAGGGAAAAAGAGAGAGAGAAAGAAGAAGCAGGGAAGGAAGGAGAGAGGGAAAGGGAAAGAGAATAAGAGAGTAAGAGGTTTTGTGTGTGTGCGTTTGTGTGTGTGTGTGTGAGTGTGTGTGTGTGTGTGTGTGTGTGTGTGTGTGTGAGAGAGAGAGAGAGAGAGAGAGAGAGAGAGAGAGAGAGAGAGAGAGAGAGAGAGAGAGAGAGAGAGTGTTGAGTGTCTTTCCAAGACATGGTCCAACAGGGCTTCCTGGAGTGATAAGGGCAGTGCTGAGAAACACTGAAAGTATCACCAGGTTTGAATCACTAAGTGTTATTACCACGCTTACACTATTTTTTGGATGTTTTTGGCGTTTGTACTCAGTGTCCTACACTTCCTAAGCAAGCACTCTATCACTTCCTCCTATCTTAGATGGGATCTTGAACTTTTTGCCAGGTTGTCCTCATACTATGATCATCCTATCTATGTCCCCAAGTATCTTGAGTTTAAGGTACTCACCTGACAGTTGTTTTTATTGTGCCAGTCCTGGGGCTTAAACATAAGGCCTGAGCCATGTTCCTGATCTTTTTTGCTTAAAGCTAGCACTCTACCACTTGAGCCACAACTCCACTCGTAGCTTTCTTGGTGCTTAATTGGAGAAGAGTCTCAGGGACTTTCCTGCCTTAGGCTGGCTTCAAACTGAGATGCTCAGATCTCAGCATCAGAAGTGTCTAGGATAACAGGTTGAGCCACCACTTTCTGGCTTGATAGGGTTTTGTTTTCTTCCTAATTTTAGACAAATATTTTATTTTAGAGCAGTTGTAGGAAAAAATATAAAGTAGTATAGAGAATTCCTATATATTCCATATCACCCTCTCTTATTAGTATCTTCACCAATATTGATACAGTACTATTGAAGAAGTATACATGCTATTCAGATTTTTTTTTACTATTTATTTAATGTTATTGTACTTCCAGAATCCCACCTGGGGCACTCTATTATATTTAGCCTTAGGGTCCTTTGGCTGTAGTCCTTGTTTTTGATGGTTGATCCTATATTGAGCCATGTCTGACATTTTCCCCATGATTGGTGTCTTTGTTTTATTTTTTCATATAGTAATTCATTTTTATCATATTTAATAAAATATAGATCTGTAACAGACTGAGAACAATCTGATCCTTATCCCAGATGGTTTGAGAAACATTCTGCTAAACACCTATTATTTT
This sequence comes from Dipodomys merriami, assembly GCF_024711535.1. NCBI lineage: Eukaryota > Metazoa > Chordata > Mammalia > Rodentia > Heteromyidae > Dipodomys > Dipodomys merriami. Next base: position 142,641,876 of record NW_027202270.1, on the reverse strand, counting down.
ATTATAAAATTTCACTTGCTCCTAGCTGGGCGCTGATGGCTCATGCCTGTAATCTTAGCTACTCAGGAGGCTGAGATCTGAGGATAGTAGTTCAAAGCCAGCCCAGGCAGGCAAGTCTGTGAAACTATTATCTCCAATAAGCCACCAGAAAACCAGAAGTGGCACTGTAGCTCAAGTGGTAGAGTGCTAGCTTTGAGCTGAAGAGCTGAGGGACAGAGCTCCGGCCCAGAGTTCAAGCCCCATGACCAACCCCCGCCCCCCCCAAAAAAAAAAATTTTGCTTGCTCCTAACTGTACCATTGGTTTAACTTTGAATACAGTTCTGTTTTCTGAATCATTAGGCCTGTGGCTTCTAAATATGAACACACTGAAGCATTACCTTTTAAAAGATATCCTTGTTTTGGCTAGCTAAAGGTATTGGTAAATCCTGTTTTTTGCCAAATGAGAGAACACATACATATTCTCAACTCTGAAGCAAATAATAATGTCTCTCAATCAATATTTTTATCCAAAGAGTTCATAAAATTTAATCCAGAATCACTATACATATATAAACCAGAACAGATTAGTGGCTACTACATTGTTGTTTGTTTTGTCCAGTTGCCACGTTTTGGTTTTTCTTTCTTTCCTCTGTTAGTCCAACTAGATAAGTATCTTCCTTTTGTGTGTGTATGTGTGTCAGGTCCTGGGTGCTGTCTCTTAACTTTTTCATACAGGCTGGTGCTCTACCACTTGAACCATACTTCCACTTCTGGCTTTTGGTGGTTCATTGGAAATAGAATCTCATGGACTTTCTTGCCTCTGCTGGCTTTGGACCATGATCTTTAGATCTCAGCCTCCTGAGTAGCTAGGGTTGTAGGTGTGAGCCATCAGATGCTGCTGGCTTTAGACAAGTATCTTGAGCACAGAGGGCCAGACTTTCTCTCTGTTTCTGTCTCTGTCTCTGTCTCTCTCTTTCTCTCTGTGTCTCTATCTCTGTGTCTGTCTCTGTCTGCTTGCCTGTCTGTCTATCTATCTGTCTGTCTGTCTCTCTTTCTTTGCCAGTTCTGGGGCTTGAATTCAGGGCCTGCTGTACCACTTGAGCCACAGTGCCACTTCTGGTCTTTTCTGTGTAGTTTACTGGAGATGAGAGTCTCATGGACTTTCCTGCCCAGGCTGGCTTTGAACCATGTTCCTCAGATCTCAGCCTCCTGAGTAGTTAGGATTACAGGTGTGAGCCACTGGCACCCAAGCTCATCCTTTCTTATTTAATGTCTTCTGTGGTATAACTCATTTGATGATAGACAAAGTCTCCAAACCTTGTTTCTCTGGGGATTCTCTCTTTGATCCTGTGTCAAAGAGAGAGCCTGCTTGGGGCTTTGATGATAAAAGCTTTTCAAGGCATATATTTCCTCTTGGAACTTGGCTCTGCCAGTTGCAGTGTTTGTGTTAAGTAGTGCCTCCGAACCATTGTAGCCCATTTCCGCTTGTTTATATTTTGTAACTCATAAAAGTGTAGTCCTTTTTTGTTTACTCTCATTGCCTTTCATTTCTGGGTTAGAGCTGATTTACTTTTGAAATGTTTGACTTCATTTTGACAATTTCTTGTCTCCTTCCTGAGGGTACCTACCTACAGACATGAACTTGAATTATTTCTTTGGTTGTCATCCAGTAAATCTGCTGAGTAGCTGTGGAGGTTTTCAAAAACAATTTGCCTTAAGCCTTTGAAGTCCTATTTGGAAAGTATGGTAGGGCTGTCCTCAACCCCTCCTTGACCTCTACTAAGAGTTTCCATCACAGAAGAAGGAAGGAAATTGCATTTCTTTCTACTCACTGATGTTTGTGTTCAAGACACTGCTTCAATGTGACCATGTTCTCCCATGCTTGCTTGAAAGGCACCTGCCCCTCTGTTTATCGTGGGAAATACTGGCGTGTCTCTGAATGGCCTGACACAGGCTCCCTTCCCCTCCCTTTTTCCTGCACAAATTGTCTTTAAGCCATTTTATTTTCTTGCTACAGTTTGACTAAACTCATTTCTGACATGGAACTCTTAAGTTTATATGGATCAATTTCTTTGTTTCTTATTTTAAACAACTCAAGCAAAGGCTAATTACTTATTAGCGGTTCTAACCAAATATGATTTTTTTGGTGATTTTTTTTGTTGCTTATTTGTTTATTCATTAACTCATTTACTCATAAATTCGATAAGCCTTTGTAGAAAATCTGCTCTGGGGAAATGTTAGTGATAGGGATACAATAATGAAGGCAGATGGCTCATTGATCCTAAGGAACCTGTTTCATTTGGGAAAAGACACATTAAATACAATCATGAGCTAAGCAATAAAGCTGCTGTCTGGTCAACTGAATAGAGGATGGTTTAAATACTATAGCATGGGTATTAGTAGATTATGCCATCTAAGTTTGTGAGAGTACATTCTGTGATGTTTTCAGGATGACAAGATCATCTAACAGTGCATTTCTCAAAGCATGTCCTCATTGTTAAATGATGTATGACAACATGTTACACACATGTTAAAAAGGAGACACTGGTACAATTACAGTTACTCTAGTTTTTGGGATCAGGAACTTGAGGGGAAAGGTCATAAAAGCCTCCTTAGAGAAGTGACTTCCAGACTGAAGGCTAAGAGGAGTTATCTAGCTGAGGTGGAGAGAAAGAGCTTTCTACAACGAATCTTTGTGTGGAATGGATTTGAATCTTTTGGCTTTCCTTTAGCCTGGAAGAGCTTATTTATTCCAATGTACTGAAAACTGCTCATGTCAGACAGAAATAAAAACTTGGAAACAAATTGTATACAAAACCTTTTATTTTTTTAATATTCCCTGGATAAATCCAAAGGCTTTATAATTTTTTAAATTGCCAGTCCTGGGGCTTGGACTCAGGACCTGTGCACTGCCCCTGAGCTTCCTTTGCTTAAGGCAAGCACTCTGCCACTTGAGCCACAGCACCAATTCTGCCTTTTTCTGGTTATGTGGTACTAAGGAATTGAACCCAGGGCTTCCTGCATGCTAGGCAAGCACTCTACCACTAAACCACATCCCTGGCCCCCTTTTATATTTTTGTAGTACCAGGGATTGAACCCAAGGCCTTATACCTGTCATGCAAGTACTCTACCACTTGAATCATGCCTCATGTCCTTTTATTTTATATTTTGTTTTTGAGATAGTGTCTTACTATTATAGCCCTGGCTGACCTGGAACTTGTGATCCTTCTACCTCTGCTTCTTCAGTAGCTGGGATTATAGGCATGAACAACTATACTTGACTATTAGATATTCTTAGGTGATACAGGGAAATAGTTTTATTTTGTGAGATAATTTCTGCCTCTAGAGTTTATTTCTTCTCTTTATTTCAGTTGTTGACTAAGAAAATATTGAAAGTCAGGCAATGGCGGCTCACACCTATGCTCCTAGCTTCTGAAGAGGCAGATAGTAGAAGGTTGAGGACAGCCAGGGCATAAACTCAAGACTCCATCTCAATCAATAGCTGCACGTGGCACATGTGTGTATATGTGTATGTCCTGGATTTTTAGGAATCATAGTTCAGGATGGCTCAGACATACATGCAAGACCCTCTTTGAAACATGACAAAAAGCATAAATGAGCTGGGATCATAGTTCAAGTAGTAGTAGCCTTTCTGCCTAGCAAATGCAAGGTGAGTTTAGGCCCCAGTATGAGAAAAAAAAATGAACAAAAACAACCCTACCTAATAGAAACGTTAAATATAGAGAAAGAGATTATGAGTTGCCCTAAAAGATCATAATTTGGAACTTACCAACAATCCTTTCTGAGCATCAAATTCTTCACTCTTACGTGATAAGTGATGAAATATAGTTCTGGGCTTCTTCCCACTTCAAGTTTTCACCAAAACTAACTTCCACACTTACCTCTGAGAAATAATTTTAGCAGCATTATTACTGGAAATGTTTTGCCCAAACTATACAAAAGAAGGACTTCTGTGAATACAGTTTTGAATTACATGAGGCTGTTTGCAAAACTTTTAATTGTCAGCAACTGTCTTATCATTTATATCAGTTCACCAAATATACTATGTTTTGAGATAGAAATTTGTGCTCAAGGAACACACAACCCATGAAGTAGTTATTCCACCAAGTGTAGTCAACTACATGTTTAATCATGTATATGAATTTGTGCTTGAATCCATTGCTGTTTAAGCCCCAAGCTTTAAAACTGTGATTTGGAACTAGAAAGCAAAATTTAGTTCAGATGTTAGATTTTTTGTATTGGCATGGGACTTGAACTTAGAGCCTGGATGTTGTCCCTCAGCTTTTTTACTCTAGGCTGGCACTCTTATCACCTGGGTCATACTTCCATTTCTGGCTCTTTTTTTGTTTTGTTTTGTTTTGTTTTTTGGTAGTTACTGGAGATCAGAGTCTCACACTTTTCTGCCTGGACTGTTTGAACTGCAATCCTCAGATCTGAGCCTCCTAAATAGCTAAGATTATAGGCAAGAACTGTCAGTACTCAGTATGGCCATATGTCTATAATGTAATCCTATGGATCACACATGCCATTGGATAGAATAGGAGGCTTCCTTTAAAGATGAGGATACCGCTGGGCACTGGTGGCTCATGCCTGTAATCCTAGCAACTCAGGATGCTCAGATCTGAGGACTGTGGTTCAAATCCAGCCTGTGCAAGAAAGTCTATGAGACTCTTATCTCCAATTAGCCACCAGAAAACTTGAAGTGACAATGTGGCTCAAACTGGTAAAGCACTAGCCTTGAGCAAAAGAGCTCAAGGACAGCACCCTGGCCCTGAGTTTAAACCCCACAACCACCACCAACAACAACAAAAGATGAGGATACAGGAAATAAAAAGCTTACTATTCTCATGTGTTTCAAAGGAATAATGAATCTAACAATGGTTGAGGTAGGAGATGGAACTGAAATACTGTTTTCATCAGTTATTTGCCATATAATTTTAGTTTCACTGTTTGGAAATGAAGACTTCTGCAGTCCATATACAAGCAGGCCTTTTTGAATAGACCAGGGCTTGCTTAAGATCCACTTAGCTTATTGATATTTCTGGGGCTGGGCTGGAGAGAAGCCAAAATCTGCACTGAAGAGTAATAAAGATCTTAACTGGAGGTTACTCAGAGGGAACAAAATACACCATACAAGCAAGGTTCTCTAAAACTCATCTTCAAACATGTTATTTTCCCTGAGATTTGTTTTAATATACAATTAGTTAGGGCAAGGACGAGGTGCTATAACAAAGAGTCCACAATGATTTAAAAAAAAGAAAGAAAAGAAAAAAAAACAAAAAGCCAGTAAGTGCTGGTGGTTCGTGCTACTTAGGAGGCTGAGATCTGAAGATCACGTTCAAAGACAGCCCTTTGTTCTCCAATTAACTATTAAAAAGCTGAAAGTGAAGGTATAGCTCAAATAGTAGACATTAGTCTTGAGCCTCTCCCTCCAAAAAAGGAGGGGAAGAAAGTGGCCTGTGGGTTTTTTTTTGTTCTTTCCCTCCTCCTTTCCCTCCCTTCCCTGACTCTCTCATACAGACCCCTTTCCCTACCTCTCCAGTTGATCAAAAAGGCAGTTTTCAACTTTCATTCAAGAGCTAGGTTCTATCTGAAACAGTGTTCTGCATTGACCTCAACTACATAATAAAAGCAGATGGGGAGTGGAGGCATGACTCAAGTGGTAGAGGATCTACCTTACAAGTTTGAGGTCCTGAGTTTGAATCCCAGTACTGCCCAGAAATAAAAATAAAAATCCAGATGGATTCCAGTCAAAAGCAAAGGAGGAAGAAAGTAAAGGAAGCACAGCTCGGTGCTTAAAGACTCAGGTTCATAAATGCACATGACTGACCCTAATATGGGAGCTTGAAAACTGACCACAACTCTTCCCTTTGCTCAAGAGCCAGGCCCTTTTCAATGTGACATTGCAGCTTCTCCTATGAAGAGGTAATACTTCCTCTGTCATGTCCTTCCCTCTCTCCTCCTCTCCAGACCTGGACCTGTGTTTTGTTCAGTCCATAGACTAAACCGTAGGAGGTCTTCTCCTTTCTTTCTTAGAATCCAGCTTCCATGTGAACAAGAGTCCATGTGAACAAATCTAATCAGCTTCACAGAGGATGAGGGGCCACATGGAGCAGAGCTGAGCCAGCCTCCCTGAGCCCTGTCCACATCAGAGACCCATAGAATTGTGAACTAAGTGGTTCTTGGATACAAGTTGGGTTTTCCTGGGAAGCAGATGCTGAGACAGAAGTTAGGAATGAAAAATACCTTTGAAAGAAAAAAAAAAAAGGGAGGAAACAGTGGAGCCATGAGAGCATGCTATTCTAGACAAATTTCTGTCAGCCCTATTTGGCTTTCCAAAGCAATGATTGCCCGGTAGAGGATGTAGAGGATAAAAGGTATTAGCTTTGCTTTTTTGTTAATCTTTCTTTCTTGTTGCTAGGATCATGACTGAGGCACCTATAAAAAAAGACAGATTAGCAAGAGAAATGCCGACAAATGTATTTAATATAAGATTTATGTACTAGAGAAGTTTGGAAGACCCAAAGAAACAAATATTTGTGTGTTTTTACCTAAGTTTGGCAAAGTAGCGGACAGTCGCAGAGAAGTAGGATTAGACAAAGTATATAATAGTATTGAAATGGGTAGGAACCTTAGCAAGGTCAATTGATTATCTTTTGAGGCCCTGTGTCTTCAGAGATAGTGACATTCAGGTATAGTGAAGCACCTTTCCCATGAGGGTCTTTCATTCGGAGGAAGGTCAGAGGGTTTTTCTCATGGCATATTTCAGGAGAGAAGTTCAAAGAGACCTGCTTCTGATGCTTCCTCTTATACTCAGGTGCTATAAATGGGATAGTGTTCTGGACCCTATCAAGCAATTCTGTATTGGAAAGAAATGGCTGAGCCTGTGCCATTACCTAGCTCAGTCAGATGCTAGGGGCTGCTCTGAGGATGCCCTCAGCCCCAAGTCCTCTCAGAAGAGGGATCTGAGTGGTGCATATTTCTGTCACATTTCTTGTTTATTTTTCTTTTCTTTTCTTTTTTCTTTTTCTTTTTTTTTTTTTTGTGGTACTGGGAATGGGCCTTATGCTTGCTAGGCAACTCTCTACAGGTTGAACAATGCCCCAGTTTTTTTTTTTTTTTTTTTTTTCTTTCTCTCTTAGCTGGTTTTTGCTTGAACTCTGGGGCTTGCATTTTCCTTTCAAGGCCAGATTTTGCTGGTTAATGGGATATGAATCTTTCAGATTTGTCTACCATTACTTGAGAGTTTAAAACAAAGAATTCTTCCCCTTGGGGTCAGATTACCTGAGTTTGAAGCCGCCTGCCATTCACTGGCTGCAAGACCTGAGGCCATTCTCAGATTCCTGAGAGTCTCTAAGTATGCCTCCCTTATAATGCCTGCACCTGGGGTTATTTGAGGCTTAATTGAGGTAGGAAGTGTGAAAGGGATTTTTAAATGGTTAAGTACTTAACATGTATAAGTTATTTTTAAATAAAATCTAACAAGCTCTTGCTTCAACCCTGATACAATAATGCTCCCCTTGGGACAGTCTGTATAGTAATTAAAGTCAGTTTAGGAACTTGTATGCATTCTTCACATAATTTAAGCTAGTTCCAGCTGGTTTGTAGAATTAATTGGTGACATTTCCTGTGCCAGTGATACCTCTGAAATTTTCTTCTTGCTGTATATGTAGTGGGACTTAATAACTTGTGTTTTTTTTAAAGATATTGTGAAAAAAGTTATCTTTTGGGGTCTAAAATAAAAAGAAATAATTATCATGTAGATAAAAATCATAATATGATACAGGTTGAGTTTTAGCTTGGAGTGTCACAATTTGGTTCGAAAACTTGGATAAAGAAACCAATCCAGAGCCAGGTGCTGGTGGCCTGTAATCCTAGCTACTAAGGAGGCTGGGCTATGAGGATCACGGTTCAAAGCCAGCCCAGGCAGGAAAGTCCATGAGACTCTTATCTCCAATAAACCACCAGAAGTGGCTCAAGTGTTACAGCACTCGCCTTGAGCTGAAGAACTCAGGGACAGCACCCAGGCCCAAAGTTCAAGCCCCATGACTGACCAAGAAAAAAAAAGAAAGAAAGAAAGAAACCAACCCTGGAGAGAATAAGGCCTAAGAGTGGTTCTGTAATTATTTTTTTAGGTTCGTTGTAAAACATTGTTTTGCCTGGATATCACATATACTTATTGCAGAGACATTGAAAGATATAAATTTTAAAAATCCCAAATCCATTCCCTTTGGTACTTAGTTATCTTTTGTATTTTGCATGCAGTTTCCTATTGGGTATGCCAGGTTACCTCAAACATCTTATGACATACAGATTCTGTGTGTCCATAATTCAGCCAGGGGATGGTGGATGTGCTGTGATGTTGGGGCCTCCACTGGTAAGAGAACTAGCAGGAAGTCACAGACTAGGGGTGCACGGCCTCTGACATAGTCTGTGTACTTAAAGGACTGCCAGTTGAGTCAGGATGGCCTGAAGGCTGATCTTGACTGGCATTTGTACCTAGAGTCTGGGTTATCTATGTTGGGCCTCACAAGGAAATCTGAGCTGAGTTTTGAGAAGCATTATTCCAAAGGAACTTTCAGAGAGCAAGAGTATTCCAGCAGAACCAGTTAGAAGTTGTCCGAATTGTGTGTATGTATGTGTGTGTGTGAGTGTGTGCGTGCATGTGCACGCTTGCTTTACAATTCAAAGCTGGAATTCTATTGCTTGAGAAACACCTCTACTTTCAGCCCTTTGCTGATTAATTGGAAATAAGAAGCTCCAAACTTTTCTGCCCTGGCTGGCTTTGAATCTCAATCCTCAGGTCTCAGCCTCCTGAGTAGCTAGGATTACAGGTGTGAGCCACCAGCACCAGACATTTACATTTTTACCCATCTTTTTTAAAATATGTAATTAATCATGTTGCTCTCTTGTTTTATTCTTTAGGAATGCATAGAACTTAGTTTGTGATTGGCCACAGTCATCCCACTGATGATAATCAACACTTGCAATGTTTGTTTTTGTTTTGTTCTGTTTTTTTGTCAGTCGTGGGGCCTGAACTCTGGGCCTGGGCCCTGTCCCTCAGCTCTTCAGCTCAAGGCTAGTGCTCTACCACTTGAGCCACAGTGCCACTTCTCACTTTTTTGCTTATGTGGTGCTCATGCATGAAAGGCAAGCATTCTACAACTGAGCCACCTTCCCAGCCTCAACACTTGCAATGTTTTTAAGTCCAATTGATTGAGATGTGCATGTAGGAAAGTTCACCCTTCTGAGTGGAAAGCTGTATGAATTGCAGTAAATATATAGTCAGGGGACCACTATCAAGGTGTAGAACAAGTCTGCAAATGGATCTCAAGCCCCTGGTCACCACTGTTCTGTTTCTGTTTCTCAAGTTTGCCTTTTCTAAATGGCCATGTTAATGCACTTAGACATAGGCAGCCTTTGGAGTCTGATTTCTTTCACTGAGTGCAATGGAAGAGATTTATTCATGTCATTGCTGATAGTAGTGTATGGCTTCTTTTCATGAATTATTGATATACTATTGCATGGGTTTAACCAGTTTTCACCCCTGTAAGACATTGGGTCATTCTCAGCTTGGGGCAATGATACATAAATATGCTAATATTAGGTGCTGGCTGCTTTATAGACGTGGGGCTTGAATTTATGTCTGGGTGCTCTCGGTTAGCTTTTATGTTCAAGGCTGGTGTTCTACTACTTGAGATATACCTCCACTTCCAGCTTTTTGCTTAATTGGAGATAGGAATCTCATGGACTTTTCTGCCCAGGGTTAGTTTTGAATCTCAATCCTCAGATCTCAGCCTCCTGAGTAGCCATGATTATGGGCATGAGCCACCTGTAGTATCTCATTGGATTTTATTTGAGCCACTCTGATAGGAGTGTATAACTTTTTTCTTCTATAAACAGTGCAACAATGAATATCTGTATACATACATCTTCTGTGATTAAGTGTACATATACCTGAATAGTCTTAGATCTAGAATTGGTGGTTCAAATGGGTATGAAAAGTAATCTGATCAAGTATTGCTCAAATACCCTTCTCAGATGGTGGTGCCACATGTACTACTTCTTAACAATCTCAGTATGTGTTTTTACATGAAATTTTAGATTACTGCTGTGAATCTACTTTCCATTGTTTGGGTTGTGTTGGGGAGGACTGAAGTAAAATGTTTAGAGAAGAGCCTGCCTTAGTCTCATAATGGATATTAGTCATTGCTAGATCACCACTACTAATGACTCTGTTACACCGTTGCCGGTCTCCCTCTGATTAACATATTCTAGAGTGCTTTTCTCCACAGGGCTCAAAGGTGGAATTTAGTTAATCCTCATAAATCTCCCTCCAATTCTAGCCAGAAATTCAGGCACTCAGGTTGTTTTTGTTTGTTTGATTGTTGATGGATAGATTGTATTTTTCAGAGCAATTTTAGGTTCATGGCAAAGTAAATGGAAAGTACAGAGTCCCCAAATCCCCACTATCCCCACATCCATTGGGCTCCCTGCTACATATCCACATGTCCCACCAGAATTGTGCATTTGTCACACTGACGAATCAACACTGACACCTCATTATCTCTTGATAGATGTGGAATGACATATATCATTGTAGCACTACACAGAGCACTTTCACTGCCCTAAAAACCTTTCCTGCTTACCCCAGCCTCCCCCAACCTCTGATCTTTTTACTTTTGTACTGTCTCCATGGTTTTGCCTCTTTAGAGAATGTCACATCGTACTGTCCATAGCATTTTGAGACTGACTTTTTTTCTTTCAGTAAAACACTTTTAAGTTTCTTCCCTGTCTTGCCATGGCTTGAGAGTTCATTTCTTTTTAGAACCAAATAATATTCTATTGTCTAGATATGTGGCATCTTATTTATTCATTCACCTAATGTGTTAGTCAGCTTTCTGTTATGGCAGTAAGGCAATAAATTTAAAAAGGAAAGATTTATTTTTGACTCCTTTTAGGGGGTGGGGGGCTAAATCCCTAACAGCATCAGACGCATAGTAGGCTGTGTATTCATAGGTGATGGTTAAATCAAATAAATGAGTGGGTAAATAGCTGGGGTTCTGTATCATTGAGATATTGGCAAGATCTTAAGGCAGCCATGGCTAAGAGAAGTTGGTGTTGGTTCTGGCTGTTTCTCTTCTCTCCTTGTCTTTAGGCTTATCACTTGTGCCAAGTGATGACTGCATTGCCTTCTCCTGTCAGCAATATAAGCCCTCGTTGCAAAGAATCCTGGGTTCTTCTGTCTGAAATTGCTCAAAGTGCAAATAGCATATCCAAAAATTATCTTCTCATGGCTGTAGTTATGAAGAACGTGGGTCTTATTCTGTGAAATCCTGCTATAGTTGCCAGGAAATGCCTCTGCATGGTGCCACCCAGTGCCTTTGTAAGTGCCTGGGCCTTTGAAGTGCTTTAAGAAGAAGAGAGGGAAGGTGGCTCAGAGGTAGAGTGCTTGCCTTGCATGCATGAGGCCCTGGGTTCGATTCCTCAGCACCACATAAGCAGAGAAAGCCGGAAGTGGGGCTGAGGCTCAAGTGGTAGAGCGCTAGTCTACAACTGAAAAGCTGAGGGACAGCGCCCAGGCCCAGAGTTCAGGCCCCTGGACCGACCAAAAAAAAAAAAAAAAAAAAAAAAAGAAGAAGAAGAGAATGACTCCAGTCTCAGACTTCCATGGAGGACTCTGCATCCCCTTCTCTCTGCTCAGGAGACATTCTCTTCATTGTCACCTTAGTTTGTGACTGGCTGGGTGGGAAATAAAAGACATTGTTTTGCTGGGGTGGTTATTTATCCAAGCCTGGTGTGTTTGTATATGTATATGAGCATGTATATGCACATGCATATTTTGCACTAGGTAGTCAGATAATAGTATATACTCATATATTAGAATACACATACTAATTGATTCTCATTATTATTACTTAGGGTAAACAATTTGTGTCTAAACAATACATGTCTAAAACAGTAAAAAGCAGATGAGATATATAATGTCCAATACATACATGAACAATGTTCAACCTGAGAAATTATTTGGGCAAACCAATAAAAACCACAATGAGATATCACTTCACACTCATTAGAATGGCTATTAGTAGAAAAGAAAAGAAATGCAAAAAAGTGTTGACAAGATGTGGACAAATTAGAAGCCTTGTACATTACTTGCAGAAATGAAAAATATTTTGGCTACTGTTAAAAACATTATGAAGGTTTCTCAAATTAAATATAGAACTACTAGAATATATTAAAACTCCACTTCTGGGTATACTCCAAATAATTGAAATCAAGAACTCAGATAGATATTAAATATACTTATGTTCATAGCAACATTATTTATGGTAGCTAAAAGGTACAATCCACCTAAGTGTTCATTGAGGGATGAAAAGTCTAAATAAAACATAGGAAATACATACATCAGAATATTATTCAGCTTTCAAAGGAGATATAAATCCTGATACATGGGAGAAGGAAAATGGGAGAAAAATGAGGGAGGGGGTAACAATGTTCCAAAAGAAAGGTACTCAGTACCTTACATATGTAACTGTAACCCCTCTGCACATCACCTTGACAATACAATTAAATTTTAAAAAATCCTGACAACATGGGTGAACCTGTAAGATATTATACTAAGTGAAGAAATTACTTACTAAAGCACAAAGATTGTATGATTTCATTTATATGAGATACCCCCAATGGAGAAAGAAAGTAGAATAACAATTACTAAAGTATTATATTGCGGTGACAATAATCAGCTTTGGTCCACTGTCTCAGGGGTCTCAGCCCATGGTGGTTTGGCCCTGTTGCTTTGGGCCTCTGATGAAACAGAAGATCATGTCTGCGAGCATGTGATGGAACCAAGTTGCTCACATGGTGGCTAAGAAGCAGAAAAAGAGAAAGAGGGTCTCTATGTCTCTCTGGGCCCTGAGTTCAAGCCTCAGGATCAGCACACACACAAAATAAAAGAAGAAGTGATCAAAATGGAGGTGGGTGCTCTAGCTTAGACCTGCAACCCTAGCTACTTAGGAAGTGGTAAGAGGGAGCATTTTGGTTTGAGGCTAGTCCAGGCCAATGGGAAAGTAAGTTTATGAGACCCCAATCTCGACCAATAAAAAGCTAGTTCTGAAGGGACACATTTGTCATCTCAGCTATTTTAAAAGTGAATAGGAGGGTCATAGTTTATGCAAGATTCAAAGGAAAAAAAGAATAAAAAGGGCTGCAAGTATGACTCGAGTGCCTGCCACATGTACTCACTACCTGATTTATGTAACTGTAACCGCTCTGTACAGCTTTATAACAATTTTAAAAAAGAAGGCACAGAAGGTGTGACACTGATCAAGATGCATAGTCTGCATCAATGGAAATGTTTAAATTGAAATTCATTTGTACAATGATTTGAAGATAATTAAAAAAGAAGGGAAAATAAAGAGAAGATATGAAATTGACTCAATATGGAAGTCCAAAAATAATTGTTGTGGCCGCTGTTTGTTATCAGACAAAATAACCATCTTTATAATAATGGCCTTCCAAAATGTAAAATTGAACATTAAACAATCTGAATACTCTGTAAAAAAATTAGAAAATTTAGATTTATACTTGCATAATTGTGTCTTCTGATTTATAGTCCATCCCTGTACAAGCTGACCTAATTTTTATGTATTTTATACTTATAAATGTTTACCTTTTCAAGTGTTAAATTGTTTATTTCAGGAGCCGGGCGCTGGTGGCTCACGCCTGTAATCCTAGCTACTCAGGAGGCTGAGATCTGAGGATCGTGGTTCAAAGCCAGCCCGGGCAGGAGAGACCGTGAGACTCCTATCTCCAATAAACCACCAGAAAACCGGAAGTGGCGCTGTAGCTCAAGTGGTAGAGCGCTCGCCTTGAGCTGAAGAGCTGAGGGACAGCGCCCAGGCCCAGAGTTCAAGCCCCACGACCGACAAAAAAAAAAAAAAAAAAAAAAAAAAAAAAAAAATTGTTTATTTCATCTTGATTATCAAGTGTTAGCAGTGATCAACTATTAAATGCAAACATATCTAGGAAACTATCATAAGTTACCCATAATTTCACTTTTCTTTTCTTTTTTTGTTTAAGCCATGGAAAGAATTTATCAGGTAGAATTACTACTTTATGGAAGTGATTATTTTTTCTGGATACAAAGACCAGTACTATAATGCCCCAGCTGTTTTTTCTTAATTCCCTAATCTTTTTTTCACTCACAAGGTTACTGGAATATAACTGGATTAATAAACATATCTGGTTCTAAAATGAAAAAATGTAGTTGAGATAAAGCAATGACTGGAAAAAAGTCTAGAGTGATGATACAAAAATGTCAAAAAGGAAGCCAAGAGACTAAGATCACTAAAGTTTACATAGGAATAAATGTGCATCAGAAATTATTATTTGTTATATTTTGGAAGATGTAAAGAAAGTCTTGTTCTTTTGTTTGTTTTTACTGCTTTGCTTGTGATCATGTTACAAATCCTGATATAGTCATTAACTATCTCCACCTTAATATCTGAAAGTCTCATAAAATCAACTCAAGTTTTGTTTTGTCTTGTGCCGTTCCTAGGGTTTGAACTAAGGGCCTGGGCACTGTTCCTGAGCTTTTTTGCTCAAGGCTAACACTCTACCCCTTGAGCTACAGCTCCACTTCCAGCTTTTTGGTGATTAATTGGAGATAAGAGTCTCATGGAAGCCCGATGCCAATGGCTCATACCTGTAATCCTAGCTACTCAGGAGACTGAGATCTGAGGATTGTGGTTCAAAGCCAGCCTGGGTAGGAAAGTCCATGAGACTCTTATCTCCAGTAAACTACTCAGAAAAAGCTAGAAGGAGCACTATGGCTCTAGTGGTAGGGCGCTAGCTTTGAGTACAAAGAGGCTCAGGGACAATGCCAACACCCAAAGTTCAAGCCCTAAGACCAGCAAAAAGAAAGTCAATGAGGGCTGAGAAGGTGGCTCAATGGTAGAATGTTTGCTTTGCATGCATGAGGCCCTGGGTTCGATTCCTCAGCACCACATAAGCAGAAAAAGCTGGAAGTGGTGCTATGGTTCAAATGGTAGAGCGCTAGCCTTGAGCTGAAGAGCTGAGGGACAGTACCCAGGCCCAGAGTTCAGGCCCCATGACCAAAAAAAAAAAAAAAAAAAAAAAAGAAAGTCTCAATGGACTTTCCTATCAAGGCTGACTTTGAACTGAGATCCTCATCTCTCAATTTTGTGAGTAGCTAGGATTACAGGTGTGAGTCACTGGTACCCAGCAGCAGGTTCTTCTGTATAAAAGGCATCTATGTTGTGAATGTAATGCATCATAAAGCTAAATTAAGTATCTTCCATACTTGTAGGAAGAGAGGTTAAAATGTTAGGTTGTATGTAGGTTTATATATATGTATACATATACATATATATAGTATGTATTGTAATATATGTATAAGTATATTATATGTCATACATTAGAATATATTATATAATCCTATAAGTATGTATGACACATATCAAAATAAGAATATTAATGCAAAAAGGCACATACATTTCTATCTAATTTATCTCCACATTTAAAATCAAAGTGAAGAAGCATTAAATACATACTTGGCATTCGTCAAGCTCTTTTCTAAGTATTTAATGTGTATTATTTTACTCTTTTCAATACAACAATGAGAGTTTCCATAATTATTTCTAATTACAGCTGAGGAAATAAAGACAGAGAAGAGTCAAGGAACTTGCTAAATGTCACCCAATAAGTCATGAAGGCAAATCAAATGCAGTCCTACTAGAGAGACTGTCTCCTTAATCTCTGCTCCTCTGATCCTACAAGTGACTGGTACAAATGTCACAGCAGCATGTAAGACCTTAGTAAGAAAATGCTTGCATTTTCCCCCCAGGGACAATGAGACAGCTGAGTGAAGGTAGTTCACTACTACATAGCTCTTGCCTTCCCTCTTTGACAAGCTCTGACCTTTGAGAAGGCCCGAGGCCTCTGAATAGTAAGGAAGAGATTTGTTCAAATTGCCTGTGATTGGACTCACAGACTGTTAAACATGGATGTGTGCCCAACATGAGCACACTCTGGGATAAGTTTAATTTTTAAATTACAATGTGAGCATTTAATTTTGTATTGGCTGATACACAGTAAATGAAGCAAGCAGATGCCAGCTGGTTTCCACAGAGACACAAAACTTGAAAGTCATGTCTTCCTCCCACTCGCTGAAGTATATAGGTGATCAGCCCTGACATGTCATTTGAATACATCCATCCTTGGAGGACACGTGAGGCAGGAAAGAGAGAGCAGTGTGGGAGCCAGGAAATGCTATGGAAATTTTCCATGAGGAGATATGGTCATTTCTGTGTTATGCTGTGATTTCAGCGTTTCTCATCCTGATCAATGAGGCATGGGGGAACTGAGTCCTGCCATCATATTGTATGGTACCTTACCTTACATAAGCCAGCCTTGGTGAAACAGACAGCTCTCTGTGCATTGTGATAATGTTGAGAGGTGGCAGGAACTGAGAAATTGAAAGGTCCTGCACTAAGAGATGTTATGCTTTTGAGAACATGACTAACAGTAGGAAACAAGAACTGGAAATTGTTTGTAAAAATTATATGCTGCCAGGCGCCTGTAAATCCTAGCTACTGAGGAGGCTGAGATCTGAGGATCACGGTTCAAAGCCAGCCCAGGCAGGAAAGTCCGTGGAACTCTTATCTCCAATAAAACACTAGAAAACCGGAAGTGGCGCTTTGGCTCAAGCGGTAGAGCACTCACCTTGAGCTGAAGAGCTGAGGGATAGTGCCCAAGCCCAGAGTTCAAACCCCACGACCGAAAAAAAAAAAAAAAAATATATATATATATGCTTATTTCTTCTGCAAAGAACACACAACTAACACATTCAAATCC
This sequence comes from Dipodomys merriami, assembly GCF_024711535.1. Classification (NCBI taxonomy): domain Eukaryota; kingdom Metazoa; phylum Chordata; class Mammalia; order Rodentia; family Heteromyidae; genus Dipodomys; species Dipodomys merriami. The sequence continues at coordinate 142,624,997 of NW_027202270.1, read as the reverse complement.
AAGTTTTACAGGTAAAATGTAGCAGAATTTGGTATGAAATGAAGAGCAAATGACAAAACGGTTCTGTTTAGAGGCCAGTAACACTCAGGGACCAGTTGTTTAGAACAAGGAATCAACCAGTGGCTTAGGAGGTCTTCCCTTTTACGTTCCAATTCTCAAATGACTGTTATAGATGATGGATACCTCTTCCCATGTTATAGTAAAAAATCTTAGGTAAGACGGCTTTCTATTTCAAGCATAAAAAAGAAAGTTATAGCTGGGTAGATCCAATGTTTCATTTCTGTTGTTTTTGTTATCGTTAAGTACGAGAACACTGAGAAATGTTGGAATTGATACTGGCACTTTAAAACTAAATTTTTAAATATAGGTGATGGAATTGCTTGTTACCTATGAAAAAGCCTGGGTTTCAGGACACAAAGTACTTATGACCCTAAGACTCACATGCTAACTGCTTTTGTTCTGTGTTTAAGTGCTGTCATCAGGAAAGGGTGGAGGTTTCATTCTCTGTGTGGACATCTAAATTACTTTCCCATAAGTGACTTTCTCATAAGTACAGGTCACAAGCAGCCATTTAATGATGCTGAGTGTGTGAGCCAACTATTGGTGATTTCTTGGCATGGATATCATTAGAAATCTGTTCCCATCTACCATAAGGGCAGATCTTATATGAGTGCAGAAAGAAGATTTTCAAAGCATTTAGGTTGCTGGCTTGTGAGTAAAAATGTTATTGGGAAAAGAAAATATGTGGTCGATTAAATACCTTCCTACTTAGGAAAGTTTGGTATTTCTCCAAGTTTTCAATTGTCATCAAGTTTCTTTGCTATCTTCACACCATTACTTTAGGCCATGAAAATGGTATTTCTGTGTATGTGTATAGATGTGGAAAGTGTGCTAACATTTACACCACATTCAGCTATTTTCTAGCATGGGATGATGATACAGACACTTGATTTGATTTAATTTGATTTTAAGTCAGTCTTGGAGCTTGAACCCAGGGCCTGGGCAATGCCCCTGAGCTTCTTTTGCTCAAGCCTAGCACTCTACCACTTGAGCCACAGCACCACTTCTAGCAGTTTCTATTTATGTGATACTGAGGAATGGAACCCAGCGCTTCATGTACTAGGCAAGCACTCTGTCACTAAGCCACATTCCCATCCCCCACACACTTGTTTTTCAGAGTTGCAACTATAACTCTAGCTTATGAGACTCGACTCCCAGCTCAGGCCTACCAATATCTGTCACTCAATGAGGAGTGAGACGTTTTCCTTCAGCTTTCTTCTTTCTATGAAAATCATAAGTACTTGTGAGATCCATACATGAAAAGCACTACAGGGGTCGCACAAAAAGAAGAGTCTCAAAAGGTAGCAGTTTTAGAAAGGCTTTACTTTAGTATAACAGGATAAAGCAAGGAGAAACACAAAAAGAAAACATTTCCTGCTCCCCACCCATTAAATAAGAATTAAGGACTCAATATGGCACCTTCTATCTGTAGATTTGGTACTTTCTAAGCAAGGAACAATATGGGTACATGTCTAATAACCACTAATCCTGTAAGATTTTTCTTTTTCTTTTAAAATTTTCTCGATCTATTTCACATGGCTATGACTTTATGGTTTTATTTTATACTATTCATTAGTCAAGAGGGATTAAATCTATCTTTTTTTCAATATTTATTAAAATTTTTTTATATTTCATTTTTATTGTGAACATACTGTACAGAGGGGTTACAATTACATGGGCAAGATAATGAGTACCTTTCTTTTTCTTTTTTTTTTTTTTTTTTGGGTCCGGTTGTGGGGCCTGAACTCTGGGCCTGGGCACTGTCCCTCAGCTCTTCAGCTCAAGGCTAGCGCTCTACCACTTGAGCCACAGTGCCACTTCCGGCTTTTTTCTTTTTGCTTATGTGGTGCTGAGGAATCGAACCCAGGGCCTTGAGCATGCAAGGCAAGCGCTCTACCACTGAGCCACCTTCCCAGCCCCAATGAGTACCTTTCTTATCAAGCATTGCAGCCTCCTCCTTTGTTTCCCCTTCACATCCCTTCCCAGCCTTCCCCCGCCCCCCTACCCAATCCCCCCCCCACCACCAAAGTTGTAAAGTTCGTTGTACTTCTCATTGTTGCATCGGGTCCACCTGTATCCTTAAACGACTTGTTTTTCCCCATCTCCTCCACAAATTATACCGACATCAAATATAGTGAAAGCAGGGGTTATACTGTGGGGGAGGGACATACAAAGCAACAAAGAAATAATCTTATAAATTAAATCTATCTTGTCAACTGATTTGTTTTAAATAATGACTCTTGGATGACTACTCTTTGTTGAGTTAATCGTTTCAGGTTGTGACCGGCTGCCAATAACAATATACCTTATTAAAGCTGACTTCGATTTGGTTAACTTTGTTGAAAAACTCTACCTTTGTTCACACAGGTGGTAGAAACTGCCCTGATAATGACCTAATACAGGGTGTACTTTAGAATTTAGCTTTTATATACTTTATTCTCAATAAATACTTACCTCGGTTGAGGTCATTGGAAGTGAGGTGTTTTATCAACTCTTAAATAGTTTTTATCCAACTACTGGAGATTGAAAAAAGTATCTCTGTGTTCACTAGGTCTGAGTTACAGTAATTATGTAAATAATACTATAAATAATCACACAGTATCTACTTCTCCTAAAGAGATAACTATTGACCCAAATAATGAGTATTATCCAGCTTAGACTGGACACATAACTAGAATTTCTACAATATAGGGGCTCCAAGTAAGCCAGAACTTCCAGTAATCAATGAAAAAATTTTAATCCTATATATTAAATAGGGCATTTTATGCCAAAAAAGTTTATTGCTTATCTGAAAGTTTGATTTTAACCAATTGCTAAATCTGGCAATCCTAAAATGAATGTGAAGTCTGTGTTCACATTATGATAAATAATAGAATTTATAACAAATGGTAGCCAAAAGGTAACTCTTAAAGTGGGAAACATAAATAAGCAATGAGGACTTCTGATGGTGTGGAAAACTAGTCAGCCTAAACTTCTGTCTTGAACCTATCATAGATAAAATAAGGTACGTTTTTCTTAGTATTGCTGAGCTGGCAAGACTGCAAGCAACCTTAGAAGCCAAAAATCAAAGGGAAAGTGACAATCTGAGTTGTAAGTTGGGCAGTTTTTTTTTTCCTCCAAGGACAACTAAATCCTAGTGACCTTGAGCTTCAGATCTGGCAGGCTGCGGGCATGGGGGGCAGGAGATGAAATCCAGGGCCCATAATTGGTAGAAAGCCCAATAGGAGCCACTTGCTGGTATCTTGAGCCTAAAAGGTTAAATCCTTAGTTTAAGAGTAAACATGACATACTTCACAAAATAATCATTGAAAAACAACAATAATAACTTGTCTGTTTCTAGCTGCATGCTGGAGAGAAAGGGCAAAAAATCTCCCCTTCCCTGAGAATTCACATTCACAAGCCAGTCTTTATGACAGTTTGTAGCAAAAAGTTAAACTACCTATATATCTTGAAAATCTCAGGTCAAAAATTAATTGCATCAAATCCTTAGCTGAAGCAAATACAACCCCTTGCAAAGGACACCTCTCTTTATCAGACATGGGGCTCAAGTCCATAATCACAGTAATGGGAAGTAGTAATCAGGAGGATTGTAGTTTGAGGCCTGGTGGGTTATGCCCATAATCCCAGTAATTTGGGAGGCAATGATCACGAGGATTGTAGTTTGAGGCCAGCTTGGGCAAAAAGGTAGTGAAATCTTCGTCTCAACCTCTTAGCTGAGTGTAGTAATACATGCTTGTGGTCTCATCTAGGTTGGAAGGCATAAGTAGGAGCGCTATAGTTGAGTTGGACCAGGCATAAACATGAAATAATATACAAAAAATAGCTAAATAGCTTGATGCTGGTAGTTGACACCTCCAGCTACTCAGGAAGCTGAGAGCTGAGAATCCCAGTTCACAGCTAGCCTGGGCAGGAAAGTCCATGAGACTTTTACCTTCAATTAATCAACTAAAAAGCTAGAAGTGAGTTGTGGCTTAAGTGGTAGAGAACTAGCCTTGAGCATAAAAACACAGGGAAGTATCCAGGCCCTGAGTTCAAGCTGCAGGACCAACATTAAAAAAGACAAAAACTAAAGAAAAAAGGATGGCAGTGTGTCTCAAGTGGTACAGAAACTGCTCAGCAAGCACAAGGCTCTGAGTTCAAACCCTAGTGTCTTCATTCAAAAGCTAACCAAACAACCTTTTTAATCCAAATCTGAGCAAATTGTCTATTGAAAAGATCATTACAAATATAAATTTGTGAAACAAATAGTATCCCCCAAAACACAAAGGGACCAAAGTATCATGTCAGGAGCCAACATAAACAATAGGCTATATCATTGGATTTATAAGTACTGTATGACTGATATTACCAGATATAATTTTATTCTATTCTTTTTGTGTATGTGTGTGTCAGAGCCTGTGCACTGTCTCTGAGCTTTGTTTGCTCAAGACTAGCACTCTGCCATTTGAGCCAGGACTCCACTTCTGGCTTTTTGGTGGTTAATTGGAGATAAGAGTTTCATGGGGTTGGCTTGGAACCACAATCCTTAGCTTTCTACCTCCTGAGTAGCAGGTATTGCAAGTGTGAGGCACTGGTGTAGCAGGTATTGCAAGTGTGAGGCACTGGTGTTTGGCTTCTATTTTTTTCACTTTCTCTTCTCTTTTTGTGTGTATATATATTGGCACTGGGGCTTGAACTCAGAGTGTCACACTCTCACTTGGCTTTTGAGATCAAAGCTAGTGCTCTGCCACTCGAGCTATATCTCTACTTCCAGCCTTTTGCTAGTTTTAGACAAAAGCATCTCACAGATTCTTCTGCGTGGACTGGCTTTGAACCATGACCCTCAGATCTCAGGTAGCTAGGATTACAGATGAGCCACCAACACCTGGCTATATTTATCATTCTTTATACTCGACTGTATAGTATTTCAAATATACCTCAGTAATATCTTATAATTTAAACTTGGATCCAAAAGTATAGTCTTTCCTCCGCAAAGAAAAAGCGATTCCATAGCATGACAGCCAGTGATGAGGACCTGGAGGGCCCTGGAGATGTCCAGGATAGAGGCGATGGAATCAGTGGCTGTGGAGACAGCAGGATTGGGGAGGTCATACTAGGTGGGAAGTGGTGACAGTTGGTCATGGGATGTGGGAGAGAGGCAACCAAATAACTCCCATTGTCTGGCTTGCTTTACTGAGTGGGTGGCGGGCCCAATCTCAGAGAAAGGGAATGTAGGAGAAGCAACAGGTCTGACTGGGGTGTGGTGCAACAGTTCAGTTTCAGACATGTGCAGTCTGAGATCCTTCAGGAAGAAATGCTCACTACACAACCCAATATTCAGGCTTGGAGTTGAAGATGAGGGATGGAAATATTAAATTTGGGTATCAATAGCATTTGGGAGAAGCCATGATACTAAATGAGGTTGTTTTGTTTTAGAAATAAATACAGATAGATACTGTGGATAATCATTAAAATACATTCTAATGGGAGAAGAGCTCAGGTGTGGAAAGGATCACATCCAAGTAAAATATTAATCCTGACTTTTGTTTTTTGCATTTGAGACTTTTACAAAGAGTAAGCTACTTCCAAAATATTAGATGTCTATGATCTGGAATGTATTGCCCTAACTACTAATGTCAGATCTCTCTTAGAAAACCAGGCTGCTGTTGATAACCCAGGAAATGCTCAGATCCACCTATTAATGAGATGCAGTTTCTAGACAGGTTCAGTCAGGCTTGGGAGAGAGGCCTGGGCATCCTAATTTTGAAGAGCTCAGGTTGCTAACTGGCCAGGCACAGGACCACAGCTGTCATTTGGCTTCACCGAACCATCTGCTTCTGCCTCACTATTGTGCTCTACTGAGACTGCACTTAAGTTACTTGTTTGTCTCAATGGAGATAAGTATAGTATCCCCATAGGGGTAGTTGTAAGGATTATGTGAATTAGTTTATGTCAAGTACTTATAAGAGTATCTTGTATTCTAGTGTAAGTGTTCATTGAAAGTGAGTTACTATAACGTGTTAATAAGGATAACAGACATTAATAAGAATAGAAATGGTGCTCACAAGGGTCCCGGAGTTACCATTTCTGCCACTGCTTTTACTAACTAAATTATTCTAATGATGTGTCTGTGTATGTGTGTGTGCACCAAACTGGGACTTAAACTTAGGATCTCTAGTGTTCACTTGGCTTTTTCACTCAAGTCTAGAGCTCTACCACTTGATGCATACCTCCATCTAATTCTAGCTTTTTGGTGGTTAATTAGAGATAAGTGTCATGACTTTCCTGCCCAGGCTATCTTCTAACTAAGATCCTCAGATTTCAGCCTCCTGAATAGCTAACATTACAGGAATGAGCCATCGTAGTGCAGCTTTCTAATAAGTATTTTTTTAGTTTTTTAAAATTCATATACATATATGGGTGGGATTACATTGTAAGATTTCTACTCATATATACAATGTATTCTAATCAATCTCATCCCCTCTATCACTCTTCCTTTCCCCCCCCTTTCCTCTTTTCCTAAAACAATTTTAATAGGTTTTATTGCTCTATTTGCAGACATGCAAACTATCTACAATGATCATCTTTATTCACCCTTCTTGTTAGCCTAACCCAGTCCCCCTAATCTCTCCCCCAACAGAGCCTCTTCTTCTTTCCCCATCTCATGATATTTGTGTATGTGCACAGGTGCATAGATGCATGTATGTGTGTCTGTGTATCTGTATTCTAGTACCAAGCTTGAACTCAACTCCTGCTTTTGCTCAGCTTTCTTGCTTGCAGCTAGCATTCTACCACACAAGTTACACCTTCAAGCCAGAATTTTGATAGTTAATTGGGGATAGAATCTCACAGACTTTTCTGCCTGGGTTGGCTTTGAACCTTGATCCTCCTGAGTAACAAAGAGTACAGGTATGAATCACCAGTGCCCAGCTAATGATATTTTAAAAAGAATAAAATTCTTTGTCCAGATTGTCACTTCAGTCTTCCCAGCCTTCCTTTACTCTTGTATTCTTTGCCACAGGGCATTTATCCTGTAGCTACTGGAGATAGCCGGTTATATGCCTTAAATGACTTGTGACAATTTTGGCATTCAGTAAGGGGTAAATTCTTATTAAAATAACTCTCTAAGTGTGTCAACAAACCTGACCATACCCAGAATTTCTGGTAGTTTCAGAGACAATATTGCCATAGTTAAGAAACTTGTTCTTAGCAAAGTCATTTTGTTGGACTTCAGGTCTATGCATGCCCTGAAGATTTACTTCTGTGGATTTTCTGAGTTCCAAATGTCATATTACACCCAGCTCTTTGAAGTTCAAATTCCCTGAATTGCTGTAATGCACACAGATTATTACCTAAACAGACTCATAAAAAATAAAAGAACAAATCTAGCCAACTTTATAATAACCTCACACTAGCCATGTATGTGGGGTGTTTTATGAAGATTGTGTTGGCTCATTTTGATAGTTAGCATTTCTTTCTGTAGAAAGTAAATCAGAGCTGGGCACTGGTGGCTCACACCTATAATCCTAGCTGCTCAGGAGGCTGAGATCTGAGGATCGTGTTTCCTGCTTTGAAGCCAGGAAAGTTCCTGTGAGAATCTTTTTTTTTTTTTTTTTTTTTTTGGGTCCGGTCGTGGGGCCTGAACTCTGGGCCTGGGCGCTGCCCCTCAGCTCTTCAGCTCAAGGCTAGCATTCTACTACTTGAGCCACAGCTCCACTTCCGGCTTTTTTCTTATGTGGTGCTGAGGAATGGAACCCAGGGCCTGGAGCATGAGAGGCAAGTGCTCTACCACTGAGCCACCTTCCCAGCCCATCCTGTGAGACTCTTATCTCCAGTCAATCACTCAAAAACCAGAAGTGGAGCTGTGACTTAAAGTGATAGAGGGCTATTTTGAGCAGAAGAGCTCAGGGACTATGCACAGGCCCTCAGTTCAAGTCCCAAGACTGATAAAAAAAATTCAATCTGTACTCCTAATTTGATGCTAGTAATTCTAACGTTTTTACCTACCAAGTTGTTAATTATTTCTAAAGTATTACTAAAGCACAGTTATAGAGCTAAGCGAAAACTGCCAAGCGCAGGAGGCTGTGAAATGATGCAACATTCAAATTTCAACTCTTAGAAACAAAACCAAACCTCAACCCAGCTATTCATTAGGGAAAATACAAGTTAGAGCCTTGAGGAAATACCACTGTATCCTTGCTAGAATGGCTAAAATCAGAAAACCTGACAATCTAATTTTTTTAAATTTACTTTATTGTTATTATAGAGGGGATATACAGAGGGATTACATTTACATGAGTCAGGTGATTTTTTTGTACATTGTGACAATCTAATTATTGACAAAGATATAGAGGAAGCAGAAATCTTGTATTGCTGGTAGAACCATTTTGAAAACAGCTTGACAGGTTTTGGAGGTGGTTTTTCACATTTTTGCCAGTACTGGGGTTTGAACTCAGGCCATTGTGCTTAACCTGCTGGTATTCTTCCACTTGAGCCACACTCAAGATGCTTATTTTGGAGATGGAATCTCATGGACTTTTCTGCTCAGGCTAGCTTTAAATCTTAATCTTCAGGTCTCGGTCTCATGAGTAGCTGGAATTACAAGTGTGAACCAATCAGTACTTGGCTTGATAATTTTATACAAAGCTCAACATAAACTCTTATTTGACCCAAAAATCTCACTTTTGCTTACCCAAGAGAAATGAAAATTTATGTTCCCACCAAAATACTTATTTATAGCATGTATATATACATATACATACATGTAAATATGTATATATATGTATACATATATATATATATAATTATCCCAAGCTAGAACTACCCAGATGGCTTTTAATGGATGAATAAATAAATGATCTGTGGCATATCCAAGTGGAAGACTGACTAGTACCCTCCCCGCATCCCAGGCACCACAAGATACCCATGTACTCATACTGGGAGCCTCGGAATGTTTCCCTATATGACAACAAAGAAAAATACTCCAACAGTTATTAAGCATCTTGAGATGAAGAAAGGCATGTGTATCCTTATTAGAGAAACAGATTCAAAACAGAACTAAAAGGAAGCACTGACCACAGAGGCAGAGAGTAGAGTGATGTAGCCACAAGCTAAGGAGTATATGAGGCTACCAGGAGATGGAAAAGGCAAGCAGTAGATTAACCTTGAAAGCCTCCAAAGACTTTGTCAACACATTGATTTTGGCCTAATTAAGACTGATATTGGACTTGTGGCCTCCAGAACTGTACAAGAGAAACAAATATTCCCTTATTTTAAGGCACCAGATTCATGGTAATCTGTCATATTAACCAGATAAGCTAATAACCCACATAGACAGAAGAATACTACTCAGTGATCAAAAAGGATGAGAATCAGTATACATAACACTATGAATGTATCTCAAATACACTGTGCTCCGTGGGCGAATCCAGACTCCAGACTCACAAGGTTATAGGTTGTATAATTTCATTTGTATGGCCTTCTAGAAAAGACAAAACAAGGACAGAGATCAGATCACTTAGTGGACAAAGGTTGGCATTGATTCCGGAAGGACCAATCTCAAGAATTTGTGAAGGATTTAGAGAAGAGAGAACTATTCTGAATCTTGCTCATCATGGTGGTTTGTACATGATTTGACAAAAGTCATAAAAGTATATACTCAGGAGAGTAAAATGTTATTGTTATGTACATTTAAAAATAAAATATTAAAAATAGCATAAGCTTTAGCAGCCAGGAAAAATATGGAAGTGTTAAACTTCAAAGGTCACATAACACAAGTCCCTGGCCCAAAGAGGCCATGGTTTTCAGCTCAGACTTGAGGCCACCAGAGAAGTTAACCCTTTGTCAGCTGATAACATTATAACCCTGAAGAGCAAAGCTGAGAACATTTTTTTTGTGGGACACTGCAGAGAGAATACAAATACCTCAGACTGGAAAGAAGGGAGGAAGAGAGAGAGGAAGGGAAGGATGAAAGAGAGAAGAGGGGAGGGGGAGAAAAGAGAAGATAAGAGAGAAAAGGAGAAGAGGGAAAGGGAGGAGAGAGGAGGATGTGATGGGAGGAGAGAGGAAAAAAGGAGAGTATCATTTCTGGAGCACCTGTTAAGGCAGGCCTGAATTAGTATGATATATTGAGGAGAATAAGCTTCTTCAAAATCTGTCCTTAAGAGTTTTGGTACCAGGGATTGAACTCAGGGCTTGAGTGCTGTCCTTAAGCTTCTTTTGCTCAAGCGAGCTGTGCCTGAACTTCTCTTTTTCTATTACTTGAATCACACTTCCATGTCTGGTGGTTAATTGAAGACAGGAACCTCATGGACTTTCCTTCACTGGGCTGGCTACAAACTGTGATCCTCAGATCTTAGCCTCCTGAGTAGCTGGGATTGCAGCTGTGAACCAGTGGTGCTCAGCCAGGATAAAATTTAAATAACCCCAGATTGAGAATTCTGCAGAAGGCCCTGGGTTCGAGAAAGGGATCTTGTGAGAGCTTTCCCTCTGAGTGGAAGTGGGGTTTCCCTGCAACAGTGGTCATTGAAGGTGTATAGCATTCTCCTTCCAGGTGCCAATTCCTCCATTGGCTATGAGTCTTGGTTGTGCTCACCAGGCAACAAGTTGAGTGAAGTCTGGTCTTGTTGCCCTACAGGGTTGTTAAGAAGAAGCAGGTTAAGCATCAGAAAATGATGTAAAAATGATCATTGAGTGTCCAAATATTGTAAATATTTGAAAGTATTGAGTGACAGGTTGAGGAGAGTTCTGCTTTCGGCAAGAGTTTGATGTCCCCTGATGGCAGTTCATACACAGAGGTCTTCTTGGGGACAATTTGAAGTCCTTCTGGGACAGAAGCAGGAATCTGTAGGCCAGTTGATACTTATCTTGATGGCCTAATACAGAGAGATTGGACAGGAATGTATCATGGGCCCAGGGACCTCCTCACACCTCTGCACTTCTTAAGATTGGCCCAGTCCTCATCTTCACAGTCCTCTGGAAAAGACAAGACTTTTAGCAGGCTCCTATTTGTGGATCGGGCAAGATAGATAATGGAACCCAATGAAAAATTGTGTTATGCTTGAAGTGATCGCATTACAGGATGTGCTTGTATTCTGAGGTATTTAGATTTTTTTTTTTAATTCCAAAACCTGTATCTCAAGTTGGGCATAGTGGCACAGGCCTGCAATCCCAGTAATCAGGAAGCTGAAGTGGGAGGATTGTGAATTCTAGGCCATTTTTAGCTCTATAGTAAGACCTTGTCTCAAAAATAAATGAGTAAAATCACACAAAACCTCTATTTTGGGATTCATTATATTTGACAGCAAGTTGAAAGCAGATTGATTGATTGTGAAGTCACTCTGAGGAGAAAGTTGTCATCTTCAACTGTGGTGCTGAGTCCCAGACTCATTTATCAATTGAATTGTAGTTGGATTTGGCCAATGAGAAGCTGTGGGAGACAGAAGATGTGCACTGACTCATCCCAAACTGGTAGATTCATTCTAATCTCTTGAGCCCTTAAGTAAAGAGCTTCCATGGGCTAGGAGCATGGCTCAAGTGGTAGATCTCCTGCCTTGGGATCATGAGGGCCTGAGTTCAAATCCTAGTAATCTACCTAACGATAGATAGGTAGACAGATACATATATAATGTAATATTATATATATATATATATATATGCAGAAGGGGGAATCTGAGAGATCTGAGCCATGGCTAACTTTGAAAATAGAGTAGGAGAGCCATGGGCTAGCCTCTAGAATCCATTTTGTTGGTATCAATTTGATTCTGGCATGGTGCTAAATTCTGCCAGCAATGAGCTTGAGAACAGACTCATCCTAAGAGTCTCCAGAACAAGAATGTAGCTCAGACAGCACCTTGCTTTGACTTTTTGAGACTGTAAGTGAAGAACCCAGCGGAGCCACGTGGCACTTGCACGTCTCTCCTATGGACAGCAGTTCCTGAGGTTCGGTAATATCAGTTTTCCCTGTTGTCCCTCCAACCTGAGGATCCTAAGAGCTCCCTGTTAGACATGTTGCTAATGGCTGGGATTCCTACCATTCATCAAGAGTCATCTCAGTCTCTTCTAACTCCCAGGATAGTAATTCAGTGTAGAAAATCCCCTCTACCTTAAATCATGTGAGTGAGCTCAACACCCTGATTTGACTCTACATGATGAATATAAGATAATACAAACCTTGCGGTGTCTTGGTAAATTGGAAAAGGAATCAATCATCCATTCAGCAAACATCTGTTGAGCCTCTATATCACACTGGTGATAGACAAGGAAGACAAGGTCTTTGTCTTAAATGAGATTCACATTCCAATCTAGCATGCAGTATTTTAATTAGTAGTTAAAACAATTACAAAAGGGAAGAACAGGGACCTATGAGGACATAAAGCAGAGAGTTCTTAAACTGACCTAGGAATAAGGGAAGGCCATAGGGACTGTATGTACAGTTAAGTTCTTAAACTGACCTAGGAATAAGGGAAGGCCATAAAGACTGTATGTAGGGTTAACCACATCATGCAAAAATGTAAGTAGTAAGGCTAGGAAAAGGGAAGGGTTTGTTGGAAAATAAGAGCAAAAGGAGCCTGTTTTATCCTGCTTGAAATTCTAATTGTTTCATTAAAAAGTGTTTCCCTAGGTTCTGAATCTCATGCAAATCTCCAGGGGTAAGTCTGAATAAATACAAGGAGTTGGCTGGGCTACATTAAGTTCATAGGCTTAAACAGTGTCTGGGTTTTGTCCATCGAGAAGCAATGATCAAGGAAAAGTTAAGAGCACCTTCAAGGATTCTGCAGTTACGCTGGATTGCCTAATCCAGCGCCTGTCCCCATTGCTTCCCACCTGCCCACCAGAGGCTCCTGCACAGGCTTGTTCCCATCTCAGAGTAGCTGCGGCAGGCCTGCAGCACAGGTGTGGTCAAGCACACTTGAGAAGGACTTTCTAGAGGAGCGTCTTCTTTTCCAGGTAAAAAAGCCAGTCCTGATTTACATGGCTGTCCTTCCCCTTCCTGCCCCAAACTGGATAGCTTACCTGACATGGTCATCTTGTGGTCAAGTAGCAGCAAAGGTAAATACCTTCATGGTAAAGTGTGGAAGGGCCTTTCCTAAGTCCTGCTACTCCTTAGAAGTCTTAAACTAACACACGGCTGTCTAAATTATCTGTATACATTAAAAAGAAGACAGAACTTTTTCTCTTATTGTACCTGTCAATTTAAAATAAATGACAATACAAATGAGGTTCTGAGGGCAGACTACTGCCTCAAAAACTACAGAAATAGACATACAGACTGACAACTTAGCCTAGAAGAAACCTCTGTAGGAGTCAGTTCCAGTGAGGATTGATTGTTGGATTGATAAACTAATGGAAACGCAGTGACTCTTCTGAGAGCTCAAAATGCCAGGGAACCAGTTACAGAGATCTTTCCATCTGCCTGAGAGTTTGACCTCCAGTTACTGTACCAAGCTCTTGTGATAAGTATTAGAAAAAATTCCCTTGTCCCCCTGTCAGGGGAGAGAGAAAAGGAGCCCTTTTGAACTACATCCAGGGGATTTTCTTCTTAGCAGGATCTGTCTCAGGAGAAGTGGTACCAGAATTTAGCTAGGTAGAGAAGGGAAATGTATTCTCCAGGTTCTCTGACTTTTCTGTCCACCTACAGGGTGAGGGAAACTGAGAAGCACAGGAAAGCTCATGATCCAGGGGGTCTGGCTCATCAAAGGACTGACACTTGCTTTTGTGTTGTAATGTTCTGTTCCCATCTCTTCCCCCACTATACCACTGACACCTGTTTTGTTTGCAGTTTCTTTACCAGTGGTGAATCATGTCTATGTATTTGTAAATGCCAGTCCTGCTACAAGTAGTACCATTTAAAGAGACTAGACAAACATCAGAACCACATTGAGCTATAGCAGGGTTGTTAGAATTACCAGACCAGCATAATTAATATGCTCAGAGCTTCAATGGTAAAAGTAGATTGCAAGAATAAGTGAATAATGTATGCAGAGATAGGAATTCTTTAAAAATGAGAAAGAATTGCTAGAGATCAAAGACAATGTAACTGAAATGGAAAGTGTCTCAGATGGACTCATGAGGAGATGGGACATGGTGGAAGAAAGAATGGTCAAGATTGAGGCTAACACAATGGAAGCTTTTAACAGAATAAATAAAGGCTGGGAAAGGGGAGAAAAGATTAACCAAGAATGAAAGGTATAACATACACATACTAGGACTATTAGAAGGAGAAGAAAAATCATATTAGCAATAATGACTGAGAACATCTGAAATTAGTATTGGACACTAAGCAACAAATCAGAAAACATCAAACAACATAAAAGTCAAAGGAAAACAAATACAAATATCTTCCTCAAAACACAAAATCCACAGGCCTGTAACTAGACATATATTCAAGTTTCCAACAAAGATAAAGAAAAAATCTTAAAAGAAGAGAGAAGCAAAGATGATTATATATAACTTCTCGGAAGCCATGCAAATTGAGAAGAGAGTGAAATATTTTAAATGATTGAGAGTCAACAGAATCAAACTAGTCAAAACAATATAGCAATGGCAAGTATATAGACAGAGAGATCACAAATAGATCAAATAATTTAACTTAAATATGGGCAAAGACATCTTACCAATGAATATACACAGATGGAACATATGAAAGATATTCAACATTGCATGTCATTGGGAATTGCAAAGTAGGATGATAAGAGATTATACAATTGGCTGGGCACTGGTGGCTCACTCCTGTAATCCTAGCTTCTCAGGAAGCTGAGATCTGAGGGTCGTGGTTCAAAGCCAGCCTGGGCAGGAATGTTCATGAGACTCTTATCTCCAATAAAACCACTAGAAAACCAGAAGTGGCACTGTGGCGCAAGTGGTAGAGCGCTTGCTTTGAGCTGAAGAGCCCAGGGACAGCGCCCAAGCCCAGAGTTCAAACCCCATGAATGACCAAAAAAAAGATATACAACTGTTAAAAATGACCAAATTCCAAAATATTGACACCACCAATGCTGGCAAGTTTGTGGAATAGCAGGAACTTTCATTTATTGCAGTAGAGGATGCAAAATGGTCTAACCACTTTGGAAGTTAGTCTAGCAGTTGTTTACAAAACTAAACATACTTTTTACCATATGATCTGGCATTCGCAGGTCCTTATGAATTATTTATTTTTGAAATTTCTCCCTTAATAACACAAAGTAAATATCACATATTTATCCAGATGAGCTAAAAACGTATAGACAGAAGCCTGTACACAGATAATTATAGTATTTATATTCATAATTTCCAAAACTCAGATATAACTAAAATTATCCTTCAGTAGGGGAGTGGGTCTGCAGTCCATCCCAACAATGGAATACTATTCAGCACTACAAAGAAATGAGCTAGGTCATAGACTGTTGACTTACACACCTGCAATCTCTAGCTACTCTGGACACAGATCCAGAGACTCTTGGCTGAAACCCACTCCAAACAGAAAAGTCTGTGAGACTCTTCCTCCAATTAACCAGCAAAAAGCCAGATGTGGCTCAAGTAGTAGAGCACCAACTGTGTACAAAGAAGTTGAGCAGGTATGAGGCCCTACTTCAAGCCCTGGTGTAGGCAAAATTAAATGGATTAACTAAAAAAATTAAAATATTTTTAAAATAGAAAAGTGCTATTAAGCTATGAAAAGACATGGAGGAAACGAATTCATATTGTTAAGTGATAGAAATCAATCTGAACAGGCTACCTACTGTGATTTCAAGTAGGTAGCATTCTTGAAAAAGCAAAATTAGGGAGACAGTAAAAAAGACCAGTGCTTTCTAAGGGTTGTGGGGAGAGAGGGATGAATAGGCAGAGTACAGAGGATTATAGTAAAATAGTGAACAATAGTGAAACTATTGTTGATGATTGTACAACTTGTAAATTTGTCAAAACCTTTAGAATGAACGTGAGTGAGCCCTAATTCTAACAATGGACTTTGAGCAACAATGATATATTAATGAAGGTTCATTGATTTTAACAAATGTACTATTTATTGTTATTATTATTGAAAGAGTCCCACTATGTAGCTTGGCTCTCAATTCTTAGCCTTCCTCATGCACTACATGTCTGGCTTATAAGAACCATTTTGGGTTGGATCTGGTGGCTCATGCTTGTAATACTAGCTACTCAGGAAGTTGAGATTTGAAGATCATGGCTCAAAGCTAGTCCAGGTAAGAAAAGTCTGCAAAGCTCTTATTTCCAATTAACTATCAAAAAGCTAAACGTGGAGGTATAGTTCATGTGGTAGAGTGCTAGCCTTGAGCAAAAAAGCTCAGGGACAGTGCCCAGGCCCTCAGTTCAAGTTCTAAGACTGACACAAAAAGGAAGGGAGGAAGGAAGAAAGGAAAAAGAAAAGAAAATAGAAAAAATACAAAAGGGAAAAGGAAAGGAAGGAAGAAAGAAAGGAAGAAAGAGAGAAAGAGAAAGGAAGGAAGAAAAAGAAAAGAACCATTTTGGTATAAGATGCTGAAAATCAGGAAGACTGTATATGGACGGGGATAGTGGGTATGTGGGAACTCTGCACTTACACTCAATTTTTCTGTGCCCTCAAAAGCTTCTCTGAAAAATAGTTTTTTAACTTTAAAAATTCCAAATGCTATTTTAGTGGCAAGCCAGTGTAGGAAGTGATGTTTTCACCCATCATTGAAAACCCAGGCCAAGCTATATGAGTTTTCAGGGATCCACAGTGGGAGCTGACCTTATTGGACTTGTATACCAAATCAGGTGTCTAGTGTAGTATCTTTTTCATGCACTATTGAGAAATGTACAGAGTAAAAAAAAAATACTTTTCTTGCTACAATAAATAATGTACCCAGTTGTTGATCTAACAATTAAAATTCATATAATTTAAGATGAGAAAATATTTATTTAAAGAAAATATTTATTTAAAGACGTTCAAGCTGGGCATTGTGGCAACTGCCTCTAATCCCAGCATCATGGAGGCCAAAGCAAGGAGATCATGAGTTTGAGGCCAGCCTCAAGGCTGGCTACATAAGTTATCATTGTCTCAAAAATAAATACAAATGAAGATGTTTACCTCAGTGTTTGGCATAGCAATTTTTTAAAAAAAGGAGTTATATAGAAAAGTTATGTAAAACCAAATGCATTCACTATTCCACAGTGAAGAATATTAGTGGGTACCTATTTTTTTCTCATGCAAAAATGTTCATACCATGCTATTGCAGCAAAATAGCAAGTTTTAAAACCTGCTAGGTGCATGCAGTTGACTCATACTTGTTATCTTAGTTATTTAGGAGGCTGGGATCTAGAGTACTGCAGTTCAAAGCTAGCCAGGTCAGAGACTCTGACTCCAATTAACCAGCAAACAATCAGGATGGAGGTGTGGCTCAAGTGGTAGAGTATGGTGACCTCTAGCACTGTAAGCTAAAAGCGAGAACGCAGAGTTAACAGGAGACCTTGAGTTTAAGGGTTGGTATTAGTACAAAAATAACATGAAACAAAAATATTCCCCCCCCCACAAAAAGCATACACATCTTTGCATACTGTCATGTAGCAGTCCTAGATACTAGGATTTAGAATATTTGCTAGTTCCCAGTGTATTGCCTCTTAGCTCCACATTTATGCTTCATTGTTTGCTTTACAAAGAGCCAAACTCTTTATATGTTTGCTTTTGCCAGTTGGCACATGTATTGAAATTTATCAGTGCAGGGATCTGGAGTTGCACTGTAAAAGGAGGGGTTTCTTCCTGGACAAATATGCTGTCTTGGCAGGAGGCTCCTGTGATCAGAAGCTTGCTCAACACTCTTGACCTGTCAGTTGGTTTTCTAGCAGAATGCCCCTATGATCCACCCTGGGACAGCTTTCTCTAGCATCTTGAGAACAGATGTAAGCAAGTTTTGACAGCACAGTGGCACAGCCACTTCTCTGCCAGCTGTTAAGGTGTGATAGCTGCTTCAACAGGGTCTGGCCCTGTGCCCTATGGGATATGAGGATTCTTACTTGAGTTATATGGCTGTTCCTTCTACCTGCTATTCGTATGGGGTTTTAAAGATTTTCTTTATCTACTAATTGACTCTGACTTTCTGTTCTTCTGTTATAGTGTATTTTTTTTCTGGCACTGGGGCTTGAACTTAGAACTTCCTGGCTTCTGGCTTGCTTGGTTTGCTTGCTTAGCTGGTACTTTACCAACTTGAAGCATGCCTGCAGCCTGGTTGTTTACTGGTTAATGGGAGGAGTCTCCTGGACTTTTCTGCCAGGGCTGGTCTTGAGCCTCAATGTTCCAGATCTCTTCCTGCTGAGTATAGGATTACAGGTGTGAGCCACCTGTGCCTGGAAAGTTAGCACTCTTTATATTAAACTCTTCTTGCTCAACACAAAGCAGAACAAAACACTTAGACAAAAAAAATCTTAAGGGCTGGGAAGGTAGCTCAGTGGTAGAGTGCTTGGCTCATATACCTGAGGCCCTGGGTTTGATTCCTCAGCACCACATAAGCAGAAAAAGCCAGAAGTGGCGCTGTGGCTCAAGTGGTAGAGCGCTAGCCTTGAGCTGGAAGGTCTGAGGGACAGAGCCCAGGCCCAGAGTTCAGGCCCCATGACTGACCAAAAAAAAAAAAAAAAATCTTAAAACCCTGCTTTCCTCATGCAACTTCCATTTATAATTTGGTGTCTAAATTTACTTTGAATCTATTTTGCTGTGTGATTGTGTGTGTGGATTTGTTGTGTATACATATGCAGATAATACCACATTATATATTTATATACACACACATATACATAAATACACACACACAAGAAAATCACGCAGATTGTTTAGGGAGTTTTTCAATACTTTGAGTGCTTACATAGCATTTCACACGGGACATATACTTTGAATAGTTAAAACCCATCCCACCCCACCTTGGTTTGGGTCACTTAGGTTATTTCCAATGGTATGCTGTTATAAACAGTGCTCCACAGAACCTCTAAGTATCTGATAGCTTGTGCTTACTCCTCCACATTCCTTTTCTATTCTTCTCCCTAGAGCTCCACTCTAGGGATTATATTCACATCGACTTCAGCGCATAGCAAGTGAGAGGGAAGGACAAGGGTGTCAGCGTCTTAGTCCTGGGTTTTCCCCTGTGAGGTCTCCAAGAGATGGATGTGGTCCTACACTGAAGGATTTTGTTCTCAAGGTGGCTACTTCTACATAGTTCTCTATCCTCCTCTGTATACAGGAATAATTCTGGAGCTTTCACCCAAGAATTAGTGCATATTAGACAAATGCTCTACCACTGGTCTTCACCATTACTCTATCTTTTCCCTTTCTTCTGGGCCTAAAGAAGGGTGGTAACAGCTCAGCTATGGCTGCTAGTACCCCTGTGGGTATCCTCCTTGCCATTTTCCCACAACTCCTCTACACCTTTGTGAACAATGCACTTGAATTATCCTATTAGAATGTGACCGTTTCTCTCTGACTGATAGAGCTTTTGTATATTAGTGCTTATATGTATTTTAATTATCTTCAAATAAATTCATAGATGGAGAATTTGCCAAGACATTGGCAAGCATTTACTTATTTAATTAATTAATTTAGGTGAGTCCTGGAGCTTGAATTCAGGACCTGGGCACTGTCCTTGAGCTTTTTTGCTCTACCACTTGAGCCACAGAGCCACTTCCAGTAAGAGAGAAAGACTCTCAACATGATTTGTGTGTGTGTATTTGTGTGTGTGTGTGAGTACCAGTACTGGGGTTGGGTTCTCTCCCTTAGTTTTTTTGCTGGCAATCTATTACTTGAGCCATACCTCCACTTCTGGCTTTTTGTGGTTAACTGCAGATAAGAGTCTCACAGACATTCCTGCTTGGGCTGGCTTTGAACTGTGATTCTCAGATCTCAGCCTCCTGAGTAGCTCGGATTACAGACATGAGCCTCCAAAGCCCGGTTGAATAGGCATCTTTTAAAAATGTATGATGCATATTTTGGCATTTATTTTAGATGGAGTGTCTATTATCTTGACTTTATAGAGAATTTCCCTATACAGAATGGATAATCCAACCAGATGAGAATATATGTAAAGATTTAATGTGGAGGGGTTGGAGGTGTGGCTTAGGTGTTAGAATAACAACAAATGAGCAAATAGTGTCAGGTAATGAGTTCCAGTCTCAGTCTGGGACAGGAAAAGGATTTATTGTGGAGAAAGAAATTGAGAAAAAATAGAACCCACCATTTACTTTGATCCTTATTAAAGCTCTAGGGTCCTCCAAATGTCTGGGCTTTTAAACCAACTTATTTTGTAAAGGAGAACTATTATTACTAGTAAGATGCATTAGAAAGTGGACGAAAGTGACAAAAAATCCAGTCAGCTGAGGCTGCTTTCTAGAGCAGAATAAATCAGCCTTCTACACGTCAGCTGTGATCTGGGCTTTCTGACTTATCAACCATCAAAGTCCTAATGCAAGCAGCCACATCCTTAAATTTGTTTTCCCTTTTTGATTGAATGCATACTCACTTGATGGTGATTTCTGCATATGAACTTTCTTTTTGAGATGATACGATACTTAACATAGCTATACTGAATATTTTCTGCCAACTCAAGGAGGAGGACAAGGAATATTATATGTTTATATGAGAATTAGGTATATTTGTAAGTCAAATCTATTAGCAATTTAATATGCTAAATCTCCATCTTACTTTATCTGGCCATGTTCTCCTGCTAGAAGTATGACAAAAGTCCAGGAAGTGCTGGGGCAGGAGTGGGACAAGCATCTGAGCAAGTTGATGCAGTGCCTCGTATATCCTTGCTGCTGTGTCCTCCTCATGTTGATATTGGAGGTGCACATCAAGAAGGGCTGAACAGGCTCAGCACTGGTAGCTCAGGCCTGAAGTACTATCTACGCAGGAGGCTGAGAGCTGAGGATCATGGCTTGATCCCAGCCCAGGCATAAAAGTCCACAAGACTCGTATCTCCAATTAACTAGCAAAGAGCAGAAGTGAACGTGTGGTTCAAGTGGTAAAGCGTCAGTTTGAGTGAAAAAGCCAAATGAGAGGCACAAGACCTTGAGTTGAAGTCCCAGTACTGGCACAAAAAAGAAGGAAGGAAGAGAGAAAGAGAGAGAGAGAGACAGAGACAGAGACAGAGACAGAGACAGAGAGACAGAACAAAAGAAGGAAAGAAAGGAAGAAAGGAAGAAAGGAAGAAAGAAAGAAAGAAAGAAAGAAAGAAAGAAAGAAAGAAAGAAAGAAAGAAAGAAAGAAAGAAAGAAGGAAAGAAAGAAAGAAGGAAAGAAAGAAAAAAAGAAAGAAAGGAAGGAAGAAAGGAAGGAAGGAAGGAAAGAAGGAAGGAAGGAAAGAAGGAAGGAAGGAAGGAAGGTAGGAAGGGAGGGAGGAAAGCAAGAAGGAAAGAAAGAAAAGAAAAGAAAAGAAAGTCAGTCCTTTTCTTTTCTTTCTTTCTTCTTCACTGACACTGATCAGTGACTTCATAAGAAGTTTTCATAGAAGTCCAGCCCTGAGTGTAAAGGGGTTTTCAAAGGATCATGACAAGGCTTACCACAAAGATAATGGATCATTGTCCACAGTATCTGGAATGTCACTGGCACTCAGCAAGTATTGATTAAAGGAATAAATAAAGCCTCAACCTGAGCATAGTAAGCAAAATGAGCGGAAAAATAGCAATAGCCAACACAGAACTCTTAATGTGACGGGCATTGTTCTAATTGCTATACCTACATCAACTCATTCAATCCCTGAAATGGCTATAGGAAATATGTAATGAACCCAGCGAAGGCAGATTCCTGTATTCTGATTCAAAAGCCTGCAGACTGAATTACTTCATATTGCAGCCCAATCATGCAATCAAGGGTGCTTTTAACTTTCTAGAGAAAGAGCTGGGCCTTTTGATGGCCTTGGATATTGCATGTGGTTTCAGAACAGATTTCACCAGTGACATTAATCTATGATACTTAAGAGCACTTACAAATCCTAGGCAACATCCTGGTATATGGCCAGCCCTCTGGCATTCCTATTTGGCACATTTTGCAGGACTGGTCATGTGATAAAGACAGCTAACAGCAACAATTGCTGGGTGATGAATGGCTAGAAGTAGGGCAGCTTGAAGCATGACAGGGGAAAAGGAATGCAATCAGGAAATGCTGACCTGGAACTTAGAGCGGGTAAGTGAGGCTGTGATGGATGGATGGCAGCAGCTGCACGTACAGCACATTGGCATGCGCAGTCTGCAAATGCATTGCTTCATTTGAATCGAAATGGGCAGCTCAAGGAGCAGAGAGACAGTGACTACAAAGCCACATACCAAAATACAAACCTTTCATTAATCTCTCCATCTACGCTTATACTTTCCGATAAGTTGAACAACAACTCATAGCTGTGTAGAATCATATTTCTTTTTGTGCTGATATTAGGGCTTGAGTGCTGATATTAGGGCTTGAACTCAGGGGTTAGGCACTGTCCCTTAGCTTTTTTTGGGGGGGGGTCTGGTCATGGGGCCTGAACTCTGGGCTTGGGCGCTGTCCCTCAGCTCTTCAGTTCAAGGCTAGCACTGTACCACTTGAGCCACAGCGCCACTTCTGGCTTTTTTTCTTTTTGCTTATGTGGTGCTGAGGAATCGAACCCAGGGCCTCATGCATGCAAGGCAAGCGCTCTACCACTAAGCCACCTTCCCAGCCCTCCCTTAGCTTTTTTACTCAAGGCTGGCACTCTACCATTTGAGTCACTCCTCCACTTCTAGATTTTTGGTGGCTTTTCCTGCCTGAGCTTGCTTCAAACTTTAATCTTAATATCTAGCCACTGGAACTTGACAGCATCATTTTTCAATATGATAAAGAACCATGATATAATATTTAATGCTTAGCCTACAAAACTAGGAAAATTGAAGGGAGGGGTTGAGAGGGATAGAGGGGAGAGAAGGAAGAAAGGAATGATGTCAATCATGATCCATTGTACTTATAAACTGAATAGTAACCCTTTTGTACAACTACTTACTGATAATATCTATTTGTTATATAATAAATTATATAATACTATATATATGTATGTATATATATATACTGTGATATAGGCCTCTGAGTCCAGGCATTATGAGACTTCGGATAAAAACAGGAGGAAGCAGTTGCAAACTAAGATTTAGTGCATGTATCTGAGCCTATGGTCCTGTTTAATTGTTTTTGTTTGTTTGTTTGTTGTAGTGGCGGTAGGGCTTGAACTCTGGGCTTGGGTGCTGTTCCTCTGTTCTTCAGCTCAAGGCTAGTGCTCTACCACTTGAGCTACAATACCACTTCCGGTTTTTCTGGTGGTTTATTCGAGATAAGAGTCTCACAGACTTTCCTGCCCCAGCTGGCTTTGAACTGCGATCCTTGTATCTCAGCCTCCTGAGTAGCTAGGATTACAGGTGTGAGCCACCAGTGCCCAGCTCCGTTTAATTGTTTTGACAGACATGCCAGCTCTGGAAATTATGGAGGTGCTCATGTGTATGAGCAGAGTATTGTTGGTTCTCCTTATCTCACATCTCAAAGTCAAGGGCTCCTGTTATTTTCCTGCTGTCTATTTTGCTTATAGCTGTGGCATCTCAGCCTGGATTGCCTAAGATACAGCTTCTTGGTGTCATGAGACCATGTGGTTATGTAACATTGGGTTATCAACATTGGACCTACTTGCCCAAGTTGCCAAGGAAGGCACTTCATAGGTCTATACTTTTTTTTATTCCAAACTTTAAAGGAGACTTAGAATGGATGATTAATGTGAGAGAAAAAAAAGAATGTGATTCAATTTTAAGATTCTTAAGGATTGTCATAAAGTCAATCTCTGAAACAAAATTGTTATTCAAGTCACATCCTCTTCATATGTATGAAAGCAATTCTAGATCTAAATGCATAAGATTTTTTTCTTTCTTAATTTCCTTTCTAAATAAGGTCCCATGAGTTTCTAGATGATTTACAGTGGGACTAGTAATTTATATAATCGTCTGATTCAAGACCTAGAAGAAATGTCAGAGATGAGCTAGTAAAACCCCTTGATTTAGAGAGCATAACTGAGTAAAGGGTTAAGTGACTCCTCAAACATTGTCCATCTGAGGAGTGGCAAAACCCAGCGTTAAAGAGAACATCTTTTCCCTAATGCCGGTTGATGTCTCCTGGTTACTTTCTGTCCTTATGGAGGAGAGTGACATGCATGCCTGGCTTGCTTTACCTCCATTTCCTTCCTGTTTCCCTCCAGGGCTCTCTGCCTGTAAGCCTAAACTCTGCTCTGACCTGCCCCTCAGGAAATTCCAGTTCATTTAATCAGTGTTGAAGTCTATACTTTGACCTCCAGCAGCCTCATAATTGTGTAAGTTTTCAAATCATTCAGAATCTGAACTAGGGAGAGGAATGCTAATAGGGGTATTACCTCAAGGCTCCATCCAGCACCTTAATCAGTCTCCTTCTCCATCCCAGCTTCCTTCTACTGCATGTCAATGCTCCCTGCAGACTTTCAGAAGGAAGACAGCAGTGGTTATCATGATATTGGAGTATACGCAGGATGTGCCGTCATTCATTCTTTCTGGGGTGTGTGTGTGTGTGTGTGTGTGTGTGTGTGTGTGTGTGTGTGTGTGTGTGTGTGTGTGTGTGTGTGTGTGTGTGTGTGTGTGTGTGTGTGTGTGTGTGTGTGTGTGTGTGTGTGTGTGTGTGTGTGTGTGTGCTGGTACTGGGCCTTGAACTCAGGGCCTAGGCACTGTCACTTAGCTTTTTTGCCTTCTTGGGCCACAGCTCTATTTCCAGCTTTTGGCTGATTAAGTGAATTACAGGCTTTTCTTCCCTGACTAGCTTTGAAGAATGATCCTCAGATCTCAGCCTCTTGAATAGCTAGGATTACACCCAGCTTTATTTAGCATAACTTTAAAAACTTAAAAATTTTCCCCCAGTCCTGGCCCTTGAACTTAAGGCCTGAGAGCTATCCCTGAGGTTCTTTTTTGCTCAAGGCTAGTACTACCACTTGAGCCAAAGCATACTTCGGCCTTTTTCTATTTATGTGGTGCTGAGGAATTGAACCCAGAGCTTCATGCTAGGAAAGCACTCTACCACTAAGCCACATTCCCAGCCCAGAATTTTTTTGGGGGGGTCATGGGGCTTGAACTCTGGGCCTGGGTGCTGTCCCTCCATTCTTCAGCTCAAGGCTAGTGCTCTACTACTTGAGCTATAGCACTACTTCCAGTTTTTCTGGTGGTTTATTGGAGCTAAGAGTCTCACAGACTTTCCTGCCCCAGATGGCTTTGAACCTCAAATCTCAGCCTCCTGAGTAGCTAGGATTATAAGTGTGAGCCATCAGTGTCTGGCTCAGGAAATATTTATATACAGAATATATATATGTATATATATATATATATATATATCATTGGCTACATAGCCATTTTAAATTGTATATTGTGGTGACATAAGGTACATTCATGACACTGTGGAGCAATCATGACTTCCTATTTCCAGAACTTTCATCCAGCTAGCAACCTCACTCCTATTAAGTGGTAGCTCTCCATTCCCTTTTCCCATTGTCCCTGACAACCTTGTTTCTGCTTTTGTCTCTATGAGTACATCTGTTCTGGTTATTTCACTTAGTGGTGTTATGTAATATATCATCTCTGTTTGGTTTCTTTCCCTAGGCCATGTTTTCAAGTATCTCCTAGATTGTAACTCAATTCAGCATTTTATTCTTTTTGTGGATGAATACTATTCCATTTCCTGAATGTACTACATTTTATCAGTTCTTCTACCTTTGGGTGAATATGTAATGTTAAATTCTTATATAAAGGCTTTACCGCCACCCATGGGGGAGAAGCCATGATCTACTCACCCCTTAAAGGCCCTACCACTTGGTAACTTGCATTGAGGACTGAGTTTCAAGATGAACTTTGGAGAGGACACAAGCACTCAAACCATATCAACTCTATACAACAGTTAACTCCAAATGAATCAAAGACTTAAGTATAAGAGACAAAAAAAGAAAACTCAGGAGAAAACATAAGGACAAGTCTTCATGACTGCATTTACCAATGGTTTCTTATATGGGAGACTAAAGCATAAGTAACAAAAGAAAAACTAGGTTACTTGAACTCCATCAAAATTGAAAAGTGGTATACATGGCAGTATACTAATCAAAGAGTGCAAAGACAATCCATAGTGTGGGAGAAAAAACATGAAAATCATACACCTAAAAAGAGCCCAATGTTCAGGATGAAAAGAACTCTTATGCCTCAACAATCAAGGAAAAAAATCCCAAAAGTGAGCAAAGGACTAACATGTACATTTCTTCAGAGATAATAGACAAATGGCCAAGAAAAACATGAAAAGATGCTTAATGTCATTAAACATAAGAAAAATACAAATCAGAACTATGTTGAGATCCAATTTTATACCATTAAGGTGGATATTATTAAAGGAAAACAAACCCAGAAAATGTTACTGAGGAGATAGAGAAATTAAAGCCCTTATGCATTTTGTGAGGGATGTAAAACTATAAATCCAGCGTGGAAAGCATTGTTCAGTGTCTCGAAAAGTTAAACACAGAAGTATTGTATGATATAGCAAAAACTCTGCTTCTGAGTCTCTACCTCCAAAGGATTGAAATCAAGGATTTTTGAGTCCTTGATTTATGACTTTTTTTTTTTTTTTTTTGCTTATGTGGTGCTGAGGAATCAAACCCAGGGCCTCATACATTGCAAGGCAAGCGCTCTAGCTCTACCACTGAGCCACCTTCCCAGCCCCTTTGAGTTCTTAATTTATATGTAGATGAAGTTTCATGAAGCATTTGGCTTTTTTGCTCTTCTTCCTACTCATTTGCGTTTTCTACACTCCTGATGGGGATTGAACCACTGCCAGGGAAGTGCTCTATCACTGAGAAACATACCCAGCTGGACACAGGCTATCTTTATTTTGATCTTTGTTTTCTTTAAGCAATGTTTTATAGTTTTCAATGTATGATGTCTTTTATCTTCCTGATTTAAATTTATTTTTAATTATTTTATTCTTTTTGGTGCTATTAAAAACAAATGTTCTTTTTGACTGATTTGTGCTAATGTATTGAAATATAGCTACTTTTTTTTTGGGAGAGGGGGCTGGTCCTAAGGCTTGAACTCAGGGACAATGCAGTGTCCCTGAGCCTCTCTGTGCTCAAGGCTAGCACTCTACCACTTGAGCCACAGCTCCACTTCTGGCTTTTTTTCCCCGAACAGTTTATTGGAGATAATGGTCCTATGGACCTTCCTACCCCAGCTGGCTTTGAACTGCAATCCTCAGATCTTAGCCTCCTGAGTAGTTAGCATTCCAGGTGTGAGCTACAGACACCCAGAGATATAGCTACTTTTTAATGTTGATTTCGTGTCCTGCAAGTTCACTGAATTCAGTTATTATTCCTAGTTTTTTTTTGTGGATTTTATAAGATTTTCTGTTTATAAGTTTATGTCATCTGAGTACAGAGAGAGCTTGTCTTCTTTTCCATTTTGGACTACTATCTTCATGACCACTGTTGAGGTGGGGAGAGACGTATATCAAAGGTAAGAAAAATATCATGCAGCTCTCCTACCATGTTTTTGTGGCCCTTTTCCTATTTCAGCACATGTCTTTGACTATCTTCCAGTAGTCTGTGAAAGTTGATTCTAAAGGGTTTTCCTAGCTCTCTTGTGTTTCTGTGGAGGAATGACTCCTCAGTTTCCTATTCTACTATTTTTACTAACTTCACAACAGCATAATAGACTCAAGATTAATCATGTTGTTGATTGTATCAGAAATTCATTCTTTCTTATTGCTAAGTAGTGTTCTATTGTATTAATACATCACACATTGTATTTCCATATTCAGTGATGGATAGTCATTGTTTCCAGTTTACTTGAGTTTGTGTGTTTACAGGTTTTGATGATATTAAAAAACAGTACTGTACGCATTTGTGAAGATATACGTGCTCATTTATCTTTCATTTACTTACCAATGAGATTGTGCGTTGTATATGATTATAGGTTGTTCCCTTCAAAGTCTTATCTTGAAGCCCTGATTACTTCATAATGTGATTATAATTGGAGCGAAGACCTTATAAACATCTTTATGGGCTGGTATGACTATTCTTTATGAGGAAAGATTAGGACAAAGAAAGAGACACCAAGAGTATGCATGCACAAGGAAAGAAACAGGAAAATAAACCAAAAAGGTGACTGCTTGTATGTCAAGGAAAGAGGCTTTAGAATAAACCAAGATTGCTGATACTTTGAGCTTAGACGTCTAGCCTACAAAAATGTGAGAAAATAAATTTCTATTTATTTCTCAGCTAACCTATGCTATCTTGTGATGGCTGCCCTACTATATTTAATATATGTTGAGCGTTACAAAAATTATCAATTTATTTTCTGAAGTGATTGTACACTTTTCATTCTCACCAATAATGTATGATGCTCCTTTGCACGACAGCTCTTTGTATGCTTGTAGACATTTAGTATGGGAAGAAAATTTAACACTAGCCAGTAAGATTTAATTGTGTTCTAAATTTCTTTAGTGACTTAGTAACATTAAGCATCTTTTATTTTTATGTGCCACTCAATTTGGTTTTGTGATTTTCTGATGGTTAGTGATATTTCTGAATGTTTTTCACTTGTAAAGAACCTGTTCAAGTATTTTGCTCATTGTGGCTCACGCCCGTAATCTTAGCTACTCAGGAGGCTTAGATCTGACAATCCAGGTTTGAAGCCAGCCTGGGCAGTAAAGTCTATGAGGCTCTTATCTCCAATTAACCACTAAAAAGCTTATAGTAGAGCTGTGGCTCAGGTGGTAGAACACCAGCTTTGAGCAAAAAAGCTAGCTAGGCACTGGTGGTTCATGCCTGTAATCCTAGCTACTCAGGAGGCAGAGATCAGAGGATTGCAGTTCAAAGCCAGTCTGGGCAGGAAAGTCTATGAGACCAATTAACCTCCAGGAAACCAGAAGTGGTGTAATGGCCCTGTGGCTCAAATAATAGAGTGCTTGCCTTGAGCTGAAGAGTTCAGGGACAGTGCCCATGCCCAGAGTTCAAGCCCCACAACTGGAAAAAAAAAAAAAAAAAAAAAGCTAAGGGATATCACCCAGGCCCTGAGTTCTAGCTTCAGTATTGGCGCAAGTGTGTGTGCGCACACACGCGTGCACACACACACACACACACACATTTGTTTTTAGATATCACCTTTCTTTCCTGACAAGCTAATGAACTGAAGGACTAATGAACTGGCTTTCTATGCATACTGATTATTCCTTGGTTAATATTTAAAATCACAGCTGTTTCTGCAAATCCTGCTGTTCTTCGTTGCTGACCTAGAAAAATCAGAGAATTGATTCGTAAGAAATTAACACAAGACTAGTGATATATTTAAAGCATTGTTTGCGAGTAGCACCCATGGAGGTTTTGTGGAAGGCCATTGTCCTGTCCAAGCTGTTTCACCAATGAAATGAGATGAATCTTAATCTTGGATTCTTGAGTTCTACTCAGTGGTTGGTGCCATTAGCCAAGTCCATCTGGAGGCAGATCTTCGCACAATCACAGATGTCATTATCAAGGCACAATAGAAAATAAGAATGATTCACAGTACTTAGAAGACCGAGGTCTCATTGAGTAGTGAGATTTGATGAAAGCCAGCGATTTGAAAACCAGAGTTCACTCTTGTTGTCCAGGCAAAAGTCAAGTGTAAGTATGCAAGTGTAAATCTTGGTTACTTGAAGAAACGAATGTCCGAAACAAAAAGATAATGAGCAATTGCAATTGAATGTGAAAATACTTGGGTTTGGATTTGATGGTGTCTATGATCCCTTCAAGAATGAGCCTAAAATTCCCATAGTGCTTGAGAGAATTTACAAACAAATAAGTAAATCACCAAGGTGCCTATTATTGAGATCACCCCTAGAAAATACTGGAAAACATGACTAAAGAGCGAGAATGAGCTGAAGTGTGTGATATTCTGCTCTTTCCTTTCAAACTGCCAAGGAAGCATGGCTCTGTCCTCAAAGGCATCTAAGCCTCCTCCCTACCTCAAAGATGCTATCTGGGTGTCAAGGTGAGAAAAATGAAGGGGAAGACCTATTTTCAGATATTTGTTCCTGGAATAGGGAAGAAATTTGAGTGTCATCAAGTTTACATTTTGTAAGGTAGGGATAGATTCTGTCAGACATACGTAAGATCCACTCTAAAGAAAACAGTGTTTTCAATGTTCCCAGATTGGTAGTGGAGTGCACAACTATCTCAGGTTGCCCAGGACAAAAGCTGAGATGGTCTCAGGTACATTGGCATAACCTGGCTATCCCATTGATGATCAAATGAAACAATGGTCAGATCTCCTTGCTGGTGGAAATCTCTGACTCCAATCAGAAGAGTACATCTCCTTTCTGTTGGTCAGTGACTTGAGAAATGCCAAACGACCAGATGGAAGTCCCAACTTTATATTCAGATAGGAATATGTTTGCCTCCTGGTGGAAAATTATCTCTTTTAGAGCCTAGGCTTCTAAACCTGCAGAGATCAGAAGCAATTTTTTTAATATGTATCTGTACTATCATTGGAGGAGCCCCTCCTACTTCTTGGTTTCTGCAACTATGTGTCCTGTCTATACCTTGGTAGCTGATGGGGAACATCTTTTGCATCTCCTAGGACAGCACTCTAGTTTTACAAGACATTGTCTCTGTCTCTCACTTGTTATCCAAGCTAGGCTATGATTGTATAGCCAACCATTCTATAACGCCAGAGACTTCTGGCAAATCCCGGGGCTGTACCCCATGGCTTTGCTCTTTTTGCTGAGAAATGAGTTCTCTCCTTAGAGGCCATATTGTCAGAAGAGCAATGTGGGTGAGGAGACTAAAGTCCAGAGACAGTCTTCTAGAAACAGTCAATGGTGTTACATATGATAAAGAGGTTCTTCCAGATAAACTCTGAGATACTGTCCTGACGTTAGCTGCAGAGATGTCATAGGTTACTTTAGGAAATGCATTTCAGGATGCATTTGCTAGTGTAGAAGCAGATTGTGGTAGTATGGAAGGGAGTGAGTAGTAAGAAGACCCACTCAGGTAAGTGCTTCATACCCCAACAATCAAACAACATCCAGAAACTTGGCTTTGTAGGGAATGAGATAGCCAGAATTGTCTGGACTTTGAGGGATTTTGCCATTTAAGTGGAGAGAGCCCTCATTGTATGAGACAGAGAGGGGCGGGGGAGAAAGGGGAAAGGGAGGAGAGAGAAATATTGATTGAAGACACAGGCAGAAAGGGCACTGCTGATGGAGTGAGGTCTCTCAGGAGGCCAAGAGGGCTGACAGCCAGAGCTCTGTGTCATGAGACTTGGCATCCAGAGAAATTATACTGAAGCCTGCACAGAATACTGATTTGTAACCCAGCTGGGAATCGACTTACTTTGTCCTCATAAATCTAAAATTTCTCAAACAACATACAGAAGTAACAAAATGTTTTTTTAAATTGTTGA
This sequence comes from Dipodomys merriami, assembly GCF_024711535.1. NCBI lineage: Eukaryota > Metazoa > Chordata > Mammalia > Rodentia > Heteromyidae > Dipodomys > Dipodomys merriami. The sequence continues at coordinate 142,593,549 of NW_027202270.1, read as the reverse complement.
ACCAGGTCAAGAGAAATGGTTAAGTTGAAGACATGGTCAGAAGTAAATGGAACAAAGCCCTCAAAGGATAATCTCAGGGTTGTCATCCTACAGGGAGGAACATTACTGGGCAAGTACTAGCTAGAATCTAAGAGCTATTGCTGAGGGGCTGTATACTAGTCATTGAGTAGATGCATGGTTTATATCAGCACCATTCTAGACAGTAGGAAAAAAATTAAATAGATGTTTATCTTAAAACACCTGTGTTGTGCACATCGCATGTGCACTTGGTTGGATTTGATTTGATTTGCCTTCACCAGGTCCAATTCTTAAATTGTTATCTGGATAGCAGTGTGATGCTTTATGCTGATAGACTTACATTCTCTTGCCTGATTACCAAGATGTTCAGGACATCATGTAACCTATAATGGTGCTGGCTAGAGTGGGGTCTGGTAGGGAGTGGTGGGGGAAGGGAAGGAGTTATTTATTTATTTATTTATCAATCAATCATATGTGACAACACTAAACAGCTTGAATATGAATAAAATTTTGTGTTTCGGCCTTATTGAGGAGCTAAGATGAATTAACTGATTATGATCTAATCTACCAAATAACGCTGGCGAAGTGAAGACTAAAGAATTACAAAGTAACTTTCTGATATCTTAAGCAAGTTACTAATAATGTCTACTAGCAGTTATTAAATAAATATTCATAAGAGGAGCCCAAAAGTGAAGGAACAGGGAAAATAAGACCTGTGTGAAACTAAATTAGAAAAAGGAGAAGACTGAAAGGATGAGGTTACAAAACTAAATATTTACAAAAAATTGTGATCAATCCAAATGATGCAAGAAAAGGTAAAAACCACACTAATTTCTTTGTGTGTACATATATATATATATATATATATATACATATACACACACACACACACATATATCTGTTTCTACAACTTTTTTGGTTTTTCCTTCAATATTTAGTGATTAAAAACATTGATCATAAAGAAGCATTGACAAACAGTGCACTGTACACCTGTATACTTATCACTTAGACTCAACAAGTGCTGATATTTTTCCATATTCACTATCATCTATCTATAGTGTCATTTGAAAATTTGAAAGTTACAGATTGCAGTTTACTCCTAAATACTTTAATACACATTTCTTTTTTTTAAAAGGCATTCGATATCCTCTCAGGATTATATGAACAATGTAGAAACTCCTTTCTGCTTAAACATTTCTTGAAGTTTAGAAAAGCAGAAGAAAGTTTCTGTTATGTATCTATTACTGGATGTCAAACCATTCCAAATTTACAAGTTATTTTCATTTTTGTGGGCTCACCATTTTGTGGGATTAGAAATCCAAGCAAGTTTGAGTGATTCTTCTACTTCATGTGGTAGTAACAGAAACCGCTTGGTATTTAATTTATGGCGTGGATGGCCTGGGGTCCAAGAAGACTTCATCCATTTATCTGGCATCTTAGTGGGGACTATTTGTTAGAAGCACGGGTCTAGCTAGGCCCTCTTCTCTCCCCTCTCCTCTTAGGGTCTCTCTCCAGGATTTCTTACATGCAGCTCAGGGTTTAAGATCAGTGGTTGTAAAAGACAGTAAATGGATTTGCCTGGGCCTAAAATTAGGCACAATATTACTTCTGTCACATTCTACGGGTCACCGCTATCACAGAACCTTCCCAAATTCAAGAAGAGGAGACATAGAGCCCATCTCTTTATCCTGGGATTGTTAAATAATTTGTGGTCATCTTTAATCTGCCATGAAAACACTTGAATACCATAGGATTGAAAAGACTAGATTTCAAAGAGGCACAGTATATACCTCTATGTATCACATACTTCACTAAAGCTACAAGCTACCATTAGCCTTTAAGCTGGAGAAGTTTTAAAGAACCTTCTGAATTCATTATTTGGACAAAGGTAGACTTGGACTATTCCCTTCCAGTTCTATGAGTTGCTTCCAATGTATGTTCATCTCTGTTATCCCTGATACAGTAAAGTCAGGAGCTATAACCTGTTAGTCAGTTGCTACTTAAATCTCTACCTGACTTTGGCTTCTGGGGAATCCACCCTAGACAAGACACGATAGACAAATTTCTCCCTATCTGCTGCAGAGATGTATAACCGTGTCTTTATCTGTTCTAAAACTTTGCAAAAATAGAATTGCTTCATACTGTTACATACTAAATCAAGTGTCCTATAAATTGCATTTTTGTTAAATGTGTGTGGTATATACAGAGAGAGAGAGAGAGAGAGACAGACAGACAGACAGACAGACAGACAGAGAGACAGAGAGAGAGAAAAGGGGAGCAGGCTGAGGAGAAGCAGAAGGCAGATGCTAAGAAGTTTGTGTCTTTAGGTAACATTATTGTGTCTTGCAGTTTCCAATAAAGTTCAAGAAAGTTTAATTTTTGATTGTTACAAGATGTAAGTCAGATGCTCATCCTTTTTAGCAAGTTGATGTGGGTTTCAGTGACATTGGAGGATAGTAACTAATTATATCTTAGATTAATATGTTAATTATAGCTAATTATACTATATTACAAAATTTAGAGGGTAGGCCTTAATTCTTAATAGGATATGCAGTGTGTAACATTTCTAGTAAATCTTTTTGTTTTGATATGAATAATTAGAAGGCTAATAAAGAAAGAAGACTGCAACCACTTCCCTTTCAAAAATTAGAGTTCAATCACTGGGAAAAGCTGAGGTAGCTGATACATTTATAACTTTGTGTCATACTAAGCAACACAGAAGTGCTCCCTGATTATAAGAGGTAGTGTATTAGGGGAAATGTATCCCTAAACTCCACTGTATTGCCTTATTTACAAGTATCTAAATATTAATGTTTATAAGATGGTATTTTGACATTCCTGGTGCCAGGAAAATGATAGAAATTTTTATTCTAATCTGAAAAATCTGCTCCAGTACTAACCGAAGAAATTGCACGGTTATTTGTAGGGCACTCAAGAGCTCTTAAACTCCATTACAGAAAGGATCCATTTCCGTTTCCTATTAGGACAGTAATCGGCTTCACTTTCCAACAAAGCTGCATCTCCTGGCAGTAAGACGGAAGACAGCCAGTGGTAGTTCAGAGATAGATTGCTCTGCGGACCTTGAAGCTGCCAAGGGCTGTGTAATCCCGAGGAGAATGGCGAGGGGGGCAGGGGTAGGCCGATGTCTTGGGTTCACCTACAAGAGAGAACGCAGTTTTTTTGGAGAATATGGTGTCTGAAGATGGGCAGAGCTCTGGGCGGCTGCTACCTGTTCACTTTTCACCGGGGAAGGTGCCCTGGGAAGTTGAGACACACCTAATTAGCACACAAATGTATCAGACACGTACTTTCAATCAGCCGATAGCAAAGAAATCGTCTGTCGGGCTGAGGGCTGCTGTTCCTCTCTTACCAGGATGTCGTAGGTGGTGGTAAGCCCACGCGTCCCGTGTCTCTCTATCCGTGCTCCCGAAGCCTCGGGATCACTTTGGGCTCTGCGAACATTTGGGGAGAGCCTGGAGTGTTGTCTGGATGTCAGGCGTTCCGTGAGAGATGAGCAAGGAGTAAGTAACGAGAGTCAGCACACATCACCTGCCAGCCCCGGCGGAGAGCAAACCCCAAGCGGGGATGCGGGCCAATCCCCCCTTCCCACCGCAGGTTCTTAATGAATAACCACATCATCATATTTGCATACCATTTATTGGGGTCGGTTCCTAATTCCTCTTCATTTGTAGCTAGGATTGCCCGAAGGAGAAGAGGGAGAGTGACAGGGAGAGGGAGAGGAAGAGAGAGAGAGAGAGAGAGAGAGAGAGAGAGAGAGAGAGAGAGAGAGAGAGAGAGAGAGAGAGACAGACAGACAGACAGACAGACAGACAGACAGACAGACAGACAGACAGACAGAGACAGACAGAGACAGAGAGAGGGGGGAGAGACGGGAGAGGGAGAGAGGGAGGAAGGTAGGGAGAAGGGGAAGAGAGAGATAAAAGGGGAGAAGGAGAGAGCAAAGAGAAAAGGAGAGAAAGAAGGGGTAGAGGAGAAAGAAGAAGAGGGAGGGAGAGGATAGAGAAAAGGGGAGAGGAGAGAGAAGAGAGGGAGGGAGAGAGGAAAGAGGAGAGAAGGGAGAGGGGAAAGAGGAGGGGGAGGGAAGAAGAGAGAGAAAGAGGGAAGGGAGAAGGGGGAAGAGGGGGGGACCGAGCCCGAGCACTCCCGCGGCAGAAGCGCGGAGACTCGGTTCGGCCGTGATTTCGGAAGAGCCCCGCGGGTCGGGCGGTCGGCAGCGCGAAGAGACCTCGCCCACGTGGGGCAGGCCAGGTGGTGGTATTTGGGGGTGGGCAGGGCCGCCGGAGACGAAAACCAGCTGTTGGGGGTGGGGGGCGGTTGGAGGGAGAGCTGGGCTTTCGGGGTGACCCGCGTCCCGCAGAGCCCCCACCGTCCACCCCTCGGGTGCGCGCTGGCGGCGGGGCGGGCGCCTGTCCCTTTAAGGGGCGTGTCCCTGGGCCCGGCCAGCCCGGACGCCGGGACGTGCGGGAGGCCGCCCCGCCCCGAAGCCTCCCGTTTCCTGCGGGGCGGCGCGGCGGCACCTGAGCGTCTGCGGCGGCGGCGGCGGCGGCGCCTCCGAGTGGGCAGCCCGGGCTGCGGTGTGGGCGCCGCCGCGTCTTCCCGGTGTCCTCTCCCGGCCGCGCAGGGTGAGGGCCCACAGGCCGCCGCGCTGGGTCGGGCGCCGGCCGCGGGGTCGCCGGGCAGGGCCGCGTCGGGCGGGGGGCGCGGCTGAGGGGTCCGGCCGGGTAGGCCTCGGGCGCCCGGCCGGCGCCTGAGGGGTCCGGCGCGGGCCGCGTCCCCTCGCCGCGGGCGGGCGGGTTCCGGGGCGGCCGCCGCGGCCTCGCCGGGCGGCGTAGGCCCGACTGCTGCCGGCCCCGCGGCGCCCGGGGGCTGCTCGGGGACGTCTCCCGAGGGCGAGGGCGGCCGGGGAGGCCTCGGGGTGACCGAGGGGACTATTTTTAGCCGGGCCCGAGGGCCCCCGGGAGGCCAGGCGGATTACCGCCGCCCGGCGCGGGGACGGAGAGAGGGTGCGTCCCCCGGCGGCGCCCGCCCCGGGCCGGAGCTGGGCCACGCTAACGCCATGCTGGAATTCCATCCTCCCCCCCCCCCCCCCATCCTCCGGGCCACCAGCCCGAGGGGCGCACGCCGTCCCCTCGCCCTGTGCGCGCCTGGGTCGGGGTGGGTGGGGCGGTTGGAGACGGGAAACCAGCTTGGAGGGAGAGTTGGGTGGTGTGTGTGTGTGTGTGGGGAACCCCGCGGATCGGGCGGGGAATCGAGCGAAGTTGTCCCTTCCCGTCTCCCGAGGGGTGTGTCTTCCTCAGTGGGTCCTCCGCCCCCCCCTCCCCATCACTGTACAACGAGGACCACGCCGAAAACCCCAGTGGCTGTGGAGATGCAGACCTAGGGCGAGATGGACCCGGCACCCAGCGTGGGAAGTGCAGCCCCGCACGTTGGTGAGGGAGCGTGAGTGTGCGGGGCGGAGGCGGAGGCGAGGAGCGGCGTCCTGCAGCCCGGTCCCCGCTGGTACCTCCGAGCAGGTGAAGAGTGAGCTCTTTTGAATGTGAGCCAATCCTGCAGGGGGAGGTGAAAGGAAACCGGATTGGTAACCGGGCTGGGCCTTTACCTGAAACGTTCTCCCCCCTCCCCACCCCCCCTTCCCCAGCAGGCCTTTTGAAATAAGCAGTGCTTAAGAAGCTACAGTTGAAGTTAACTGTTACGAGTTGGGCTATTGGAGATGCTTGGTGGAAAGCCTTGAGAGATCATTGCTAGACACCTATATAGTCAGCTAAAGATAAACCTTCCTGGAATGAGCTAGCTACGTTGAATTGTGTAGCACTTTGAGTTCATTTCAGTTTCCCTTAACTCCTTGCTGGTGTTCTCTGTACCTCACCTATTAGGCAAATGGTAACCGCCAGTTTCCCAAGTTTGGCTAAAAGCCCTTGCCAATGAGAGTTAATATTAAAAAAAAAAAAAAATCTCAGGAACAGCAACTCTTGATCCGATCTGTATTTTGTGTATTCCTTGCAGTAGACTTTTAATAGTTGATATGTTTAATTTTTTTTTTTTTAAATTTTAGTTCCCTCCTTTCAGGGATTCGAAATAGCTGGGCCTATTGTTTGTAGGTTCCATCTCCAACCTTGAGTTAGAAATGTCTCTTCTAATTTTGTAGCTCTCAGCAGACTGTCTCAATTATCAGGTGCGTTTAGAGAATAAGATGTTCTACTTAATTTACTGAGGCACACTGAGACAAATGTAGCAAGACCTATTGAAAATGTCTCAGAATTATTAAGGCAATCCCATATTGAACTTTTTCAGGGTCAGCATTATGAAAAGCTATTCATTTTATTTTATTAAATATCGAGATAGTTTATAAATATCAAGATATTTCTGTGTTCTCCTTTAGTATGTCTCTTCTCTTTGATGTAGTGTTTTTCTCTTAAAAAAAAAAAAAACCCACCCCAAGCCAGTTTATAAACCTGCTAGTTTGCAGACTTTAGTTTGCTTCTGTTAGGGAGAGGCATTTTAAGAATTAAATACTAAAAATCATTTGCACCTTCTTTCTAAAAATGGCCTAAAACGTGAAGGTTTATTGTAAGGCTTAATTTTGAAGGACACAGGAAAGATTGTGATTGCTTGAAAGTTCTTCTACTTGATACACACACACACACACACACACACACACACACACACACACACACACACACACACACACACACACACACACACACACACACACACACACACACACACACACACACACACACACACACACACACACACACACACACACACACTTTTTGTTGTTGTTTTCTTTAAAAGTACTGTTAGTCACAGCCCTGGAATATTTCATTTGTGTGTTTTCAATAATTTTCTATTGCAAAGAACACTTGAGTTAAAAAGATTTCCCATAGTTTATAGTGCTTAAAAATGTTAATAGATTTAGTGGAGAGTTTGGCTTTGGTATCTGACCTAACAGTTAATAAGGAAATGCAGAGACAGTATGCTCTTCAAGAATATGTTTGATGATATAGAATGAATAAGGTCTTAAAAATATATTTGAAACATTTGAGGTAACATCTGATCTGCTTGTTCTGTGTACTGTTTGTAGTTTTAGTTCCTTGGAAAGTAAAATTCAGGGTATATGAAGAGGCAGGAAATGATACTAAACAGTTGTGAACAAATGGCCTTGCATTAGTTCTCTTAGCAGTTTTTTTGAACTGAATGTTCTGATGTGAAAAATGCAATTTATATGTAAATCACTGAGAAACCATTGATTTGAAGAAGAGTATGTAACTTTATTTCTATAAATAGAAATCAAACACTAGGAGAAAGATGTTTTAAGTGCCCTGAACTAAGAGGTTTGATAAACTTCTATATCTGAGGTCCAGAAGAAGAAAAGTAGTTTGTGTGTCAGATAGCTGAATGTTCCTTGCATGAATTTTTGGTTTTTGAGAAGGTGATGTTGTATAAGCTATTTCTTTTTTCCTTTGAAAAATGCTGTAGACCATGAATTATTTTTATGTGGAAAGAAAACAAGTACAATATACTTGAATTTGGCCTGGACATTGTCACTGAGCTTCTTTTTTGGCTCAAGGCTAGTGCTCTATCACTTGCGCCATAACTTCACTTTTGTCTTTTAGTGTTCTACCACTTAAACCAAGCTTCACTTTTGGCTTTTTTAGTGGTTAACTGGAGATAATCTCACAGACTTTCTTCTCCAGGCTGGCTTCAAATCATGATCCTCAGATCTCAGCCTACTGAGTAGCTAGGATTACAGCCAGCCCATTGGTGCCTGACTGGTACATTTTTAATACGAAGGAAGGTTGGTTTTAGTAGATACTCTAATGAAAAGTATCATCTTCCTAGGGAGTAACTTTAAAAGGTTATGTTTTTGTATTTTACATACTTTTTTTTCCTTCTTTTTCTTTTACTGAGGATTGAACTCAGTACAAATACATGCCAACCAAGTGTTCTACCACTGAGCTACATCCCTAGTCCTGTACATATGTTCTTTACTACAGGCTAATTGAGAACTTTTTAAACATAGGTTAAATCTGGTTTGTTTAAAAAATACAGCAAGTGAATTGTTTACACTCCTTTTTTGTTGTTGTTCCAGAATACTCTGCTTTTGGTGTCTTTCTTTCTTACTAATTGCTTTTCACATTTCTTTCTAGGTCTTTGTTCCCTTTTTCAAATTGCTGGGTCTGGGCCTGGGTGCTGTCCCTGAGCTGCTTTTGCTCAAGACTTGAGCCACTTGAGCCACAGCCCCACTTCTGGCTTTTTCTGTGATTTAATTGGAGACAAGAGGCTTATGGACTTTCCTGCCTGGGCTGGCTTTGAACCACTATCTTCAGAGCTCAGCTTCCTGAACAGCTAGGATACAGGGTGTGAGCCACTGACGCCTAGCTCAGTTTTCTTTTAATATTTCTTTGGCTATCTTATCTTGTATTGTAGCTGTTAATAACCACATTTACATCCTCATAGGTTTAAATACTCATACTTACATCCAACTTTTCTCTGGATTCTAGTCTGCTCGGGGACTGTCCTTTTTTATGTGTAATAGTGAACTCAAACTAAGTAAACTTCCATATTTCTCCTTAACCTACCTCAGGTTCAACTTAACAGCAACTCTAATGTTGTGGCAGAAAAACATTGGGCATTACCTCTGACAATCTTGTTCACATTTGTCCTGCTGTGTTCTTTAATATATTTGGAATCAAATCACCTCTTACCACTTCTGCTGCTCACTAGCCTGGTCTAAGCCATTGCTATCTCTTGCCTAGATTTTTGTAGTTTCTCTCTTACGTCTTGCTTTTATACTAGCGCCCTACAGTCTGATTATATCATTTTTTTAAAACCCTGCAGAAACTTGTAACTAGTCCATAAATAAACCTGTAAGGCCTTACTGAATTTGGATGCTCTGTCTCTCATACTTCTTAAGTTTAGCTACTTCCCCCACCAACCTCCTCTTTTTTCCTTCCAGTCTCTCTGAATTGTATCACTTTTTCTTAGGATATTTGTATTGCCAGCTCCCTTGTCTCCTTTGCTCATCAAATGCCACTTTTTCAAAACTGATTTCTAATGCCTGTATTTTGTGCATATCACCTGTTTTTCAGAAAAAAGATAATTTGTTTGTTAATTGTTATTGTCACTTTCCCTCCCCCCTAAACACACACTATAATACAACCTCTATGAGAGCAGGACTTTTTGTCTTTTTCTTTTTGTACCTGTCCTGGAACTTGAAACTCAGGGCCCAGCTACTTTCCCTGTGCTTGTTTTTTTCCTTTTTTTCCCCTCAAGGCTTGTGCTCTACCCTTTGAGCCACAGGCTCCACCTTTGGTGGTTAATTAGAGATAAGAGTCTCATGGACTTCCTTCCCCTGACTGGCTTTGAACCGAGATCCTGAGATCTCAGCCTTCTGAGTAGCTAGGATTACAGGATTGAGCCCCTGGTGTCCACCTTAAAAAGGTTTATTAATATGTTCTAAAAGTTTAGGATATCGTACATGTGCTTGGTAAGGACTTATAAATGAATGGATTAAATCATTATCCTCTATTTTTTTTGATGGCTACTGCATTCTTTTATACATGTAGTTTTCATACTTATTTTCCTAGGAATCATTGGAGAGCAGAATCAAGTGTCAGGGAACCTTTTGGGAAGGAAACCTTTGGTGGACAGAGTAAACATTAGGGTGTGTTGTAGACCCTCTTGCCCAAACTATATAATTTAGATCATGATTAATTAATTCAAAAAGTTAGGTTACAACCAGGGGCTCACAATCTATGTATACTTTAAATGTACTTAAAGCTTTAAAAAAAGTTGGGGATCTTTTATTTGGACCAGTTAGCCTTTTTACAGTCAAGGTGCTTTGATGTTTCCTTTCATAAGTCAAACCCTAAAAAACATTATCTGTCATTTCTGGTAATTTGTTTTAAAGTAGAATAAAAATATATACATGGGGAAACTCCCAATTACAAAATTCTATATATTTTCAATCTTTGGTTAAACCTTCCAAAGGACTTAACAGCTTTTTCATGAAATCTTTTGACTTTATTCTCATATTTAGTAGTTTTAAGCAGGTAGGGAAGTTTAAGTGTATACAAGAAGCATTTGGCTTTCAGTAAATACCACTTCATGCATGTATGTATGTTTGTTATGGGGCTTGAACTGTGGGCCTGGGTGTTGTCCCTGAGCTCTTTAGCTCAAGGCTAGTGTTCTACCACTTGAGCCACAGTGCCACTTCTGGTGTTTAATTGGAGATAAGTCTCATGGCTTTGAACTGAGATCCTCATATCTCAACCTCCTGAGTAGCTAGGATTACAAGTGGGAGCTACCAGCACCCGGCCACTTCATGCATTTTCATGAAGGGGGAAAATGTCACTTAAATCAATGAGAAGTCAGGACATCTATTTTGAATAAACTATTGGGGAGAATATTATATACTCATATTTCTTTATTTTAGGTTCTAAATAAATTTATAATTACCTGAATTTATATCAGTTTCAGTGAGTACATTGTTTATCAAAAAGTATGATACTATGGTAAATCCACTGGAAAATATGAGGGGTGTTTCATATACATGAATCATTTAAATTGTCAAGGAAATTGTCTGGTGTAATAAGCTAGCAGTCAGTAGTTAGAAGATCTATAGCTCTTAGACATTAAGGTTTTATGTAAATTCTTTCAAATAACTGTGATATTTTGGAGAAATGAATGTGAGTGTGAGGGAGTCTGAAGAGCTTGGGTTTGAATTTGGCTTTGGCTAGTTCTGTTTGTTGCTTGTGTGAGTTTATCTATCTTAATCTGCCTGAGGCTCATTAAGTAAGGACTTATTGAATTTGTAGTTACTACTTAAGTGATAGCTAACTTTAGAGTGCTTACTTGCTGTCAGCTTCTGTAAATATTTTATGTGCAGTATCATATTAGTCCTCTCAACAATCTTATGAAGTAGTCTCTGTTTGCTAGAACCTAGGGAGACAAGTTGAACTGTCTTCCTAAAGATACAGAGAATAAAAGGAGGAACCTGAACTTAGCATTTTGATTTTAGAGCTCATTTTTATCCATTGAGCTGTTTTGTTAAAAAAAAAATACTGTTAGGGTGGGAAGTGAGCCTTGGCTATGAGCAGTTGTCTAATGGGTGTGTAAGAAAGCTAAGGTTAAGGTTGTAAAGATTATTTTTTTCTTTTCAGAGTGAGAATTAACTTTTAGTGACTTAAATTTGAAGATTAGAAGCTTTCCACGTGGACAGAATCCTTAAAGCGACTTAAAATCTGCTGTAGAATGTTTTAGTTACAAAGAAAGCAGTGAATGGTCTGTGGTTCTTTGAGATTCCAAGTAACTTTTTTATTGTCAGTTTGTGTTTATGTGCATTGTCATACCCCACCGTGACCAGGGACAAGGCAGTTACAGAGACTGGACCTTGGAATTGAGGTATGGAGTACCAGGAGACCTGTAGCCTTCCTCTAGCTTCAGGTGCCCAAGGTCCTTTTCACAAGGTATTTATTGAGTAGGGTATAGGGGCATGAATGCAAGCAGAAAGTGCGGTATCAATATCCTTGAAATCGCAGGCATCAATCAAGAGACACAATCTCGTTCAAGTGATTAATGACTTCCTTATCTTAGGAAGTGGAGGTGAGCAGTAAATGACTTAACAGTTTGCATAAGCTTTTGTCTATCCCCAAGCTCACAGAAAGTTTAGGGTCAAATTATCCTTCACCCAGGATAAAAGGCTGAATTCTTACCATGCCAAGGACTGATTGACCTTTTCTGGAAACTTTGAGAGTATGTTGGGAGAAGGCCTTCCAAATTCCCAATCCTTTCTGGTCTCACAGCTCTGCTTTGGGGGCTCTCACAGTGCATTATGAATTACTTGTAGTTTTGTAGACATTTATCAGCTATTATCTTAGAGAAGGCAATCTAATCACACTACCTAAAAAGCATACCTTCTCTATTTCTTTGTTCTAGTGTTTCATTTTTCATTGTATACCGGTCACTATCTGGCATTATATACTTACTGTCTCATCTACATGAATATAACACTTATCAGGTGAGAACCCCTGTCTTATCACCGAACTGAGACAGTGCTTAACTTCATTTGAAAGTATGGCTTGAGGTTTGAAAAGGATTGGAACTTGTTGAGTCTTAGCTTTACTTGTTCTTCCTGATGTGCTTCTTTCCATTAGCTTGGGTAATTAAGTGGAATTTGGAATGCAATGTAAAGGCGAAGTTCTTTCGGGGAATGATTTGAACAGAAATGGCTTAAAATATTAATTTCAATCTATATTTCTACCTGTAAATCTTGTTAATCATCAGTTAATCTGTATCTAGTGATCTCAGTTGTTGTGATCTAGTTAATTGAAATAAACTTGAGCAAACGAAACTGAAAACTGAAAGTTCTCTAGGGTTCTAAATACTGCATTATTGAACACTAAGATGTTTCCTTAAATCTTTTAATATACAAAGTATGAATTCATTTATACTATTGACCTGTATTTATCTAGGCTATTTGGAAATCATGTATGAAATGTGTTCTATAATATTTTACATGTTTTTCATATCCTTAGATATCTGAGGTTGCCTGAATGTTCAGATTTCAATTATGTAGATTTCTCATTTGTAATTTTTTAGTGTTTATGTGTATCATATTTGTAGTTTATATTCACTGATGAATGGGGAATTATTTCATAATAACTTCCAGTTTAACTTAGATGTATATAATAGGTGAAGTTGAATCTCTGTAAGGAGGATTTAGTTCTTTTGCTTTTTTTTTTCTTTCCTTGTCCATCAGGTTGGAATTTTACTAGCCAGTTTTGGGGCTTGAACTCACTGCCCTGTATTCTCCCTGGGCTTGCTTACTCATGATGTTCAAATGGTGTTCTACCATTTGAGCCACCCCTCCAGACGGGCAGGCCTTTTTTTGCTAATTAATTGGAAATAGAGGCTGACTTAAATTTGTGATCTTCCAGATCTCAGCCTGCTGAGATTCTTATTGTCAATAAACCACCAGAAAACTGGAAGTGATGCTGTGGCTCAAGTGGTAGAGTGCTAGCCTTGAGCTGAAGAGCTGAGGGACAGCATCCAGGCCCAAAGTTCAAGCCCCATGACCAACCAAAAAAAAAAAAAATCCTTTGATCATGCTGTATGTGAGTATATAATTCAACATGTCCTGGTGTATTTTCTGTCTAGCTTCTGCATATGAGAGAAAACATGCAGTTTGTCTCTCTTGAGCTTGGCTTATCTCACTTAACACGGTTTGTTCTAGGTCCATCTATTTTCCTGCAAATATTCTTTCTAATGGCTGTGTAAAATTCCATTGTGCATAGGTTACCCCCCACCCCCTTCCCGCTTTTTTTCTTTGATCTTCTCATTTGTTGTAGGGCATCTGGGCTGTTTCCCTAACCACTTTTTTTGCTTTATAACTGAATATAGTTCCACTTGTGGTGTTTTATTAGTTAATTGGAGATTAGAATCTCATGGACTTTTCTGTCCAAGCTGGCTTGAAACTGAACTTCAGATCTCAGCCTCCTGAGTAGTTAGGTTTACAGGTGTGGACCACTGGCACCTCAGCCCCCTCTCCTTTTTTAAAGAATATCTTGGACGTGTTTAGGCATTCACTAATATACTTTAAAAAAGAAGTCAGCTATGTACCTGTAGCTCACATGTATAATCTAGCTACTTAGGATATTGAGAGCTGAGTATTTTAGTTCAAGAGACAAATTTGAAAGACTAGCAAAACATTGAAACTGGCAGTGTGACCTACGTAGTTGAGCACCAATGAGAGCCCCTAAGTTCAAGCCCTGTTACTGGTGCACGAACACACACAATTGAAGCCATTGCTTGAAACATAATTCTTGAGAGATATTTTGACCAAAAGCAATTAAATGAGCAATTCTGTAGAACTTAATAAAGTATACTAGATAAGCTACTGGAATCTGCTATTTTACCTAGATAACTAAAGAGTAGTTTAGGCTAACAAAGAAAAAAATTAATTGGTTTCAATTTTATGAAACATTAGTCAATTTGCCTTTTGTTCTCATCCTTGTATTCAACACTTTTATAAACTGGTGAGCTCATATTTAAGTAATTGATTAAAATATTATAGTAAGGTCAGGCTAAGAACAGTCTTTTAATACATGATTAAGATACTTTCTACATTGTTAATTGGCAACTCTGGGATATGGTTGCTTAAAATTTAAAAATATTTCTCAATTATGCTACTTTGCAGCTATGTTCAAGATTTAATAATTGTCTCTAGGGATATCTTAGTTACTTGATCAAGTGTTCTGTCAAAACCAGAATTCTGTAACATGCATTGGGTTTTCCAGACTTAAAAGCCCTTTTATTAGCCAGGGACCAGTGGCTCACTCCTGTAACCATAGATACTCAGGAGGCTGAGATCTGAGGTTCACAGTTCAAAGTTAACTAGGTTAGGGAACTCTGGGACTTTTATCTCCAGTTAACCACCATAAAGTCAGAAGTTGAGCTGTGGCCCAAGTGATAAAACTCTAGCCTCTAACTCAAAAGCTCAGAGACTGCACTATTCCCTGATTTCAAGTTCCAGGCCAGCACAAAAAACTCTAGCCAGACAAACAGAAAACAAGCCAAACCCTTCTAATAAAGAAATATTGAAATGACTTTTTGATAGTAACTGATTATAGCGGAGAGTTTTTGTTTCACCTTCATTTTTTAGTTAGTGGAATTCACCAATATTATTTGGATCCTTTTAGCCACCTTAAGAACTTGCCAACTTTTACTCTTCCTTTCCCCCTTTACAATTAAAGCATTTTCTAATAGTGAAGAAAGCAGAAGCCTTTCAAGAAACTTGATGTATAGGATCATGACAGCTGTGTACCATCTGCTCAAGGTAGTGTTGAACAAGCAATTGTATAAGGATGATTTCTAAAGGCAGTCTTGAGTAGGAATGCCAAAGAAGTCTCTACTTGTGTGCCCATATTTTAGGTTTCTGAACTCATCAGCTTTCAGGTTCTGTTGTCTGTAAGGTAGATCTTTGCAATCACAACCTTGAAAGTCCTAGCTGTAAAATTTGAAGTAAGTTATACCAGTTTTAAGGTTGTAGAAATTCAGTTAATGAAATTCAGAGATTTTTTTTTTTTTGGATTAGCTCCATAAAGTATAACCTTTGTAAGATTATTTCTCTCCTAATTTAGGTGCTGGTGGCTGATATTTGTAATCATAACTCCTAGGAGGCTGAAACCTAGAGGATCATGGGTCAGAGCCAGCCTGGGCAGAAAAATCTATATGACTTTATTATCTCCAGTTAACCAACAAAATGCCGGACTGGTGATAGGGCACCAGATAGAAGAAAGCCGAGCTAGAGCAAAAGGCCCTGAGTTCAGATTTGAGTACTGGATTTTTGTGTTATTTTAATTTCCTTTTTGCTTGTATTAAGGCTTAAATTCAGAACATTGTATACTCATTTGGCCTTCTTTCTCATGGCTGGCACTCTACCATTTGAGACCTACCTGTAGTCAAATAGTTTTGCTGGTTCATTGGATATATTATATCAAACTGTTATGCTTGACTTTAATACGCTGGCTAAAATTCATAAGGGATAAACCTTTTCAGGTTTTTGAAGAAATTTTCTGTTCACGATAAACTTGAGAATAAGCAACAGTTATTAGGATTACCTTGTGGTAGTATGATTGGACACATTTGGTTAAAATTAGGATGGAGAGGACCATAGGGAAAGGCTCTAGGGAGATAAGATTTTTTTTTTTTTTTTTAAATCAGAACTAGGAAGAACTTGTCTAGCATCTTTCTAAATAAATGAAAGGGAATTATGGCGGTGGTGGCGGTGGCGGCGGCAGCGGCGGTGGCGGCGGCGGTGGTGGTGGTGGTGTGTGTGCGCACGTGTCTGTTCATCCTTGGTTTTGAGGAATAGGCTGGCTGACCATTCAGCTGGATCTAATCTCTGAAAATATGGTTGGATTAGATGGCCCTTTCTAGCTCAGTAATGATAAGTCACAATGTATATTAGGGGAAGAAAAGCGTTTTTGTAGGATAGCTGATTTACATTTTTGGTAGGAATTTTATGTCTTATTTTGAAGTCTTGAAGACATCTTGTTTAGTCTTTAGAAACTGATTTTGTGTATTGATGTGCATTGACTTTTTACAAGGGAGTTATTAGAAGCTTGTGGGTGTTGTTAGTTCAGTGGCATAGTGCTTGGCAGGCATGTTTTGAGACCCTGGGTTCCACTCCCAGCACTGCAAAAGGAAAATAAAAGTAATATCTTGGGTGTTAAAACTTCAAACTTTTCAATTTAACTATGTCATCATAACTTAGGTTTCCTTACAGATTAAACTTTTAACCAGTTTATCTCCTTTGGAAGTATCTGTAAATCAGTAATGACATGTCTTGAGAAAATGAGCTAGTTTGTAGTTGGTAGTTTAACAAAAGTATGAAAGATAGCTGTTTAAACTGATTTTTCTAGTCTCTTGAAGGAAAAAAAGTAAATTTGATTAAATAGAAGCTTTAGTCGTTATGTCTGTAATCCTAGCTACTTAGAAGGTTAAAATGTGAAATTGGTTCAAATCCTGCCTGGGCAGAATGGTCTAAGAGATTCTTTCTCCGATTAACCAACAAAAAGACTGGAAGGGTAGGGTGGCTCAAGTGGTAGAGCACTAGCTATGAAACATAAACTTTAACATGCATGTTTGTGCACACATTTCAAATGACACTATGCTAATAGAGAAATTTAATTTTAGCTTCAGATTGTGATAGCAGTTTAGAATGAATATTGCTGAAGTAATTTAAGAAGTGTTTAATAAGATGTGAGTCATAGAAGTAATGAAGAACTTGATTTTTCTAGATTATTATGTATTGTGGTTCCTTTGAATCTTTTCCTTTTTATTTTAAAGATTTTTTTTATTGTGCACTCTGGGCCAATATACTTTGGAATTGTGACTGAAGCAGGAATTTAGATGAAATTTGTATTTTGATGACTATTTCTTGAAATGGGTAATGTTTTGTTATTACAGATTTTCTTACTGATTTGTAAGATTAGACTTTTTAGTTTTTATTTTTCTCATTGTCTTAAATACAAAGACTTTGTAGCTCTCTTATGGCTTTTTTTACGTGTTTACTTATGTGCTCATGGCTGGTATTCTACCACTTGAGTAATGTCTCAAATCCTGTTCTTTAAAATTTGTATTATAGATATAAAAACAGCAGTTAAAAAAATTCTTATTGTAGATGTAATATATTTGTAAAAATACTTTTTTTGTGTTGGCACTGGGGCTTGAACTCAGGGCCTAGGCACTGTTTCTTAACTTTTTTCGCTCAAGGTTGGCATTCTACTATTTGAGTCCCATCTCTACTCCTGGAGTTCTGGTGGTTACCTGTAGATAAAAGCCCATGGAGGGGCTGGGAAGGTGGCTCAGTAGTAGAGAGCTTGCCTTGTATGCCTGAGGCCCTGGATTTGATTCCTCAGCACCACATAAGCAAAAAGAAAAAAAGCCGGAGTGGCGCTGTGGCTCAAGTGGTAGAGTGTTAGCCTTGAGCTGAAGAGCTGAGGGGCAGCACCCCAGACCCTGAATTCAGGCCCCACGACTGGACCCCCCCCCCAAAAAAAAAAAAAAAAAAGCCCATGGACTTGCCTGCCTGGGCTTGGCTTCTGAGTCTCAGTCCTCAGAGATTGGCTTTCTTAGTAGTTAAGGTTACAGGTGTGACCTTATGGTAGGGGAAAAAGGGGGGAAAAACAAAGGAGGGAGGCAACAATGCTGGATAAGAATGTACTTGACCTTGCTCATGTAACCCCTCTGTACAGTATTTTCACAATAAAAAACTTATTAAAAAAAAAAGATTACAGGTGTGAACCATTGGTGCCCAGCTTTATACTTGTAAACTTTAAAACATCCCTTTAATAAGGGATTTACCTATTTTGTCATGTTTTCTTCAAATACTTTGTGCTTTTTTTATGTGTATATAATTTTTAATATAAATCTGGATGTTTTTATTTGATCTGAATGACCCAGCCTTTTTCCTACTTACTTTAAACAAAATATAAATTTTTGTATCTAATTGTATTTGGGGTTTTGAGTTCTATTGTCTGTTCTTTAATCTTTTGCTCAATTACATACCCCATGTTCAATTATCTTAGCCTATACTCTTGATTTTAGAAAGTGATTTCATCATTTATAGAATCCTCTAAACTAGAAAGATAGGTGTGGTCTTAAGACTCCTCACTCAATTTTACATAATTATCTTACCTTAATTGTTCCACTCAAGTATTTCTGCTTGCATTGACTTGATATAATCTTCTTTGATATATTGGAACTATTGAAGTAATTTTAATTAGTATTCTTGAACTTATTATTTTTTTTTTGGAGTCAGGGTCTCACTATGTAGCTCAGGCTGACTTTTTAATTTTATGCTATCCTATTTCTCAATTTTTGCTTTTATTTTCTAAGCTATTTGAGTTCTAGTAAGAAAGTTACTGCCTGTGTCTTTATGTGTTTTTCTTCATCAGTTTCAGAAGTTCAGATTTTTTTTTTTGTACATTAAAATTCTCAGGGTTTTTTTTTTTTTTTGTACGTTAAAAATGCAGAAGTTGGTTGGCTTTATCCTAAGGTTTTAAGTGCATCTGTATTATATAGCCTTTTCTACAATGTATCTGAGGTAACATTAGAATACAGATCACTTTTCTGTAGTCTATACATATTGACAATTTATATGAAGAACCTAACACCAGAATCACTTTTTTGCTTTGAGTTAATTTTATCAGAAACTATCCCCCGAGGTAAAGGATGTATCTATAGTCAAGGCAGATCAAGCTAAGTATTCAGATTACAGGTCTTTCTCCCCCCCCCCCCCCCCACTTCTTGTAACAATTGAGTTAATCTGCAAGTGGGGCTGATATGCTATTGGTGCTTTTCAACATTTAAATAGGGCTGTGGTGGTCACTTTTGCATATACATTGTTTTGTTTTATGTGGTAAGTGGTGCCTTGAATGATCCATTTCAGTTTTTTCCCCTAAAGTTTAGGAGTTTTAGTGACTGTCCTGTGTGTGTGTGTGTGTGTGGTAATATTTCATTCCTTTTTATTTTTACATATGGTAAGTAGTATACAACAGTACCATACAATAAAAGGAAAAAAGGCACTTAAAAGAATGGGGATTTTGTAAGATTTAATTTTTATAAGATTTGACTGATTTTCTTTTTCTCCCTTGCCTCCCCATTTAGGTTTTATAGGTTCACATTAACAAAAGCACCATGGAGTTTTATGAATCAACATATTTTATTGCCCTTATTCCTTCAGTAGTTATTACAGTAATTTTCCTCTTCTTCTGGCTTTTCATGAAAGAAACGTTATATGATGAAGTTCTTGCAAAACAGAAAAGAGAACAGAAGCTTGTTCCTACAAAAACTGATAAAAAGAAGGCAGAGAAGAAAAAAAATAAAAAGAAAGAAATTCAGAATGGGACCCTTCACGAATCTGATTCTGAGAATGTACCTCGAGACTTTAAATTATCTGATGCTTTGGCTGTAGATGATGAACAAGTTGTACCTGTTCCATTGAATGTGGTTGAAACTTCAAGTGGTGTTAGGGAAAGAAAGAAGAAGGAAAAGAAACAAAAACCTTTGCTTGAGGAGCAGGCCATCAAAGATATTGATGCATCAAAGGTTCCTGGCAAAAAAATAGAACCTGTCCCAGTTATAAAACAGCCTACCCCGCCCTCTGAAGCATCTGTCTCAAAGAAGAAACCAGGGCAGAAGAAGTCTAAAAATGGAAGCGGTAATCTATTTAACTTTATTGCATGATTGTATTAAGTCTGAAAGCTTAAGTTACTATGTGTTTACTTTCATCAATATTGTTGATAAAAAGTAATGTCAAAAAGCAGTATTTTAAACATCTTAGAACTATAGAAAAAGCTGTGTGCTCACAATTTGTAATGCTATCTGCTCAAGAGGCTGAGATCTGAGGATTCAAGTTCAAAGCCAGTCTGGGCAGGAAAGTCCATGAGACACTTATTCCAAGTTAATCAGAAAAAAGCCAGAAGTGGAAGTATGGCTCAAGTGGTAGAACTCCAAAGCCATGCCAAAGAAAACAATGCCCTGAGTTCAAACTCCCAGTAACAGCACCAAAAAAAGGAAATAAAATATATAAATAGGAAAGACTTTAATGGACATTTACGAAACAACTGGTGGTCTTACTAAAGCCACTAAGGATCTGTAGTTATCATCAGTCAGAAATTACTACATTAATTTTGAACCAATGCTTTCTAGTTTGTAATAGGAATTATAGATGAAAAGATATTACTTCCTTTGATTCAGTTTGCAAACACTTATTGGGACATCTGTATTATGTGAGGCATTATACTAGGTACTGGGACTACAAAGATGAATAGTTCGTTTCAAGGTAGTTACATATTAGCTGGAGACACAGACACTACTAGGTCATTAAAATACAAAAACTTTGTTGGGTACTGATGGCTTACACCTGTCATTCTATCTACTCAAGAGGCTGAGATCTAAGATTGCCATTTGAAGCTAGCTCAGGCAGGGAAGTCTGTGAAACTCTTATCTCAAACTGCCAGAAAAGCTGGAAGGAGCTGTGGCTCAAGTAGTAGAGTGCTACCTTGAACAAAAGAAGCTCAGGAACAGTGCCTAGGTCCTGAGTTTGAGCCCGGTAATGTCATACAATGCACAAAAATACATAAAATTTTTAGTGTGATACTTTAGGTCTGTCTAAACCATTGTAAGAGTTCTAAAGTAGGCCACTTAAAGTATAAAGTTCTGGGAATTTTCAGATTTGAGTAAGTGCAAGCTAGGCTTTTTTGGCTGTCGGAATGGCTGTGATAGGGACCCAAGGGAGGTATAGGTGTAGTCAGTTCTATATATCCACAAATTCTGTATTGTCAGATTTAATCATCAGTTTAAAATATTCCATTTAGAATTGTATCTTTTATTGAGCAGGTACAGGCTTTTTCTTGTTATTCTTTGAATAATACAGGGTCCATTTTTTGTAGTATGTACATTGTATTAGGTATTTTATAATCCCTAAAGTGTATGGGAAGAATACATAGGTTATATGTAAATCTTAGGCTCTTTTGTGTAAGGGACCTTAGCATCTGTAGATTTTGGTGTTGCAGGGAAGTTTTGGAACCAATTTCCAAAGGGATATTAAAGGATAACTGTACAATGGAAAGGACCTTAAAAATGGCAAGTGATATGTAGAACTGAGAACATTTCACTTTGTATGAAAGGACTTAAAAAGTCATTTGTTTATCTTAAAGAGTGTCAAGTTGTTTACAGTTATGACCAAGAATCGTTCTACAGAAATAAGAGTAAAGTGAGGAAGAAAGATACCTAAGCCAGTCACAAAATGTGATGGTATATATATGTAGAGAAGAAATGCAGAAGTCAAAGCAGCTATTACAGGTACTGCCTAGGGGTAGAGGGGTAGAGGGATAAGGAGAAGGATAAAAGTCAAAGAGGAGGCACAAGTGCCTGAGTTGCATCTTGAAGACTGAATCACTTCAAGCAAATAATAGAGTTCATTCCACATTGACAGAATAGAATGTGTGAGAAAACAGAGGGAAGTATATGTAGAATGTTTTTATTGCAGCCTAAAAAGATCCCAGTATCTAGATCTTGATCTTTTATGTACCATTCATTCCAGGAGCTGGGACTTCTTAGGTTAACTGTTAGTAAAGATTTTCAAGCAGGTTAGTTACGTGATCAGATTTATAGTTTAGAGATCTTTGGGAGATTTGTGACAGCAGATTTTATGTGGCAGTTTTGAGATAATACTTAGGAGGCAGTTACAGTTTACAAAATAAAAAATGACATGACCAAGCTCATTATAATAGGGATAGGTAGTTAAAGGTGTAGACAGGATTGGCAGACTATAAGCTGTGAGCTTTATTTGTTGCCCACCGTGTTTTATGGCCTGTGAGCCAAGAATAGATTTTACATTTTAAATGGTTAGAGGGAAATAGACAGATGATACTTAGAGATGTAGAAATTATGAATCAAACCTCAGTGTCTTTAAAGGTTTTAGTTTTGGTACAGTCTTTTCTTCATTTATATACATCTTAGTTTTTCCTGTGCAGAGGCAGATTTGAGTACTTGTGATAAAATCTGTAGTGGCTTGCAAAGCCTAAAGAATTTTCTGTCTGGGCCTTGACAAAGAGTTTTGTAATTCCTGATTGAAATGTGGTTGTTAGTATAAGAGAATGGACAAATTAGAGTGATTGGAAAGGAGAATGCTTTCAGCTTGTGGTCCAGGTGCTTGTAGCAGCCGAGGATGTGGTAAGATACATGATTGTGGAGGAATAAGGTTTTCATGTGTGTACACAATAATTCAGAAGCTTTAAAGGATGAAGATAGTAACTGAAGTCCACTGGTATAGGTAAGGACATCCAAAGGATCTATTTAAATTGAAGATATAACCGAAGAATATCAGCATTGAAGCAGTTCACAAGAACTATAAAGAATATTATGAGCGTAAGGATGATTCTAGGAGCTGATATAAAACAATTTTTTTAAAAGGAATTTTTTCTTGTGGTACTGGGGTTTTCACTCCAAGAGTATTGTAGTTGCTATGTACGTGCTGTACTCCAGGGCCCCACCCCCACCCCCACCCCCTTTTTTTCCTGTACTACTTTTTTGTCAGAGTTTTTGCCTGAGGCTTGCTTTAGACTATAATCCTCCTTCTTGAGTAGCTGGGGTGACACACAAAATCTAGAGAATGTACCTTTATCGTGTAGGTCTCTGACTCTAGAGAAGTAGGAGTAAAGTGAGGAATAAAGATACCTAAGCCAGTTACTTATTCCTGTAAATAATAGCTGCTTTGATTTCTGCATTCCTTCTATACATATACATACATCACATTTCTACATCCAGACTTCTTAATCAGATGGTGGTCCCTCCTAACTTTTTGTTCTATCTTTATCTCCTGAGTAGCTAGGGTTATAAGAGTGAGCTACCATATCTGGATTTTTTTGTGTGTGTGCATGTGTATATATGTGTTGTAAAATACATATAACATAAAACTTAACATTTGAACAATGTTAAGTTCTGTGGTGTTAATAAGTACATTCATTTTGTAGCCTCTGCAAAATTGTGATCTTCTCCAGATGAATCTCTAGACCCATTAAACACTAATTTCCTTGTCCCCTAGCTCTAGGCAACCACCATTCTACTTTCAGTCTTTATGAATCCAGCTACCTTTGGAACTTCATATAAGTAGAATTTACAATATTTGGCCTTTTGTACAAGCTTATTTCACAAGCATAATGGAGAGGAAATTTAAGAAAGGGATGAAGACTAACACAATGAAATGGTGAAGAATAGTGAAATAAGGATTGAATATTATTTATAGTATGTAGCATTTGGGACATTGGAGACCTGATTTAATTCTTTTATGGAGTGAGAGATAAAAATTAGGTTTCAAAATTAGTTGAAAAGTGATTGATAGAAAAGGGAGTATAAACTTTTGTCTATATAAAGAAATGGGTGTAAGAGGCTGGAAATTACAGTGGTAGGGAGGGTTTTATGTTATATATATTTTTAATTATAGAGACCTGACTATACTGTAGGGTGAGTAGGATTAGTAATGGAATAGTAGGATTAGGAGTGGGATATAAAAGAAGAGGCAAGTACATTGAAGAGCTAGTATAGCAGACTAAGGAAGCTGTAATGAAAAAGTCTTGCTGAGAGATAAATATCAGATATTAAGATTTTAGTGGTAAAACATTCATAAGAAGCATTGATTAATAACTACAACCTTTTTGATGTATTTATTTTTTTCTATGATTTTTTTTTTGTGTTTATGGTTAATAAAGATGATCTGGAGAAAAAGGTAGACACGCTCATGGCACCTTCAAAAAAGCAAGAAGTATTACCCTTCCATCAAGAGATTAAGCAAGAAGGTGGATCAGGAAAGAAGAAACTTTCATCAAAGAAACAGAAGGCAGAAAATGGTAAAATACGCATATGTACATATAATAAAGGCTAATTGTGGAGAAGTACATTAGGAGAGGAACCCTGGAGATTTTACAGGATTTTGAATTCCCAGTTTGTTGTTTTAAATTTTATTTACTGTAAAGATGCTGTACAGAGGGGTTATAGTTACCTGAGTAAGGGAATGGGTACATATCTTGTCAAGCATTGTTATCCTTTCCCTTGTTCTCCCACGATATATCCCTTCCCTTTCCTACCTCCTTCACTCCACCCAAAGTTGTAAAGTTGGAATTCCCAGTTTTAATATGTGTTATAATTGAAATTCTAATTGAGTCAAATTCTCTTTAGCTTTTTGGCTTTGTCTTGCTTTAACAGATAAGGCTGAATGAGTATAAATTTGCGATAAGAAATTTATCTGAAATTTATACATTGTAAATATTCTCATTCTTAGTTTTTGGGGAAAAATAGCATATAAACTTTTTTTTTTGCCTGCCCTGGGGCTTGAACTCAGGGCCTGGGTGCTGTCCCTGAGCTTCTTTTGCTCAAGGCATCACTCTACCACTTGAGCCACAGTGCCACTTCTGGCTTTTTCTGTTAATGTGGTTCTGAGGAATCGAACCTAGGGCTTCATGCAGTCTAGGCAAGCACTTTACCACTAAGCTACATTCCTAGCCTCTAGCATATAAACTTACAGAAGAAAAATAGTTCTGAAATAATTAATTTTTTCTCCATTTAATTTTTTATCATACTTATTAACACATTAATTGTACATATTAGTGAATTTCACTGTGACATTTCCATTCATGCAAATATCGTACTTTCATCATATCTACCTTCCCTATAATCCTTTTGTGCCTTTTCTTCCCTCCTCTAGTCTCCTGTTCTCTTTCCTTTTCTCTTAAGGTCTGTCTTCTACTTTCAGGTTATTTTTTTTCCTTATGGTTTTCTGTATATGAAAAAACAATGTAATGCTTAAACTTTATATCACTTAAGATTATACTTGGAGACATTAGGTGGATATAGCATTATTCTTCATCTTATATAAAATTTGCATGTTGATATGGCTGACATCCTGTTAAAAGGGACAAAGCATTGTTACATTTTCAGAAGTTTTACAGAAAAAGCTTGATTATAAACTTCATGGAGATTAAACAGTGATTTCCAAATAGTATTGGATAGTGATATCAACTAATATTTAGAAATAACTAAAGCCAAAAGGGAATGAATGGCTCAAGTGCTTTTCTAAGCAATCATGAGGCCTAGTACCATTAAAAAACAAAACAAACAACCCAAAACCCAAAGACAGAACCCCAGAAACATTATAAACTACCTAAAGGAAATGTAAGAAGTTTTCAGATACTATTAGAGGATGTACTCATTCTTTAGATGACTGAAATGATTTACTAGAAAATAAGTATATTGGTACTTTTTTTTTAAATTGTGAAAATACCGTACAGAGGGGTTACAATTATACGGGCAAGGTAATGAGTACATTTCTTATCAAGCATTGTTGCCTCCTCCTTAGTTTCCCCTTTCCATCCCTTCCCATCTCCCCCCAAAGTTGTGAAGTTCGTTTTTCGACATAACGACTTGTACATCTCATTTTTGCAATGGGTCCAACTGTATCTCTATTTGGTACTTTTGAATTAGGTGAGTGTTTTGACTTCTTTTTTGGTGGCAGTACCATAACTTGAACTGAGAGGGCCTTATGTTCTTAGCTTGGAGGTGAAATCCCACAGACTTTTCTCTCCTGGCTAGCTTAGTTCTTACGATCCTTTAAGTCTCAGCCTCCTGAGTAGTTAGGATTACAGGTGTAAACCACTTGCACTTGGTTCTTGGACTTTTGACATAAGAATTTAAAGCTAAATTGAGCAAATTAGAGATTTGAAAACTGCACTTACCATTAAATTTCAAGCGTGCTTTGCATGTTTTATTTCTTTTGCTTTATAAAACCTCCAGTGATTATGATTTTTTTGAACCTGCATTGCAGTGTTGGTAGATGAACCCCTTATTCATGCAACTACTTATATTCCTTTGATGGATAATACTAACTCAAATCTTGTGGTGGATAAGAGAGAAGTTACTGATCTGATTAAACCTGACCAAGTGGAAGGGATCCAGAAATCTGGGGCTAAAAAACTGAAGATTGAAACTGACAAAGGTAATATATACAATGTCATATTCTGTTAAATTATAAAATGCCATTTTTGAGTTTCATGGGGTTCAGAATGTTTTCTTATTGTATCAGTGAATTGGAAAAGACTTAATAGAATCCTTACAGAATCTTGCCAAAAGACTTATAGGTAGTCTTACAGTCTACTCTTCTCAATTTGTAGACCTGGACATTGGAATTTGATTTGCTTTAGGGCCTACAACTGTTTTGCTTTCTGGTTATCTTTTACTTCCTGCCATTATCTCCTGTGTGTTATAAACTCTTCCCCCCCCCCCCATTTTTTTTTTTGGTCAGTTGTGGGACTTGAACTCACTGCCTGGGCACTGTCCCTGAACTCTTTTTGCTCAAGACTAGTGCCCCAACACTTTGAGCCACAGTGCTACTTCTGGTTTTCTGGTGGTTAATTGGAAATAAGAGTCTCACTGATTTTCCTGCCAGGGCTGGCTTTGAATCATGATCCTCAGATTTCAGCCTCCTGAATAGCTAGGGTTACAGCCCTGAACCACTGGTACTTGGCTTTTACCCTTGAACTTTTAAAATAGGAAAATTTTAAGAGCAGTTTTAGGTTTACAGTAAAGTTGTGTGGAAAGTACAGAGTTTTCCCATGTGCCTTCTTAACCTCATGAATACACACAGCTGCCTTTTAAAATTTATATAACTGAAGTGGTAAGAGCAGTAGGCTCCTTTGGGTTGAATAGGTTGCAGTTCTACATCAAGAAGGTGAGGTTAGTGCCTATTAGAGAGAGCCCTGAGAAATAGGAATGGGTGACTTCTGAATGTTTTTCATGAATACAGACTTTTAGTGTTAGGATTGCTTGTAAATACTTGCTCTTCATAGGATCAGATTTCATTATCTTAGAGATTAATTTATTCAACTGTGGGATTTAGTTTACATCTGTGGGATTTAGTTTATCTCTTAGGATTATTAAATTTAAATGAGGATATTGTGAATACATTTGATACATAGAGTAGCACATACTGGCATTTTAGCATTCTGCAGTTTGTGCAAACTTTTACTTGGTGTAATTATTCTGTAGTACAGATGATAAACACATTTTCCTCCTTCTTGACTAGAGCATTCATTGTTATTTGACCTGAAATGTAAGTCCATTTTTTCTTGGTTGTTAACTTCTGGCTCAGGAATTCTTGATTTTTATTTTTACGGAAGTTATTTCTTATGCCTCTAAATACCAATTTTTTTCTTTAATTAAGAAAATGCTGAAGTAAAATTTAAAGATTTTCTTCTGTCCTTGAAGACTATGATGTTTTCCGAAGATGAGGCTCTTTGTGTTGTAGACTTGCTGAAAGAGAAGTCAGGTGTGATACAAGATGCTTTAAAGAAGGTAAGCTTATTTGATTTTGGTGAACAGTTTAGAAGTCCTTCAAATAAGACTTCAGCCAGAGGAACTTTGTTATTGTCTATTCCTGTCTTTAATATCCTGAACCATAGTCATGCCTAAAAGTTCTGGAGTGCTTTCAGAAATTGTTTTATATAGTTATACTAATTTTTGTGCTTTAATTTAGCTAAGTATCTTTTGTTATGTATCGAGTCATGTAATGTTTTGACAAGAGCCAGTTGCTTAAAAATAAATACGATTTTTGTGGTCTTGAAGTTATTTGGCACTTGGCTAAACTGTACTATGCTTTGACTAGAATTGTTAAAGTCAAGATCAAGTAATTGCTGTATAGTATATATGGAATACTTTTATGATTGAAGATAGCACATTCAGAAATCTTGAGATCTTTGTTCAGAGTGTGTATATGTTTAAAATGTCTATATTTCCCTTCAAAAGTAAGTGATTTGCATGGCAGAATCATTGCTGTGGTAGATTTTTAAAAATATATAAAATAAACTCTAAAACAAGAAAACTACATGGATTTAACATTCTTCTTATGGAGTTCACTATATCATCAGATATACTTTGTCATGGTGGAAAGGTTACTTATGTAAGCTAAGATAACATGGTGCTGGTATTCAATATTAGGTGGTCGACTTAACTCCTTATTCTAAAGCTTTGTGTGTGTATATGCACACCCTACCTGCATCCTTATCTGCTTTAAATAGAGTCTTGCGTAGAGTTAAGCATCAATGTAGGTCTTGCTTATAATTTCAGCTGCTGAGGAGGCTGAGATCCAGAGGATTGGGGTTTGAAGACAGTCTGGGCAGAAATAACCAAAATAACCAGCAGAATGCCAGGCTGGAGCTGTGACTCAGTGGTAGTGCAGTAGTCTAGTGAGTGCAAAGCCTGGATTTCAAGCTCTGACATTAACACCCCAAAATTTTTAGAGTGGTTTAATTTTTTCTTCAAATGAAAACCATTCTACCTTTTCACTTATCTAACTACTCTCAACAGTAAGAACATTTCTTTGGTTAATAAAGTGTTTATTACTTATTATATTTTCTCACTGTATAAACATAAAGGGAGCCATTTCTTTTGAAGTTCAGCTATAATTTTCTGTAATATAATTCTTATATAATGTAATTTTCTGATCTCTTTATCAGTTTTTTCTTAGATGTAGCATGTCTTTCTAGTCTTTAGTTTCAAGCCAATGTTTATTATTGAGAACTTTTCTTTTTTTTGGGGGGGGTCCGGTTGTGGGACCTGAACTCTGGGCCTGGGCATGAGCCACAGCGCCACTTCCGGCTTTTTTTTCTTTTTGTGTATGTGGTGCTGAGGAATCGAACCTAGGGCCTCATGCATGCAAGGCAAGCACTCTACCACTGAGCCACCTTCCCAGCCCCTACTGAGAACTTTTCTTTGTCATTGAAATAACTGAAATAATCTTTATTAAGCACTTGTCTTTTGTCTCTCTTAGCTTTCCTGTCTTAGTCCTTTAAAAAAAATTGAACAAAATAACCAAAAAAACCTTAATATTTTATTTTTTATCTACTATCTACCCTTGAGAGAAAAGACCCTAGCCCTTCCTTTTTATAGCAGTGTGTTCTTTTCTGTTTGCTACCTGTAAGAAGGCAATTACTGAGATGCTGTTACTTTTACTTTGAGATTTACTAGCTTATGTTTAACCTCATTATGTGGTCTTACTCTCTGAAGTTTTGTTGGTGATTTTTTTCTCTTTTCTAGAAATAACTACTATGTTAGTTAGAAATAACAACTATATTAGTTGTTAAAGAACAAAAACTGTAATAAAGATTGTGGTGACATTTTTATTATAGTTTTTGTTCTCTAACAACTTTTTTTCTGCTAATTTTTTTCACTTATCATTTGTATTTTTCCTACAACTTTCCTTTTTAAAGTAGGCTGTGTAGACACATTGTTATATTGCTCTGTCTAATTGTCAGTCTCTCTCTCTCTTGAATGTTTGTCCATTTGTCCATCCATCCACCCATCCATCCACCCATCCATCCATCCATCCATCCATCCATCCATCCATCCATCTTGCCTGCCTGCCTGCCTGTTTTGCTTATCTTGTCTATCCTGTCTATCCATCTTGGTCCTGGGGCTTGAATTCAGAGCCTGAGTCTCTCTCTGAGATTTTTTGCTAGTATCTTACCACTTGAACTACACCTTAACTGCTAGCTTTTTGGTGGTTAATTGGAAATAATTTTATGGACTTTACCTGTCAGGCTGGCTTTGAACTGTGATCTTCAAATCTCAACCTCCTGAGTACCAGCATTACAGACACCATGAGCAACTAGTGCCTTGCTTACTCTCCTTTTTCATTTTATTTTACTTTATTTTAAATTTATTTCACAAATACTTCTCCCCTAAGAAGGGCATTCTCTTAGGTCATCTCTATGCTTTAAGGTGATAATAGTGAAGGACTAAGGCAGGCTGATATTCTTCTGAAATAATCCTTTGGCCCCTCTGTCTTTCCAGATAAAGACTTGTGGCCTTAGTAGAGAAAAGTCTCTTTTCATTCATTCTGCTTCATCGTTAGTGCTCTCTGCGCAAAGTTTATGTGTTTTTTCTTCCTTCGTTCTTCCTCCTTGAGGCTTTCATTGATTTTATCTTCTGTGAAATGCTTGTTAACTTTAGAGAACTACATACCCATGGCATCTCTGCAGCAATAGGCATGCTCTGACAGAATTGTTAAGCACCTGGGAGGGTTTGGTCTTTACTTCTATGTTAGTATTGTGTTGTGATTATAAATACATGATTGTTTCATTGGAGGTAGGTTATGTTTTGGTTTCATATTTCTTTTAGTCTTCTAGAAGGAAAAGAAGGGATATTGCTAATTTTGACTTTATGCTTAAAACGAGAAGTCCTATAATTCTTTGTAAAATGTGTGTGTGTGTGTGTGTGTGTGTGTATGTTTTAAAAAAAAATTTTTTTTTGTCTGTGTGGAGCCTGAACTCTGGGCCTGGGCACTTTCCCTCAGCTCTTGAGCTCAAGACTAGTGCTCTACCACTTTGAACAACAGCACTACTTCGGCTTTTTTTTTTTTTTTCTGCTTATGAGGTGCTGAGGAATGGAACCCAGGGCCTCATGCATGCAAAGCAAGCACTATACCACTGAGCCACCTTCCCAACCCTATAAAATGTGTTTCTTGATATGTAATTCTAATTGATTGGTAATTTTAGATAAACATTATAATGATTTTCCTAAATTTTGCAGTTTAGGCAGTCACTTTACTTTGTATGCTGTACATTGACCTCTACATGGACCCAAAAACTTGATATTAGATTATTTCATTTATAGTTTTCATTAGCCATATCAACTAATACTGATCTGAATTGATGTCTCATTGTAGTCAAGTAAAGGAGAATTGACTGCACTTCTGCATCAGCTTCAGGAAAAGGACAAATTGCTTGCTGCTCTAAAGGAAGATGCTGCTGCAGCAAAGGATCGCTGTAAACAGTTAACCCAGGTGAAGACATTCTTAGGTTCAATGGATATAGTTCTTAAATCAAAACAATGAAAGGATAAACATTGCCCCTTTTCCCTGATTTCATTATTTGTATAATAAATTTATACCAAAAAATAACTTTTTTCAGAATTTTTGTAGTAAAGTTTCTTACTCAAGACATATATAGTTGAATTATTAATTTAAAATAACAGTACTTAACTAGATATCTTAATCTTATGCTATCATTCTGTTGAGAGGCCTGGGAATTTATTTTATTTTATTCATTTATTTATTTATTTTGTCAGTCGTGGGGCTTGAACTCTGGGCCTGGGCACTATCCCTGAGCTCTTCAGCTCAAGGTGAGCGCTCTACTACTTGAGCCACAGTGCCATATCCGGTTTTCTAGTGGTTTATTGGAGATAAGAGTCTCATGGACTTTCCTGCCTGGGCTGGCTTTGAACTGTGCTCCTCAGATCTCAGCCTCCTGAGTAGCTAGGATTACAGGCGTGAGCTACTGGCGCCCAGCGGAAGTTTATTTGAAAATAGATAGACCTACATCTATTCTCTGTATAAGAACAAAACTTGATTGTAATCTTGTTTAAGTTCAATTTATGGGGTAAATGAAAAGCATTCATAGAAGTCACTTATTTATAAACAGTATGTTTACAATTTTTATCAACTTCAAACCCCATTAATTTTAGTTTAGAAGGGGAAGAAACTACAAAACAGCAACAAAAAGCAAAACAAACTTAAAAAATTATGTAGAATAAAAGAAAATTTCAACTCTAAAAATAATTTGATTTTCTTCCTCAAGTGCTTATTTCTCCATTTAAGAATTAAATATAGTGGGGAAATGAGTTTATGATTTATCCACCTACCTAGTTACTTGATGATATCTAGAGAATGAATAGGCTTTGCTTAAATATAAATCCTTTATGTTATTTTCAAGTGAATGAGAAATCAATGGAAGTACCCTTTTAGATATGATAAGTCTGCTTCCTTACAGTTACTTAGTTTTATGTGACAATTGCTTATAGACTGTTTAAAAATAAGTTAGCTATTTTTTGATAACTTGTACTTAAGATGTGTATATTTCTTAGTTACATTGTGTATCAGTGTAACAACTTGCAAATACAAATAAAAAATTTAAAGATATAAACTAACTTAGAAGCAATCATAAATGACAAAGTTGTTTTGTCAAATAGTTTCTTAGAGCAGGGACATGAACTAATTAGTCATAACTACAGATGACAAATTGGTTGGCTTTGATGTACTGTGGTAATATTCTAGGAGTTGATAACAGTTGAAAAAGAAAGTGAAATTACCCTTTTAGTATTTGAGTTGGGAAGATGACAAAGATTTGACTTCTGACTTTTACCCAAACTTTTGTTTTAATACAGATATAATCTAATCTCGTCTAAGGGAAGAGATTAAGCTTTTTTCCCTCTGTTCCAAGACCTGTTTTTTTCTTTTTTTCTAGGCCTTTTTTAGTATCCCCAGAAATAACAGGTCCTTGAAAATAATAACTAACTTTTGAAGTATGTTTTTAGTAATCAAGTTACACTACAGGATTTATCCTAGGCTCTCAGTGTTTTAATTTTTAAACCAAAAAGTTCATTTTCTAAAGCACTTGGTGGCAAAATGCTTATAAAATGGTCTGAACTTAGGTAAGAGTCAGAGTTAGTTTTTTTTTTGTCTTTTTTTCCTTTGAATTTTTTGATTTTGCTTTTTGAACATCTTTTTAGCATTCAGGATAATTTTACTCATTTTTTGGGGGGAGGGTAGGTTACAGGCCTATAGTACATTTCAAGTAAGTTCTTTATAGTTTTTTTTTTTTTTAATCTTCCCCTCCTCCTCATGTTTTACTCTTTCAGGAGCTGATGACAGAGAAAGAAAGAAGCAATGTGGTTATGGCAAGGATGAAAGATCGGATTGGAACATTAGAAAAGGAACATAATGTATTTCAAAACAAGATGCATGTCAGTTATCAAGAGACTCAACAGATACAGATGAAGGTATATTTTCGTTCTTTAGATATGTGATAAAATGAATGCATTTAGCTAATTAGCAGACTTCAAAGTGTCTTATACATACAAGGCATTATGCTGGACCATTGGCATAGAATAGCTAGTCAAATTCACTCCTCATTCTTAGGTAAATTTTCTGGTTAGGGATTAGAGGTAGGGAGGCTGGAAGTAGATAAAGAAATAGACTATGAAAATAGATCCAGCATTATGTACCATGGAGCAGTGGAGATATTAGGAAGTATATAGAATGTGTTGATTTTTTTTTAAATCAGGCATTGTAAAGTGTGAAATAAGAAAAGGGTATGTATATAAGTGCTACTTGGTGTGATTCTTTAGTTCTATACCTAGAGATAATGACTTATATGTCTCTTCTAGGAGCCAGGATTATGTTTCCACTGTGCAAAAATGAATAAGAGTTCTGGGAATTGGGAGCCAGGATAGAAATGAAGAGGAGAAAGATGTAGAGAAGCATGTAGGGTCCTATCTAAGGACCTTGTCTGAAGACTTGGCAGATAATAAAAGAGTTAAAGCAAGCCAGCAGTAATTATTATTATATTTAATTTTCACTCTGGTAACAATGTGTAGAGTCAAACAAGGGGTAGTTTGAAGGGTTTTGGAGGAATTCAAGTCAGAGAAAACAAGGAGGCCAGGTGCCAGTGGCTCATGCCTGTAATCTTAGGTCCTGAGTTCAAGTCCCATGACTGACAAAAAAAGAACACATAAGGAACAAAAATCAGATGTTGAAAATGAAGGGATAAGTTTGAGTAAAAATAATAGAGTTGAGTAGATGGGGCTTGGTGTTAAGAACGGAGGGGAAAAATTGGAGCAGAGGAGATAATAGTGTATAATGATTCTTGAGTTTTGAATTACCTTTTGTCTCTTGTTATATTCTTTAACCTATCTTCTGTTAACATTTCTAGAGAGTCAGTTCTTACTGTTTGTCTTTTCCATGTGTCATGAGTTTTCATGATTCTACTTAGGTCTAGACTAGTGAATTCTGCCTCTCTTTCTCTCCTGCTCTGCCTGGTTCCATGTTCTGAAGAACATGGATTCAGTCTCCTTGCCAAGTGAGCTAATAAAACTACCCTTAGTTGAATTCTCTGGGTCAGTGACACTCTGAAATTGTTACTTTCATTTGCTGGCTAATACTTCAATTTGGAAGGTCTGTCATTATGTCAGATTTAACATGTCTAAAGCTAAATTCTTGCCTGTTGATCAACATTATTTTCCTTATGGTTGAATCTTTTGCTTTTTCTTTCTCAGTCTGAAAATTGGTCTGAATCGTAAAGATTCAGATTGCACTTGGTTGTTAAGTATCTTTATTTCATAGTAGGATAATTATAGCCCTTTATTAATAGTTTGCTCTTTTCCATTCTAACTGTAACTGATACTAGATAATTTTTTATGACATTACTTTGATTATATTGCCAGTCTGCCAAAATTTATAAAATTATTCCTTACTGCTGAGTTCAAGTATTTTTCATGGAAATGTTACTGATAACAAAAAAGAAGTGAATGAAAGGTTGTCAGGTTGTTACTCTGTCCATAGGTTCTAGCTTTCATTTGGCCCACTCTGCAATCTTGTCATTCCCCAGCCATTTGACATATTCTTTTATCAATCAGGTTATTGAATAACTGATTTAAAGTGATCTTTTCTTAATTCCTATTCATTGTTTATTTGAAATACAATCAAGTACTTGTAGCAACATCTCTTTTTGAAGGTGAAGATACTGAAATGATTCAACATTCTTTTACTTAATTATTTATGGAGATCAGGATATAGATTCCATATAAATTCTCTGAAAAATAAGGGCTGGGAATGTAGCTTAGTGGTAGAGTGCTTTACTTAGTATGCATGAAGTCCTGGGTTTGAGTCCTCAGTACCACACACACAGAAAAATCTGGAAGTGGTGCTGTGGCTCAAGTGTTAGAATGCTAGCCTTGAGCAAAAGCTCAGAGACAGTTCCCAGGCCCGGAGTTCAAGCCCCAAGATGGAGGATGGGGGTAAGAAAAAAAGCATATCATTTTCAATTAATTTGAATTACTAATAAAGTTATCAACACTTAATTTCCCTAAAAAGTAATTTTTTTTTGGTTTTGGTTGGTCATGGGGCTTGAACTCTGGGCTGGGTGCTGTCCCTGCGCTCTTCAGTTCAAGGCGAGTGCTCTACTGCTTGAGCCACAGCGCCACTTCTGGTTTTCTAGTGGTTTATTGGAGATAAGAGTCTCACGGACTTTCCTGCCCAGGCCGGCTTTGAACCGCAATCCCAGATCTCAGCCTCCTGAGTAGCTAGGATTACAGGCATGAGCCACCAAGTAATTTTGCATAATAAAGTAATATGTCTTTGTCAATGTAAGATACAATGTTCTTCACTTCTGATCTGTTATTCTGAAATTAAAAAAATTAAAGTCTAGAAGAAAGTTACATTGGTAGTTGCAGGGGCTAGAGAGAGGGTTGAATGAAGATTATTGGTTAATAGACATAGATTATAGTTTTAAAAGAATTAGAGAAGCAAATGGTAGTGATGACTGTAAAATAGTAAAGATATGTTTAAACCTGTTAGACCTTTTATCTGTTATGATGGCAGTGATGTAGCTTATCAGTAGTGTTGGCCGAGGATGTTCAAGGGTCTGAGTCAGATTCCAAGCAGTCCCACCATAAAAAAGACTAATATGCTGGGTTCCAGTGGTTCATGACTGTAATCTAGCTACTCAGAAGACTGAGATGAGGTTCAAAGCCAGCCCTGGCAGGAAACTATGTGAGACTCTGATCTCCAATTAAATCACAGAAAAAGCAGAAGTGGCACTGTGCCCAAATTGTAGAGTGCTAGCTAGCCTTGAGCAAAAAAAGAAACACAGGGATAGCACCCAGGCTCAGAGTTCAAGCCTCAGGACCAGGAAAAGAAAAGATTAATATGTTAGTCTTTTTTTTGTTGTTGTTGTTTTTGTTGGTCATGGGGCTTGAACTCTGGGTGCTGTCCCTGAGCTCTTTAGCTCAAGGCAAGTGCTCTACCACTTGAGCCACAGCGCCACTTCCAGTTTTCTGGTGGTTAATTGGAGATAAGAGTCTCATGGACTTTCCTGCTTGGGCTGGTTTTGAACTGGGATCCTCACATCTCAGCCTCCTATGTAGGTAGTATTATAGTCATGAGTTAGTCCATAGTATGTTTATATTTACTAGTAGTCAGGATATTTTTCAGGTAGGTTTTTGTATTATCTAATTATGTTTCAATTTGTGACAATATAAGTGCATTTGAGTATATTTTCAGTTTTTAAACTTTAGATAACTGAACTCTTTCATTTAAAAATATTGCTAATATCAAACTGACAGGCAGGTGTAACCCTATATTGAGTAAGCAAGACCTAAATCTTTTAATTCTGAAATTAGGTGTTTTATATTTCAAATAAAGCAATGGCTAGCCTTATTTTTTATTCTGTTGCAGCTTCTATTTACATTTATCAGTTTATACTATCAATAAAGTTCTTTAAATGTGTTTATATTTACTTGAAAAGAATAATTCTGATTTTATTCTACATGTTTTTTTTTACATTCTCATGATAGTAAAATTTCTTTTAAATAGGTAACTTTTGGGCCAGGTATAATGGTACATATCCTTTTTCCCAGCTCCTCATCAAACAGGGACAGATCTCTGTTGGAGGCTGTGGGAGTTGTGGGGAAGATAAGAGGCTGAATGTAGGAGTAGATTAATGATCATATCTTAAATAAGCTGGCAGGAAAGCTAGCACACCTGTATTTCTAGCTGCTCAGGAGGTGGAAATCATTGCCTGAGGCCAGCTTTGGCAAAAACAAACAAACAAACATGAGACCTTACCTGAAAAATGCACTAAAAGCATAAAGACTAGGGACATGTTTCAATAAGCACTGAGTGTTGGGGGGTGTTGGGGGGAAAAATAGCTTTGTCAGTTTTTCTTTTCTAAATCTTTTTTGTGTAAAATAGTTTCAACAAGTTCGAGAGCAGATGGAAGCAGAGATAGCTCACTTGAAGCAGGAAAATGGTATATTGAGAGATGCAGTCAGCAATACTACAAACCAGCTGGAAAGCAAGTATGTTTCTAAAATGTTATATTTTAAGTTAAATATAAAGTACTTTTAATTGTAAAGGTGATGTACAGAGGGGATATAGTTACATAAGTCAGGTGATGAATACATTTCTTTTTAGAGTATTTTCTTAAATAATATTTGTTAGTAATTGTTTAGACTTCTGTTTCTTACAATTGCTTGTAAAATTGAGTTACTTTTATAAACAATTCTTTTTCACTGTGTGAAGGACTTTAGCTACATATCAACTACATATCACATATGTGTATATAATGAACGTGTATCTTTTTATGTATGTTATATACATATATATTTCTACTAGTGGAGCACTCTTAAAATTTATCAGACTGAATTTAAAGTTTTAAACCATGTGTCCCCTATGACAGAATTCTCTAACTTCATTATTCTGAATAGCACCTGACTAATTTAAAAAGCTCTGTGGCTCTCAGGTGATGCTCAGGAGTCTACAAGTAAAGACACATTGCTATAGATAAGATAGGATATAGATGATTCTTGAGCCACTTGAGAAAATTTATATTTAAAGCTGAGTGCCAGTGGCCCATGCCACTGCCCTAGCTTACTCAGGATGCTGAGATCTGAGGATCTTGGTTTGAAGCCATCCAAGGTGGAAAAGTCCATGAGATTTTTATCTTTAATTAAGCCACCCAAAAAGCTGGAAGTGGAGTTGCGGTTCAGGTGGTAAAGTGGTAGCCTTCAGGTTCTGAGAACTGGTGTACGTACACACACACAGACCACAGACACACAGACACACAGACACACAGACACACACACACACACACACACACATCAGTTTATGAGTACAATACATTTTGATCAGTGTCATTTCTTTTATCTTTCACCCCTTCCTTTGATGTCCCTAATCTCTCCCAGCCTCACCAAGAAATAATAATTTGTAAAAAAAAAAAAAAAAAAAGAAATAGTAATTTGTAGAAACTCATAGTATAATAATACAGAGAAGTAAGCACTCCACCTTACTTAATATTTTTTATTTTTTAATAACATGAAAATTTATTTTATTAGAATTAAAAAATGTTCTTTCTCTGGGTAACCAGAATAGTCCAGTAGCAATGAATTGGTTGAGTTTAATAAGTTTCTAGAAGAGAACTTTAAGAATGACATTGTCTAGTTGTGCTTATGAGTTTTTAATCATCTATTTTACTTGATATTTTATATTTTTAGAAATGATATAATTATCATTAAAATTATTTAAGAATTTCACCTACCCCAACTTGACTATTAATGATCAGTTGCGTTCCTTTTCATTTTGCCATCAGGATTACCAGTTCAGCAAAACTAACATAAAATATGTTGTATTTATTCTTATGTATATGTGTAATAATGAAAGGTTCCTAATGTAGTTATTGTTTTCAGGCAGTCTGCAGAACTAAATAAACTACGCCAGGATTATGCTAGGTTGGTAAATGAGCTGACTGAGAAAACAGGAAAGCTACAGCAAGAGGAAGTTCAAAAGAAGAATGCTGAGCAAGCGGTCACCCAGTTGAAGGTAATATATTTCCATTTTTATTACTTTTTGAGTAATAGAGATATTTTACTCGGTAACCTAAATGTGTGTTTAAATTTGAGAAACACAATTTGAGGTTTAATAAGACACATAATTTAAGTGCTCTGGCTATACAGAAATGTCTTGATGAAAGAATTGAATATAAACTTGAATTTGAAACTAAAGACTGAAGATAGGAAAATATAGTTAGCTGATTGACTAGCATAAGTAAGTAGTGGAATTTAATTTCACTTTTGAGGGTATGTAAGGCCTACATATTTAGGGAAATGTCATGTGGCTAAAATTACCTTTTTTTTAATGTAAAGATACTATACAGAGGGTTACAGTTACATGAATAAATGAGTAAGGTAATGAGTATACTTCCTATTGAGCATTGTTTCCCCCTCCATTGTTTTCCCCCTACTATCCCTTCCCTCCCTACCTTCCCCGAGGTTCTTTTTTTTTTTATTGTGATTAAGTGATTACATAATTTCCCAAATTCCACAGTATTGTGGAACGATGATTCTCATTTAAAGTCATAAGCTCATTCTAACTTTCCTGGAGCAAATTGTCTATCAGGGTCTATAGCATATAACGGTGTACCACATATATACCATACATGTGATCAGCAGCATGGGGATATTTAGTAGTGTTTCGACCATATGAGTGGAAGTTCTTTGTTTCGTAAGTCCTGTTAATTTTGTCGTATCACCTAACATTTTGGATTTAACATCCACTCTTCAGGGAGACCATGTATCGTTTGTCTTTTTGATCTTGGCTTACCTCGCTAAACATGATTTCTTCTAGCTCCATCCATTTCCCTGCAAATGCCATTATTTTGTCATTTCTAATGGCTGCATAATATTCCATTGTGTATAGATATCACAATTTTTGGATCCATTCATCTGTGGTGGGGCATCTGGGTTGTTTCCATATCCTAGCTATTGTGAACAGTGCTGCAATAAACATGGAGGTGCATGTGTCCTTGTATATTGGTTTCTGTTGTTCAGGGTAGATGCCTAGAACTAAAATTACCTTTTAAACATCCTTTTCATCATTTGCAACTTGAAAATCTCAATATTTTTCTTAGCACTTTGGATTAGTTTTCCCTTTAATTGAAAATAAGAACAAATACTGCTGCAGTGGCTTGCATTTGAGCCACAATAAACAAAAATATTACATACTGTATTTTCAGACACTAGAATAGTACTTGATAGAATGAGATGTTCATACTGTGAAGAGATGCATGGATGCATGGACTTTTCTCAGGCTTATTGAAAGAGGAGCAGATTGATTTATCTTATATGTACTCGAGAGCCTTATGCATTTTCTTTTCTTTTTCCTTCCTTCCTTCCTTCCTTCCTTCCTTCCTTCCTTCCTTCCTTCCTTCGTCCCTCCCTCCCCCTCTCTACCTCCCTCTCTCCTCCCTCCTCTTCTCCCCCCATTTTTTTCCCCTCTTCCTCTCCTCTCTCTCTTTGGTGCTGGTTCTAGGGCTTGAACTCAGGGACTGGGGCACTGTCTGTGATCTTTATTGCTCAAGGCAACTTGAGCCACAGCTGCACTTCTGGCTGGCAGATTATGAGCATTATGTTTTATTAAAATGTAGAAGATAAATTGTTGTAAATGATACAAGTAGAAAATGCCTTGTTGAAGTCTTGTATTGGTGAGGATTTATCCTTCTCTCATTTTAAATATCAAGGTTCAATTACAAGAAGCTGAGAGGAGATGGGATGAAGTTCAAAGCTACATTAGGAAACGAACAGCAGAGCATGAGGCAGCACAGCAAGGTAAGGTACAAGGCATTAATGTCAACTATGCATGCAATGTTTTATCCATCTGTGAGGAAGAGTATATTTAGCATTTTGGTTTCTTCTAGCTCAGTAAAAAATAGCTTTTAAAATCTACTAGTTTAGCCTAAAACATCAAGTTGTAGGCAAACTTTCAGAACATATTAGGGAAATAGAAGCCTGTTTAAAAGCTATTAAAACCTATTAAAAATTTTTTTTTGGAAGTGGCACTGTGACTCAAGTGGTAGCGTGCTTGCCTCAAGCTGAAGAGCTGAGGAACAGTGCATTGGCCCAGAGTTCAAGCCCCATGACTGACAAAAAAAGTTTTGTTTTTTTTTCCTGTAGTTTCCTCCTTTGGCTTCCTTGATTTAACTCTTCTTTTCACTTTTTGTTTCTAAGAAAAGATTCATAAGCTGGCATTGGTGGCTCACACCTGCAATTCTAGCTACTCAGGAGGCTTAGATCCTGAGCATCATGGTTCAAAGCCAGCCTGAGCAGGAAATGTCATGAGATTCTAATCTGCAGTAACCACCAGAAAACTGGAAGTGGTGCTATGGCTCAAAGTGGTAGAGTGGTGGCTTTGAGTAAAAGAGCTCAAGGACAGTGCCTAGGTCTTGAGTTATGAGGAGAATAGTAGTGAGAAGATTACCTCAAGCAGTTTTGAGCTATTTAAAAAACCTTAACTTCTACTCTTTACTATTCATAATTTGAAGGATCCATCTTGGAGATAATGGAGCTTGTGTTCTATATGTTATTTATGTCTCCACTATTCTCTTCTTCCATAAAAGAGGGAGTTCCAAATAATAAGATAGATAGAATTTTTGTCTCATTAGACTTTTGATTTTGTCTGAATCCTCTATCTCTAGAATAACTATCTGTTTAATGTTTAAGTGTACAGAAGATATGTAAAGGCCCATTTCTCTTTTTTTGTTCTAGTCCTGGGGCTTGAACTCAGGGATTATGCATTGTTCTTGAGCTCTTTGCTCAAGGCTAATGCCCTACCACTTGGCACAGTTCCACTTGCAGCTTTTCCTGGTTAATTGGAGATGAGAATCTCATCTCACAGATTTCTGCCCAGGCTGGCTTTGAATAGTGATCTTCAGATCTTAGCCTCTTGAGTAGCTAGGATTATGGGTTTGAGCCACCTGTACCATGCCTTTTTTCTTTTTTTTAGGCTAATATTTCATATTTTATGTCCCACCAGTGAAGCACAGAAATCTCACTAAAAGGATTAAAACTATAAGTGATATAACTGTAGAAAATAAAGTTACTTACTAGCTGTAACATTTCAAATTTTTCCCTTTTGGTTTTAGTGTTTTTGTTTCTAAGCAAACATGTCAGTACCTACACTGGTCTCTCTTAATAGAAGTCTGATTATCTATTGGAGAAAATGAGGACTTACTTCCCACATCATTTCTCCTACCTGCCTGTTTGTCATTGGCCTGAATTGTTAATGTATGTTTTTTGATTGTCAATATTGATTATACATTATGTATAGTAGAATGCTGAGCCAAGCTATATGTAAAACTGATTCTTTCCTTTACCAGCTGTTTATTTTCTGGACCTAATTATTGCTTTATTGCCTACTTAAAAGTTACTTTTATCTATGATTAAACTTCTCTTAACCTTTACACCCAGTCTAACCCATCCAACTCAGCCCATCTCTCATCCTTATGTTGTTCAACATATTAACTTTTAGAAACTCACAATTTTTTTCCTGGCTTATATTCTTTGTTCAGTCTTTAGTTTTCTTGTTCTAGTTAGTACTTAGGTTGGCTCCATAGTTGTCTTCTCTTGAGATTACTTTTGTCTTTCTACCTTTTTTTCTGGATCTTTTGTTATGCTTGTCTTTCTTGTTTTTCTCCTTCATTTAGTAAAGTACTTTTTGTTTTTTTTTTTTTTTGCCTGAGAGTATGCTGAGAAATATGTAGAGGCCCCACATAACTGAAAACATTTTTATTCTCCTTTCAAGATGTAGCTGGTATATTTACTGGATGTTAAGTCTTAAGTTGAAAATAATTTTCTCTACAAAATTTTGAAGGCATTACTTCCATTTTTTAACTTTTATTCTTAGTAGTTTGAAATTATGTTCTCAGTTCTGTGTTCTGCCTTCTATCCCAAATATGACCACTATGTGTTTAACTTTTAAGTTACATTTAAGTTTAGTTTTGTTCCTTTTGTCTTTCTTCAAAAATAGACATAGAATTGCATACATATATCTTTTTATCCATGGTGGTAGTGGTGGTTTCCCTAACACTCTGCTTTTTAACTTGTTGATGGTATGGGCCAGGGAAGCAGCTCTCCTAATATCTGGTATCTCCTGTCATTAGCCTTTCTTGGTTTTAGAGCTCTATAAATTTTTTTTTTTGGTAGTTGTTGTTCCTCTACTCTACCAAGTTAGTGATTGTTTTAACATTTACTTTGTCTTTTGTGAAATGAAATAAAAGTAGTTCATATTTCTCATTTTCCTAGTTCTTTTATAGTTCTCTCTGTGAAATGACAGAAAAGTTATTTTAAATCAGGACATTTGCCAGCCTTCAGACAATAGATTTCTTCAGGATTTTTCTTTGTAGCAAAATACAAGGTATTTTAAGGTATCCGAGTTCACAGAATTTAGAAGGTACTCATTGGAATAGTTTTATTAAAGTAACATTGAGTGGGGAGGGAAGGGGAATAATAAAATGCTGAAACAAGGACACAGGATGACCCACTGCAACAATGATATTCACAAGACACTATGTTGGAAATGAACTTTATACTTGCGGGGGTGAGGGGGCTGGGGGAAGAAACGGGGGAGGGAAGGGGATAATAGGAGAAAAACAAAAGAGAGGGTAACAATGCTCCACAAGAAATGTACTCA
The DNA here is from genome assembly GCF_024711535.1 of Dipodomys merriami. Lineage (NCBI taxonomy): Eukaryota > Metazoa > Chordata > Mammalia > Rodentia > Heteromyidae > Dipodomys > Dipodomys merriami. The sequence goes on along the minus strand of NW_027202270.1, from coordinate 142,550,372 downwards.
TTACCTTATTGATGTAACTATAACCCCTCTGTACAGCATCCTTACAATAAAATTTAAAAAAGGTAACATTGGGGAAATAAAAAATAGGACCAGGACATGATACAATAGGTTAAAAAAGTTTGTGCGCCATTCAGTATATGATGTATGCCCACCTTTAAGTATGGTTGTGGATATACATAAAAGTGATCTCTGGGCTTAAGAAGCTTATGCTAGCAAAATACATGAATTAATACAATATGATATGATAAAAGCAAAAGGAAGTGGGGTAGACACGATGAAGTTTTCTAGAGGAGATGATTCCTAGAAAAGGAATGAAGAGTCCTTTGTAAGATGTCATATTTTGCTACAGATTTGCAGAGTAAATTTGTGGCCAAAGAAAATGAAGTGCAGAGTCTGCATAGCAAGCTAACAGATACCTTGGTATCAAAGCAACAGTTGGAGCAAAGACTAATGCAGCTAATGGAATCAGAGCAAAAAAGAGTGAACAAAGAAGAGTCTCTACAAATGCAAGTTCAGGTATCATTTTTACTTTTATGAAAGTAAAGATTAAATGTTAGGTATCTAGAATCGAGAATAAGATATACTTTTCCCAATTCTGGATTGATGGTAACACTTAATCTTACCCAGTATGTTGTTTTTAAAGATGTGGTTATCCACAATTTCAGACTCTTCGTAAGAACAGCAAAAATGTACCTTATAAATTAACTTAGAGTAAATGCTTAACCATTGTCTTTTTTTCCGCTTGAACTCAGGGCCTAATACTTGCTCTGCTGCTGAGCTACATCTTCAGACCTTTTATTGCCCTGGTTATTTTTGAGATATAGGGTCTTGTGTTCTGCCTGGATATATGTCTAGACAACAGTGTGCCTATTTATGCTTCTGGAGAAAGGGGCCCTAGGAACTTTTTTTGTCCTGGCTGACTTTAAACTCTGAAGTGTAAGCCATCGATACCCAACTTTAATCATTATTTTAAATAAAAAAATCTAAAGATGCCTTAAATAAGCTGGTAAGTAATTTTTCTTGTAGTCATTGGGATATTTATTAATAGCACACTCTTTCCCTTCTCTTTGGCTGTTATTTATAGGATATTTTGGAGCAGAATGAAGCTTTGAAAGCTCAAATTCAGCAATTCCATTCCCAGATAGCAGCTCAGGTAATGCCTTTTTAAAATTGCTTATTGTTAATGATGGCTTCTCAGCCATTTAAATAGTCATTTAACTGGCACTGGACTAGGCTAGTTATTGAGTCAATGAAAGATGATCCTGAGTTCCAAACATTGAGTATTAAAAGCATAATGCTATGGGAAAACTCAGAGAAACTCAACTTTAATTAATTGGAAAGGGAAGAGTATTATAGAGCTCTTATGATATGAGGAAACTATGTCCACAAGCCTTTTATAAAATAAGAGGAATTGGGGCTGGGAAGGTAGCTCGAGGGTAGAGCGCTTGCCTTGCATGCATGAGGCCCTGGGTTCGATTCCTCAGCACCACATAAGCAGAAAAAAAAAAAAAAGCCAGAAATGGCACTGTGGCTCAAGTGGTCGAGCGCTAGCCTTGAGCTGAAGAGCTGAGGAACAGCGCCCAGGCCCAGAGTTCAGGCCCCACGACCAGACCCAAAAAAAATAAAAAAATAATAATAAAATAAAATAAGAGGAATTAAGTGGTATCTAGAACAATGGCTTATGTATTAAAGGTATTCATAAAATACTGACTAACATGGGGAAAAAACAAGCTCATGTACTACAGAGCTAGTAGTGAGTTAACTATAGTTTTCATTATATTTGCAAAAGAATCTGTTTCAAATTAGTGGTAAGTGCTCCAAAGTTAAAAAAATGGTATTATTAAGATATTGTTCTTCAGCAACATTATTTATTGATAGAAAGACTTTAGAATGCAAATGATCTAACATTAAGAAAAAAAGAATGAGAACTTCCAAGTACTTGATTCCATAATATACATACCATAAATTTTAATTTAACTTCTAAATTGTGAATGTTGCTTATAGCAAAAATACTAGATTAAAAGGTTGACTTTTCTGTGTGAAAGTGGTTTTAACATTAAAAACTTATTATTGGGATTCACACAAGTTCAAACTCAAAAGCTTTGAACATGTAAACATATTTTTCTAATTGCTTTATTTGTAGAGACAATGGCCTAAAATGAGTTGAAAAGAACATTTAGGAAAAGGAGCAAGTTGTATATACATGTAAATTACCAACTCAAATTGGATCAAGATGTTTAGTTATTTGAGAGGTAGCTGTAGAAAATATATCAGAAGTTACTTAGAGAATGCTATAAATAGCTTTCACAAAGGAAAAGGAAAGATGAGTGAGTATCACCATACTTAATTAGCTTAATTATGAAGTGGATTATAAGGAAAAGAAGCACAGGAATGCAAAATGACTGTTGTGGCTACTTTTTCCTATATATTTGTTGCTTATCAGCTGTTCTAGGCCTGGCGATTTGTTCTAAAAGTCTTGTGGTATATAATTCCCTAACGCTGGTTGTTGGTGATCAAACTTAATTTCAGAGTGATAGCTATTCTGTATTAAACACTCATCATTGGCTAGATACTTCCTTAACAACTTTATATGTATTACTTTTTCTTAGTTTTTAAAGCTCTATTGTGATGATTAAGTACAGTGTTTAAGCTTTCTCTCATCCTTTTATGTTAATGTTTTTATTTCTTAGACCTCTGCTTCAGTTCTAGCAGAAGAATTACATAAAGTGTAAGCCTGCCTTTTCACACTTCTCTTAATAATTGTTTAGTCATCACTAACAGATACTTGTTAGATACAACACTTAAGATTAGCTTTGTACTTTAACCTACTTGATAAATACTCTGAATTAGATTTGTAGAACTTTTGCTTTTTAAAATTTCTCTTCTGTAGTATGTTGGGTCTGTAAACATTATGTCTTATGTTTTGATAGCTTTCTCATTTAAAAAAATGGGGAAATTTTGCTTTATTTGGAGTGTTAGCAATTATGTGGGAAAGGTAATTGTGTTTTGAGAGTAGTAGAAACAAATTAGTTTCTGTTTCTGATGGGAGGTATATCCACTCTTTCTAGCTATGTATACTTAAAATTGTTTGTTCGTTGTGCTAATATTAATTTTACATAGATTTGAATCATTTTAGTTGAGAAGACCTGAAATCTTGTTTGAAATTTCTAGACTTCTGAGCTTATGTTAATTCACTTCTTTGACCTTCAGTTTTAAAATGAGGTATATATACTTAAGGAGTTATGGTAATGCTTACGGTAATTATTAATAACATGAAAAGGGACTATAGAAATAGTCTATATTAGAACTACTTAAGTAAGGATGACTTTAAGGCTTTTAATTCTTTGATTTATGATATGATATTAGTTGGTTCATAAGTTTGTAAAATGTTTATTGAAAGCATCAATATGTTTCCTCTTAAAGGATTGCAGAAAAGGATAAGCAGATAAAACAGACTGAAGATTCTTTAGCAAATGAACATGATCACTTAACAAGTAAAGAGGAGGAGCTTAAGGTACAGTAATTCTTGTAAATAGCTACAGTATTTTATAGAACTCAGAATTGAATTATTCTGATCTTTAGTTAGTATGAGTTTATATGAAGAATTCTGGAACTCATTTGAAAAGTGTACATATCTCTTCCAAATTATAAAATCTTCTTTAGTGCTAAGGAAAAATTCAAAGAGCTTTAATCACATGGTATGATTCATATAATTTAGAAATTGATGTTCCTCTTTCTGACTTAGGAAATTTGTAATTTGAGATGTTTGCTTAATTCTTACATAGAACAAGATGTTTTCTAAATTTTCAAGTCTATTAAAATTTTCTGTTTTTTTCTTACTCTAGAATATACAAAATATGAATTTTTTATTAAAAGCCGAAGTGCAGAAATTACAGGCCCTGACAAATGAACAGGTAGATTTTTACTGCTTTAGAGCATTTACCTCAGACTTTTAATTTGTTATTATTTTGGTTGATGCTTGAGCCCGAGTTTTCTTTGTGAAATTAATAATGACAATGGTTACTTCTGTTTTTCTTTCTGTGGGATATGTTTCTGAAAGTATCTTCTGTTTCTATTTCATGTAATGTTTGGTTCAATGAATTAATTGTGAAATACCATGAATCCATTTTAAAAAAGAGTCTAGTGAGCTAGCTTCTTTAGCTTTCTGCCAACTTTTCTAAGAAGGACAAACCTTTTATTAGGATAAAAAGTGACTAAAATATTTGGCAGCAAAATACAGAATGTATGATATTGCTATAACTTGAAAATGTATGGAAATGTAATATGTAAAAATAAGTGAGAGCATAGTTTTGAGCACTTACTTTGAGCTAATTTTTTTGATGTTTCTTTTTTGAATTTTAAAAATTTTATTATCATTAAGTCCTTGTACAAAGAGGAGTTGCTATTTTACAAAGCAGTTTATAAATACAATGCATCTTAATCAGTATTACCCCTTTCAGTATTCTCCCATCCCTCTCAACCCACCTGAAATAAAATTCTTATTTTATTCCAAACACAGGCTGCAACTGCACATGAGTTGGAGAAGATTCAAAAAAGGTAACTAAACTATGATATATACAGGCACTCATATATTTATGTTTTAGTGTAATTTTGGTAGAAAGTACTATCCTATAACTGATAGTTGTATACTTAGCTTCCATGTAAGCTTCTGAGTATCTAAAGTAGTTTTAATTGGTATTTTTTTCCTCATAGTATTCACATTAAAGATGATAAAATAAGATTGCTTGAAGAACAGCTACAATGTGAGATTTCAAACAAAATGGAAGAATTTAAGGTGTGTAACTGAACTTGTCTGCTTAGTGTTTCTAAGCAATACTATAAACTTTTATTTGTACTGAATCTAGAAATATTTTGTAACATGTTTCCAAGGTGAATATGGGAGTCTTAGATAAATAGTAAATTTTATGATAGCCTTCTTGCCTGTTCTGTAATAGGCTTTCATAATTTAGTTTACTCGAACCATTTTTGACAGATTTTTCATTGGTGACTTTTTTTGTCTCCACTATTGAGCATCTGTTGCTGGGACAGGGAACATCCCAGTGTCCAGTGGGATTAAAGTTTTGTGTTAATGTGTTATTGGCCTGTCACATTATAAGTATGTAAATCTATTATCTCTCTTTCCTTAATAAAAATTGATTTTTTTCCCCTTAGATTCTAAATGACCAAAACAAAACATTAAAATTAGAGGTACAGAAGCTACAGACTCTTGTTTCTGAGCAGGTAAGGCTTTTCATGAATTATAAGGTACAAATATCCAATATACACTAATACCTGGTATGCTCTGTCTCTTTCTGTATCTCTGTGTCTCTGTCAGTCTGTCTCTGTCTCTTTCTCTGAGGTCTGAATTCAGGGACTTATTAAGGAGACTCACCCACTGAGTCTTACCTCCAGGCATTTTTGCACTGTTTATTTTGAAAGGGCTCATTTTACAATTTTGCCTGCCCCTGCAACTAGACCATGACCTTCTTGTTTTATGCTTGCAGTGAAGCTAGGGTAACAGGTGCATGTTACCATGCCCAGCTTATTCCATTGCGAAATGGGTGCTTGTGATGAACTGTTTTTTTTTCTTGGCTGATTAATCAGAATTCTTCAGTCTCAGTCTCCCATGTAGCTGGGATGACAGTAATATACCACCATACCCTGGAATTGGTTGAAAAGTTGCCTCTTGAACTTTTCACCAAGGCTGACCTTGGAGCTCTATTCTCCTTCAGCCTCCCAGGAAGCTAGAATTAAAGGTGTGTGTCACTATGACTGGCTGGTGCCTCTAAATTGGCAACAAGTTAAATAATTGAGAAGTATTCCTTCAGCTTAAATGTTTTTTTTTCCCCCCTCCCTTCTTTTTTTTCCCTTTTCCCTTTTCTCTTTTCCCTTTCCTTATTCTCCTGTTCCTTTTTCCCCTGTCCCTTTCTCCTTTCCCCTTCTTCCTCCTTGGCAATCTTGGGTCTTGAACTCAGGGCTTGGGTGCTGTCTCTTGAGTTTTTTTGCTTAAGGCTAGTGTTCTACCAGCTCGCCACAGCTCCACTTCCAGCTTTTCTTTGGTGGTTAATTTGAGATAAGAGTCTTATGAATTTTCTTGCCTGGGCTTGGTTCAAACCACAAACTCAGCCTTTTGAGTAGCTATGACTATAGGCATGAGCCATCAGCACCCAGCTTAAATGTCTTTTAATTGCATTTTTATTCATCTTGTGCTTATCATGCTTCTAAATTAAAAATGTCACAAGTATTAAAAAATGTAACAACAATTTATAGGTATGGAAGTCTTATATTTTTGGAGCCTCAGTCTTTTTCATTCAGGCATCCAGCATTTATTTGTCAGTTGTGGGGCTTGAACTCAGGGCTTAGGCGCTGTCCCTGAGATTCTTTTGCTCAAAGCTAGCACTCTACCACTTGAGCCACAGTGCCATTTCCACCTTTTTTTGTGTATGTAGTACTGAGGAATTGAACCCAGGGCTTCATGCATACAGTTCAAGCACTCTACCACTAAGCCATCTTCCCAGCCTGCAAAATCAATTTATTACGCATTGCTAGCGTTAATGAAGCCTCTATGTAAAGAACTGAATAATTATCAAAACCTTTTATTTTTCTGCCACTAAGCCACATTCCCAGCCCTCTAGATACCCTTGCTATAAGATGACACATTAGAAAGGGTGCGTGTTTCCATAAATAATAACTTTTTGAAATGTGCTTTATGCAAGTATAGAACTGATATAAGTAGGTTTGCTACTAGAAGTAGTTTTTTTTTTAATATCTGTTTACTTGTTAAGAAATAATTTACTTATTCCCCTGCTCCTTGTGCAAGCAAAAAGTAACAGGAGAAAATGTTGAAGGGACACTTAGCTTAAGTGACATGTAAGTTTTATTCTTAAATCTTAATTCTTTGTTAAGAGTATAGCTTATGAAAGATATAACATTTTATCAATTATAAGAATCTCTGACCAGGTGCGATTGTCTTTGTCTTAACACAGATATTTGGGCTGAAGAGATTAGGTTCATGGTTTGAGGCCATTTCAGGCACAAAGTTAGTGAGCAAGCTCCCCTTTACCAAATAGGTTAGCCTGATGGCACATATCCATGGCCTGAGGCAACAGGGTAGAAGGATCTTATTCTTAGACTGGTCAGGGCACAAAGATGGTACCCTACTTGAAAAATACTAAAATCAAAAACAAATGGGGGAATAGAATAGCTCCAGAGCACTTTAGTCTAATAAGCACACAAAAGACCCTGTGTTTAATTCTAGTACCACCAGGGATAAAAATAAGAACCCTCATCCCAATTACCATCTTTGAAAACTGAAAGTAAATGATGGCCATATGCATATTATAGTTTCTGGGTATAGTTTGGTTGACATTTTAAATTTTTATTGTTGAAATATGTAACAGTGATAGCTTTGATTGATAAAATACAATATACATATTGGTGTGTGTTAATTCTTACCCAGGAAAGCAGAATGTAGTTTCTCTGTGTTTTCCTTTCTAAAACCAGCATCAGTAGAGGTAAAACAAATGTTTAGAAACTTCTAAATCTTTCTTAAAATTTCAACTTTAATAATGTCCATTTAAACATAAATCCTGACTCTTTATAAAACTTTTAGCACTTTTAGCTGGCAATATTCCATCATTAGACAAGATTTGAAACCATCAGGTTTAAGTCTTCCTTTTACTGAAAAATTGTGTGATACCTCGAGAGTTGCCATTGTAATATCTTAAATAACATTGTGGGTATCATGTTTTCAATATTAACTTTTTTTTTCTTAGCTAGCACCTGTGGTTCATGCCTATAATCCTAGTTATTCAGCAGGCTGGGTATTGTGTTCAAGGCTAACCTGGGCAGGAATGTCTGTGAGCCTCATACCCAATTAACCACCAAAATCTTCAAGTAGAACTGTGGTTAAAGATGTAGAGCACTAGCCTTCAGCAAATAAAACAAAAACGATCCCCCCCCCCCAAACAAGTAACAAAACGCTCAAGAAACAGCATCCAGGCTCTTTAGTTCAAGCTTCAGGTCCAGCATATACACAGGGGCACATACATATATAATTCCATGTTACTAAGAACTTACAGTTCTTATGTGTTGTTACTGAGTTAACTTTCTTGTAAATGTTATCTAGTATAACAGTTCTACACACTCTACACACTCTTTACACACTCTTAAATACTCTGTTAAAAGGACAACTTTTTAGTATCTCATAAGTGGTTTGTCGTTATTTGTTTGGTTTGAAGCTGGTATTGGGGCTTAAACTCAGGGCCTCATATTCTAGGTTGGCTTTTTGGCTCAAGGCTGGAATCTCTACTTTCTGAGATAATTTTTTTTTAATGTTCCCAGGAAAAAATTTCATAGCCACATTTTTTTATTTATGTAAAAGAATTATTTGATAATTGTGAAAACTCATCTTGAGTAATGCTGGTAGGCCAGCATTTTTCAGTGAAGGAGTGGCATGATTTATTCTAGTGAATTTTAAAATTCAATGGTCAAGATTATTAAGTGAAAGCTAGGCAGTTTCCTCTCTTTGCCTTACTGCTTGGTTAAATTGCATTATGGAAGAATTCTTTATATTATATAAAATGAAGGCTTGAAATCATCTAGGAAGGAAATAGTTGGGTTTGGACTAATAAAGTAAAAATGTTGGATAGATCTGCTGAGTCAGTTTTGTGCAATTCCATTATTTGATGAGTTGAAGACAAAACTTTAATTAGACTGTAAGTTTATCAAAGGTAATCTAGTTCATCAAATGTGTATTTGCTAGTTGAATACATGTTAGATACTTGTCTATATGCTAAGGCTATGGAGATGAATGAGTTGAGTGGAGATAGATGTGTAAAGCAGAGAAGTTGTAAACTATACATCCAGATTTAGGGGATAAGATAATATATTCTAGTTGAAGGAGAAGGGGAGATGCAACACAGGGGACAACTAGCCTGATTGTGAACGATGGCATGAATTTCCCAAAAAGCTAAGGGCAGTCCTGACTGAGGGAAAACGGTATTAACAGTCATGACCGTTTTTGGCAAAACTGATATATTTAGTACATGCTGAGATAGTGTAGAAAGTGCAGAGTACTTTGTCTGGTTGAGTAGAGGACTACGCCAGTAATTCTGAAGCACTTTGTAAGGATCATGGACCTAATCTAACCTAAGCTAGGATTACAGGTATGAGTCATCAAGTCTAGATATTCATTAAGGTAGCATTTCTCATTTATGCCTGGACTGGCCTGAAACCTCTATTCTTCCAATCCTAACCTCCACCACCTGAGTAGCTAGTATTATAGCAGGCCTGAACTACCAGTAATAAGCTTCAATGGTCTTTTAATATGTACATATTTTGTAACCCATTAAGACCAAAATATACATTATTTTAAAAAATGCTTGTAAACTGCTTGTAGCAACACAAACCAATCTGCTTATAAAGCATTAAAACATGATGCATAAGCTGACCTTTCCCCTTTGGCCCTTTTCCTAACATTCTCTCGTACACACAAGTCCCCATTGCTATGCTAAATATGAGCTTCTTCTCTAGTAGAACTCTGAACAACTAAGCAGATTGACCAAATGGGTTTGGGATCTTTCTCCTCAAATATTCTCTTTTATACACTACTTCTCCCATACTCTCCTAATCTTGCTGTTTTCTTAATTCTTAACCATCTTAGTACTACCATTTTTCACAAACAAAACTATTTTTTTATATTGCTAAATTCACATCATATGATTCTACTTAAAAAAACAAACAAACATGTTTCTAATGTTAACCCCTTATCATTAAGTGCCTAAAGCTCCTTGGTTTGCTTTCTTTTTTTTTAATTTTAATTTTTTGTGAACATACTGTACAGAGGGGTTACAATTACATGGGCAAGATTTGGTTTGCTTTCAACATCTAAAAATATCACAATGCTTGCAGTTCAAAAAGACTGCTTAGGGGCTGGGAAGGTGGCTCAGTAGTAGAGCGCTTGCCTTGCATGCCTGAGGCCCTGGGTTCGATTCCTCAGAACCACATAAGCAAAAAGAAAAAAGCCGGAAGTGGCGCTGTGGCTCAAGTGGTAGAGAGCTAGCCTTGAGCTGAAGAGCTGAGGGACAACGCCCAGGCCAGAGTTCAGGTCCCAAGACCGAACCCCCCCCCACCCAAAAAAAAAAGACTGCTTAGTGAGGGGCACAGGAAGAACATCTCACTCCCTATGTGGTCATCAAAAAGGAGAAAGAAGATAGATGTCCACAGTTCATTAAATAAAATTTATACTGTAAAAACTATATAGTATGTTTATAAATCATTCATGAAGATGAATGCCATCTCACAAAACAATTATTAAGCCTAAATTATCTGAACCTTCATTAGTAATCTGGCACATTTAACAAGTCTACCTGATTCTCTCTCTTATAAATTCAAACACCTCATTATGTTACAGAGTGATTTTTCTAAAACATTAACACTATACTCATTCTTTCATTTGTCTTCAGTATTAGATTAAATAGGCAGGTAGATCATAGTTCAGTCATATCAGGAAGACTTTATTCTAAGAATACATAGGCAAAAGGGCTTGGGGGAAGGAGTGACTGGGGGTAGAGCATCTGCCTAACAAGTGCAGTGCCCTAAATTCAACTCCCTAGTTCCACCAAAAAAGAAAAAAGAAAAAGTATTGAGCTGTAAACAGAATTTGTGTATTTGTGTATTGTATATTTGCCTATATAAATTATATATTATGTAGTATTGGAAAAAATAAATTTTAAAAAGAAAGAGTTGGGTGCTGGTGGCTCATGTTTGTAATCCTAGCTACTCAGGAGGCTGAGATTTGAGAATTGCCGTTCAAAGTCAGCCCAAGCAGGAAACGCCATGAGACAATTTTTTTTTGGGGGGGTGGGGGGGGTTGGTCGTGGGGCTTGAACTCTGGGCTTGAGTGCTGTCCCTGTGCTCTTCAGCTCAAGGCGAGCATTCTACCGCTTGAGCCACAGCATCATTTCTGGTTTTCTAGTGGTTTTTATTGGACTTTCTTGCCCAGGCTGGCTTTGAACCTCAGTCCTCAGATCTCAGCCTGCTGAGTAGCTAGGATTACAGGCATGAGCCACTGACTCTTATCTTCAGTTAACCACCAGGAAACCAGAAGTAGTACTGTGGCTTGAGTGGTAGAGCACTAGCCTTGAACTGAAGAGCTGATGGACAGCACCCAGGCCCAGAATTAAAGCCCCACAACTGACCAAAAAAAAAAAAAAAAAAAAAAATCCTCTTCTGACTTTAAAGATATGAGACATATAGGGGATTGAAGAAAAATGTCTTTTCAAAATTATCTTTGATACTGATAAAATTATTCATGTTACTAATTCGTTGTGTCCTATGTACTTCATTTTTTTGTGTTCTCTATGTAGATATCTCTTATGTCTTTGAATTAATTTTGTAGTGACTATTAGTCTTCAAAGAAGAGCACTTGCTTGAATTCTGGAAATATTTATAATCCTAAACAATTTGCAGACTTTATTTCTAAAATAGTTTTAACTCAAGTAGACTCAATAGCATTAAACTACTTTTGATGATTTTTTTAAAATTTTTAGCCTAATCAAGATGTTGTGGAACAAATGGAGAAATGGTAAGTTTTAGCTTTTTCTTTTTATATTTTGATGACTCATATCTGCCATTTTGAAGTAATAACATTATTGAAACTACATTAAGCTAGGTTCTTAAGTTCTTTCTACTATGTGGATAAAATAGAGTGTGGTATACTGTTGGATAGAGGAGGTTATTTATAATTTATGTATGTCCTGTGTAGAAGTTGATTGACTTGTCTAGGCTAGCATATAGTATATAGTACCTCAGCACATTTTAGTAAGGAGGAAGTATCTTCCTCATTTTTTTTTAAATTCACCCTTCCTTCCTTCCTTCCTTCCTTCCTTCCTTCCTTCCTTCCTTCCTTCCTTCCTTCCTTCCTCCCTTCCTTCCTCCCTCCCTCCTTCCCTCCCTCCCTCCCTTTGTCAGTTGTGGGGCCTAAACTCTGGGCCCCGGTGCTGTCCCTCAGCTCTTCAGCTCAAGATTAGCATTGTACCACTTGAACCACAGTGCCACTTCTGGCTTTTTCTGCTTATGTGGTGTTGAGGACTCAAACCCAGGGCCTCATGCGTGCGAGGCAAGCACTCTACCACTGAGCCACCTTCCAGCCCAGGAAGAAGTATCTTGAGATCCTGACTGAAGAAAGATTTCTAGAATTAAAAATTGTATAAGAAATGATAGAGGGTGTTGACCTGTGTAAAATATTTAGGAATATTAATTACTTTGATGCTCTAACTTTGATGTTCTTGTTATTTACAAATGTTCTAAATTTGTAATTTCAGCATTCAAGAGAAAGATGAGAAGTTAAAGACTGTAGAAGAATTACTTGAAGCTGGACTTATTCAGGTGGCCACTAAAGAGGAGGAACTGAATGTAAAACATTTTGTAGATTTGTTTTTCTTGTGCTTGTTTAATGAATATCAAGGGGTTTGATTCTAATTGTATGAGATTTCCCTATATCTCTTACCTTACAAGTTATATAGGTTTATAAAATGTCCTTTTTCATTAAGTTTAAGATTTCTTTAGAAATACACACACACATACATAGTTGATTTAGCTTTCACTGCCTTAATGAGATAGATAACTATTGTTGGGTTTGATAATAAATGTTTCCTCACTGGCAAATTATAAACAAATGATTACTAGCAGACTTCCTAATTCCATGGAGGTTAGAGGTTAGAGACGTTAGAGAAAGAAAAGTTCAGTTCTGTTTTATTATTCTCTTTAGATTTAACTAATTGGGTAGGAATAAGGTTCTTAGGAAATAAGTTGGTGTACTATGTATTTTTTGGAAATATAAGTAGAAATACATAGGTGGTAATTGTCAGAATACTAGTTGGCTAGCTGTAGAAGTTAAAAAACTGTAGACCTAAAATTTGGGGCCTTCCAAAGAGTAAAAAATCAGCTAAAGATAAGGAAAAGCTAATGTGTTTTGAAACTTGCTAATTTTTTAGGAAATAAAATTATGTTGTGCTTACATGTCTTTGAAAAGGCTCTAAGAACAGAAAATTCAACCCTGATGGAAGAAGTTCAAGCTTTAAAGGCTAAGCAAAATGATCAGGTAATGTAGATTGTAGATTCTACAACTGTTCTCTTTCAAACATTCAGCAAAATTGCTATATAAAAACACAAGTCTGTTGTTTGTCTCTTTCTCCTCCAAGGGGAAATTTAATTAGTGACATGATTGGTAATCATGCTGAAGTTTATTGATAACCGTATGCCAGGCATTGTGTAGATTACGCTTACTAGGATTTTTTTTTTTTTTTTGGGTCCGGTCGTGGGGCCTAAACTCTGGGTTTGGGCGCTGTCCCTTAGCTCTTCAGCTCAAGGCTAGCTCTCTACCACTTGAGCTACAGCGCCACTTCCGGCTTTTTTCTTTTTGCTTATGTGGTGCTGAGGAATCAAACCCAGGGCCGCAGGCATGCAAGGCAAGTGCTCTACCATTGAGTCACCTTCCCAGCCCAATAGGATTTTTTTTTTATTATATTGATAGAAGTTTTTGCATATACAAATGGTAATTAAGGCTTTAAATATAAAGCAGTGTCCTAGTTATATTTTCTCATTAGGTGAAATTTCTTAATAATTTAAATATTTAATGCTTCTTATGGCCTATATTTTAAAATAAAAGTTAAGTGTATACTTTTAAAATGCTAGTTGTTTTTATCATCATGACATTTAAAAACCTATAAAAAATTCTTGGGTTTTCTCATTTGGATTCTGTTGTAGAGGCAAATTGACAAGTTGTATGCTTTTTCTGGCCTAGTTTGAACAAAATTGCTAAGATTCCTTTTTATTTCAGGTTTCTTTTGCATCTGTAGTTGAAGAACTTAAGAAAGTGTAAGTGATACCATTATAATAAACTAGTCTTTTTCTTTTGGAGTCTTTTTTTTTCAAAAATAATCATAAATCTCTTTTTTACGTTTAGTTGGGATACCTAATGTATACTAGTTTTAACTTTCACTGTAGAATTTTTCACTAATGGTTAAGGAAATTAGTCATGTTGTCTCAAATCTAATGTAACTTAAACAAAAACATCAGTTTCCATAATTGATTGCATTTAGTTTCATGTGATATCAGATTGTTACTTGTTTTGTATGTTGCAGGAGCAGCTATTAAGGAACAGATGATTTTTTATATAGAGATAAATCTTTGCGTGTATGATGTTGTTGAAATTTGATGTCATAGTTATATGTCGTGCCATAGCTTTTGAAGGCCTAGAATCTTGTTAATGAAACATGATTTTCTCTTATGTTCTTCATGGGACAAATCTTAAATTTATGTAAAGCACACCACCAGCCTTATGTATGCCTCCTAGATTTTAATCATCTAGTAGTTGCTGAAGAATTCTCATTTAGGAGGAGCTTTTAAGTGCTTGTTTCCCTTCTTTTGCCTGCAAACATAAGTTGATATTTTATTTAAAACTAGGAGTTGATTTAGAAAACTTTCATGATTTTTTTTGTTACTATCAAAAAACTCCAAAAAACTTATTTGGTAAATCTTAATGATTTCTATTCAAATTAATGTATCATTTGTTCATTTAAGGATCCATGAGAAGGATGGAAAGATCAAGACTGTAGAAGAGCTTCTGGAAGTTGAACTTCTCAAAGTTGCTAATAAAGAGAAAACTATTCAGGTATGTATACATACATATATGTATGTATGTGTATATATATAGAGAGAGAGGGAGAGCGAAAGAGAGAACAGTGTTTGACTTTTCTGTTTATCAAGTTTAGTTAATATCATTTAATTTTATGTTTGTCTGTGCATTGCATTTTTTTGGTCAACTTCTGTGTTTCCATAGTCCAATCTCGTCTATTTTGTCATTGTCAAGGATTTGAAACAGGAAATAGAGGCTCTAAAAGAAGAAATAGGAAATGTCCAGCTTGAAAAGGCTCAACAGGTAAAAATCCCAGAGCCGTAGCATGACAGATTTATTAGTGTATGTATTATTTATGAGCTATTTGTTGTTCTTTTTACTCAGAAAACAATTTGTAATAGTGTGCTTTATGTATACTGAGTTTAAGTGCTTTACTTTTTGCCCGAGTTGACCAAGAGTCCTTGATATTTTAATCTATTATCTTTAAAAGCTTTTAACAAGGCCCTTTTCCAGGAAGTTTTCTTTATTAATGCTTTAGTTTGCCAAAATACTCATAAACTCTTTTTTAAGCCCCTCATTATAAAAATAGATAAACTGCATGGACCAGATTTTCTTATATAATGTGTATTGTTAAACCTTTGCCTCTAGAACAAAATACGAAGTTTCTATAGAGGATTCCAGAGGTAGACATGATTACTAGAAACATATGCATTTTATTACAATTAATTTGATAAATATTCATTGAAAAAATAATGAGATTGCATGGAAAAGAGAATTCATTCATCCAGCAGATTCATTCAACAATATTTATGGAATTCCTTCTGCTTATTATAGTCTTGTGCTAATGATTAAAGATAATATGTTAAGTAGTTGAGAGTTCAGGAGAGGCTCTTGCTGAAGCACTAACTGTAAGCCAAGATCTAAATGCATTATGGGAAGAGAATGGGGGAGGTGAAAGGTGCTATTAGATTGTATGACCTTTTAAAAGGTGATAAGGAAGGACAGTCAAGAGTACCATTGAGTAGTGGGTATTAAAAAATGAGGCTGACAAGAGTTCTGATACTGTAGAGAAGGGAGGTGTGAGAACAGTTAGATAATATGCTTAATCTTCACAACTATAGAAATACCACATTATTTAGACTTATTAATTATAATCATCTTATCCTTTCACTGTTAAAGTTTTAGTTTGATAGTAAAACACAAAGCACGAATACAAATAAAACACGAACTGTGTTTGAAAATAGAACACATGTTGGTATGAAATTGACATCTTTGCAGTTTGACATCTTTTAATTTGAAGTGTGCATATTATAAATATTTATGAAGCTTAATAAGGTAAATTAAAAGATTATAAGTTACTTTTCCTGTCCTTTTTATTTTAGTTATCTATCACTTCTCAAGTTCAGGAGCTTCAGAATTTGTAAGTACCATTTTTCTAATTACCCTATTTTCCACCAATAAGACATACTGAAAATCAGTTAGTTTGATCTCAGTGTTTTAGAAAGTGCCAAATTAGTTTAAAAGGACAAAGTTCTTTTAAATTTTTCATTATTCTTCAACCTATTAGTTTTTTGGTTCGATCAAAGTTTCATTTTTCTTTGACTATAATTTGAATATGGCCTTAAGCTTGAGTTGTTGCATTCATTTTAATGGCCATGTAGAACTGGCATTTCATAGTCAAACTAGTTGTGTTTTTTTTGGTCAGTCGTGGGGCTTGAACTCTGAGCCTTGGCCTGGGCCTGGGCACTGTCCCTCAGCTCTTCAGCTCAAGGCAAGTGCTCTACCACTTGAGCCACAGCAGCACTTCTGGTTTTCTGGTGTTTAATTAAAGATAAGAGTCTCATGATTTACTGAAGAGGCTTTCTTCCACCCTGTTTTTTTGGATCCCTTATTGAAGATTGGGTGGCTATAAGTCTGCAAATTTATTTCTGGGTCTTTGGTTCTGACCATTGGTCATGAACACAAGAAGTTTTCCTTTGTTGTTGTTGTTCTCAGTGTAGTATGTGATTTCTTTTTTCTTTTGTGTTTTTTTCCCCTATGGTGTTTGATTTTGGTACCTTAGATATTGCATATATGTTTATATGAGCTAGGGAAGGGGAACAACAAAATGGTGAGACAAAGGGGGAACCTATGCAACAGCAATACTCACAAGACAAGATGTTGGAACTGATCTGTACAACTTGCAGGGAGAGGGAAAGACGGAGAAAAATGAGGGAAGGGGTAACAAGTTAGACTACCTTACTTAAGTAACTGTAACCTCTCTGCACATCACCTTGACAATAAAATAACAAACAAAAATGGGCTTTCTTATCTAGGCTGGCTTTGAATCACAATCCTTAGATCTCAGCCTCCTGAGTAGCTAGTATTATAGATATGAGCCACCAGTGCCTGGTATACTCAAATCAGTTTTAATGAGATGTCCAACTTTGCTGATAATAGTTTAAGATAGCTGAATCATTCGATATCTGGATATTTCATGATAGTTTTTTTTTTAAACTGGTTCCAGGGCTTGACCATGCAGTACCTCACATTCTCAGCTCTACTACTTGAGTCATGCCCCAGCCCAGCCTTTTGTTAGTTAATTGGGGATGGAGTCTCAAGGTGTTTTCAACCTGGGCTGACTTCGAACCTTAGTCGTCCAGAACCCAGCATCCTGAGTTTCTAGGATTATAAGTGTTCCTGTAATGCCACTGGCTTCTGGTGCAAAGCAGTTTTAAAATCATCATATAGTCCCTAATTTGATTATTTCTCCAAAATCTCTTCTACTTTAAGTACTTTTTAGTTTATTTTAATCAGTATGGACTCAGAACTACCTGAAACATACTTTTCTAGGCTTGAGTACTTATGCTTTTTATGGTCATCTGATATTTTCATTTGTAATAATTACCAATTTATTTTCAGATTAAGAGGAAAGGAGGAACAGATGAATACTATGAAGACTATTTTAGAAGAGAAGGAGAAAGACCTGGAGAGTAGGGGGAAATGGCTACAGGTGAGAAGTTAAAAACAAAAGTAAAAAACAACTTCAAAATAATTGAATATCAATTCACACTTATTATTTTTAAGGATCTTCAAGAAGAAAATGAATCTTTAAAGGCTCATATTCAGGAAGCAGCACAGTATAACTTGCAAGAGGTATAGTATAAACGTATCTCCAACATGCTACATAAGGAATGAGAAACCTTTATATAAGGTCCTGGAAAGTAAAGAAGTTAATATATTTTCTGTTTGCCAGAAAAACCATGTTGTATCATAATTTTGTTATTGTTGTTAAAATAAGTTAGTTTTTTAATTCCTGTCAAAATCTATTTGTCTGATTTGTAAAATGTAAGCTTACAAGCATTTCCTTTTTCTTTTTTCAATTGCACCCCAAGCACTTTGAACTGCATTGAGTTGGTGTACTAATCTGTAATACTTCATGAAATAAATAATTAAAATTTAAGTTTTATAGAGAAAACTTTTCTGTCCTTGCGTGTTACAAATGTTCTAATCTAAACTTTACCGCATAATTACATTTTTACCTTACTGGTGAGTGATTCTGCATTTATAGTGTAGTACCTGGTTTGTTTTGATGTTAGTATTATAAATGTGAATCTGTTTCTTAGGCATGTTCTGCATCACGATTTGAAGAACTTGAAGTTGTGTAAGTATACTTTTAGCTAGTATTTTGAAGAACTTCTGTTTATTTTCCAGAATGTGCTGAAAGTCCATGATTCCTCTTAGGAATCATGTTAAGTGTTCAGTGTTTAAAGTGGTACAGTTCAGAAGCAAATAAGGCAAGTCTCTGTAGTAATATTGCAGAGGCTCTTTAAATGGTTTGGGATATCTGAAGGTTTTATCCTTTTCAAACCCATCTAATGTGGTTTCTCAAATATTCTTTCTGTAAAGATAGACTTTTTAAGTTGTTTTAAAAAATCAAGGTAATTATTGTAAAAGGTAATTAATTTCAAATCAGAAGGTTATAGCTATAATACTGGTAATGGATATCATATCCATTATTAAAGGGGAAAATAGGACTTGCTGTGTTTAAGTGCTGAATAATAAACTGACTCAGCATGAGATGTCATTCTTTCAAATATTCATTTAATCCTATAAAATATCTGTGTTCTGTACATGAAATCAGTCATTACTGGTGAAGAAGGGAATCGAGACCTCAACTTTTCGAGTAAGATATTGAAAGTGTTTATTAGATCACTTGTAATGAAAACAAGGTAGATGACTCCTGGATCCAAGATCGTACATTCATAAAACGAATTGTTTTTCCCTTGGGCATCATATAACTCTCAAAGTTCTTTTATCTGCTAATAGCCTCTAGACAAAATTGTGGCCCTTATATAGTTTATATATATATATATATATATATATATATATATATATATATATATTACTAAGTTATATATAATAGTGGGCTTATTTTTGCTTTACATTTTTCTTGTCCTTTATAAATTATAGCAGTTTAGGTTTATAGAAACAAGAGAGAGGTACAGAGAGTTCCTGTTACTCTCTGCATTTCCCCTGTTAGTAAAGCATTAACTAAAGGCCACATTTTCTATTAGCGCTTACTTGGTAAGATTTAACCAATGTAAAATGACAATATTTCCATCATTACAGTATTACACAGAATAGTTTCATTGTCCTAAAAACCTCTCTTACCTACATTTTAATACTGCTGTCCGTTAAATTACTCCCCTGGGCCCCTTGAATTCCTATCAACACACACACACGCACGCACGCACGCACGCACGCACGCGCGCACGCCAACTATTGAGATAATTTTGCCTTTTCTAAAATGTCATATTGAAACTATACTGTATGTAGCCTTTTCAGATAGTTTAAAAAAATTAACAAATGTACCCTTAGTCCTCTCCTCCCTCCTTCTCCCTTCTTTCCTCTCTTTTCCCTCCCTCCCTCCCCTCCTCCCTTCCTTTCTCCCTTCCTTCCCTTCCTTCTTCCCTTCTTTCCCTTCCTTCTCTCCCTTCCTTCCCTTCCTTCTCTTCCTTCTCTCCCTTCCCTCCCTCCCTCCCTCCCCTCCCTCTTTCTCTTTCTCTCTCTTTCTTTCTTTTTCTTTCTCTTTCTTTCCCTCCCTCACTCTCCCTCTCTCTCCCTTTCTTTCTTTCTTTCATCTTGGGGCCTTGTGCTAGGTAATACTCTTGTTGCTAAAATATAGAAAGAAATGGCTGGTAGGCAATGAACTATCTTCCTTAGGAGTGATATTAGAGTCTGGTTTTTGTTTATGTATATTAGTAAAATAAGGTCTTTAAAAAATTTAGGTTGAAAGAAAAGGAAAATGAAATGAAGAGAGTAGAAGCTATGTTAAATGAGAAGGAGAGTGATCTTTCTAGCAAAACACAGCTGTTGCAGGTAAGTATGATTACTTGAAATGAATTTTTGGGTGGATTTATTTTCTGTGTGATTTTTTTTTTTTTTTTTTTTTTTTGGTCGGTTGTGGGTCTTGACTCTGGTTCTGGACACTCACTGTCCCTGAGCTCTTCAGCCCAAGGCTTGCACTCACTCTTACCACTTGAACCACAGCGCCACTTCTGGTTTTCTGGTGGTGTATTGGAGATAAGAGTCTCACAGACTTTCCTGCCTAGGTTGGCTTTGAACCATGATATTCAGATCTCAGCCTTCTGAGTACCTAGGATTACAGGCATGAGCTACTGGCACTTGGCTGATTTTGTGTTTTTATTAAGATTTTTTATTATTATACATAAGTTGTGCAAGTGGGCTTTCTTTTAAAAAAAATTTTACTATCTTTAAGTAGTAATTCAAAGGAGTTGCTATTCACCAAAACAGTTCATGAATACTGTACAGTTGCATCAGTGTCACACCTTTTAACATTCTTATCCATCTCTTCCCACCCACCTCTTCCCTTAATTTTATGTTATGTATTGAGGTTTTTTTGCCATTTAACAAAGCAGTTTATATGTACAATTCATCTTGATTGGTGTCATCACTTCAACATCTTCATCGCCCTTCAGCCCACCCTTATATTTCACAATTCTGTGGTATATACAATGAATTCTTGCCTGCATTTTGTCCCCTTCCCCCCTTCATTCCTCTATTCCCTCTTTCCTTGGCCCCAGCAAGTGGGCTTTCATCATAGTATTTTTGTACATGTATACAATGTACCCCAAGAACCCTCACCTCCTTAAAACAATTTCAACAGGTTTCATTGTTCTATTTTCATATGGGCTGCTGCTGTTATAATTATAGTACAGGGGTTTGAATTCAGGGCCTTGCATTTACTATGCAACTACTCTTTGAAAATTTTAGTAAGGGTTTAGTATAATAAAGTTAGAGTAGGAAGAAATTGAAAAGAAACATTTTTTGCTTTTTGATGGTAGGAAATGGAATTTAAAGACCCAAACCATTCTGCTACTTGAACCATGCCTTCAGCCTGGTTTTTTTTTGTGGTTTGTTTCTTGGGTTTTTTGGGGGGGCCAGTCCTGGGGTTTGAACTCAGGACTTGGATACTGTTGTCCCCAAGCTTCTTTTGCTCAAGGCTAGCACTCTACCATTTGAGCCACAGAGCCACTTCTCACTTTTTCCTGTTTATGTGGTACTGAGGAATTGAACCTAGGGCTTCATGCATTCTAGGCAAACACTCTGCCACTAAGTCACATTCCCAGCCCCTAGCCTATATATATATATATATATATATATATATATATATATATATATATATATATATATATATATATATATATATATATAGTGTGTGTGTGTGTGTGTGCGCGCGCACGCACACGCGCATATGTATGCATGTATGCATGCATATATATGCATGTGCCCACACTTGCTGTACAAGTGTACTTGCTCGTTCTGGGGCTTGAACTCAGGGCCTGGGTGCTGTCTCTGAGCTTTTTGCTGAAGTCTAACTCTACTACTGTGACACAGCTCCATTTTGGCTTTTTGGTGGTTAAAGACAGAAATCTTATAGATTTTCCTGCTTAGACAACCTTTGATTCATATGTGATCCTCAGATCTGAGTCTCCTGAATATCTAAGATAATCATCATGAGTCTGGCTGTTTTTATATGTAGTTTTTAAAGATGGCTCAGTGCTAGAGTACTTGCCTAGCATGCATGAGGCCCTGTGTTTGATTCCTCAGCATCACCTAAGCAGAAAAAGCTGGAAGTGGTGCTGTGGCTCAAGTGGTAAAGTGCTAACCTTGAGCTGAAGAGCTGAGGGACAGTGCCCCAAAGCCAGAGTTCAGGCCCCACAACTGACCCCCCCCCAAAAAAAAAAAAAGTAGACTAAATTGCTTTAAGAGAAATAGAAAACAGATCAATATTCTCATCAAGATAATGGTTCTTATTCCTTAAAGAAAACTACTGTCTATGCTGGTTATATCTTCTGAACAAGTACCTATTACTACTATTTTTAAGAACCTTATATAAATATATATCTACCTTTAACTTTTGTTGTTTTTATTTCCAGTTTTTGCTGTGCTAGTAATTGAACTCAGGGTCTTGCACACTGGCTTAGGCAAGTGCTTTACCACTAAGCTATATCCTTCACCTCTGAATTTTTCCTCCTCTTGGTGGTACTGGTGGTTGGAATCTTGGCCTCTCATGCTTCTTGAGCAGGCATCCCACTTAAGCTATGTGTGTAAAATCTTTTCCATAAACCAAACCATTGTTTCTATTACTGATCTATGTCCCTTGGAACTGTTTTATTTTATCTTGTTTTTCTTAAATAATGTCTTGGTATGTAGCCCACAGTATTCTTAAACTTGGTATATAGCCTAGGCTTGTTCTCCTGGAGCTCTTCCTGTCTTTGTCTCTCCAGTGTTGAAATAATAATAAGCATTCCCAATAATAAGCATTTAACTCTTAATACCTTCAAAATGTTTTATGGTTGTATCATTGTTTATATAATTGAGGTTGATAGTTCCTGCAGTATTTAGTGTGTTTTTTTAAAGTCATAAATAATGCTACACTGATCATTTCTTTTTTTTTGGGGGGGGGGTCCGGTCGTGGGGCCTGAACTCTGGGCCTGGGTGCTGTCCCTCAGCTCTTCAGCTCAAGGCTAGCGCTCCACCACTTGAGCCACAGTGCCACTTCCCGCTTTTTTCTTTTTGCTTATGTGGTGCTGAGGAATTGAACCCAGGGCCTCAGGCATGCGAGGCAAGCGCTCTACCACTGAGCCACCTTCCCAGCCCCTACACTGATTATTCTTGCATACACAGTTTGAATGGTTTTGTTGGTAAATCTGTTACAGATTACTGAAAATAAAATTCTGGGTCAAAAATTTATTCAGGCTTTGCTTGGTTTTTAGAGGTAATTTAAATAGAAAGACATTGTCTCCTTACCTATATTAGTAATTAAAAGTACTTCTTGGAGATTTGAAGTGCTAGCAAATTTGTAGATGCTTTCAGTGTCTTAAATCTGTCTTGCTCCCACTTGGTACTCCAAGGATTATCATATTTCCTCTGCCTGCCAATTATGCTCAGTTTTAGTTTTGTTAAATAATGCTAAATTGTCATCCAAAATATATTTTAATAATTTATAATATTGCCAGTGAAGAATTGTTCCCCTTTTTCAATGCTGAAAAATAAAACATTCAATATTACACTTGAAAGGTGTATTGTAAATTGTATTTGATTGTGAGAAAAGTTAAACATTCTTCAAAAGTTTAAGCCATATATGTATGAATTAGTTTTTAATTTTTCCAACATTTTTTTCTTCCAGGATGACTTTTTCTTAGCAAGTTATGATTTTTTTATATAATAAACTAAGTTTTTATTATATGAGGGAATTTGTTTTTTCCTACTTGTTTTCAGTTTTCTTTTTTTGTGATAGTATCACTATGTAGCTCAGGCCTTGAATGACACTGCTGCTTCAGCCTCCTGAGTGCTAAGGTTACAAAGTGTGCCCCACTATGCCCAACTTTCTTTTGAATTCATTTATATTTTCCCTTCTCTTTTGAAGGTTAGAATCCCCCCCCCCCCCCATTCTGGTACTGGGGGCTTGTACTCAGAGCCTGATGTTCTTGGTTGTTTTTTTTTTTTTTACTCACAGCTGTTGCTCTACCAGTTCCAGCTGTGTTGATTAACTGAAGATAAAAATAAAAGTCTCTCAGATTTGTCTGCCTATACTGAAATCCTCAGAACTCAGGGTTTTGAGTCACTAGGATTATAGGTATGGGCCACCAGTTCTTTGATTAGTTTAATTTTTTTTTTTCTGGTACTGGTTTTTATACTTGAACCTCAGGGCCTGGATACTGTCCTTGAGTTTTTTTATTCCAAGGTTAGTACTCTGCTACTTGAGCCAGATCTCTACTTGGAAGTTTTTTCCTGGTTAATAAGAGATAAGAGTCTTAAGGTTTTCCTGGACTGGCTCTAAGGCCATCCTCAGATCTTAGCCTTTGGAGTAGCTAGGATTGCAGGCATGAGCCACTGGCACCCAGCTGGTTTAAAACTTTTTTTTTTGGTCTGGTCTTGGGCCCTGAACTCTGGGCCTGGGCGCTGTCCCTCAGCTCTTCAGCTCAAGGCTAGCACTCTACCACTTGAGCCACAGCACCACTTCCGGCTTTTTTCTTTCTGTTTATGTGGTGCTGAGGAATCGAACCCAGGGCCTCAGGCATACAAGGCGAGCGCTCTATCACTGAGCCACCTTCCCAGCCCCGTTTAAAACTTTTTTATACTCAAATATAAGTTTATTTTAAGTCTTAGGGAGAATGGAATCTTTCACTTGTAATTATTAAAGTATTCTCACCTGTTTTACTAAATTTACAACTTCCATTTTATTTAGATTTTCAAATATATATAATTTATTTCATGTTGTTTTATGGAATAGCTTTCTACTAATTTTTTTAAAAGGTTAGCTACATCATTACATGATCCATATTAGGTTGGGATGAAGCCTCAAGACATGAGGCTCTGAGTTTAAGCCCTACCTTCAAAAAACTCTGCCCCGGAAATGGCACTGTGGCTCAAGTGGTAGAGCACTAGCCTTGAGCTGAAGAGCTTAGGGACAGTACCCAGGCCCAGAGTTCAGGCCCCATGACTGGAAAAAAAAAAAAAAAAATCTCAACATAGTGTTTAAACACTGATCTAGGTGCAAGGCCACTTGAAGCAAGTTTTATGTTTGGTTGTATTTTCTTTGTATATTATAAACATTGAAACTTGTTGCAGTTTGAAGTAAATTTCCAAAATGTATGCTCAACAATAATCATTAAAATGTTTGGAGCATACAAAAAACCCCAAAAACCCAATCCATTATAATTTCCGCAGTTTTTCCCAGGAGACATTTAGCAATACCTGGAGACTTCTTGGTAGGAGAGAAATGCTAGTGCAACCACTAGATGGAGGTCATGAAAATTGCTAAATGTCCCACAGTGCCTAGGACAGTACCCTAAAACAAAGGTATATCAAGTCTAAAATATCACTAGTGTTGAGTTTGAGATACTGTGTCCTACTCGGTTCACATGTCCTAGAATATACATCTACCGGTACTTGGGTCTACTTTCCAAAACTATTTCGTTCTACTGAGACATACTGACTCCTAAGTTGCTACTAAATATACATGATAATTACATAATATATTTTAATATATTGCTTATCATATCCTTTTAAAATAGTTTTGCAAATTTTGTAGATTATATAAATTTCAACAGCTTATAAAGGAAATAAAAATCTCTAGGTATTCATGTTTAATTTTTGTTTAAATAGGAGATACAAGATGAAAATCAACTGCTTAAATCTCAAATTGAACAGATTAAGCAGGAGAGCTACCAACAGGTTGGTACTATTAGATATCTTGTCTTTGATTTGTGTAGCAAAAAAAATGTAACTCATGACTGTCTATAACATTCTTGCCATTTTTAAATTTCATTGAGAATAAAAGGTTCTCTTACTGCTTTTCTATAAAAGAAAGCAATTTGCTATCCAATATTTAAGATAAAATACAACTTATGAAAATATACACACAAGTATTGCCGTGTGTATTCAAGCTTTAAATCTTCTAGAATGCTTCTAGCTGGTCTATTTAAAATAAGTGGATCTTCTCCTTAAACAAACATCAGTAACTGGAGGGAATCTTAACAAATATGTAAGTTAGAAGCAACAGCCTGTTACTACTTAAAACTGTTTCAAGATGTAATTCTACTTGGTAAAAATAAAATTAAAATAATGATTTTTAGAAAAACGTATATCCAGTTTTCTTTACTTGGTAAACCAGATTAGACCATATGTATTTTGAAAGATAAAGAATTAGAATGCCTATTGACATATAGTTTCTGTAGTTAAGGAGTTTGTAAACAAGGAATAAATACCATATATGACAGTGTACTTGTGCATATTATGTAAAATTAACTTTTCTGTTATGTGCTCAGTAACTAGTTTTTGACTTTCCAAAGCTTAAAAATTTTAAAATAGTGAAGTATAAATTAAACTGCTGTATACATAGGAAATAAATTCTTATTAAATGATGATTATTTGCAGCCACAGTGAAGGTTGGAATTAGCACTTAATTCATTTTATAAATAATTTTTTATTAAGACCACATGGTTGAAGTCAAAGTTCTAGCATGTGGAATACTTTTTTATCTTCAGTGTTGTCTTAATTTATATGTGAGAATTTAATTTTGTTGTTGTAAGGAATGCTTTAATTTGAAATAACACTTAATTTTTTTAATAGGCCCCTTCTTTTCCCCCTCATGAAGAATTACTAAAAGTGTAAGTAATACGTTTGGTTGACAGTTTGGGAAGTAGTAAACTTTTTATATGCTAAATTATAGTTCTTAAGGAAGCAATTTAGTGTAACTGTTATAAACATCACTAACTTCAGTGGTTGTACTCTGACCTACTATCAGTGTATTGCAGCTTTGTCTTTGGCTGATGTGCCTATTGCATCATGAATTTCTTCTATCTTGTTATGAGAGATACTTGGGTTTTTTGTTTTGTTTTCTTTTTAGGCATTCAGAAAATACTGAATCAAATTAAGCTGTAGTTGAAAGGCTTTATCTTCAGATTGCCTCAGATATCCTACTGTGTGTCCTTTATTCTGGATCTTGTGTAATTGAATGGTTTAGATTTTGGCTTACCTCTTCCATTTTTAAGAAAACTTAGAAAAAACTACTGCTGACAAGAAAAATGGTTCAGAAAAAAAAGTCACCTTCAAAGAGAGCACCAATAAAACTCCTAAAAGGCTAGTAATTTAAATCATTTCTAATAAGTTACGTTTCAACATGCCAAAAGCCAACCACATGAATATTTTAATATATAATGCAGGTATTCTAAATGTTTTCTAATTTGGCTTGTTTATAAAGTAGATTCTTTACTATTTTCAACTGAGTCCTGTGGTTGACTGTAGAAAACATGATTTGCCATCTACCTCTAAGTCCAGCTTTGAAACATTTTTGATAAAGGGCCTGGTAATGAGTGTTTTAGGCTTCATGGGCCAAAGGAGCCTTTTTGTTTCATTCTGTTTTTTTTTTTTTTTTAGTAAGGGATACTTTTAAGAACATCAACACAAGTTGGGTATAGCATTTCACATATGTAGTACCAGCTACTTGGAATGCTGGATGAGATCATGAGACCTTGTCTCAAAAAAAGTTATCAACAGCTGTTGGTTCAGACCAGATGATGAGCTGGTCAATCCTATACCTATTTGTGGATATGAGGGTCATCTAGCTGTAACATATGTTACTTTAATGCCTTATTGATCACCAGAGTTGATTCACTTGATGAGGCTGACTAGGCATTTATCACTTTCCCCTCTTTCACTAGTTCATGTATGTCCCTCTTGAAGCTGCACACTCTGCTAAAGAGGATAACCTTCCCCATCTTAGAAGGACCATTCTTCGGTTAGTGGTATATGAGCAACTGTGCTCTCTTGATAAGATCTCCAAATAGCTCTTAAGAAATAGCTGCCTGATTTATCTCTAGTTGTTAGTTCCTTATATATAGTCTTATTCTTTTTTTTTTTTTTTTTTTTTTGTCGGTTGTGGGGCTTGAATTCTGGCAGTGGGCACTGTCCCTCAGCTCTTCAGCTCAAGGCTAATGTTCTACCACTTGAGCCATAGCACCACTTCCGGCCTTTTCTGCTTATGTGGTCTGAGGAATCAAACCCAGGGCCTCATGCATTTGAGGCAAGCACTCTACCACTGAGCTACCTTCCCAGACCAGTCTTATTCTTAAGAAAGATCTGTATTTATGATTTAACTTTGTGTATAAGCTATTCTTAACATAATGGAAAATGAATTCTACATCTACCATGGTTTCTTTGTTTCTGAAAAATAACTATATTATTGGCAAAAACATGAATCCTAAGATTGGGTAAAAATGGCAAGAGAACACCAAAATCACTTTAATATATTTTTATTATAGGTGAGCCACTTAACTGATTTTCTTGCTTTTAAGAAAAAGAAAAATATCTGTCTGTCTGTCTGTTGTCTGTCTGTCTATCTATCTATCTATCTATCTATCTATCTATCTATCTATCTATCTATCTATCTATCTATCTATCTATCTGGTATTGCCTTATCAGTTTCACTTGGAAAATAACTGCTTTAGGAATCCAGGTTAAAAAAAAAGCAACAGCTCTAACTTTAGCTGTTATAGCTATAACTATTCAGTTATAATAACCAGTTTATGAATTGGTTCATACGGGTTGAGATTTTCCTTTAGCACAAACCTAAGCATGCTGTATATATTTGTGCAGATTTATTTAAAAATAATTTCTAAAATTAAGAATTCATAGGATAAGGTTCCCATGACATCCTATAGCTAAGCTCTCAAGTTAGTACATTTTTCAAACCTCATTTACTTACTGCTTTTATTGTCAGCTTACTGTTTTTATTTTGTAGTAACAAATATTGATATATAGGTATTTAAGTTATTTACCCAATGTCTAAATTGTATAATGGTTTATCTAAAATTGTTGATTGCCTAAAAAAAATTTACATTCTCATTTAGGATTTCAGAGAGAGAAAATGAAATAATTGGACTCCAGAATGAGTTAGCGTCCTTGAAGAATGCTGTTGAACACCAGAGAAAGAAAAACAATGTAAGGAAATCTTTATTGGAATGAAACTTTGCATAAGTGGTGAAAGATGAGATGCTCATGAATCTATTTGTACTTTAGATGTTTTAAATCTTTATAAGAAATTACTATTGATTTATTATGTTGGGGAGTACTATTAACTGTTTAATTGATGAGAAGTTCAAATTTTATGCTTGGAATATCATGATATTCATTATTAATTTGGAATATCATTTAATTTGGGATGTATTTTATATTTTGGAATATCATATTGTAGTTGTAATTATTGCATTTTTAAAATTCTTTTAAATTAAAAATGCAGTTGACTTTGTTCAACTCATACTTGGAAGAATAATTCTTCAAACTTAGCCTTTTAAAATTAGAGGTCTTTCTTATTTAATAAGGTAGCCTTTCTGTAGATGAAAAATAATGCCAATATTTAAACTTAACATGCTCCCTAATCAAATTCTCAAGCCTTCTGAAACTTGCCTTTTAAAACTGAGATTAAAGCTGGGCACTGGTGGCTCACGCCTGTAATCCTAGCTACTCAGGCTGAGATCTGAGGATCGCGGTTCAAAGCCAGCCCGGGCAGGAGAGACCGTGAGACTCCTATCTCCAATAAACCACCAGAAAACCGGAAGTGGCGCTGTAGCTCAAGTGGTAGAACGCTCGCCTTGAGCTGAAGAGCTGAGGGACAGCGCCCAGGCCCAGAGTTCAAGCCCCACGACCGACAAAAAAAAAAAAACAAACTGAGATTAAGTTTGCTGGATTGTTTATTCTTACATTTATACTAAAATAGGAACATTCTCTAGTGCTTTTATTGAACAGATAATAGTAAATATAGATAAATTTTATAAATTCACTTTGCTAGATGATAACCTATAGGTAGAGACTAGCCATTCTTGCTAGAGAAGAAATTTTTGTACACAAAGTGATTATTAAGTCATAAGCAAGACTAAACATTGTTGAAATCTAAGGGGATATTGATATTAAATGGATATATGGTTTGTAAGGTAAGTTAGATTTTTCTGTGTTTGTGTTAAATTATTAATTTAACAAATTGGAATTTCCTGTACCCCTGAGTTTGTAAAAATTAGGCATGTGAATTGACCTTAGTGTGTTGTGTAATATTAACAGCATTGCTTGATCAAAAAACTGAGGTGAACTTGCCAATATACTACTAATATTTGTATTTTATTGTTGGGATTCTGAGATAAAGAGTACATGATACACTAGCAGCAACCGCAGCAGCAGCACTGATGGCCTTGAAGCATGTGGACAGAGCCAGCAGGGTGCAGTGTCAGTACATTCTAGTTCTGCCACTCATTTGCTGTTTACAGTTGGCCAGATTTTTTTAATCTTCAGCAGTGGTTTCCTTATCTATAAAATGAGTAAATAACTCATAAATTGCAGGGATTAATGAGGATTTATGAATGCCAAGTACTGTATTTGGCACCTAAGTATTTAATAAAGTGATAAATGGCTTTGTTTAGATTCCTACTTCTGACATAAGACTGAACTGTAGTAAACTGTTTTTGTGTACATTTGCTAATGAATTGCTGTTAAAATTTAGATCTTTCAGAGCTGTTTTTACAGACGTTTGCTTTTTGTAAAGAGACTGTTTTTTATGGTTTCCCAGCTTTCTCTTTTGCCTCAGTCAACTAGCTTATATTGTTCGTGTCAGGTTATTTTGTAGTATACACACCATGCCAAGAAAGAAAGAACACAGTGAGTTACTATATCATTCCTAGATAGATTGGAAATACGTTAATTTTGTTAAAACAGAGTTAGAGGAAAAAAAATACTGTTGTGTACTGTCTCCTAAAAGATGTTGAGCCTTGTTTTAAAATCACATGGAAGTTTTTTGTAGTACTTACATGTTGTTCTGTTCTTACCCTCTACTGTTTGGTAAACTTGTAGTCTTGATTTGTGTCTTTATTTTGTGTGCTTTTTTCTTTGTCACATGTGCATAGTAATATTTCAAAAGCTGGCGTATTAGGTGTGTATACTAAAAAAATGAAAAGTAGGCCTCTTTTCTCATTCAAATTTCTAAACATTTTTTTATTTTTTGCTAATATACATATTTTCCCATTGAAGTAATTTTGCAGTAACCAGCATTTAAATGCAGTGCAAAAATACTGATGAAATAAAAAGCAAAAATCTTTCAATAATAGATAAACTGAAATCATTCTTTCTAAAAATGATTAGGACCTTCGGGAGAAAAACTGGGAAGCAATGGAAGCATTGGCATCAACTGAAAAATTGCTGCAGGACAAAGTGAACAAGACTTCCAAGGTTGTAATGCTAACTCCTAGAAGCAATCCACTGAACAGAGAAAATCTGCAGCTTCTCTTAAAATCAGACTAAAGCATTGAATTTTACTGCAATTTAAATATAAAATCTCCTTATCATCCACATTTATCATCTCTGTCCTCTATGCTTTTTTCATCTATTCCTTGAGGCTTTAATTTTCAGCATGCTATTTTTTTGTTGGGAATTACCTCATCATTAGATATTTGGTAAACTGGAGAGTCTCAGAAGACCTAGGCTATAAATGCAAGCCTTTGTTAGGCAGTGTGCCGATTGGAGTAGTTAAGAGAACTTTGATGAAAACCCCAAAACCTGACTGAATTAGCAAACATATTTACAAACCTGTCATGATTTGTGATGTGTAGTGAACTAGGTTTTCTGTGACACACCAAGAAGACTTAGGCAAGGTGGAAAATGATAAAAGTCTTAAGTAGCACAAGAAAGGGATTAGTTCTTAGTGTGTTACTGGGGATAGTTCCTTAGAAGAAGGGGAGTTAACTTGGATTTTTAAGTATGATGCTAGTATCATATTTGGTACGGAATATTAGTGTGAAGTAATATTCTTTAGAAAGAGTACTTCAGTACTCCTGAACTATTCCTTTGTCTTCAAAACAATGAAGGACATTCTCCTTGAGCTTAAGTTGTCTATTGTATATAAAGAATTACAATGGAGAAATCAACTGTAAGAATTACATAATACAAATCTAAATATTGTAGATGGGCTAATGAAGGGACCTGTATTATTTACTTCAGCATTATGAAAGTGTTTTGTGTGGCAAGGTAATCTGTTGCAATTTTAAATACAAGTCTTAAGGATATTTGGAAGATTGCTTGGTAGAATGTAGCTTTGTAAACTTTGTTACATTTATATTTGCGGTTTTATTTTCTTTAGTGGATTTATATTTACCTAAAATCTTTAAATGAGATAGCTGGTATATAATAGAGAAATTTAGTCAGAGAATAGAAGAATCTAGTTCAGGTAAGATGTTTGCTTCATTATGAGGGATTATGATAGCAATAGTGATTTCTATCAGAAAAGAGGGCTCTAGTATGATTTTTGCTTGTCTCTACCTTAGTTTTATCTTAAGTTACCTTTTGCTTTTGTTTTGTTAGACTGGATAGCTAGGAACTACTGATCATATCATTAATACAGAAGTGATAATGCCATCCACCAAAGGCATTTTTTGCATATTATTCCTAAAGAAAGCTACAATTTATGTTCATGATGGCTTCTTGCATAGCTAATTATCTACAGAGAATGGCATTTTCTGTTGGAACAGAATGTAGACAGGTTTTACATAGCATAGGGAATAAAGTGATATTGATTGTCTCAGTGCCACAAGTTGTGTTGTAAGAACTAATTAGAAAATTTTAGTGTTTTAGTTGCTAGAAATACAGGTCAATAGACTGAAGTATGACGGAGACTGGAATACTTACTGCCTTTCCAGGGTTATTTATTTTTATTAATTTTTTTCTTTTTGAGACAGGATAAAATACAGCTGTCACTTAAATGAAGATTGTTAAAGGGAAATTATGCCATTCCAATATTAAACTTTTTTTCCAGATATTTAAGTGGAACAGAAATTGCTGTCTACAATCAAACTATTCTTGTCAAATGAAAAATTTTCAGCCAATATTGTTAATAAAGAGTAAAAGTAACTTGTCATCTTTGTGGCTCTGGATTATAAGTTAGAGATGTAATTTTTTTTTCTTTGTAAGTTTTAAGAACATATCTGTTCGCTGTCTTTTTTTTATTGCTTTAGCAGTGATCAAAGTTATCTCTTGTTTCTGAAAAAGCAGCTATTTTCTTTGAATGAAAATAATCTACTTTTATTATGTAGTTTATGTATATTCTTAAAGTTGAGCAAACTTTACTGAATCATTGAAAATACCTAAGTAAAACACCTATTCTGAAATATTGCCACTAATCCTTAATAAAGTAACCGCTTTCTGTGTGTATAGGACATGGTAAAATCTCTAGCTCTGCTGTGTTTAGCTTTAGATTTCCATGTAATTAAATTTTCTGAAATTGAATTGTATCTATCTGAAGTCAGTAATATATTTCAAAAACATCTGAATGGTATGGGAAAGACATGGCTGAGATGTTGCTAGCTTGCTTGCCTTGTCACTTGTTGAAGTCCCTGGATATTGTTATGAGATGGTTTTATTGGCTTGGTTTAGATGTGCATTTTTAAAAATTGTCTTTTTTTATACTAAAAACCATTTGTAGAGAAATTTAAACATAATTTGGGTGGCGGATGACAGTGGCAATGTGATGAAATTATTACCCTATTTTGACAAACCATTATTTTGAGTGTATAATTGATACCCATTACAGTTGAATTCATAATCAGCAAATTTAGACTTAAACCATATACAGGTGTCAGAATTAATCTTTCTGATGCTTGATGTTAGTAAAATAATATGACATTAGTTTTTCTTTGTTTTCTTCCATTTCTACCACCCATCAAATTTGATGGTACTTTTGTGTAGTATAAATAGATTCATCTAACCTTGAATATGGAAATATGTGATTTACCATTCTTATGACATTATAGTCTATTGATGATGTATTTTTTGATGCAGATTTTTAGAAAATTACCTTACAGCCGGGCGCTGGTGGCTCACGCCTATAATCCTAGCTACTCAGGAGGCTGAGATCTGAGGATCGCGGTTCAAAGCCAGCCCGGGCAGGAAAGACCGTGAGACTCCTATCTCCAATAAACCACCAGAAAACCGGAAGTGGCGCTGTAGCTCAAGTGGTAGAGCGCTCGCCTTGAGCTGAAGAGCTGAGACAGCGCCCAGGCCCAGAGTTCAAGCCCCACGACCGACAAAAAAAAAAAAAAAGAAAATTACCATACATTAGTTAAGAGGACTTAACATACATTAGAGTTTTCATTGTAATACTTTTACTCATTTGATTCTTTTTTAAATTAGAGATTTACTAGCCAGTAAGCCTCAGTTATGTTGCCCAGATATATATATTTCTTTGTTAGAAAGTTGATACTGTTTTATTGATATTGTAGGAGGTGGAGAGTATGTGTGTAAGAGGGTGCTGGGGGGGAGAGAGAATATAAATAAACGAATTGTTCCTCTAGTGATAAATTACTTGATTTCTGATGCCAAGGAAAATGTCCATATTGTTAGACATTGTTTTGGCTTAATTAATAGTATTATTTTTTAGGATGCTTTAGAGACTTTGCAGATTTTTTTATGGAAATATTTTTAGTAGTTTAAAATGGGAAAATTGTCATTTGTTAGTATTGAAATAATTTTTCACTGACATTTTCTTCCTCTAGAGGTTAAAATATCGTTTTTTCTTTTATCAATTCTGTAATCTTCTAATTTTTATTTGGTGTGTCTTCTGCTTTAGGAAAGTCAACAACATATACAGTCTGTTGAATTGGAGGCTAAAGAAGTTCTCAGAAAATTATTTCCAAAAGTATCTGTGCCTTCTAATTTGGTAAGACTAATTTATTATTAACCTGACATTGTTCAAAAAAGTTGTGAGTGCACAGCATTTGCACATAGTCTGCACTTGGTTTTGATTATATATTGATTCCTTAATCTATCCCATTATTAATCCAGGGTAGTTAGAAATAAAAACTTAGTTCACAGCTCATTTGTATTTATTTACATGAAACTTTTATTCTGTTAAGTAAGATTTCTGAGCTTTATTAACACTATAGTTGGGAAAGCATTTCTGAATAGTCAGTGAAGTCAGTCATATTCCCAATGGCTTTGTTCAATGTAGAACTTAATTTTAAGTGATTACGTCTCAGTTTTAGCAACAATTTATTTCTTATGTATTTGATACTATGAACCAGGCTCTTTACATTTCAGAACTCAAGATTTTGGTCATCTATTAAATTCTTCAAGCAAAAGTCTTGAAGATAATAGAGAACAACTTTCTTTACTTAAGGTTGAACATGTTTTAAGTGGGAAAGAAAAGTGGCTTTGGTTCAGAAAATTAATACAGTAAGTATTTGAGAGCAGAGAAGGCCAGTGAGTGCATGTGAGTTTCCTAAAAAGGTGGCGTAGGTCTTTTTCTATTTGAATAGAAAGTTGTATGTTTTCAAAGGTATTGAGACTAGAATACTGAGTCTAGTTCTCCATTCCAGCAATGATAACTACATGCCTTGAATTAATACATAATCTATACATAATCTATTTTGTCTCCCATACCACACTGCTCTATATTACTTTGAAGAAATTCAAGCCTCAGAACATTTCATTTGTAAATATTTTAGTATGTTCCTAAAAATAATAATTCCTTTCTTAAAATATTGCTAAAGACATCCTACATTTCATATATTTAGTCAATGTATTCCTCTAGTTACCATAAAAATTTCTTTTGTAATTAAATAATAATTCATAGTTATCTACCCACCTACCCACCCACTCACTCACCCAACCTGGGTACTGAGGCTTGAACTCAGGGCCTGGGTGTTGTCCATTAACTTTTTCATTCAAGGCTTGCATTCTGCCACTTAAGCCACTGCTCCACATATGGGATTTTGGTAATTAGTTCATTGGAGACAGAGTCTTGTGGATTTGATCTGGCTTTGAACCAAAATGTTCAGATCTCAGCCTCCTGAGTAGCTAAGATTACTTGTGTGAACCACTTGCACCTGACTTGTTATATTTTATTTCCCTCAAGACCAGGATATGTTCAACATGTAACTTATGTAAGATGTCTTTTTTTGGGGGGGGGGGAGGGGTCCGGTCATGGGGCCTGAACTCTGGGCCCTGTCCTTCAGCTCTTCAGCTCAAGGCTAGCGCTCTACCACTTAAGCCACAGCGCCACTTCCGGCTTTTTTCTTTTTGCTTATGTGGTGCTGAGGAATCGAACCGAGGGCCTCATGCATGCAAAGCAAGCACTCTACCACTGAGCCACCTTCCCAGCCCCGATGCCTTTTTTTTTTTTACTCCACTAGTTCCCCTCTGTCTTTGACTCTGTCTCTCTCTTTAAAATTTTTAAATCTAGTGGATTCTCACTCAGTTCCCTAAGTTTAGACTTAGCTGACTATATCCCAGATGGCAGCGTGTTCCTCTGTTCTTTGTTTATCTCATAAATCCATAGGAGAGACTATCTGGTACAGGGTATTTTGAGATGAGATGGGACATGACTACTTCATGGGCATTGTTGTCACCTCCAACATGAGGTCTGTAATGTTGCTTTGTCTATCTTTGGCCTGTTGTAACTTATTTAGACTGGTTGTTGAGTCCTTTTAACATAAAACTACTAACCTTTTATAACTTCTGTGCTTTATGGTATAACACGATGCTCTTGATTTATTATATTCATTTCCTGCCCAAGTATGGACTTACCTTTTTCTTAAAGGAGCCCTAGCTTCTATAGGTGTGAAAGCTAGAGGTAGTGTAAGTCACCTTAAGCTTGTTCTCTGTGTAGTCTGAGTTTAGGTTCTTTCTGTCTTGGATTACATTTGCATACAGTCTACTTTTAATTCAAGTATGGAGCACAAATTCTTCTCTTCATTGTAACTGTTGAAGATACAATCAGGCTTGACCAGTTTTGAAAATGTCTATAGTTGAACTGATGAAATGTCTTGTTTTGAGTAGCCTGGAAAACAGGCTGCTGTAAAAATATTTTATATTTTTTTCTTATATGGTGTGATCCATTTTAGCTTCTACTGTGTATATTATTAATGGGTTTATTTATTTATTTATTTTTCCCTCTGTGCCTGGAGCTTAAATTCTGGGCTTGGGCACTGCTCTTTAGCTCCTTTTTGCTCAAGGCTAGTGCACTATCAGTTGAGCCACAGCACCACTTGCAGCTTTTTCTGATTAATTGGGAGATAAGAGTCTCAAGGCTTTTCCTGCTTGGGCTGGCTTCGAATCATGATCCTCAGATCTCAACCTCCTGAGAAGCTAGGATTATAGCATGAGCAACTGGTTAGCTGTATCTTATGAGCCAACTGAATTAGCCATTGGTAGTTTCTAGTTTTCAAAAATTGTGCAGAGCCAGGCGCCTGTGGCTCACGCCAATAATCCTAGCTACTCAGGAGTTGGAGATCTGAGGATCACGGTTCAAAGCCAGGAAAGTCTGTGAGACTCTTATCTCAAATAAAACCACTAGAAAACCGGAAGTGGCGCTATGGCTCAAGCGGTAGAGCACTCGCCTTGAGCTGAAGAGCGCAGGGACAAGCGCCTAAGCCCAGCCCAGAGTTCAAGCCCCACCACCGACCTCCCCAAAAATTGTGTAGGTTATGAACAATAAAATATTTCTTTTAATATTACAAATCTCCCCTGACCCTTTTTTGAACTCTTCAGCCTCTCTTTCCTCAGCCTCTTGAGTGCTAAGATTACAAGTGTGTATCACTTGTGTCCAGGCCAAATCTATTTTTTTTTCTTTCTTTGTGGGGAGGAGGTTGATAGTATGCTTGTTAGGCAAGCACTCTATCACACTAGCCATACTGCTATTCTTTTCTGCATTTAGGTTATTTTTCATGTAGAAACTTACTTCTTTCCTGGGCTGGCTTGTACCTTCTTTCTCTGACTTAACACCTCCCACCATAGCTGAGACACACATTGCCATACTCACCTTTTTTGTTGAGATGTGAGATGTGGTCTTAATCTTGCCTAAGCTGACCTAAACCACAGTCTTGATCTCTGTTGCCCAGGAGCAAATAATAACTATAATATATACATTGTTCATGTCAATTAACCTATCAGCACAAATATTTGTTGTATTTAGGCAAATAATTGTATTCATTTGCCTTATTATTGTGTGGGGTTTTGTTGTTGTTGTTGGTCCTGGTGGTGGTGCTAGTACTGGGCCTTGAACCCCTCAGGGCCTGGACACTGGCACTAAACTTTTTTCATTCAAGGCTGGTGCTTTATCACTTAAGCCACAGTTCTACTTCCAGCTTTTTGGTAGTTAATTGTAGCTAAGAGTTTTACAGAGCCTGGGCTGGCTTGGAACAGAGATCCTGGGGTCTTAGCTTCCTGAGTAGCTAGGATTATAGGCATGAGCCACCTATGCCTGCTTATTATGATTTTAAATACTTGCATCATACTTTTTAAAGAATTGGTGGTACTGTAGTTTGAACTTGCTTATATACAAGTGTTTTACCCCTTCAGCCACACACTTTTTTGCTTCTTATTTTTCAGATAAGGGTTTCCAGCCTTTTGCCTGGGGCCAGTGTTGGATTGTGTTTCTCTTCTCCCTTGTAGCTTAGGTGATAGGTATGCCTTGGTCCTCACAATCTCTGTCTCTGGAATATCATGGATTATACACATGAGCCTCAAGCTATATTCCTTTACTGACTGAAGCATTTTCAGGAATTCTTAGAGCATTTTCAAAGAATTTGAAATTCTCTGAACAGAATGTCTTCAGTTGGATTTTCATTTTTTGAATTTGAAATACTTAGTTTTAAAGAGAAATTTTACTTTTAAAAGCAATTTTGAAAAAGTATTTATTTTGGCTTTTTTGTCTTTTAAATTTGGCTAATGTAAGGGCCCAGGGCCCCTACCCTTGAGTTCAAAATTCATTTGTAAATATTCTTGGTCTAGATAAATAAGACTTTATTTTGATGGTGTCACATAAGCATGTTTTTAGTATTTATTTTTATTTTTATTATTGCAAGGTGATATACAGAGGGATTATAGTTACATAAGTCAGATCATGACTACATTTCTTTCTGGACAATTTCACCCCTTCCCTTGCTCAAGTATTCCCTCCCTCCCCCCCCCCTTTTTTTTTTTTTTTGCCAGTCTTAGGGCTTGCACTCAGGGCCTGGGCACTGTCCCTAAGCCTCTGGGTGCTCAAGGCTACCACTCTACCACTTGAACTATAGCTCCCCTTCCAGCTTTTTCTGAGTAGTTTAATTAAGAGTTTCACAGCCTTTCCTTCCTCCTGAGTAGCTAGGATTACAGGTGTGAACCACCATCTGCCTGTCAGTCTAGTATTTAGTTTTTAGGCTGGATTGCATTCAGTTTATGAAAGTTATATTCTTCAAGTTTTTAAGTGTGATAGTGTTGTTCATGTAAGTTTCTTTTCTAATTTTTTAATATGGTTATTTGAATGTTGATTTGTTTTAGACTTTTGTTTTTTAGAAATTGGTGATTTTGAGTTTTTTTCTGCCCCACAGAGTTACAGTGAATGGTTACATGGATTTGAAAAGAAGGCAAAAGAATGTATAGCTGGAACTTCAGGTTCAGAGGAGTTTAAGGTTAGTTCAAGAAGTCAACTGTCTATATTTTAACCAATTTGAATTGTGAGCTTTGGAATGGTAATGGATATATTATTAGTAGGCTAATGATGTTTTGAAGAAAGTATACGAAACTTGTTTCATTTTACATAGATTTTAGCAATAATGCTATAGGTCTTCTGACATGTGATATGTGTATAAAGCTAATATTTCCCTTTCTCTAAATCTGTGTCTTAATCATTTAATATTTTAATTATCCTGCTTTTAGCCTAAGTTTAAAGTAAAACTCAATTGTAGATAGAATCTCACTCATTTAAATAGTACTGTCAGTAAACAATAAATGATCAAAATTGACTTCATTATTACTTGGAAAGGTTGAAATTTAATGTTTTGTTATAAATAATTTGAAGTTATAATTCAACATTAAGTGATGAAACAAATTTAAAGCACAAAAAACTGGTAAAAATTAGAGAATTTTTCTTTATTTCATTTTCAGGTTCTAGAGCACAAATTGAAAGAAGCAGACGAAATGCATACATTGTTACAGCTAGAATGTGAAAAATATAAATCCGTCCTTGCAGAAACAGTAGGAAATGATTTTTAATCTACATCTTTATTTTTAAATTAGCAACTTATTCCTTTTTGTCCCAAGTAGTTTTTTTGGCATTAGAATGTGAATTTCTCAAAACAGCTATACTTTAATCTGTAGGAAGGAATTTTACAGAAGCTGCAAA
The DNA here is from genome assembly GCF_024711535.1 of Dipodomys merriami. Classification (NCBI taxonomy): domain Eukaryota; kingdom Metazoa; phylum Chordata; class Mammalia; order Rodentia; family Heteromyidae; genus Dipodomys; species Dipodomys merriami. The sequence goes on along the minus strand of NW_027202270.1, from coordinate 142,510,524 downwards.
GAAGTGTTGAACAAGAAGAAAATAAATGGAAGGTGAAGGTTGATGAATCACAGAAGACTATTAAGCAGGTATTTTGTGAAGTGCTTATAGCACCTCTCAAATGTGAGGCCTGGGTCATCAGAATCAGTGTCACCTAGGAATGTATGAGGTATACCCCAGACTTACTGATTTGAAACATATCAGCCATCTGTGGTTCAGTGATCCTTCAGGTATTTTGATGCCCATCACATTTGAAAATCATTAGTTTAGAGCCTGTAATCCTAGCATCTCAGGAAGCTGAGATCTGAGGATCAAGGCTTGAAGCCAGCCATAGCAGGAAAATTCCAAGAAACTCTTACCTCCAGTTAACCACTAAAAAACCAGAAGTGGTGCTGTGGCTCAAGGAGTAGAATGCTATCTTTGAGCCAAAAAGCTCAGGTACAGCATCCAGGCCCTGAGTTCAAGCCTCAGGATCAACACACACAAAAAGAAATCATAGCTTTTAAAGTATATCCAAAAAGCAATGATGGAGAATCTGAAGGACTTTGAAAATTATAGAACTGCTGTGTGATAATGCAAGGTGGAACATTCTGTCATAGTTTTAAAGTACTGCTATTTGATCCATGATATGTAGTCAAGAAAAATTACCATTCACTTTGATTTTTCTTCTCATTTATGTGGGTGAGGTAGTGTTACCTGTTACTTATTGGGCTAGTGTGTATAAGCTATATGTCACTAATGATACTCTGTTAGTTTAGTTTTTTTGTTTTTTGGGGTTTTTTTTGGTTGTGGGGCCTAAACTCTGGGCCTGGGCACTGTCCCTCAGCTCTTACGCTCAAGGCTAGCGCTCTATCACTTGAGCCACAGCGCCACTTCTGGCTTTTTTCTTTTTGCTTATGTGTTGCTGAAGAATGGAACCCAGGGCCTCAGGCATGCAAGGCAAGTGTTCAACCACTGAGCCACCTTCCCAGCCCATGATACTCTGTTAGTGTATTTTGGAATAAATATAGCTGATGCCTAGTTAATTGTTAATAAAGAGTTGGATATGATAGCGCGTGCTGAATCTCAGGTACTTGGGAATCAAAAATGGGAGGACCAAGGTTCAAGGCCAGTCTGAACAAAAGTTAGACCTTATCTCAAAAACAAGCTGATCTTAGTGGCTCATAGGTGTTACTTCAGCTACTCAGGAGGCAGAAATGGGCTGATTGCATAGTCTATGGGTGGCCTGTGGAAAAGTGCAATACTGTTTGAAAACTAAAACACAAAAGGACTGGGGGAATGACTGAAGTGATAGAGTGCTTGCCTAGTAAGTGCCAACTCTTGAGTTTAGTCTCAAGTACTATCAAAAAGGAAAAGAAAAAATTGAACTTTTTAAAAATTTGCTGGTCTTGGGGCTTGAACTCTGGGCCTGGGCTCTGCCTTTGAGCTTCTATTGCTCAAGGCCAGCACTCTACCACTTGAGTCACAACGCCACTTTCAACTTTTTCTGAGTAGTTTATTGTACATAAGAGTCTCACAGACTTTCCTGCCCAAGCTGGCTTTGAACTGCGATCTCCTCATAGCTCAGCCTTCTGAGTAGCTAGGATTATAGGTGTGAGCAACCAGCACCTACCTTTAAAACAAACACAAAAAACAAACTTTTATCTAGACCTATTACAGTATCATACAAATGGAATAGGTTTTGACCACAAGAGATCAAGTTATATGTTACTCATTTATTTTTAGTCTTTAAAAATACATGAATTCAAAAGGTGAAGATCAAAATGTTTTACATTGATTCAAAATTTCTCAGAAATATCTGCATCTTTGGTGGTTTACTTGTTCATACATTGTTTCACATTTCAGATGCAGTCATCATTCACATCTTCAGAGCAAGAGCTAGAGCGATTAAGAAGAGAAAATAAGGATATTGAAAATGTATGTTATTTGATTATTTGGTTTGTAACCTGTAAACTTAGTAAAATGGATTCCCTAAAGATCTGTGTTTCGAGATTGTTTATCTAATGTTAGTTACACTTTTAATATATCGAATAATGTTGAATTGATATAGTTTCGTGTTTAAGTATCTTAATTTTCTTTTATAGAGAAACATAGTGAAAGAAAATCTTTAACATGGGCTGGCTCAGTGGTAGAGTGCTTGCCTTGCATGCATGAGGCCCTGGGTTCGATTCCTCAGCACCACATAAGCAAAAAGAAAAAAGCCAGAAGTGTCGCTGTGGCTCAAGTGGTAGAGCACTAGCCTTGAGCTGAATAGCTGAGGGACAGTGCCCAGGCCCAGCGTTCAGGCCCCATGACTGGACCTCCCCCCAAAAAAGAAAATATTTAACATGTTAATATTTCCTTTGTTTTATTGATAGCTGAGAAGAGAACGAGAGCATTTGGAAATGGAACTAGAGAAGGCAGAAATTGAACGATCTACCTATGTTTCAGAAGTCAGAGAGGTACTTAAAACCATTTTTTCATACTTGCTCCTAAGTTTTTAGTAGAGTGATAAAATATTTGAAGTAAGTTGTTTTTGGAAGAGCTTCCAAGTACCATACAAAAGATGGGATATCATAAGGAGATCATTCTTAAACTCTAACTTCATTGCAGCTGAAAGATCTGTTGACTGAATTGCAGAAAAAACTTGATGATTCATATTCTGAAGCAGTAAGACAGAATGAAGAGCTTAATTTGGTAAGAAGCTTGTTCTCCACTGGGTATCCATCCAGTAGGCTTTGAAAACACTGGGGTTGACATGTGGAGAAACCATCCAAACTTTTTTTCTTTGCTAACCGTCTTTAGCTTGGCATTTTTGTAAATTTAAGATAATCTTTATATTCTAATGACTTCTAAAATGGCCTTTTTTTCTTGACTCCTAAGGTGATTCTTCTTTTCTTAGCTCTTAACAACAGCATGTTTGACTTTCAACTATTTTTCAGAGTTTTCTGCTTTTTATATGGTCTTAATTTCTTAAACATTATTATTTTCAGTGAATAAAAAAACAAAACAATAGATTGACCCATTTGTAAAGATTCTCTTCAAATTTGTGATAGTTAACTGGGCCTATTCTGTTCTAACCTGGGAGAAGATAACTGAAGGTTATAGATAACATACTCTTCATTTAAGAGCTATTAGCCCCTCCAGCTTCTTTTTTTTGTGTATGTGCCAGTCCTGAGCATTTTCCACTCAAGGCTAGTACTCTACAGCTTGAACCACAGCTCCACTTGTGGTATTTTGGTGGTTAATTGGAGATACAGTCTCACTGACTTTCCTGCCTGGGCTGGCTCTGAACTACAGTCCTCAGATGTCAGCCTCTTGAGAAACTATGATTACAGATGTGAGCCACAAGCACCTGGCTTCAGCTTTTTAACTGTCTTTATTTTTAATTTTTAAAATTATTATTTTTGGTCAGTTGTGGGGATTGAACTAGGCTTGGGTGCTGTCCCTCAGCTCTTCAGCTCAAGGCAAGCATTCTACCGATTGAGCTATAGCACCACTTCCGGTTTTCTGGTGGTTTATTGGAGATAAATGGGCTTTCTTGCTCCAGCTGGCTTTGAACCACGATCCTCAGATCTCAGCCTCCTGACTAGGATTATAGGCATGAGCTACCAGTGCCTGGCTTTTAACTGTCTTTATATAAATTGTAAATGACAAAAATTTTGTAAAATTCTTTTTCAGCATATTGCTTAGCATATAATAATCCCCAAAGTATACAAAGAAAACTAGTTAACTAAACGTTTAAAGAGGTTTAGTTTTCTACATTCCAATCAGTATAAATTTCTGAAAAACTTAAGGATTGAAATGTTCCCATTTCATACAATAGTCATATCATTCCTGACAAAATTTTTACAGCATGGATTTTGATGTTTTCTAAAATTTCTGAACATATTTTAGAAATATTACAGCAAGCTTTTCCTTATACCACATTAATTCTATATAGTTTGAAATTGTCTCATTAGTACTCTTATGTTTACCATAGAAAATACATTAATTTGTGGTGTTTTTTGTGTTTTGGCACTTGTTTGCAAGAATCAATTTTTAAAAACACTCAGTCTACATATGTATTTATACACACTTAAAAAATTCTTTACCAGTGCTTCAAATGAACATACTCCCATTGTAACATAAGAGTAGTTTCTTTGTTTTTTTGTTTCTGTCAGTCATGGGGCTTGAACTCAGGGCCTGGGAACTGTCCTTAAGCTCTTTTGCTCTAGGCCAGTGCTTTACTACTTTGAGCCACAGTGCCACTTTTCAGTTTTTGAGTAGTTAATTAGAGATAAGAATCTCATGGGGACTTTTCTGCCTGGGCTGGCTTCAAACCGCCATCCTCAGATCTCAGTCTTCTGAATAGCTAGGGTTAGAGACATGAGCCACTGATGCCCAGCCGTAAGACTAGTTTTATGAGCATGCTTGCTATACATTGAGTAGACTGGGGCTGTGATATGCTATAGTCCTTACCCTGTAGTTTTTTTTTTTTTCTTTTCTTGAGAGACAAGTTTTTATCATATGCCAGGCTGTTCTTCAATTTTTTCCTTATACTGGGATTACAGATATGTGCCACCATGCCCAGCTTTAAAAAAAATAACTTCTAGCTAGTTGTTTGAAGTTTGTTTTTTTTTAATTTGGCTGCTCAGAGGTAGACTGAACAGTTTCACCAAACCTGTAATTGTAGTTACATCTCAATTTAGCACAAATTCAAGATGTTCTTGAATTCTGGCTCCTTTATTTTTGTCCAGAGATGTGTGTGCACATGTGCCATGTGGGCCAGTAATGGAGTTTAAACTCAGGACTTGTGCCCTTTTTTTTTTTCTAGTCAATGTCAGCACTTTACCACTTGAGCCACATACCTCTACCTCCACTCCATTTTAATGAATATATCTTTTTTCTCCCTTAGTCTTGAATTTGTGATTGTTATTTTATTTTGTTTGCCTGTACATTGTGTGTTCTTTGGGTAAACTTGAGTTAGCTAAAGAAGCAAACACTATTTAAGAATAGTTTCCAGGGCTAGGAAGGTGGCTTAGTGGTAGACTGCTTGCCTAACATGCTTAAAGCTTTGTGTTCAATTCCTCAATTCCACCTAAATAGAAAAAGCTGGAAGTGGTGCTATGGTTCAAGTGGTAAGAGTGCTAGCCTTGAGCAAAAGAAGCTCAGGGACAGTACCTAGGCTCTGAGATCAAGCCCCAGAACTGGCCAAAAAAAAGTAAAAAAAGAATAGCTCCCAAATAAAACTTCCAAATATGGGATTCCCTACTCTCCTCCTGCCTCTATGAGTTCTCTGTCAGATTTTAAATGTCAATGTCTCATGTTTTTCCCCTTTTAAGGCTCAAAAAGTGTTTGCAAAAAGTGTTTGGGAACTCATGTCTGAGTGAGAGACATAAACAACAAAAACTTGATGAAATAGTAAAAGACTTGTGGGCAACATAATCTTTCCTATATTTCCTTGAAACAGTTGTCAGAAAAAGGCCTTATATATCAGCACTAAGTTTTTGTAACTGTTTTAATAATTAGTTGGTTGTTTTGAGAAGTATGTATCAAGCCCTTTCTTATTAGTGTAATTTAGGCCAGTGGTCATGCACTGCTCTCTTTAGTGAAGTCATCACAGACTGGTAAACGTTTAAATTGTTCCTTTTACTGGATTTATAATTGTCTTTTCATTGTCTTTTAAAGTATTATGTAGTTGACACTTTAATTGAACTGTATAGATTAAGAAAGACTTCAATTTGGTAGAATTTATCTATTTCTTTGGGATTTTGGTAGCACATTATGAATAGTGATTCTTAAAAAGTAATTTAGAGTTTGGTGGCTTTGTTTTTGCAATTGCAGTTTCCTACTCTTAAGCTCTGGTTCATATCTAATTCTTTTTATGTTTAGCTCTACAGATGGGAACTTCCATTGCATAGCTTTTCTGTACATCTGGTATAACATTGGGTAATTCCACTGTGCATAATAACTGTTCGTTATTCTATTCTTTCATATTCACTTTTCTGTCCTAGAGATATCAGTATAATCAAAGAAAGTTGAAAATTAATTGTGCTGCTGCTTTATTTTTACAGCTGAAGACACAGTTAAATGAAACACATTCAAAACTTAGAACTGAACAAAGTGAAAGACAGAGGGTAGCTGGTGATTTACATAAGGTAAGGCACTTTTACCTGGAGAAACAATATTCTGAGCCAATATTGTGACTTGTGTCTTAAGCAAACACCTGTTAATTTTTGTCTTTTTTTAATATATATTTTTTATTGTAAAGATACTGTACAAAGGGGTTACAGTAACATGAGTAAATTCTTGTCTTGCTCTTCATTCATAAAAATTTGTTTAGATTCAGTAACTTTTTAGGAGTTATATTTTGACTTATTTCTCCATTCTTAATTTACTTCATTTCATCACATTTATGCAGTTATTGTGTAAAATGTATAAAATTTTTTAATTTAATTAGAGTTATTTAAATTTGAATATATTCATGTTTTTAAAAATTGGAATTCAACTATGGAATTATTTACAAAGTATGTTCTATATTGATACTTACAGGTAAAACTGAAGTGTAAATTTCTGGTGTTTTGATAAGTTTTTTCCTTTTTTATACAAATGTATTTTTAAAATATATACTAGTGGATTGTTTTTAGGATTATATTTCCTCTTTGCATTAGGTTAATAGGTTTTTTTGTAGTTTTGTGTTTATGAAATCTCATTAAAATAAGTACGTGGCCTTGAAATATGTACATCTTAACACTCGAAAGTTATAAACGAATCCTCACTATCCATTAGTCATTCCTAGCATGGTCTGAGAATACCTGTTTTCTTGTACTTCTATAAAACTGGATAGTGTAAAACATTTTAAGTATTTATTATTCTAGCTAATTAAAGTATTTGATTTTTTAAAGTATCCTTTAAAATATGAGAAAATTTTCTATTCTATTTGCTCATATTTTGTGATTGTCATATACAAAAGCGTAGGGTTCCCAAACAGCTTCACATTATTTAAGTGCAGGTTAATGGTGCTGAGTGTGGGAGGGCCACCTGTGATACCAGCTAACTAGGCAGAATAAGGGTATGACAGGAGCCTGGCCCTAGGAACAAAACCTGAGACTGTGTGTGAAAAATAGCTAAAACCAAAAAAGGACTGTGGGCATGCCTCAAAACCTGGGTACTGCCTTCCACCACCCAAAAAACAGATGCATGAACTTAAAGTATTTGTTTTAGAGCACCAACTTTGATATTTGATATACTGAGAATTTTAACTTAGACATTTGATATATCATTCTAATTTTTTACCTCTGGCTTAAAATAGAAACTATGAAGGTACTATGAAAGTACTTTAAGGTAATAAACAGATGCTGAAGGGTATAGATAGGTCATGTTATGTAAGGTAGGCAATATCACTACTGTGCAGTTCTCAGTTGGATATGAAAATAAATATGTATTGACCAAATGAACAAAATACTTAATAAAGCAACAAGTATGAAACATGTATGTTTAAAGGCCATGGATAAAAATTTCAGCAGTTTTCTCAGAGCACTTAAGCACAGAGGGATTTAGATTTTTTTTTTTTTTTGGTCTGTCTTGGGGCTTGAACTCTGGGCATGGGTGCTGTCCCTCAGCTCTTCAGCTCAAGGCTAGCACTCTACCACTTGAGCCACAGCACCACTCCCAGTTTTCTAGTGGTTTCATGGAGTTTCTTGTCAGGGCTGGCTTGGAACCACGATCTACAGATCTCAGTCTCTGAGTAGACAAGATCACTTTTGTCCATTTCAGGCCACTCTGAATATGAAGCTAATCCACAGGACGTCCACAGGACGTAGACAGATGAAGTAAAATCATACGTGTGATTAGAGATTTATAGGAGATAAGAGTCTCACAGACTTTCATGCCTGGGCTGGCTTTGAACTTCGATCCTCAGATCTCAGCCTCCTGAGTAGCTAGGACTACAGGTGTGAGCCACTGGCACCCAGCAGGATTTAGATTTTAAATCAGCAAATGCATAGGCTATTTTAGGATTTGTTGTTGCATATGATGTCTCTCAAATATTCGTATTTTTTTTCATTTCTTTTTAATTAATGTTTTGAAATTAAAATGCATAACCACTCTTAGTTATGAGCTGTACAAACACAGTTTTGTGTTTTCTTAGAAAGGGGGTGGTTGGTGTAGCATGGGGATGCCATACTAGATTTGAACTCATTATGTAGTCCTGGCTGCCTCAGATTACCTATGCTGTTTCTGCTCTCTTGAGTACTGGGATTTACTGGTAAATGACACCCAGCTTTGTTTTTCAACTTGTGGAACAATGAGCATGTTTTCTTATAATCTGGTGGTAAAGTATATGTATTTTAGTTTTGCTTGTAAAATTTTACATTGTAAGTTTGGAGGAGCTTTAATTTCTTACAAAATATATAACAAAATCACTCATTCTGTATGTATTTACTTATTAGTGGTTGTGTTGCTTTTCTTATAGGCTCAACAGTCTCTAGATCTTATCCAGTCAAAAATAGAAAAAGCTGCTGGAGACACTACTGTTATTAATAATAGTGATGTTCCTCCAGATTCGGTACGTGTTTCTTTACCTCCAAATATTTGTGCTAATTACCTTGTAAAACTCCTTGAAGAATAAGCAGTTAGAGTCTGACTAGAAAAATATGCTTCCATCAGTTACGTGACACTTTTTGTTGTGGTTATTTGCTTTTTTCACAGTTAGAAATGGAAACCAGATCTAAAACATGTCAGGCAAGCACTATGTGCTACTCCACCCAGCCCCCTAATTGAAAGTCATCTTTTCAAAATAGCCGGTGTCTTAAGTGCACTATTTTTATTATGTCTGTTTTTAGATGGAATTTGTGAGATTCTATGTTAACTTTTTTTTTTGCGGGGGGGGGGTCTGGTCGTGGGGCCTGAACTCTGGGCCTGGGCGCTGTCCCTCAGCTCTTCAGCTCAAGGCTAGCGCTCTACCACATGAGCCCCAGCGCCACTTCCGGCTTTTTTCTTTTTGCTTATGTGGTGCTAAGGAATTGAACCCAGGGCCTCAGGCATGCAAGGCAAGCGCTCTACCACTGAGCCAACTTCCCAGCCCCCTCTATGTTAATTTTAAGGTATTTCTGGAGAGGTATTATGGTATAATGCTTAAGAGTGTAGGCCATATACAGTTCCTCAGTACTCAAAAGATGTATAGAAAGGCCATGTTATTTATAATTGCTGAAATGGCACTGATAGGCATCTTTCATCTGGCTCTACAGTAGAAATAGTGTGAAACACTCAAATGAAATGTGTGTTAGTATTGTTGGCGGTGAACGTTTAAATGTTGTCCCTGTCTTAGTCACATGTGACTTGTAGCAAATCCTTCAGTCACCAAATTTAGTTGCCTCATCTATAAAAGGCAATAACTAATAGGACATATTTTATAGGGTTGTTGGAAGAAATAAAATGAGTGAATATCTAAAATACCTTAAATAGAGGATAGAGCTCAATATATGATAACTGTGACTTCTTACTGTTTATGCATGTTGTTTCCATTTATTTCTGATATTCATAAAATCTAGTTTTTCCTTTGTAGCCAAGTGGCATTTCCTGCAATGTACATTTTTTTTTCTTCGCTTTGGAGGTATTTAAAGAAAAGTTTTAAGTTTTAATCACTTCTATCTTTTTTTCAGGAGTCTTCTGAGAAGGAAACAATGTTTCTAAGTCTTAATCAAACTCTAACACAGTTACGGCAGTTGCTTCAGAAAGTAAACCAACAGCTCATAAAGGAGGAATAACAACACTTACCAGGTCTTGGGTAAGAACAACTGGAATATTGCTATTTATGGCTAATTGACTTAGGGAAGAAGGAAGGATGTGCCTGTAATGTACAGAGGCAGGGTGTAGGAATCTCTCATTCTTTATTCTTAGAACTTTGAGATGACAGCTTTTACTTTTCTATCTTGCCTATAATTTGAAGGTCTTCTAATGTGGAGTGGAAAGCTTTTCTCTGCCTACTTTGACTTTTTTAAAATCATGCCTTCTTATGATTTGGCTACTTGGTTTGTCCATTATTACTATGCTGACAATTTTTTTGTCGTTTTATTCTGATCTTAGGTCAGTGCATGTGTTTGTATGGTATTTCCTCCTTTCCGTCTCTTTAGGACTTGGTAATAAATAAAGTGACCATATCATTTTTAACTGATACAGGATTGCAGAACTGAAAATGAAGTTACTACAGTTTTTTAAAGTATGATAAAGAATGCACAGCATTTATTACATCTCTAAGGCAAGGGAATATTAATATTTCTTTAAAGAAAGCTGTATTTTGTTGTGGTTCTGTCAGGTTTTGAGACTAGGTGCTGCTATGCAGCTCAGGCTGGTGATCTTACATTAGCCTCCTCAGTGCTAGAATCATAGGTGTAAGACTGGAAACTCTGTTTTTCATAATCTAAGCATTCCTCACTCTCTGGCTTGACTTTGCTGCTCAAGGCCTTTACCCTGCCACTTGAGCCATCCTTCCTCTTTCAGCTTTTTTGCTGGATTTGTCTAACTGGAGTAGTTTGAACTAGAATCCTAAGATCTCAGCCTCTTAACGAGAATGAGCCTGACTAAGAATTCCATTCTTTGATGTTGAAATGAATGTTTTAAATGAGGATAAATAAATCCATTATTAACTAAAGTATATTATAAACTTGGATTGTCTATGTTACCTTGAAAAGCCTAGCTGTATTAGCATTTTAAGCTGACTTAGTACAAAAATTTAAATATTGCTGGCATCACTCAGATGTGGAGAACCTGCCTAGCAAACCCCCCCCCCCAAAAAAAAAATAAATAAAGGGACTTGCTGTATTGTAGGTGGTAAATGCAGATTTTTATTGTTGTTGTCTGGGTTTTATGGTCTTTGAATGAATTATCATACTACCAATGGTACAATATTCAAATATAGACTTAGACTAAGTATTTCAGATAATCTTTTTTCCTTAGCACTGAGGGTTTTTTTTAATTGCTCTCTCCTTTCTCTCTCCTCTCTCTCTCTCTCTCTCTCTCTCTCTCTCTCTCTCTCTCTCTCTCTCTCTCTCTCTCTCTCTCCCTCTCCCTCTCCCTCTCCCTCTCCTTCTCCCTCTCTCTCTCTCCCTCTCCCTCTCTCTCTCCCTCTCTGTCTCTCTCCCTCTCTCTCTCTCTCTCTCCCTCTCCCTCTCCCTCTCCCTCTCCCTCTCTCTCTCTCTCTCTCTCTCCCTCTCCCTCTCTCTCTCTCTCTCTCTCTCTCTCCCTCTCTCTCTCTCTCTCTCTCTCTCCCTCTCTCTCTCTCTCTCTCTCTCTCTCTCTCCCTCTCTCCCTCTCCCTCTCTCCCTCTCCCTCTCTCCCTCTCCCTCTCCCTCTCTCCCTCTCCCTCCCTCTCCCTCTCTCCCTCTCCCTCTCTCCCTCTCTCTCTCCCTCTCCCTCTCCCTCTCCCTCTCCCTCTCCCTCTCCCTCTCCCTCCCTCTCCCTCCCTCCCTCTCCCTCTCCCTCTCCCTCTCCCTCTCCCTCTCCCTCTCCCTCTCCCTCTCCCTCTCCCTCTCCCTCCCTCTCCCTCCCTCTCCCTCCCTCTCCCTCCCTCTCCCTCCCTCTCTCTCTCTCTCTCCCTCTCCCTCTCCCTCTCCCCCTCTCCCTCTCCCTCTCCCTCTCCCTCTCCCTCTCTCCCTCTCCCTCTCCCTCTCCCTCTCCCTCTCCCTCTCCCTCTCCTCTCGTGCTGATCTTGAGGCTTGAACTCAGGGTCTGAGAGCTGTCCCTGAAGCAAAAGTCCTTGCTTTGTGTTCATGGATAGGTTAGTGCTCTACTACTTCAGTGCTATTTCTAGCTTTTTCTGAGTAGTTTTATTGGAGATTAGATTCTCACAGACTTTCCTGCCAGAGCTGGCTTTAAACTACACCTCAGATCTCAGTTTCCTGAGTAGAGCTAGGATTACAGGTATGAGCTACCTGGTGCCTGGCTTCACATATTAAAATATATATCTAAAACCTCTTTTTGAATCCTGCAGGTATGTTCTTGTTTTGAGGAACAAAGTATGAATTGTTTTAAGCCTCCTTGAAAGTGTCATGCCAGATCAAATGGAGTATTTACAAGAAAAATATATTCTGATTGCCTTTCTTGCTTTATTTTAAAAATAATTTTATGATTTTTTTCTTACAGAGTGAAGTTATTTGAAAACTGTTCAAGGATAACTGAAGGCATTGTATTATATTTTGCCAAATTAAAGCCTTATTTATGTTTTCACCCTTTCTACTTTGTCAGAAACACTGAACAGGTTTTGTCTTTTCTAATCCTTGTTAGACTACTGATTTAAAGAGGAAAAAAAACCTAAAAAAAGTCAACTCTGTAGACACCTTCAGAGTTTAGTTTTATAATAAAACTGTTTGAATAATTAGACCTTTACATTCCTAAAGAAAAATAAACATGTAAACTTTACATTATTTTACTCAATGAAATTGTTGAGAAGATCAAAGTGGTCAAAGCAACATAAAATTTAACATTTTAATACTGATATTGTACACTGTTTTACTTAATACTTTGGGTAGTAACTGCCTCCGATATCAAGGAAAACACTTGTTGCTAATGAAATCAGTTTTTGTAATGGCAGTCAACAAATAAAGGGACACTTATTATTCAAACTTGACTTCTAATTTTCATTGAAGTTTAACAGATTTCATTAGCACTACAGATCAGCACAACTGAACACAATTATTAGTTGCAACCGTTGAACAAGGTAAGGAGGTCTTGTTGCTTATATAAACCTTGCTGATTGGAGCTTTGGGTCTTTTCTAATTGTCTTCTAAGTTTTGCCCCAGTGTGCTGTGGATTACAGAAAGGATAAGGCAGGAACTTAGGGGCTGACTTACCACTCCACTTCTGAGAGAGGAGTTCTATTTTAGTTTTACTATTACTAATGATTTTTAAAATAATAAAATTAATTTTTGAGATTCCTCTTTTCAGACACTGCATTAAATAGTTTATATGCTACCTTTTTATTTAAAAAAAAACTTAAAAAATAGCTGGATAGTCAGTATTGGCACATACCTATAAATCAGCAATTCAGGAGATGGATTTAGGATAATTATGGTTTGAGGCCAGCTCAGGCAAAAAGTTAGACTAACCCTATCTCAGTCAATAAGCTGTGTGTAGTGGGGTACCTTTGTGTTGCCAGGTACCACCAGACTAATAGGTGGAATACTAGCCAGCCCAGGGCTATCTGAAATAAACTAAAAACAAAAACAACTGAAGATGTAGCTCAAGGGTAGAATGCTTGTCTAGTAGGCATAAGACTTTAAGTTCAGATTCTATAGTAAGCCGGGGCTCTGGTGGTTTATGCCTGTAATCCTAGCTACTCAGGAGGCTGAGATCTGAGGATCGTGGTTCAAAGCCAGCCTGGGCAGGAAACTCTGAAACTCTTCTCTCCAGTAAACCACCAGAAAACTGGAAGTGGCGCTATAGCTCAAGTGGTAGAGCACTAGCCTTGAGCTGAAAAGCTGAGGGACAGCGCTCAGGCCCAGAGTTCTAGCCTCATGACTGACAAAAAAATCTATGGTAACACCAATGATTGGGGCAGAAAAGTTAAAAAATGTTTTGAAAAGCCTTGCTCTCTTTAGGTGTCAATTCCATTGACAGTTACACCATGGAGTATTAATAGCTACCTTTTTGAGCCTAGCACAGCGGCTCCTTGGGAGGCCAGTATCAGGAGGATCAGTGTTCAGAACCAGTCAGGGCAAAATGTTGCAAGGCCCCATCTCAGTCAGTAAGTTGGTGTGCTTGTCTGTCATCCTAACTTCAAGGGATGGTGGTATAAGGATTGTGGTCCAGGACAGCCTGGGCAAAAACTGAGACACCCTATGCAAACAGCAGTGAAAACAAAACAAAACAAGAAGGGTGGGACTCAAGTGGTAGGGTACCTGCCTTGTAAACTACGAAACCTTAATTTCAAACCTCAGCAACCCACCCATGCCCCTGTAAAAGAACGTTCTTTTTAAAGTGTTTCTTGAACAGAGCAGTCATGCTTCTCCCACACGACTGTAGCACTGTCTCTTTTAAATGTCAGTTTGGGCCTGCTCCTTCACCATCTTCTCATCTACCTTAATGTCATTTTTTGGTGAGATCTTTGCTGACAATATTATCTCCCTGGTTCTTGTAATTTTGCTTAATTTTGTCTGTAACACAGCTTTCTACTTGATTGCTTCCCAACCCAAGTGGTACTTCCTAACCTTTTCTCCTTGCAGTGCATACTAAATACTGTTTTTAAAGTATGCATCGATAACCTGAAGGATGTTTGTAGTCAAGTTATGCACTGGCTTGTAGATTTAGGCTGTGTCAGCCTTAGCTTGCCGCTTGTAGCAAGCCATCTGAACTGTAAGCCAGATGGATTTCTCCATTCTTTCTCTTCTCCCTGTGTAAGAGTTCATGTCTGCCACCTGAAACAAGTTCTGCCCTTGATCATAACCTCTTCTTGCTCCTCTCTCTCATTTCAGATCTGATCACAGAAGAATTGTGTAATTGTACAATTCTTTGGCCACTGTATGATTAATTAAAAAGAAAGCCACAACATTTAAGGAACTTTAGGATCACAGTTTAGTGTCCTGTTGGTTTGGGACCCTCCCTAAACATCCCAATCCTACACTCAGAGCTTTTCCCTCTGAAGTAGCAGGAAGTTCTGGGAAAGTGAAATTGTGGCATGTGCTCAGCTTACTACAGTGTTGAATTCTACCAAAATAAGCCTAGAAAATGTGTCAGTCGGTGATCTTCTTGATATTTCCTCTTGCAAGTTAAGCTGGGTGCTGGTAACTCATGCCTATAATCATAGCTGCCCAAGAAGCTGAGAACTGAGGTTTGAAGCCAGTCCAGACAGACAAATCCAGAGACTCCTATATCCAATTACCAGTGAAATGCCAGACGTGGAGGTCCTGTGGTAAGAATGGCAGCCTTGAGTGAAAAAGCTAGTAAGCAAAAGTATAAGGCTCTGAGTTCAAGCCCCAGTATTAGCAAAAGCAAAAACAAAAAGTTAATTTCAAGCTTTTTTCCTCTTTGGTGAATTTCTTTATTACCATCCCTATCCCCCATCAGTCTAAATATGCATTAATGTGCTTTTCCATTTGATTAGTGTTATAATTTTTATGTCACTGAAGAAAAATTAATTGGAATAAGATGAGACAAGCAAAAGTTTTCCTCACTTTTTTCTTTTTCTTTTTTGTTTGTCATGTGGCTTGAACTCTGGGCCTGGGCACTATCCCTGAGCTTTTCAGCTACCACTTGAGCCACAGCACCACTTCCAATTTTCTGAGTGGGTTATTGTAGATGAGTCTCATGGACTTTCCTGCCTGGGCTGGCTTTGAACCATGATCCTTAGATCTCAGCTTCCTGAGTAGCTAGGATTACAGGTGTGAGCCACCAGCGCCTGGCTTCCTCACTTTTGATACCAGTTACGCAGTACATTGTGTATACATTGTGTACCAGTGTGAGGACTATAAAGTCCAGAGAAAAGGTTCTTACGTCTTGGCCTTAATGTTAAGGTACAATATATAAACATGGTCTTCTGTAGAACAGCTAAGCATATCTTAGAGGAAGCAAAACTGATCTTGATAACTTTCTGTTCTGAATAAACTAGTGTCTTGTTTATTAAACCTACCCTTCATAGAGAATACAAAACTTGCTTTTATGTGATGAACACCTGGTTTTAATATCACAAGTAACCCTGTTAGACAACTGGCTCTATCACTGCTCTGCTCGCAACTCTCAGAACAGCTTAGAACTCAAGCAGGACTTAGAATACACACTTAGAATGTATCATTCAACTTTTCACCAAATGGGCCTATAGAACAATTATTTGGGAACATTTTATTCATTATGGCAGAAATAATGGTGGTCATAATTATAAATATGGAGTGCTCCTTCAGGTACCATGCTAAATGTATTAAATGCAAGGTTTTTGAAAGTTATCTCCAAGGTACTCTTTGAACACATTTTTTTGGAGTCTATATAGAGCAAAGTGCCTAAGTTGAATATTTGGTAGTAACTTATTTTAACTATATATTGCATTATATGCATACTGTATTGGCTTATCCACTCAACTGTGGATTAATATCTGAGTTGTTTGCAGTTTTTGACTATTACAAATAAAGCTGATATATTTGTGTGCAAGACTTGTGCATAATTCTAAAATACCAAACATAGTTAAATATTAGAAGGTGACCATCAGCTCACAAATCATCCATTAAACAGAACTACTCCCACAGTTAAGACACAGATCTGAAGGATTCTGGGGTAATCATTTGACATTGGTTGGGAGGGGGAGGGGGGAAGGGCACTGACTCCTTGCATTGCCCATCATCATGCCTTTTGGAAGTCATTCTGTGACTCATGCTCTAGCTCCCTTCTGCCAATTCATCTAGGTCTAGAGCTGAGCCATCTTCCCATTGATATTCTCTGAGACCTTTGTTTTTGTTGCTGCATTACTAATAGCAATAGCATTTGTTGAGGTGTCTAGGCTAGCTCCTCCTCCTGTGTTCTATCTTTGCCCTGTATCATCTTTTCAGCAGGTCCACCAAGCCAATAAAGTTTCTCCCTACCTAATATGGCTGCTGTCAAGGTACTCAGGTAAACAAGTGTCTGGGACATAAGCTTTACATTATTTGTTAATAAAATGTAGTAAGCCTGTGGGGATAAGAACTGTCTGCAGTCATGATCTGCAAGCTTTGGGCCAGCTGACAATTTCCAAAACATCTTTTCCAAAGTTACGGAGCCCTTGCTGGAGGCCAGGAGGAAACTCAGTCCCTGTAGGCCAAGCTTTCAACCTTAAATTTTAAAAAGCATATTCAATACTATTGGGATATGTTTTTTCCTCCTTCCTAAGTTCTCACTAAAATGTAAAGGAACTATAAAAGGCCATATATTTACCATTTTCAAGTGAATGTGAGTTGAGAAAGAGTATCACCCACACACCTGCACTACAAGCAATCTTAAAAGGTCATTCCCTCTAGCTGAAAGTTAATGACAGGGTAAAAATGAGTAGGAAGATACTGAGAATTCTGTGCATAAATATGAAAGGGGTGAGTGCAATTATTTATGACATAGGGTACTACTGTGTTAATTTCAAATAGACTGATAGGTCAAGGAGGCATATTGTAAA
Source organism: Dipodomys merriami (assembly GCF_024711535.1). Lineage (NCBI taxonomy): Eukaryota > Metazoa > Chordata > Mammalia > Rodentia > Heteromyidae > Dipodomys > Dipodomys merriami. The sequence continues at coordinate 142,493,462 of NW_027202270.1, read as the reverse complement.
CTCTTGAGGAGGTGAGAACCTTTTTTCTGCCAAGGGCCATTTAGATACAACATCAAGGGTCATACACAATTATCAGTACAGGCAGGCAGCGTCCAGCAGCCGGTGGAAAGCATATGTCTGTTTTGTTGTTTATCAGATGATTGGCCAGATTCCTTACCCCTTCCAGAGCACTACCTGAAAATAAAACCAAGAAATATAGCTAAAAAGACAAAAAAAAAAAAGGAATAAAATATAATACTAAATTAGATTTAATTTACCAACAGAAGTGGTGAGAAAAGAGTGAAAAACAAAAATGGTCATGAAGAAGAGTATATAATTGCCTTCCTCCAAATAACTACATAGCTGGTCACATCATTTGATCTTGTAGTACATATTCACACATGTATATGTAGATATGTTTTAATTAACACATAAACATGTACATAGCACTGTTTTAAGATGGGACCACACACCATGGGACTGGTAAGTGAGAAAAGGAAGACAACCAAGATGAGCTCCCTCATCGTTCCAAATCTCTGCCCCACACCAGCTGGACACCATCTGCATCCTCAGCTCCATAGTAACTATAGAGTTTTCTGGAAATGGCCAGCAAGTTCACTAGCCTCATACACCACCGTCCTTAGTCAACACCCCAAATTGATGGCTCCTCTGTGTCAGTTTTATTGCTGGTTCGCTCCAAACCTATGTCTCTCTGTTTTTGTTTTTGTTTTTTCTTTTGTCTTTTTTGCTCTAAAATAGAGCTGGGCCCTTTAAACACATCCCCTCCACACTGGCGCAGGCTTAAGCTGTGTCACTAGAATGGATGGAGGGACATGGCAGGGGAGCAACTTTTCTTTGTTGTTTCCACCCATTTTCTTGCTCCTGTGGAGCAGATGCCAACTGTGCATGTGGGGCATAGAGAGTGACACCCTTGGGGAATTTTAGCTGTGGTCTGGGGAAGGTTCTCCGGGGTCTCATAGGCACCCTGGTGATCTTTGGGGCCTAGCCATATCAGCCTCATGGATGTTTTCCTGCTTCTAGTGGAGCAGGCTCCAAGATGTCCCAAAGATGCCCATGTCCTTGTCTCTGATTGTTATGTGGATAGGAAGAAATAAGGTTGTAGGTAGAATTACAAGCAGGATTATCTAAGATGGAAGTGGGCCACAGTAGCTGGAGCTGAAGCAGCCATCTTGTGACTATGAAAGATGGGCCAAAATAATTACAGAATAGACCTTGCAGCCATTGAAGCTGTACACCCCTGCAACCTCACATCTTCATAGTTGTGAGTCTATGAAATGAACTCCACTGATTTTGCTTAGAGTTACTTGCAGTCAAGGAATAGTCCTATTATATCATGCTAGAAAGAAGCTAATCTTTACTCCAAGTTTCCATCTGACATGTTTTCCAGCCCATTGTCACCAAGGATTTATTATGCTCGTTTACCTGTCTGACATGCCCAATTCTGTGAACTGGCGATTAAGGACAGCCCTATCCTGGCATGTAGTAGCTGCTTAGGAGAGGATGGCAAGATGTTACTGGTAGTGGGGCCAGCAAGAGGCTAACTAGCATGAGGTGATAGCCTGGGCCATACAGCAGGACTGTCTGAAGGGACTCAACAGTTGAGAGGCAGAAGGGAGTGGGTGAAGGAAGAGAAAAAAGGGCTCAAAATGGCTATCAGGTACTTCATGTGTTATGAGTTGGGGCACTTCCAATTCGTGGCCTTGGGAAGATTGGAACATGGTAGTGACTCATTCTTCCTGGGAAGCAAAGGTAATGGTAGTGACACATCTCAGGGGCTTAGTGTGACTAAGAAACTCAGTGCATGTAACTGCTCCTAACAGAGCCTGGCACACAGTTCAAGGTAGAGTTACCAGTTTAAATCGCCTTCCCCTACTATTGGGGCAGGATGGATGAGAGCAGGGATATTGAAAGAGAAGGGAGAGAATGAGTAGAAAGGATTCCAGGAGGAAGGAGGTGGGAGAGCCAGCTGGCTAGCTAGGTGCTGTTTGTCACTGGAAAGATTTGCTTTAAAATGGGACTGGAAGTGAGATTAGAGATCCTGACTTCACTGAGGGATTTGTGTCACCAGTAAATACTTTTTTGATTAGTATTTTAAACATTTTCCAGGGAACTTGGGGTAAGAAGAGAACAGTTGGGATGCTCTTTCCTCCCCCTCCAGTCCTGGAGCTTGACTTGGGGCCTGGGCTCTGTCCCTGAGCTTCTTTGTGGTCAAGGCTAGCACTCTACAACTTGAGCCACACCGCCACTTCCAGCTTTTTCTGAATAGTTTATTGGAGATAGAATCTCATGTACTTTTCTACCCAGGCTGGCTTTGAACTGCAACCCTTAGATCTAAGCCTCCTGAGTAGCTAGGATTATAAGCATGAGCCACCTGCACCCAGCTGGGATGCTCTTTTTAAACGTGAAGACTTGTATTCTGGGGGCACTGTAGCAGTCTCTGTCCCTAATGGATTTCTATAAGAATTAATGAAGCCCAACAACAAAAATGACAGAAGATTCCAGATAGTAAGTCATTAGTCTTGAGGCAGTGAAGAATGCTGCAGGACCAGTAGGTGACATATCAGGGCAGAGACAACTTTCAAATACTGCAACCAGGGACCATTTGCAAGGTTACTGGTTCATACCTGTAATCTAAGCACTAAGAAGCTGATGCAGAATATCATGAATTCAAAGCCAGCCTAGGCTGGCTTGTATACACTTGTATACATGCATATTTACATATATATATATACATATATTCATATAATGCCATTGACGCTCTCTCTGCTGATTCCTAATAAATACACTGCACTACCTTATGTGTACATGACAGCAATTTGAAGTAAAGCAAGAAAATATCCTTTCAAATGCAGTGGATGGAGACCATATTTTTAAAATTACATGGACTTGAAACAAATATTTCTTGCTTTTTATATTAAGAACCTGATTCAGGGAAAGGACAAGTCAAGGTGACTGGTCTCTGGTGAACTTGTGTGGGCCACAGGGGTACTAGTGCCAGACTTTCATCACAGGCCTTGTGAATGTCCCTTGATCAAACCAGTTGTCTGCTGACCAGCCTGGATGCTGTGGATGCCCAACACAAGGGCAATAAGTAAGAGGGGATGTGTGTGTCATGTCACAAAGAAGAGAACCCAAATAAAATGCAAAGCCAAACAATGGGAAGACATTCAAGTTATTCTTTAATCCTACTAAGGAGAGTTTGGAAATTACTACCTGACCCCACCTTGCTCAAGATGACCTCTTATTACATATAATTGTGATTAATAGTAATAGTAAGCATTAATGAACTGATGGCTGTTTCCAGCTACTTGCTGGGTGCTTTATAGTAACTCATTTAATCTTCACATTAAATAAATCTCTCCCATTGTAAAAATTAAAAAAAAAAAAAAAAACAGGCTCAAAGAGGTTCATTTACTTGCCCAAGTTTGTACAGCTACTCACTGCCAGTGTGACCCTACAGCCGGTCTGAGTTCTGTTTGCTGGGGAGGATGGAGTCATTCTCATCTGGTTCTTTGGCTGGCACCACTGAGTTAAAGAACAACTTCAAATTTCTGAAGAAGTGGTTCCCAAACTGTTGATTGTAATTAAGATTTGAGAGTCCAGACTGACTAGCTTGCCTACGAAAATCTGCATTAGCCAAATTTGTCCCTATCTGAGTGTGTTTTTTTTTTTTCTTTCTGGGCATCAATTTCCACTAGTAGTACCGTTTGCTGTCTCTCAGTATCAGCACTGTAATCAGAGCACCTCTACATGTCTAGGCCTTGGTTCCAAATCCTTATTCTGTCCCTCAAGCTTGTGTGGCCATGGGAAAACGACCTAACCCTTCAGAGCCCTGACCTTTGCATCTGTCTAGCCAGGATTCTTTCTCATGGGACACCATAAGGGCTAAACAATTAACACAGGTCAAACATCCAGCACAATGCCTGGCACTTAAAAGGTGTTCAGTGAGTGTTCATCTCGTGAGCCAGGCCTATTACTTCTTGGTCCTGTTCCTTCCCTCTCTACAATTCTTGGAGGCATGTAAAGGTGTGTTCAGTATACATTCAGAGAACCCTTCAGTGTGATTGAACAGAGCAGAGCAATGCAGTGGTCCAAACATGGTACTAACCATGGCAAAGTAGGCCTAGGAACCCAAGTCCCTGACTCCAAATCCCTGGATTGGGTTAGCAGACAGGTCCTGGGATTCCTCCAGTTCTATTCATCCTTGGCCTGGGCTCACAATGCAGGCTGGTATGTAGATGGAGTTTGCTGCTTGCCCTTCATAGGCTGGAGTATGAGTTCTCTGACCTCACCACAGAGCTGGGTGCGGTGGGGCAGACTTGCTTGTGTGGAGGGTGAAATTGGGAAAGGACCTTCCTAAGGCATTAAAAAAAAGTTGGATCTATGCTTTTGCTGCTTGCTGAGGGTGAGGGTGGCATTTTCTCCATAGTAGAAAGGGAAATATCAGGACAGACAAGCTTTCGTGGTTCCTGATTTGTTCTTCCATATCGCATAAGAACCCAAAGGGATGTGGCAGACTCTCAACTCTGCCAGGAAACAGATAAACCAGCACCTGCTCCAAGGGCTTTCTGGGTGACTCCTGGTGTGTCAAAGATGTTTGCTCAAGAAAAAGCTTGACATATGCTAAATCCAGGTGCTGACACTATTTTTGGAGCTGAGTTTAGAAATGATTTCCCAGCATCCCCAAGCAGATCATGTAAACCTATAATTACTTTGAACCTGTGTGTGTGTGTGTGTGTGTGTGTGTTGTGTGTGCGCGCGCGCGTGCTGCTTAAGGTGTTATGCGCCAAAGCTTGTTCAGTAATAATTAGCCTGATCTTCTGCCCTTTATCATGTCCCATCACTCCTGTGCTGGGGGAATTTCCCTGAGTACAGCCTGGTTTGATGGCACTCTTCTTTGGTGCTCTGCTCTCTGTGTGCCCTGGAACAGGCTGCCTTTCTGACAAGATCTGAGGACTCATCGCATGGTGAAGCATAAAAGCTGAAGTTGGTAAAAGCAAGTGTAAGTTGTATCCTGTGGATGCAACTTGGATTTTCTGCTGCAGAAATGAACTGCCAAAAGATAAGTCAGATGCCAGATCAAGAAGGGAAAACTAACTAGAAAGCTGACCAAGAGAAAGAAGATTTAAGTAGTTTTCCTTCCCAGTTAGATACAAGGAAGAATTGTCTCCTGACTGGTTCAGAAACCGTAAATAGAATTCTAAGCAATTGAGAGATACACCAACTCCAGCAATATCATTTCAGCAGCAGCAGCAGCAGCAGTAGCACCCTGCCCCCAGTACTGTATCTGAAGAGTTTTTACCTCCATCAGCACCATGCTCACTATTACAAGACTCACATGGTGTAGTGCAGAATCAGCCCCATTTTACATGGATGGAAACAGAGGCTTGGAGTTGAAGCCCATGGCTGGAAATCACAAAGGGTGCATTATAGCACCAGGCTACAAATGCAGATCTGGCTTCTGATTCTGCTGGGTTGTTCCTTCCTGCCACATTGTGGCTCTAGAACAATGTCAGAGAGAAGATTTGGTGGTAGAATCCATCCCGCCTGGTTCCCAGAGTGGTCCAGTTACCCCAAGTACCCTGTGGGAAAGTGCAGTCATTTGAGTTTTCCAACTCTATTCATGTATCCTTCGGTGATTTCCCCCATCCTGTCAGTAGGGGGAGGCAACAGACAATGCATATGAGCACCTTGGAGGTGCTCTTGGAGGGAAGTATGTTTTTCTTTAAAAAATGATGCTTTGGGAATTAAAGTGGATAACCAAAGGTCCGTGTGAGGGACTGGCTGCCATCTCGAGCAAAGGCTGAACTTGTGTTTTTGTTGAAGTCTTTCCACAAAGCTTTCTCTGGTCTATCACAAATATGCGACAGTGAATATTGACCAATGAATGACAACAGAACCAAGGTGTTGCCTTCATTCTCTTTCGCCTTTATTCTTGCCTTTGGTCCCTGTGTGACTTTCTACTCATGATCAGTTCTGGTTTTGTAGATGTGCAGTGGCAGGGCCTGTGCCCACAGGGCAGTTATACTTTCCGCCTGTGTACCTGGGAAGCTCTTCTTATGTCATTGGGGGCAGAGATGGGCTGTTTGACTGTTGCATGCAGGTTGGTTCTGTGGCTATTTCTATATCATTTTTCTTCCTGTGGTGATTTATTCTCTTTCTAGTCTTCTAAAATTCCATGTCTGCCTTCATTTCCTTCCTTTCTGGTGGAAAGAATGCCAACTGTCCATGGCTAGGCCCTGAGGCCTCGCAGTGTCCTATGAGCTTTCATGTCAGGGGTAATCACACTGCCCTGTTTAACACCCAGCTAAAGGACAGGTTAGCCCCAAATAATCCAGCTCTTTCCTCAGTTGTTTTTGCATTTAGCCACATGGTCCCTTTTGTCCCTCTCTTCAAGTCTTCCTGGAGGTCAGTCCTAAAACTGTCATGCAGATGACACTTCACTATGGTGGCTGGCTACTAAGCACCAGCGCTGACTACCCTTCTCCAGCCAAAGTGGACTTTCCTGTGGCTTTACTGGAAACCAGAGATACCTGAACTCTCTCTCAGTCTGATAGGAAGCTATGATAGACTCCTGAAGACCCAGTGGCTTGTAACAATAGAAATACATTTCTCACAGTTCTGGAGGACAGAAGTCAGCAAGGTTGGGTCCTGGATTACAGGTGGCAGCAACATATACTGTCCTGTGATAGAGATATCTCAACCTTCCCTCTCTTTTCCTCTTTTGTGCTATTACTAGGACTTGAATTCAGAGCCTGGGCACTATCTCTTGGCTCAAAGCTAGCACTCTACCACTTGAGCCACAGCTCTACTTTCAATTTTTGGTTGGTTAATTGGAGATAAGTCTCTCACAGACTTTCCTGGCTGGGCGGGCTTTGAACCACAATCCTCCGATCTCATCCTCCTGAGAAGCTAGGGGTACAGGTGTGAACCACTTGTGCCAGGCTTCAGCCACTTCTCTTTATATGGAGAAAAGGCAATGAGAGAGCTCTCTGGGTCCCTCCCCAAAGGGCACAAATCCCACGAGTCTTTAACTTTCATGCCCACTATAGTCACTTGTCCAAATCCACACATCCTACTGTATCACATTGGAGGTTAGAACATTAGCATTTGAGTCTTGGTAGACACAGACAACCATCCAACAGAGCCTACAACAATCACTGTGGCCAAAGAGAAGAGTGGTTCTCTTGCCTCTATGCTACCCATGATGGAGCTGGCCCAGTGGTTTTTGAGCCTCCATGAGCACAGAGTGCATGCACTTGCCTCTTGGTTGCCTCTCTTACCCTCTGGCCAGGTGGAGGTGGGCTCATACAAAAGTCCTACACTTAAGTCTTTAGAACATCAGCTCTTCTTAGTGACAAGGGGCCTCTTAGCAGTGCTTGATTCTGCCTTCCCTTGGGATGTATTCTACATTTCCACAGCTCTCTGCAAAAGGACTATTGTCCAGGCATAGTAGCAGGGTGGGGGAGGGGAGGACCTTGAGGTCTCTCCAGGGCACTTTCCATCCATTAGACTATTGTCAGACCTGTCCCCAAGGCTTCTCAATGTGTCTAGACCCCCCCCCGGGGGGTCTGCTGAAGATGAGACCTTGGTTTAGTTTGAAAAAAAAAAACACCAAACATTTGTCACCATAACCATCTTTCTCTAGCCCAGTCCTATGGTTCTTCTTTCTCTGATCTTCCTTCAATCTCTTTCCTTAATTCTAAATCCCAGAATATTGTGTCAGGAGGATATAGGCCTTACTTAAAAGGGGTTTTCCTTCATCAAACTTGGGATGACCTGAGCATTAAAATTAATCACAACAGTTATAGGTAATAGGCATTTAAGGAGATCGGATCAATTTGTATTTATACCAAATAAAAGAGGAAGGGACATAAGGAAGGGCCTTCTTTGTAGAAGAATGCTGATTAATAAATTTGAAGGAATGATAGAATTAAAAAGTACCATTTTTAACCACCATAATAATAAGTCAAGAAAGAATACTTTTCAAAAGTAGATGCTGAAGTCATTAGGTAAAGGTTGTTTGGGAAGAGTACATTCAGTCTCCAAGCGTCATCTCAAAGATTTCACATGAATTGCAAAGGTAGATACCACCATATCTAAGTGATCAAACTTACTGTGAGCAATGGACAAATCAATATCAAGGCCCCTGGTGTGACACATGGTAAAACATTCCCTGCATAGAAGTTCTGCCCTAGCCAAAAGGAAATATGGCCTCATGCCTGTAATCCCAGCTACTTGGGAGACAGATGTGGGGAGGATCTCTGTTCAAGCCAGGCAAGGCAAAAGTTACTGTGACCCCCATCTCAATCAATGAGCTAATGTGGTGGTGTGCACCTGGGAGCCCAATCATGTGGAGCTGGAGGTAGGAGGTTTATAATTAGAGGCTCAATCCATACAAAAACACAAGACTTTATTTGAAAAATAACTAAAGCAAAAAAGAGCTGGGGGCATGACTAATGTGGTAGAGCACCTGCCTAGCAAGTGTAAAGCCCTGAGTTCAAACCCCCATACCATGAAAGAGAGAGAGGCAGAGAAAGAAATTAAGGAAGGAATAGAAAGAAAGAAATGAAGGAAGGAAAGAAGGAAAAAAGAAGGACATTAAGGAAGGAAGGTACCAAAAAAAAAAAAAGGAAAAAGGATGGTATCTGGAAACATTCTTGTAAACAACTGTCCTAAAATCTCTAAACAGTCAATTTCAAGTCTGAGAGTTACTCCAGATTAAGAGATGAGCAAGACTAAATACAATCTAAATACAGCTAAATACAGGGAGAGACCTTGGATTGGATCTTAGGTTTTAGGATGAAATCCACCTCTAAAGGACATTATTAAGACTGTTGGGAAAATTTGTATGTGAGCTGTAATAATACTATACCAGTTAAAAAATCATTAATAAAAGAAAAATTTAAATGACAGAGAAGTAGTTTTCATTATTTATGCATGTGTGTCTGAAAACACTGTATTGTTCTAAAAGTTGGGTTGGTAAGTACTACAGCAATCTTTAGTCACTGATTGTCTACTTATTTTTCAGTTTTCGTTAGAGTGGACTCATGAAAACAGGTGGGAAAATCAACAACTGTCAGTTAGAAGGGCTGTGTACACTTGGTGTTTCCCTTCGGGACAGTTGTGGGAGAGCCACAGCTTTTGGCAGGAGCTACTTCTGTTGTTTTTGGACAAGTGCTGGTATAGCACAAATTGGGGTTAAGTTATTATTTTTAACTTCCTTTACATTCTGAAAGTTACTGATTTGAAAAGCCCAGAATTTCCTTTCTTTGCTCTTGTTAGCTCTCTACACAGGCAGAAACCTGGATCTAGGGAGGAGCCATAATACTTACATGGATAGCATAGCAACTTGTGTGCAGTGAAGCCTTGCCCAGAGAAGAAAAGTTGCTGTGATCTTTAAATCATGGTGATGATGATTTGAGTTCTAACTCTCAGTATTCCTGAAGGGGCTTAAGGTTGATTCCCTAAATGATAGAATTGGAAAGAATGATTGATTATAAGTACTATCTTTCCTGTCAAATACAAACCTATTACTGACTTTGAAGACGTATTTTTGGTCTAGCTTTTTGATCTGGGAGAAGAAATAAATTGAATTGGACATCATGAGTGTTTTAGGGAAAACTACACTCGAAGAACTCAGCCTCAGGTCCAGGGGATGATAGAAACCCCCGATAGGTCTTGAGCAGGGTGACTCTTGAGCAGACAGACTTATGCTTTTTGGCCCACGGAGGCCATTGGCTCCTTCAGGCTCCCTGGAATCAGCCCAGCCCCAAAGAGACAGAGTCATGGGTGATGGTAGAACAGCCAGAGGGTTCTGGAGCAGCATCATGGTATCTTGGCCCCCATCTTACTTCACAGAAAATACTCAAAGGTTCTGTGCTCCTAGAAGGCCAGGGCAAGTCTGAGAGAGTCCCTCAATGGAGATGGGGGAAAATATGTGTATGAATATTTGGTTAAGTTTGACAAGAAGCTCACTACCCTGCCACTGAATGGGACTCAACTTCAGAGATCAAATTAGATCCAAATAGAATGAGGATTCAACTTGACAGTCTGATAGGCTATGGAGGTTACACAGCCTCCCTGTTTTGTTGGCTGTAGCTGGCTGCTAAATCAATGGCTGGCCATGGTCTGCTGCTACCCACAGCAGATGGTCTTGGCTTGTTCTGTTTCCACTTGCATGGTTTTTCAGGACTGAGAGACAGGCCCTTTCATTTCACCTGGTTTTCCTGATGCAGACAAAGAGTGCTGTGCTGAGTTCTCCCTATGTGCAGACCTCAGCCTGCACCTGGTAGTCCCAGCAGGAAACATCCAGAGATGATATGGTTGCAGCTACAAGCTTTCTCTCTCCTCTACCCTCACCCTTAGCCCTGGTGCTGTGCACACTCTCTCTTTACAGCACAAAAGGCTACACTGGGAGGCCAGGCCACCAGCAGCTCTGAAGAGTCTCTACCCTTACCTGAGGGGCCCTTTAGTATCTGGAGAGGAGTCACCAAGGAGAATGACTTAGAGGACACAAGAAGGTTACTTAAGAGAGAGGAGCTTTGGGAGCCTCAGGAGAACCCGATTCAGCTTGTACCCTGTGGCTTTGGGGTTTAAATCTCAAATATAACTTGTCTATTACCCGGGAGAGTCATTGTTGCAGAAGACAGAATGCACTATTTGGAGAAAGGAGTAAGGATTGTGGAAGTCATCTCCAACTCTCTCTCTCCAGAACTGGCTCAGGAATGGGGAGCCCAAATGATGGCCATTTAGTTATTTGGTTCTGTTACTTTTGGCCTGTGCTAGCATAGTACATCATGATAGAATTTCATGGTAGAGAAGCTGCTCATGTTATTATGGCCAGGAAGTAAAGAGAGAGAAAGACAAGTGCCAGGTCTTAATATCCTCTTCAAGGACATGTCTCCAACAAGTGAACTCCATTCCATCTGCCCCTTTACCCAAGGGTTCCACCACGACCCAAGAGTTACACGGGCTGACATCGAAGCTATTCACACATGGGAGGTGGGCCATGGCAGATCCACATTATAGCAAGGAAAGAGATACTAATTTATGCCTGGTTTGCATACAACAGGACCAAGAGGTAGTGTACTACATGTGCTCTGGAGAAATCCAGAGCCCAGTCTGAAACAATCTAATGCTATATTGCCTTAATATATGGAAACAGGATGAATAACTCTGCTTGGGTTATCATCAATCAAAAATGGATCGAGTGAAAGTCCCTCAATGACCCACATTTGATTTCACGTGCTCCATAATAGATGTATGTTGTTTTTGTAAGGCTGGGGATTGAACCCAGAACCTTCTGCATGCTAGGCTATGGCTTTACAGCTGAGCCACATTCCCAGCTCCCATAATGTGGAGCTGAGAATGTGGAAAGTTTTTCTGTTTCAGAGGATCATGTAGAGCTCCCATAATGTGGAGCTGAGAATGTGGAAAGTTTTTCTGTTTCAGAGGATCATGTAGAGAGGCAGACAGCTCCACGTCAGGCTTCGTAAACTTCCATTTTTTTTTCTCTCCAATTTCAGTGATGGGTTCAGAATTGATGACACAAATGTTGGAAAGTAGGAGCCAGGGGAAATGATTTCCTTCAACCAAGGATCAGGTCATCTTATTTGCTATATCTCAGGTGCCCTTATTCTCCTGGTCTTGTCTGCGTCTGAGACCCAGGGCTTGCTCTATCTCGGCAGTGATGATTGTCTGTGGCAGGGCTCTGAGGTGGGGCTGATGCCTGAGCCCCATGCGAAAGGTCTCTGCCTCTTCCTGGCACTTTAAATGAGCATTGTGTCACAGGATGTGGAGGCAGGCTTTCCCAGGGGCAATGATTCCATTTGATGCTACTCAGAAATTGACTGGAGCTGAGAAAGTTAATTTCTCTCCATTCTTTTCTTTGATGGACCGTCTGTGGAAAACATTTTCTTTTTTTCTCTCCTTACCCTGGCCAGAGAGGACTTGTGTATTCAGGCAGTTCCACCCGCTGAGAAATAGCTGCATCTGCTCAGTGAAACTGAAAAACACTTAGATCAGTTCTTTGGTTTCTTTGGTGTTGAAGAATAAGTCCATTGACATAGAGGAAGAGGTAAGTTGGCAAAGATTTATTGAAGAAAAGGGTAAGCAGAGCCCCTGCTAGACAGGGGTTACAATGCCTGGGGTGCATTGTGCAAGGGTTATTAAAGCATCTCTAGGAGAGAGCTATGTGATTCTTAAGATTATTGGATAACACATGGGCCATCTCAGTCCTCAGACCCAATCAGAGGCTTCATACAACCTGCACGAGCAATCCATGCACTGTTTAGCCCCTCTGACTAGATGCTGGAGTCCAGTCAGTCAGTCTACTGTTCGTATGTTCTAGGGGCAATGGGCCATGATATGGTACCCACCTGTGTCACATGGTGATGTGATTGAGGTCTTAGGGGCCTGCACATGAGACTGCTTAAAGCCATGGTGAGGAATGCAGAACTTCTATGGGAAGGCCTTTGCCCTGATTATTCAGCCACTCTTTCTGCTCTATTAGAATTTACTGGGAAGCAACAGAAAGCACCATAAAGGATCAAACTGCTTTGCTCCCCATCCTTTACTGCCCTACTTGCTTTAACTCTTTCTTTCACTGTCCTGTCCCCAAAGTCCTTGCCATAGGGCATGTTTGCAAGAAATCCAGACTGGGCATTATCAAACATGGACTTCAGCATTTAAATGAAAGCTGCTTCTGAGCTTTTCCTCTAGGTTACTGTCCCATACCATTCAGTTTGAAAGGAAGATGCCATTGCCTGTACAAGAAGCAGCCCAGAGATGATGACATTGTGAGTGTGAGCTCAGTCCATTGGCCTCACCACCACTATTATTCCCAAGGAAAGTGAGGAATCTACTACCAGAGGGCCATGTCACTGGCTGCCATCTTTGATTTTCTTGTTACTTAGCCAGGCCTCCCTCTTTGGCCCATCCTGTTTTCATCTGTGCACTGGGAGGTGTGCCCCCATGTTCCTGTACTGAGCTTACCCACATTCCTCTGGCTGAGCCTAATAAGCTATATAGTGACTCACTCCCTTGAGACTGCAAATCCCTGTTGTGTATTGGTGGTATTAGAAAATTATGGCCATAACTTTCCACTTTAATCACTCTGGATGAGTTCCGTTGCTCTGATATGACTGCCAAATTCCTGTGGAACTCTTCACAGATGCATTCCCAACAGCTGAGAATCTTGTCAACAAACAGAGAAATAGAACTGGAACTTTTCCTCCGCTGAATTAAAGAAATGTTGAGAATGGGACATGTGGATTCTGATGACAATGGGACATCCTTAGTGGGTTACTTGGTTATCTGATGGCCCCTGGCTATCGAGAAGTCTCACTGAACAACTACGGAGACTGGAAGCCCAAGCTTCAGATTCCTTTAGATTCCTATTGGCTTTTGTGCAACAGTGAGCTCATCTAAGACTTTGTGAGATCAAAAATCTCTAAAACCCCATCTAAATCTCTAGAGGTTAGAAAATATCTCTTCCATTGTTCTGTAGCTGCCAGAGAGAAAACACCAGAGCAAAGCCATCAGTAGCAAGGCTGCTGAGCTTGCAGCCCAAGCTTAAGCCTGAGGACCTTCCTTGGTCATAGCTACATGATAAAGGTGGCTTTATTTAGAAAATAGAAGGTTAACCCATGACCTTAGTCTGGGTCAGATTGGAGGGGAGAGGTGGAAGCTTTCTGAATGTCAAACCAAGTCACTCAACAGTGCAAATCTACCTTAAGATCCTCCAGTAGACAACTCCAAGGCACGAAAAAACATGGCAGGACTTGCGTCCCTTGAATTGAAAATGGAATGTCTCCCTGAGGCACTGCTAAGAGAAAAAGACACAAACTCCGCCTGAGTGGTCTCCACCCAAGCCCCCTTTTTGGTATATGGTATCTTGGGACAATGGTTTCAGAAGCAGAGGTCACCCAGGCAAGTCCTAAAGAAGCTCACCAGTAGACAGCAGCAGGCCTGATGAGAAGCAGCCATCTTGGCTACATGGAAGACAGGGAAATGTCCAAGAAGCCAGCAGCAAGCTGCAACTTCTGGATCCAGTTGCCCAAGCAATAGGTCTCTTTCTCCCTCTATTGGTGCCTCTGTCTGGCTTATGCGATGGCTTTGTCCTGTCTGGTCTCCAGGACACAGGAAAGATTGTGAGCCTTATAGAATCTCCCTTCAGAGGCTTTTAGAATCAACAGAATCCCTTTAGATTCTGGAGTGTGGGTTCTTTTGAGATGTGCTTCCTGCTTCTCCATCCTGAGTACCAAACTCATGCTTAATGGAAACACATAAGAAAAGCAAAGGCCATCTCTTTCCAGATGTTCAAGTGGCTGTATGTGTTGTAGGGTCAACCAAGGTAAAAACAGACTAAGCTACTTGGAGTCAAAGACTTTTGCTAACGGGTTCTTTGGAGATCAGACTTGTAAACAGAGATGTGTTCTCAGCGTTGTCTTGGTCATATCTTTGGTGCCAGGTTGTCTGACTTCTGTGTTGTCAGGAATGGCATCAACTTGACTATAGACCACTCAGCCTAGGTTCTAATTTCTCTGTCTTTGTAGCTCAGCAGGACTGTGAGTTGATAGTTCCCACAGGTGTCTGGATGCAGACATGCCTCTTCATAGCCTGTCTCCCAGCTCTCCTTCAGTCTGTACAAACCTTTTAATAGTTAGGCCAGATCATCCCTATGGAGAAGGCAAGATAAGTCTCTACCATCAAGATAACAGGACAACATTACCTGGTATCAGAATTCTGCTTTCTCCCTAACGATTCTCTTTTCTCCTTCACACACGTGGCTTGTCTTTGTTCTTTTTATAGGTTAATTGAATGCCCATAGATATGGGATTTAAAGATTTCCTTTAGGTGTATATTAAAATAATAAGCACTAAATCTTCTCTCAATTTCTTGGTCCCTTAATTGTGCAATAGCACCTGCGAGGCCTTGCTAGAGCCCATTGCTCAAGCTGTGAGTTTCCTGGACATTTCCAGAAAACTCTAATCCAAAGTGTCTTTCTTGATGCAGAATCTGGCGTTACAACTTATATGTTTGAGCACTGACAATGTAGAAACAGTGAAAGGAGTGTTTGTTGACTCTTAGTTTCAGTTGGTGATGGTGACTTTGCTCTGCATCCATTCCATAATTATCAGAACATATTCCCAGTGTTCGAATCTGCCCCTTCTTTGGGTCTTTCTAATAAGGAGCTATAGAAATGATCTCTGAAACTATAGTCTTTGGTCTTTCCCCTACATGCTCAGTTATGTGGTATGAGGGAGATAGTTAGTTCAATTATGGACAAGAGAGGAACAGCATGTGTGATGGAATCTGTAGTCCATAGCTCATTCTTTGAAACCATTGCTCAGTTGCATCTGCCTCCATTCTTTTTCCCCATGCTAAATAGGATTTCAAAATAATGACTATATGTGTAAGGGCCAATGGGGTTCAGCATAACCTGGTCTGGATTCTGATGCTGCCACTTGCTATATAGAAAACCATAGGCAAGATACATGGACAAAAGTCCAACTCCTATCATTGATAGAACCCTACTATGTGCAGGGAATTTGATGAGGAAAGTACCATTATTCCCCTTTTTTTTTTCAGAGGTTTAATGATGCCAGCCATTCAGAGTTTTAATGATGCCAGGTGTCAGTGGCTCACGCCTGTAATCCTAGCTACTCAGGAGGCTGAGATCTGAGGATCATGATTTGAAAGGCAGGAAAAGTCCATGACACTCTGATCTCCAATTAACCACCAGAAAATCAGAAGTGGTGCTGGGGCTCAAAGTGGTAGAGCGGTAGCCTTGAGCAAAAAAGCTCAGAGAAAGTGTCCAAATCCTAAGTTCAAGGCCCACAATGGACAAAAAAAATGAAGGAAAAAAAGGAAAAGAAAAAGAAACGTTTTAGCGACATGTTCAAGTTCACATAGCCGGTGAGAGGCAGAGGTGTCGCAAGCCACATGTGTCTATGGCCTTGGTGGCTGGCAGCTGTGCGGTTTGCTTCCAGGCTAACATACTTCATTGGTGATGCAGCTTTTCCCTGGCACTCCCTTCCCCTCTGGAATGGTGACAGCTAACTCATCGCTGTCATCTTCAGTGGGTGACAATGGCCAGAGTGGCCCACAGCCTGCGATGAGCCTGTGACATGGAATATAACTGTGGTTTTCAGTCACGAAGGCTTTGGAGATCTTTGTTACTGCAGCATACATAACCTGACAGATCTTGGACCCTGGATCTTAATGATCTACAGACAGAACAAATGCTTGGTACACTGTAGCTCTCAAATATTTTTTTGAAGTCGAAAGGAAAATCCAGAATCTAGAAAAATGTCAGATTTCCAACCTTTTTTTCATTGACAATTTGATAAAAACTAGTAAACAAAACCAAAACACAGAAAAACAAAAAAATGATGATTAAGGGATTGTCCTTTCAACCAGCCAGTCTTTAGAAGACCCCATTCCTTAGATTTTGCATATCTTCAAAGGCTTCTTTGCTTTCTCTTGGTACCTTAACTCTGTGGCCTGAGGAGGAATCTTGTCTAGGATGTGGTTTGCACCTGTGCAAACAAATTGAATTTATTCTGACTGAGCCCCTTCCTATCTGTCACCCAATTACCATCAATAAATATTTAAATATCAAGCTAGCAGCCCCAGAATGGAGCCTTGAGTATTAGGCCTTTGCGAATCCCAGATGATCATTATTAATTCAATGACTGTAGTTGTAAATTGGCTAACTACACACAATGGGAGAGATGATAAGAGCTATCCTCAGTGTGGGCTCACTCCATTGAAAGACATTTTAGATTTCCTTTTCCTCATTCCAAAACAACAAAAAATATATGAGATGCAATTTGTTTCAAACTGCATGCTCCTTTAGTCTTTTCCCTTAATATTAAACAAGAACAAGGCAGGTTGGAAGGGCCATGTCTGGAACACATTGTTCTGAATGACTCAGAGGTTGGTAGGGTCATTCTTTGAGCTAATGTGAATTGGCAGGCAAAATGCTTTTCACTGAGATGAGTTATGTGCTCAGGGTTACCTTTTTTTTCCCCCTCCATCTGAGTTAGAGAAGTCAGAGCAGATAAAAATGAAATGACCCATTATCAAGTAATCAATGAAAAAACTACACTCCTGCAATATTCCTGGATCAATATACAAGTTACCTTTGAGAGAGATGAATTATTCTGTATAGTTCTGAGAACAAAGCCCACTTCCAGCTAGACTCCTCACACACACTGTGTGTAAAAGCAGAGAAAGAAGTCATTTCTCCACTAGGGATGACAAAGGCATGCTGTCTGCTGAGCAGCCTTGCCAAAATAGCCCAGGGGGACTATTCTTGGGAACTTAGTTTGGTAAACAATGATCCAGAGGTACAAGCTGATGGAGTTTGAGAGGGTGTGGTGCAGAGAAAATTCTGGAGAAAGTGTATGTTCACACCCCCAAGGTCAGGAGCATAAATCAGACTGTCTGGATGGCAAATAGCATTTATCAGAATTTAAATGACCCTTTTGACTGAGCAATCCACTTCTAAGACTTCATTTTACAACTACAGTTATAGTTTGTAGTATATAAAGATGCCTGGGTAAGGATGTCTGTGATACATACATGCAACTTGAAAATGTCTGTCCAAAAAGGGAATGGTTAAGTAAACTGTAATTTATCAGTACTACTGATTATTATCAACCACTAAAAGAATGAGGTAAAGCCAGGCACAGTGGCTGAAGCCTTTAGTACTAGAACAGCCCATGGGAAAAAAAGATGCTGAAGAGATCCCATCTTAACCAATGGTTGAGCACAACGGCTCTTTACCTGTAGTCCCAGCTACTGTGGGACGCACATGCTCCTGTTAGCTCCCCAGACAGCAGGCAGAATGAGTGGGAAGATCACATCCTGGGCTGGCTCAAGATGAAGGAAGACCTTACCTTGAAAATAACCAATAGAAACAGCTCAATTGGTAGAACGCCTGTCTAGCAAGTGGAAGACCCTGAGTTCAATTCCCAGGGCTTGGGGGTAGATATCTTTGTGCTGATACAAGGCCTTGGACAACTGCTTATCATGTTTGTAAAATAGGGATGATAATAACGTTCAGTGAGTATCTATTGAGTATCTATGCAAGTGTGCACACAACCTTCTAGCTTTAGAAAGGCTAAATTTCAGAAAAGTGAATCAAGGAACTCATTATCTCAAGGTAAGCCAAGACTCTTCACAGGAGCTGAGGAGATGAAGACAGGAGGAGGAGGAGGAGGAGCATGACACTGTGAGGGTCTTCTATCTGTTGTCTACATAATCATCTCATTTAAATCTGAGGTAGGAATACCATCCCATTTTACAGAGAAACATCTCCAAGCCCAAATCGTTGTGAGCAACAGAACCGTGTTTCGAAGCTAGGTCTTCTCCTGCCAGGCGGAGACCACAGCTTCTTCACGCCTGAATAGCACAGGGCCTGACTCCACTGTGCATCTTCTTTTTTTTTGGTGGGGGGAGGGGTGTCTGGTTGTGGGGCCTGAACTCTGAGCCTGGGCGCTGTCCCTCAGCTCTTCAGCTCAAGGCTAGCGCTCTACCACTTGAGCCACAGCGCCCATTCCGGCTTTTTTTCTTATGTGGTGCTGAGGAATTGAACCCAGGGCCTCAGGCATGCAAGGCAAGCACTCTACCACTGAGCCACCTTCCCAGCCCCTCCACTGTGCTTCTTCTTCTAATGAAATATTTGCTGGAAAAACTGAGCGCACGGACAAAGAATTCTCCTTCCTTTACATCCTTTAGTGCATGGCAGTAATGATGACTATATTTCCTTCGATGCTATGTGATTTACTTTTACAGGTATCCCCTCCCCCTCCCCATACTTGCATACATACATCAGTATAGGTGAAATGATGCAGAGGTGACAACCAGAACATCACAGGGAATTATGCTTTGTAACATACACTTCTTGGAGGGACTGCCATGCTGAGCTGTGTTCTCTGTGTTTCTGAACGCAAGCAGACTTCTTCTTGGGACATTGTGGGAGATGAGAAGACAGAGAAGCAAGAACCACCCAGTGGGGCTTAAAGCTTCTATGTAGAAGTAATCCAGAACACTTTGACTGGTCACAATGAAGTCAGGTGGGCAGACACAGTGGGTGGCAAAGAGAATGGCCTTCCAATGGAGGATCCCTGCAGAAGAACCTGGTCAGCAAGGCAACAAATATTCTGAATGAGAATACCATGTACTCTGCCACCTCCTAGCCTGCTATTTAAGGTTATCAGATCCATATTTAAAAATGTCATTTCTAGCCGGGTGCTGGTGGCTCACGCCTGTAATCCTAGCTACTCAGGAGGCTGAGATCTGAGGATCACGGTTCAAAGCCAGCCCGGGCAGGAGAGACCTTGAGACTCCTATCTCCAATAAACCACCAGAAAACCGGAAGTGGCGCTGTAGCTCAAGCGGTAGAGCGCTCGCCTTGAGCTGAAGAGCTGAGGGACAGCGCCCAGGCCCAGAGTTCAAGCCCCATGACCCACACACACACACAAAAAAAGTCATTTCTAATATGAAAAAGGCAAGTACTTACAATACACTTCCTCAAAAGCTCTTTCAAGTCCTTAACTATCTTTCAAGAGTGTAAATACTCTGAGTGTTTATCATCTTTCCCTATGCTCCAGAGCATAGGAATGCTCAGTTCCTTGAAATATTTTAAGAATTCAACCATGGATCCATGCAGATCATTTTTTTAAAATCTCCAACTTAAAAAATACTTTCTGTTCAATGTATTGATCATTTCCCTCCCTCTATCACTTGTTTGAGTTTTGACAAATATTTCCCTAGAAACTTCTTCACTCCAATCTAGGCTCTCAGATTTGTTAACATAGCGCTATATATCTTATTCTTTCATGATCATTTCATACATTATCTTTAATGTCTGTATAGTGTTGTACTATGTGGACATGCTATGATTTGTGTAACCAGCTATAAATTTTACTAGTCTCAATTAGCTGATGAAACCAGATATTTTGCTGAGTCCTAGTGCCAACTCTATCCCGTCCAGTTCGTCAAAAAGGGTTAGGTTTTTGGATTTAAATCTTACTAAATTGAGACCGTGGGGGGAGGGGGAAAGGAACTCATCTCTCTATCCCTTTGTTTTCAGGAGAATGAGGATTGTGGTAGGAATTCACACTAATTCCCATTTCAGCCAGATTCAGTGCAAGAAGCAAATGCAGAGATTGGTGTCGCCGCACAGTTGGTGGAAGGCCTAGAGGACCAAAGAGGAATGTGGACTCCTGGAATGAGTCCCTCTCCCAGAACTGACCTGCCAGGGCAGCACTTTGCCTCTGAAGCTAGGCTCTAGCGAACTGCAGAGCTCAAGGACACATAGCTGGAATGTTGAGTCGCCACACACGCTTCTGCTTCAAATGCCCAGCAACTGGAGGACCACAGTCCCACTGCAGGAAAATCTCACCTCCCACCTTGTGCTTGCCAAAAGGAACACGAAGTGGCCTCTGCCTTCCCAAACTTATGCAACTACTGCTGACTGGTGAAATTCAACTTATCTGCCAAGCCCAGACTCCAAACACCTGGGAGCCACATTTTCCAGCTTTTCTTCCTGAGAAGTTGGGCAAAGCAATCCACAGGACCTCCTGTTGTTTATTAGATTGTTATAAAGATAAAAAAATCATTCATGGGAGGGCGGGGAAGGTGGCTCAGTGGTAGAGCGCTTGCCTTGCATGCCAGAGGCCCTGGGTTCGATTCCTCAGCACCACATAAGCAAAAAGAAAAAAACCAGAAGTGGCGCTGTGGCTCAAGTGGTAGAGCGCTAGCCTTGAGCTGAAGAGCTGAGGGACAGCGCCCAGGCCCAGAGTTCAGGCCCCATGACTGGACCCAAAAAAAAAAAAAAAATCATTCATGGGAATTCCTAGTATGGAGAACAATGTAACCACAACTATTGATACTTTTTTTTCTCCTGAAAATGGAACTGGAGACAGAACTCAGGGCCTTCTACTTGGCAAGTACTCTACCTCTTGAGCCACAACCCAGTCTTTTCATTTGGAGTTTGTTTGTGAGATAAAGATTTGCTAACTCTGTTTGGGCTGGCCTCAGATTGCATTCCTCTTACTTCTGCCTCCCACTGTTGGGAAGCTACCACATTCAGATCTACTAATGATTGTTTATATAAAAAAGCAAATCATGTAGCAGAGACTGTGCTGATTTTTTTTTTTTTTTTTTTTTGTCGGTCGTGGGGCTTGAACTCTGGGCCTGGGCGTTGTCCCTCAGCTCTTCAGCTCAAGGCGAGCGCTCTACCACTTGAGCTACAGCGCCACTTCTGGTTTTCTGGTGGTTTATTGGAGATAGGAGTCTCACGGTCTCTCTTGCCCGGGCTGGCTTTGAACCGTGATCCTCAGATCTCAGCCTCCTGAGTAGCTAGGATTACAGGCGTGAGCCACCAGCGCCCGGCTGTGCTGATCTTTGAGGAATGAAAAAATTAGTAATATTTCTTTGCTTCTGTCAATATACTTGTAGTATAAATAGGAGGTAGATACTGAAGAAATAATCATGTCATAACAAAACCAGTATAATGGGAAGATCAGAGAGTAAGTGTGTGCTAACTTACACATTCATTTAAAAAAATGAGTGAATTGGGCTGGAAGGATGACTCAAGTGGCAGAGCACCTGCCTAGCCAGCACAGGCCCCAAGTTCAACTTCCCAGTTCCAGCAAAACAAATCCAAAGTAGATTTACTGATGTACTTCGTGCCTGGACCAGGCTTAGTGCTCAGTGCTAAGTGCATGTCTACCTGCTTCTCTACCATGTATGGATGTTGAGGGCAGGAAAAGAAATGCGGAGAAGTGGGAAGAGAAAGCCTCACTGAAGAGGAGGGCATTGGACTGGAAAGAAGATGAGTACTGACACATTCCTATAGACTACGTAAAGAAAGGCCACAAGAAAGGATTTTGGCATCCCCTCAGGCAGCATTTCCCAAAGCGTGTCCACAGAACATTTGTCCCAGAATGACTCCATGGAAGACAGTTCTGGGTTAAGATACTGTTTGGAGATCTCAATTATTGTCAGTACATTAAATATTAAAGAAATTAGAGTAAAATCTTAACCTTTAACTCAGTACACTATTATTATTATTATTATGTTTGAGCAGGAGTTTGAACTCGGGGCCTCTCAACTCTCAATTTTCTTGTTCACTGCTGGTGCTCTCCCATCTGAACCATGCCTCTAGCCCATTTTGCTAGCTATTTTGGAGATAGAATCTCACAGACTTTTCGGCCTGGGCTGGCTTTGAACTACAACCCTCTACATCTCAGCCTCCCAAGTAGCTGATTACAGGCATGAACCACGAGCATCTAGCCAGTATTCTATTTTTCTTTTTTTAACCTCAGAAGATCTCTTTGATATGACGTCAACATTGTGCAAAACCCAGTCCCAGGGGACCAACCAGGGCATTCTAAGAAGTGAAGCTGCGGTAAAAGAGGTGAAGGGTCACCCTGTCACATGATTAGCTCCAAATGTCACAGACCAGGATTGTCTCCAGGATTTTGATTTGACCCAGGACCTGGCACAGTTTCTGGAATGCAACCTTGAAGCAACAATCGCAAGGGATCTAGAGGACAACTCAGCTCAAGTATCAGAGTTGTGGTTTTATTAATAAATACCACTGGCTAATAGAAAACATTTCCAAAAAGACACAGAGAAATTCTCCCTGTAAGTTATCCAAATCCTTTTTTTGTCCCCTCTGAGGTAGGGTTGCTAGATAAAATGCAGGGTGCCTGCAATGTGTGGGACATACTTGCATGCCTCCAATGATTCATTGTTTGGCTGAAATCAAAACCTAATGGGCATCCTTTATTGTTCCTTGCTAGATCTGGCAAACTTCCTCTTAGGGGAACAATAAAGGAGCTTCCCTATTTGTTCATATTACTTACTAATCACCTGAAAGAAAAAAAAAACACAACAAGGCAATTCTTAGATTTGTATTTTGCTTTCCAGTGTATCACAGAGCCAATCCTTTTAAGTGGGCTTGAGAAGATAAACGGATTACGTGCAACTTTCAGGTTCCTGCAGAGAGGGAAAGCCTTTGTGAGAACAGGGAAGCAGGGGATGTATTTATTTCATCTCCCTGGGCCCCACCACATGGAAAGAAGCCCCCCCCACACACACACAGTTAAATTTTACAGCCAGGGTGGCCTGTTACCACATACCCATGGAAGAGGCTCAAACAGAAACCACGAGAATGCATGCAGGAACAGGGTGGATTACATCCTAAGAAATGCAGTAGCTTGGCCTTCACACAAGCAGGACCCTTGCTCCTGAATACTCCAAGCCAGGCCAGGCTTCCAAAAGTTAAGATTTATAGCCACAAAATTCCTGGCACTCAGGCTAGGTGAGTCATCTCCTGCATTGCACACCTGGATATAGATAACACATTGTAACACACTTAAAAGGTCTCCTGTTCCCCATCCATCTTTGTCTTGCCCCCACAAAGATGCACTGAGACCTCTCACAATCAGCCATTATAACTTTGCCAGGAGGATCCTGACCTGAAGACAATGGACCAATTAAAAAAAAAAAAGAGCAGGAAAAGAAAAATCCTCCTCCGCTCTTTATGCTGTGGGTTGTTTAGGCTGTTAGCTTGGCATTCAGCCACAGCTTGGGTGTGAATTTGATCTGTTTTCCTTACAGCCAAGCATATAAGTCAGGTTGTCTTTTCATGGCTTTGTGTGTGTGTGTGTGTGTGTGTGTGTGTGTGTGTGTGTTGTACTCTTTTGTGGGAGTTATTTCTTATGGTGACTGCTTCCTCGGAGAAAGGTGATGATTTTGCTTTAACGTGTTGATTAATTGCACTTTTGTTCATTGGTTTGCTCATTTTGCAAACAGGAAAAAAAAACAACGAAAAAACACCCATACTATTAGGTAGGCAGGCATGGTTGCAAGTCACAGGTGAAGCAGATAAATAAAGCAAGGCCTGTCCAGATGCTTTAGGAGTTGACTGGTTAAACAAATGTTTGCAATTCATTATGATAAGTCAACAGTAGTAGCTTAGTGTGAGGTTCCTTGAAAGGGGGGCTGGGCACAGTGATCAGTTCTACCCACCTATGGGACTTGGGGTGGGGGCAGAGCTGTGCAGAGATTTATGAGCTGAATCTTGAGAGTAAATAGGCTTTTGCTGAGGGTAGAGAGGGAGGGTGGGAGGGGCTAACACAAGGGTAATTTGTTGTTCAGTGAGAGCCTCTACAGTAAGGATGATACATTGAGATCATTAGAAAGAAAATAGCAAAAATTCTTTACTTCTATGTAAAAAATAAACTTCTCCAACATTTGGCATGTGACTTACAGCTGGGAGCATATCATTTATCAAGAAGAAGGCCCCCAATTTATGATGGTTTGATTTAGGATGTTTTATGTGTTTGTGTGTGCTGGTCCAGGGGCTTGAACTCAGGCCTTTTCATTCTTGTTTAGCTTTTTCTGCTCAAAGTTGTTGCTCTACCACTTGAACCATACCTCCCCTTCCAGCATTTTGCTGGTTACATGGAGATTAGACTCTGATTTATTTGTCTAGGCTGGTTTTGAACCGAGATCCTCAGATCTCAGTCTCCTGAGATCTAGGGTTATAGGAGTAAGGCAGCCAGCACATAGTTGATTTAGGAATTTTTATTTGTACAAAAGTAATACATACCTGGGTGTGGTGGCTCATGCTTGTAATCCTAGCTACTTAGGATGTTGAGATCTAAGGATTGTGGTTTGAAGCCAGCTGGGGCAAGAAAATCTGTGAGACTCTTATGTCCAATAAACTACTCAGAAAGGGCTAGAAGTGGTTCTGTGGCTCAAGTAGTAGAGTACTGGTGTTGAGCACAAAGAGGCTCAGAGATAGTGCCCAGGCTCTGAATTCAAGCCCTAGGACCATTTAAAAAAAAGTAATATACATTCAGTAGAAATGATACTCTGAATTGAATTCTTATCTCTTTACAGGCTAGACATACATGATGCCATATTTAGTGGCAGTGCTGGGCAGTGGCAGTGGGGAACAGACCTTAGTCAGTCCCTGATCTGGATACCACAGTGCACTATGTGGCTCAGAGCTATGATTAAGTATTTTCAATACCTCCCTCCTCCCTCCCTCACTTTCTTCCCCACTCCTTCATTCCTTCTTTCTTTCCTTCCTTCCTTTTTTCAGTGGTGGGGTTGAATTTTGGCCTTTTAATTGCTTGGCTTGCTTACTTGGTTGATGCTCCACCACTGAAGCCACACCTTCATGCTGACATTTTATTGATTAATTGGAGGAGGAGTTTCAGACTTTTCTGTTTGTCTAGCTTTGAACTTTGGTCCTCCAGGTCTCATCTTCCTGAGTAGCTAGTGTTAAAGGCATGAGTCACCAGTACCTGGCTTAAATGCAGTTTTGATTTAGGATAGTTTCAACTTCAGGTTTATTAGGACATGAGCTTGCTCTAGCTCAGAGAAAATCTATCTGTATGCTATAATTCTTTGCCAGGCAAAGGGGTTCTCATGATCAACCCATTTTGGCTACCACTGCTGGGCTGGTAGAATTCATTCACTTCATGGCTCCTAGCTTAGGCTATGACATTGCCAAAAGGAATCCAGATAATTACATTTCCTTTAGCACAGGATATCTGAAAATATAGTCCATGGATATAACATGCCTAGAATGCTTGCTTTAAAGTGAGCAAGCTACCTGCCAATCCCAGATCTATAGAATTAACCTCTCTCAGGATGTAGATCCATGCAGCTATGTGTTTAACAAACTCCCCATGTGATGCTTATTGTCCCAGAATTCTTGAGCTGCTATAGCAAAATCCATAGACAGTTTTAAGCAACATTTATTTTCTCATGGTAATGGGAACTAGAAGCCCAGGATCAAGGGATCTAGTGAGACCCCTCCTAGCTTGCTAATGTCAAAAATGGGTTGATGGTAAGAACTTCCTTGCTGTGTCCTTACATATTGAAGAATGGGAGTTCCTGTGTGTCTTCCTCCTCCTCTTTAATGCTCCTTTCCCTCCCTCTGCTCCTCTTGTCCTCCTCTTTGCTTTGATCCTCCTCCTTATCCTCCTCTTCCTCCTCCTCTTTTATAGGCTCCTCCTCCTCCTTTTTCTTCTTTTTTAGACAGAGTCTTCTTGTATAGCCTAGTCTGGCCTTAAATTTACTATGTAGCTCAGGTTGGCTTCAAACTCTTGATCCTCTTGTCTTAGCCTCTTGGGTGTGTGGGATTAGAGCGTGCCACAGGACCAGTTCTACCTTTCCCAAGGACATTGGTTTTATTGTATCAGAACTCTGTTCTAAATTCCTCATTTAACCTTCATCATCTCTCAGAGGCTCTATCTCTAAGACAGCCATATGTGAATCACAATTAGGAATTCAACATAGGGATTTGATGTGGACACAATTCAGTCCTTAGCACTTCAGTTTTCTGGAGTCTGAGGAACACTGCTCTACTCTAACCAATAAGGAAAGAGGAAAGCTAGCAGTAGCTTTGATGATAAGGTCGCTTTGCCCCAAATCAATGTGGGACTTCCAGTTCTTTCCTTTGCCTTCAGTCTGCTTCTGTCCACTAGGCATGCAATGGGATCCATCATTGTGCATCACGTAGAACTTATTTTATTTTTTCCATGGATTTTTATTGTTATTAGAAAGGTGATGTACAGAGGGATTACAGTTATATATGTCAGGTAAAGAGCACGTTTCTTTATGGACAATGTCACCCCTTCCCTCACTCTCTCTGTTTTTCCCTCCCAACCCCATCCACAAGTTGTATATTTTCATTTTTAACTTAGTGTCTAGTAAGTACTACTGATGCACGTGTTCACCCCTTGTCCTCCAT
Source organism: Dipodomys merriami (assembly GCF_024711535.1). NCBI lineage: Eukaryota > Metazoa > Chordata > Mammalia > Rodentia > Heteromyidae > Dipodomys > Dipodomys merriami. The sequence continues at coordinate 142,466,665 of NW_027202270.1, read as the reverse complement.
TTCTGTGCAACTCCTTACCCTCACAAAGACAGCTGAAGGAACACACAAGACAAAATGACAAGAAAACAAAAACAACAACAAAGGGAAAAAAGCCTCATTTCCATTTCGTGGAGTTCATTTTGATAAATATTATTTTACATGATCAAATGTACTTAGGTCTTACATAAAATTTAAAATTTTTGAACCGCCACACTAAAAAAAAAAAAACAAGAAAAGCCACAATAAAACTGCTTCGAATAAAACTTCATTTAAGTCAGTGCATCAAAAATATCCTCTCAACCTAAAAAATTATCAGACCTCTTTTAGTGTGTGGTGCTGGGCTGGCATCCAGGGGCCTGCACATGCTAGGGAAAAGATTCATAATGTTTTATAACTTTTTGCATGAAACGCTGGACGTCCTGTGTCTTATTTTATACTTGTATCTCAATTTGAAGTAGTCAGATTTCAAGGACTCAGTGGCCACACGAGGCTCATAACTATTGTGTTGGACAGGCAGTGCACTTGGCGCCTGAGGAGACAAAGCAAAAAGATGTGTTGTGTAACACACTATACAAGTAGCATCCTTTCTAAGCAATGCTCTATGAGTATGATTAGTTCTGAAATGTTTTTGTTAACATGACTCTCCTCTTACCGGCCACTTAAGATGTCAAGTTTGAAGAGAGAACAGAAGCTGGCAGCTCCTCCTGGCAGGTGAGGAAGATGTCCCCATTCAACAGCCTGCTTGGGTTTCCATGAGAAATCCCACGCTGCCAGAGCTGGCTGATGACTGAGCCTTGCTGACTTGGTGATAGTTTGGTCTTAAATTAAATCTGAGCTGCATTTGACTTATCTCCCCGTACTGTCACTTCTCACCTCCACCGAACCTTTCCTAAGACCACAAGAGATGTCACTTCAAAGGTTCAGAACTGGATTTCAACTGTGAAGGATATGTTAATCCGGAGTGCTTTCAAACAAGATAGTATTTGCTGTGAATACTAGGAGGAGGGACAGGATGGGAATCTTACATAAACAAGAAGGCATTAATCAATGTTAATTTTATCCAGATTTCATATGACCAAATTTGAGGTCCTTGGGGGCCACAGACATATGGCTGGCGCTGCAATTCCTTGGCACCCACTAGATTGCCCCAGACCTTATGCTTTGGAGATAATAGAGTCTTGGCTTGTTGGAGGAACTTAGGGGGATTTGGCTGGAAGAAAAACTTGTGGGTAGGCACCTTTATATATTAGACTTATTTTATATAACCATATATATGGTGGTACATACCTATAATCTCAGCTAACTTGAGAGGCCAATCTAGGCCAAAGAAAAGAACAAAAACAAAATAAAAAACGTAGCAGGACCTTCTTTCAATAATCAAGCCTAGGCATGGTGAGATATATCTATATATCAATATCTATATATCTGTAATCCAAGGTATTCAGAAGGCAGATAGGAGGGAAAAAGTATGAGACCCTATCTGAAAAGCAATTAAAGTAAAAAGACTAAGGATGTGGTTCAAGTGTAGAGTACTTATCTAGAAAGTGTGAGGCCTTAAGTTCCAATCTAAAATATCACACACACACACACACACACACACACACACACACGCACACACACACACACACACACACAGAAGACTTAAATGAGATTGTGGTAACATCAGTAAGAGCTAGGTATCAGATTGTAGTTCCGTAAGGAAATATTTATTAAGTATCTACTATAGGTCAAGCAATATGATTTCAACTAAATATACAATAGTCCTGTAAGGAATGTATTATTACTTTACTTTTACTTTTTTTTTTTTTGTGCCAGTCCTGGGACTTGAACTGAGAGTCGGGGGACTTTCACTGAATTTCTTTTGCTCAAGGTTAGTGCTCTACCACTCTGAGCCACAGCTCTACTTCCAGTTTTTTGATGGTTAGTTGGAAGTAAGAGTCTCATGGACTTTCCTTCCCAGGCTGGCTTTGAACCACCATCCTTAGAGCTCAGCCTCCTGAGTAGCTGGGATTATAGGTATGAGCTACCACTGTCTAGCAACTTCACTTTTATATATGATGAAAGAGGTTTCTTACTTTAAAGATGGGTTCCAGATATTGGGAAGAGGGTCAGCATTATCTTTATGAACTGGAAATTGCCAACCATCTTGGCAAGCTAATAATACCAATCTTGTATTTGGACTTGTTTTGTTATAAAATATTATAATATTTTAGGCATTAAATGATGAAGCCAAAATATTAAGTAAACTATGTGATGGTTTTCAAACTTAAAAAAATTTTATTGTAAAGGTGATGTACAGAAGGGTTACAGTTACATAAGTCAAGTAATGAGTACTTTTTTTTTTTTTTTGGTCCTGGGGCTTGAACTCAAGACCTGGGTGCTATCCCTGAACCTCTTTGTGCTTAAGGCTAGCACTCTACCACTTGAATCATAGCACCACCTCTGGCTTTTTCTGAGTAGTTTATTGGAGATAAGAGTATCATGGACTTTTCTGCTCAGGCTTGCTTTGAACAGTATCACCCCTTCCCTTGTTTTCTCCCAGTTTTTCCCCTCCTGGCTCCCTACCCCAAGTTGGTTCATTTCCAACATAGTGTCTAGTGAATATCACTGCTGAATTAGCTCACCCTTTGTCTCGCTGTTTCTGTGGTTTCCCTCCCTCTCCCCAAATCATATAAATGTACATACAGGACAAAGGGTAGAGAAATCAAAAACAGTGACAAAGGAAAAAAGAAGAAGAAAAACGAACTGCAAACAGTACAATAAAAAACCTGTTTCCATTTCATGGAGATCATTTCAATAAGCATCATTTTATATGCTCATATGCACATAGGTATTGAACCTCTTGTGATCCTCTCCTAAGAATATCCTTCTTGGGGGGGGTCACTGTCCACTGTGTGAATGCTTAGAGGCCTGTCTAAATTATCATGCCCAAGCGTTTTTTGTCTTTACTATTCATTGGGTTTGCTTGTAGATTTATAGGCACATTCTAATTATTACAAATGAGGGAAACCATGCAAACTATGCTTCTTTGGGTCTGGCTTACTTCCCTTAATGTTTTCCAACTCTTTCCACTTCTCAAACTCTTTTGAGATGAAAAATTCTTTTTCCTTTTCCCAAATGGAAGCTTCAGCAATAGTCCTTTTTCCCAACTAGTCTGTCTGCTGTTCATGTCCTCTGAAGGCCACCTGAATCGTCTAGTAGCCTAAGGGATCTGGGCAGCTTAATTTTAAAGCAGCAAGGTAGCAGAGTTTGGGCTTTAGCCATAATGCAAGAATCAGACTATATTCCTGGTTAATTGCTTAGCCTTATTTTTATTTATTTGCTTATTTTTTTGTGCCAGTCCTGGGGCTTGAACTCGGGGACTGAGTGCTGTCCCTGAGCAATAGCATCTCAAGGCTAGTGCTCTACCACTTGAGCCACAGTTCCACGTCTGATACCTTATTTTTTTAATTGATAATAGTCACTATAATAATGTTCATTGGGCATTATGCCAAGCTCGTTGCCTATATTATCTTTGTTCAATCTCCCCAAGAGCTCTGCAATATAGATATCACTATTTCCCACAATATACTATGGAGAAAGAAGGCTTAGAGCATGCCACAGTTATATGGCAAGGAGTGAAGGTAAAGTTCAATCCCATCTGTCCCTAGTGCCTCTACATAGAAAGGAAGCTTTCCTGTGGGCAGTTCCAGCCACAGGTGGATATCATAGCCTGAGAGAGCACACATCCATGTTGTTGGTGTCTTGAGATCCTCCACCCCACCCCACCCCCACCCCCATTCAGGGGCTACTTCCAGACCAGGTGCTACAACCAGCTGTGGTTTTGTGGTTGAATTCTGGCTTAGAAGACATTTGGGTAGAGACACTTTCCAGTTTGCCTGGCAGACCTCTTACACAGTATCCATATACTGCCCTTTTTTTTTCTCTAGAAGATAGATGTTCTTTTGGGTCCTATGTGACTAAAGCTCCCTCCTCTAGTGACCTGTATCTATCTATGACAGAACCTAGACACTGACCTCTTGAGAGGTTATTTCTCCCAACACTCAGCCATTCTGTCTAGTAAACATGCCCTTGAATGTTACAGAAGCCACTAGTACTTTTCCAACATTCATATATATATACATATATACGATCCATCTGGACATCTTGTTCATTAATGTTAGCTGATTCCATAGGTCTGGGCAGGTCCATATATTTCTGTCTAGCTTCTTGATGGTAAAGATATTCCTGGCGTATAGGCCACATTTTGAGTAGCAAAGACATGGGGAATGAGGCAAAGGCAATAACTCAGAAAAAGAATGGCAGAGGGTTCCAAGAGCCTTGTTTTGTGTCCTTCCTTAGGGGATCTTTTTTCACAAGTAAATGGATTTTCATCCTCAAGTACTAGAGGAAAATGATGAGTACATTTTAGCAGATGGGAGCTCTGACTCTGTTTCATGTTGCTGTCAGTCACCCTGACCTCACATTCACACCCATGCATGAATGCATGTGTGTGTGTGTGTGTGTGTGTGTGTGTGTGTGTGTGTGTGGTGTGTGTGTGTGCGTACTTCACACACACTTCACATTTACAGGAGGCTAGGTCATGAGATTTTGTTGGATCTGTTCTATGTTTGATAACTGTCTTTACGAAGAGGCCTGTTGAAGTTCAATGCACCATTTCACCTTCAGTGCCACTCCATTTTAGGCCTTGCTTTGGTGCCTCTGGAGCTCTCTAGGCTCTGCGTATGATAACCTTGAGACGTCAGTCCAGAATAGCATGGATTTAGAATAGGACTAGGGCTACCCAAACTTAGGAAAATACCTTGGAACCAAGAAGATGAAGACCTGTCCCTATCAGCAATTCTGTGTCCACTGAGGCTCTTCTAGTGTGGGGTCCCTCTGCGTAGGGACCAAGATGACAGAGGTCAGATGCAGGAGATGTCAGCCCATGGGTAGCACCTGCTGAGTGCTCAGCTTTCCTGAGCTGGCTTTGGTCCTAGATGAGGAATCCAATGTGGATGTCATTTTCTTTACATGATGGATTAAAAACAGAATTTGTGTACCTTGTTGAGTGGAACTGAATGTCACAGGCCAGAGAGATGCATGAAAATAATTTGTGCAAAGTTGTATAAAGGTTTATTTAAATAGAAACCTCACATTTTTTTCAACTGATAGCATGCACCATTGGCAGTGTCAAAATTCATCCCTACATCCATGCAAATGCTGTCACTAGGTTGTACAATTTGTATTCCACACAATATATTTTACCATATATCTTGCTATGATATATCTTGCAGTGTCTATGAATAAGTATGTGCAGAATTCAGTTCTCAAGTGAAACTGATTTTTCTTCTGTCCCAGCAGTTGTCTGTATTATAACTCCAATAACCTTATATTTTGGGGGGTAAGAGGTAGAATCCATTTGGAATCCATTTGGGCATACAGAACTGTAGGTGACACAAACATGTAATAAACTATGAATGGCTAATATTGAAAAGTCACTAAGCAATAGACATCATTTGAATGGCTTTATGAATCTTAACTCCTTTGTTCCTAATATAATCCCCCAGTGTAGATACTGCTGTTACCCCCACCTGATAAAAGAGGAACCCAAGGCAGAGGGGATGTCTGCTCACACAGTGATGAGTGGTAGATTCAGATTTGAGCCAGGCAGTCCGACTCAGGATGTCATACACACAATGACTATATTGTCTCTTGGTATAGCACAGCTGAATTTTTCTTCTTTGTTACCAGAAACAAAGCACACAGGGAAGATATGACTGGGGCCTAGATTCATATTGTGGTAGAGGAAAGAACCCACACTGTCCACTGGGGCAGCATCTGTGACTTTATAGCCAGGAGGCAAGAAGAAACTCATCCAGTTAAAGGTTAGTAAAACAAGGAAAGGGACATCTAGTTTTGGATTGTGTTCGGTTTTGTTTGTAGCCACAGAAATAGCAGGTTGTAAAGGCTAGGGTGCAGGTTTTGGTCTAGTTGAAGGTAGACAGGCATGGGCTTTAGCATCAGATCATCAAACTTATGGAACTGTTTCTTTACAATTTCTTGGCTTTGGTTACTTTTAGAAAGGCTGACACAGGTGAGTCCATTTGAAATCTGACAGACAATGTAAGAGTATTGTGGGCAGAGGCCTGGGGAGCTGGGTTCCTGGGGATGCAGAGGAGTGGTCCTCCCACCCTGAGGGCATCTCAGGAGATGGGCAGCAGGGAGGGCCCTTTTCCCATTTTTCCTACAGCTTCCTGTAGGCTGAGCAGTCTCAGCATCTGGAATCTCAGTGTTTTCCATGTGAAGACCAGGAATGGCTTCTTTCCATTTCCTCCTTGTCTCTGCAGCCTTACCTTGGATTATACCATCCATCCAACAGGTTTTTTATTTTGTTGTTGTTTCTGCCCAGTATAAATGAGATCTCCAGTAGGGAGAATGACTTTTGAATCTTTTGTGATCTTAAAGTACTGAATGTTCCCAATTTCTCCCCCCTGAGCAATTTTAATTTCGGTAACAAGTTAACAATAGAGTACTTCTTCTTGTCAATAACAGGGTGGCGACTTGGAGAGGAGGCGAGGGAGGCTGCCTGGCTGGGTGTCCAGAATTGGCTGCCTGTAATGGGGCCAGGTGGGAGGGAACTGGGAGCAGGAGCCAGGCCCAAGGAGGGAGGCCCAAGGAGGGAGAGCAGCCTGAGAGGAACACTGAGCACCTGCCCTTGGGTCCCCACGCAGCCTGCCTGGGGGGAGTTTATCTTGGATGGGCCTCCTTTGGTTCTTTGCAGATCTGATCCCAGGTTGCCAAGTTACTTAATGATCCAGAAAGCAATAAACTCACCATAACCCAGCAGGGGGTGATTTCTGGGTTCTGATCTTATTTTGGACTTAAACACAAGTCTAACCCAGGGCAGGTAAATATGTAGGCAGGGAAATTTGGCATCGCTCTCCAAATGTACTTAGTACTTAACAAATATTCCTTAAACCAATGGATAAGAAGATGCCCTAAGAAGCCAAACCACAGCGGCTTTTGCCTATAATCCTAGCAACTCAGGAGGTTGAAAGCTGAGGATCGTGGCTCAAAGCTAGCCTGAGCAGATAAATCCAAGAGACTCTTGTCTCCAGTTAATTATCAAAAAGTCAGAAGAGGATGTGTGGCTCAAGTGGTAGAGTGCCAGCCATGAGCTGGAAAAAGCTGAGTAAGTGTAATGATACCACTTTTTATTTTATTTTTAGTAATTTACCATGAAGTACTACCTAGATGAAAAGTCAAGCTAGCAAGGCATTGTAATGTGCTGTTGGTAAATATTGTTTAGTCTTATTCTAACAATCATAAAAACCTAACTAGACTCCAGCAAGTAGACTCTTCCTGTTCGAGGATTCTGAGTCTGTACTATGTAGATCAGGGACAGGTTTCTGACCTGGAAGGGGTCTGTAGCCAAGGCTTTGTGTCAATCTGGTGGTAACTGTTGCTTCCTGCAGCAGGGTGTCTTATCTGCAACCTTACTGACATTTGGGGCCTGGATAGTTGTTTGTGACATGGGCAATCCTGTGCGTTATAGGATGTAAAGCAACATCCCTGGCCACGGCCTATGACAGCTAGTGCCCCCCACCCTTCCCTACAGGTGGTGAGGCCCGAAGATGCTTCTCCAACAAAGACATTGCTCAACAGCCCCTGAGGGGAGGGAGACAATTGTCCCTGTCTGAGAACCACTGGTGGACAGAAGTAAAGGTGCCCAGCAGGTCAGATGATACAGAAAACATTATACTGGAATCTATCACATGGCATGCAGAACTTCTCTTCCCAAAGCACTGTATTTAGTGCACATTAAGATTGCCTAGCATCTCTTGACCTGGCTAGCAGCACGGGAGTGGGGAAGGCCCCTGCAGCAGATCGGAGCTCTCTGAAGGTGCTAGCTGGATAAGGATCCTGTCTGGCTCAATGCATCATCATCTGTCTACACCTCCCTCCTCTAATCCTTATGTAAGGCAGTGAATCTGGATTGCAAGTGTCCACTGAAAAGTCACCTTTGAGCGGTGGGATTATGCAAATCAGGTGTCTGGCACGACCGACAGGATTCCTATTTAGTTTAGTGAGATAGGGCACCTGGGTGTCAGCTTTTCAGGTGATTCCACTGTGCAGCTGGGCAGAGAGCTCCCAACATGGCAAATGACCCAGGTGGCTTTAGTCTCTGCTCCTTGATGAGACTGGGATGATAGCAGCTCCCTCCAAATCTGTGGTGACAAGAAGGGACATTGGCGGGGAGGTCTTGGGGAATCTCTATGTTGCTTCTCCCCATTCTTGGTGGGGCATGTTAGGTCTCTGAACCAGGGAAGAGTCAATCTTGCATGTTTTGAGGCACTAGGGCACAAAAGGGTTTCAGCGGGGTCCTCTTCCCCATCCTCTATAGCAACCATGTGTTCCTAAAGAAGGCACTTGAGGTGCCAGAAGTGGCTAGGACCACATCACACAGGCCAGCTACTTTTTTTTTTTTTTTTTTTTTAAAGAATGGCCCAGGCTGGGGTGGGTGGGAGGGTGGGGGGAGGTGCAGGGGAGGAGGCATGCTGGAAATGGGGTGTGGCTGGGCAGAGTTTAGGCTCTGAGCAAGCCAGGCTCACGCAGGTCAGCGGAGGGTGACAGGAAAAGGAAAGGCTCCTTTCATTATTTCACTCATTTATCTGTTGAAGTTCTTGTCTTTTTAAAGGGCCCCCCTGCAGATGCAGGCCATGAACTGGAACAATGCCCAGAGTAGGAGTGATAAGTAGCTTTGAAAAGAATGCTATTGTGAGGAGTCTGCTGCTGCTCCTAGGGGCTTCTGACCCGGGGCCAGGGGTCCCTGAGAACATCTGGCCCATGTCCGCAGTTTAACCTCCTTCCCCCGTCTGTCCTATACATTATCAAGCAGAAACAACATAGAGTGGACTTATAAATAAGCACAAATTTAGATTATTTTCTGTTTTTTTCTTCTCTTGGAATGCAGTGCTTGTAAATTGCATGTAACATTCTTTAATGGTTCTTCTTCTTCTTCTTCTTCTTCTTCTTCTTCTTCTTCTTCTTCTTCTTCTTCTTCTTCTTCTTCTTCTTCTTCTTCTTCTTCTCCTTCTTCTCCTTCTTCTCCTTCTTCTCCTTCTTCTCCTCCTTCTCCTCCTCCTCCTCCTCCTCCTCCTCCTCCTCCTCCTCCTCCTCCTCCTCCTCCTCCTCCTCCTCCTCCTCCTCCTCCTCCTTCTCCTTCTTCCTCTTCTTCTTCCTCTTCCTCTTCCTCTTCCTCTTCTTCTTCCTCTTCTTCTCCTTCTGATATTAGGAGGTTCTTCTGATTGCTAGACATACCCAGTCCAAAATGCCAACAGTGCTGCAATGAGATGAGGACACATCCAGCCCTGCACTGGGTGTGAATCTCAGGTGTCTGTCCATCCAAACCCAGTTCTCCTCTGCTGAGAGTTTGCTTAGCTCTATGATGGTCATGGGCAGGTGCCGCACGCTGGGGTCAGGCGAAGGTGCTAAGATGCTAGTGTAGTCAGGATTCTATTTCTTTAGCATCCACTCTGTGGAGAGTCCAGGGCTGGAACTCCACGATTGATGTTATCTCAATGAATTCCCTCGCAATCCTGGGCACTGGGGACAGAGAATGGTACTTTAGACAAGTGATATTGCTTGGCCAGGGCCACGGAGAATGGTCAACACAGCAGCCTCCGTGCCAGGCCCCCTCCAGAATCTGGACCACGTCTTCGCAAAGTAGTTAGTGTCTGACTGCCAGGATTCTTTTACTTAGCTTTGAGACAGATTTTGTTCAACGGGCCTTCTTTCCACCTGCAGGTAACCTTCCTTACTTTCTTATTTTCTTCTTCCCTCCCTCCCTCCCTCCCTCCCTCCTTCCCATCCTTCCTTCCTTCCTTCCTTTCTTCCTCTTTCCTTCTCTCTTTCCTCCTTCCTTCCTTCCTTCCTTCCTTCCTTTCTTTCTTTCTTTCTTTCTCTCTCTTTCTTTCTTTCTTTCTCGTTCTTTCTTTCTCTCTCTGTCTCTCTTTCTTTCTTTCTCGTTCTTTCTCTCTCTTTCTTTCTTTCTCTCTTTCTCTCTTTCTCTCTTTCTTTCTTTCTCTCTTTCTCTTTCTTTCTCTTTCTTTCTCTCTTTCTCTCTTTCTTTCTCTCTTTCTTTCTCTCTCTCTTTCTCTCTCTTTCTCTCTCTTTCTCTCTCTCTTTCTTTCTTTCTTTCTTTCTTCTTTTCTGCCTGCATTCATTTTTAAAAAATAGTTATCAAGCTCTCCTTGCAGAAGTAACTGCAGAAGTAACTGTTGCTGTTTACCCCCTTTCAGAAGTAACTGTAATCTTAGTCACATAAGGGCAGGAGCTCCCTGGAGCTTCTGAAACTGCAAGTCCATTGAGGAAATGGGCAACAGCAGCTTCACTTAAAAAACAATAGTTCCAGATGTTCCTCATCAGCTGGATGATGCAGCTCCCTTCACCTCAGTTCCGTTTTACCTCAGCTGCCAGGAGATGAAGCTCAGGCAGCCCCTGGGCTGCTGCTGCCTGGGGTCTGGGAAACCACCTGCTACTTCTCTGGCCAGTGAGACCCCTCTGGCCAGGTCCCCTCTGTGCAGCTATAGAAAGGTTTCACAGCACATTGGGTGGCCAGGCCACACAGCACCATGCATCACTTCACAGAAACATGTGAGAAATGTGCTGTTAGATAATTTCATTGTGGGTGAGCCTCACAGACTGTAATTACATGAATCTAGAAGGCACTTGGCTAGAAGGTGTATGTGCATAGTACAGCTATTACTCTTGCAGCCACATTGAACAAAACAACTCAAGATTAAATCAAGCACAAGGGGAAAATAGTCAGCCACGGTTGGGATTTGCATTTGTGACGGAACCCAGCAAGTTTGGATGGGTTGTATTCACTCCGATCATCTGGAAAGGCTGCTTTGGAGCAGATGAGACAACAAAACCCCTCTGTACTCAGGATCCAAGCCATAAGTCTGTGACTAGATGAGACTGCAATAGGACTTGCTCTTTGCTTAAAAGTCTCTTGGTACAAGTAGGAATTTGAATTTCCTGAGGAACAGGGAAAATGTAAAGTCCATTCTTTAAACCCCCTCAAGGAGCAGGCCCCAGGCAAAGCTGTGATGTCTGTGAAGTCTGCTTCTAGTTCCTCTAGGCCTTTGTTTCTGCTTCTGAACTTTTTCCCCCCTTCTTTCTTCTATTCTTCCAGTATCTCCCGCCATGTCCTTTCCCTTTATGAGACTCCTTATATCCCTAGGCAATTTTCCTATTGATGAAATGTGGCCTTAAACCAGAGAAAAAGTTGTAGGTGTATGGTAGAAAGTAGAGTGTCCCACAGTAAAGATAGCATTTATTCAGTCCCTTCTGTGTACCCTGAAACTATGGTCAACATTGTTGTAGTGTACTACCTCCCTATTCTCCAATTGGCTCTTTTCCTTTCGTGTTCTTCTATCTGAATGTGGGATGGTGTTTGCTCGTGCTTGCTGCCTAATACAATCCTGTGACTGGATTCCTGTTGTTGGGATTTGGATGAAGTACAGAAGTGCAATGGTACAACTGCCACTAAGACACAAGGCCCTCTGGGAAAAGCTTTCTTTCATCAGATGGCCTCTGGGTAGACTTTCCCATTCATTGTTGCCTGGGGGAATGCTGTGTAGAGCACCTACCACCTTCTGATGTCCATCAAGGCAGATCCATTGAAGGAGGCAAAATGGAATGGCAGAGGAAAGAGGTGCAGTGGTTCATGTCTGTAATCCTAGCTATGCAGGAGGCTGAGATGGGAAGATCTGGTTCAAGGTTAACCCAAGGCCTGTGAGCGGCCCCTTTCTGCCCTCTACTCCACCCTCACCAAGAAAAAGCAGGTTATGTTTGTTTGTTCTTTCCAGTCATCTTTTTATTTATTTTTATTTTTTATTTTTGGGTCTGGTCGTGGGGCCTGAACTCTGGGCCTGGGCGTTGTCCCTCAGCTCTTCAGCTCAAGGCTAGTTCTCTCTACCACTTGAGCCACAGAGCCACTTCCGGCTTTTTTCTTTTTGCTTATGTGGTGCTGAGGAAACCTTCCCAGCCCCTCCAGTCATCTTTATGGTTTCTTCCTGTCATCTTAGTAATTCAGGAATCATAAATGGGAGAACTGTGGCTCAGGCCTGCCCCAGGCAAAAAGCAAGATGGTATTAGAAACATAATGGTAGCAAAAAAGAGGTAGGGCAGTCATTCAGATAGTAGACTACCTGCTCAGCAAATGTGAACCCAGGGCGCCAACTCCACTATTTCCTATTCTCTAAGCCCTGTCCCTCCCCCTCCTAAAGCCGCTTTAACCCCGGTGTCCCACCCCTAGGAGTCAGAGTTCCAGGGCTTTTCACACAGTGTAAGACAGGCTGGGCTTTCTCCTCACTGTCCTCACACTGTGGATCTCCCACTGTTGTGGCAGGAAAAATTATAACCTCCTAAAGAGGGCATATTTTTGCCAGAACTTTCTGGTCTTCCACTTCTTTTTGATGTTTCTAAAAACCAGCACTGAAGATCTACTCCCATTGAAATGAATTACTAGATCACAGTACCCTGTGAAGCCCAGAACCACTGGGGCTCCATTCTGGAAGGATATAGATGCTCAAGTCTAAGGTGTTCCATTTTACAAGGGTAGCAGCTGCAGCCCAGAGAGGTTAAGTGCTTTGACCCAAGTCACAAAGCAGGGATGGCCTCTCATTGCTCTCATGACACCTGTCTCTTTTTTTTTTCCAGCTCTTTTGTGTTTCAGAGTTAAGGAGAGGTAGTAGAGGGAGGTGGGCTTCACAAGTCTGAATAAAAAAAATCTTTCTGCAGCCAAGAAATCTATTGCTGTGCCTAAGATCTCTTTTATTTATTAAAAAAAAAAACCCTACTTATATAAGTGCTTACTGGGTACCAGCCTTGTACCAACACATTGTTGCATTGAGTCTGTGAAGCAAACAGGATTCATTTCCATATGAAATTGGTAGAATGGGGCCTAGAGCAGTTGATGTATGCATGAAAAAAAAATACCAGCTTCTCTGTGCCTCAGTTTCCTCACCTGAAAAGTAGAGATCATGAACGCATGTATCCCACTGTGTTCTCATAAGCAGTTGTTCTGATTACATATTGCTATGTGACAAATCACCTCAAGTGCAGTGGTTTAAATTAGCTACAGCTGGGTGGGTATTTTGCTCTAATGATGTCATCTGGGGTTGCAATCATTTGCAGGCTGGACTGGGCTACATCCAAGATGGCTGTCTTTGTCACTATCATATGGGTGCCAGTTGGTCCTGGCTGTTGGACAGCCGCTCATCTGGGGCTGTCACCAGCGTGCCTCAGTCTTTGTCTGCGTGGCCCCTCCATATGGCTTGTTGTTTCACAGCCTAGCAGGGTGGCCAGCTTCCAAGGGAAAATATTCCAAGTGCATGTGAGTCTCGGGTCTGACTACACGGCATCATTCCCAGGGCCAGCTTAGCTGTTGGAGCCATAATGGCAAAGAATCGATGGCCATGTGTAAGCTGCTCTAGGAGAACATGAAATGAATCTCAGGGTGTTTGTCATGGTGCCATGTTGGACAGTAAGTATTAAGTACTTGTAATAAGAAACTGTCTTGAAAGACCCCCGACTTCGGGTGTCCCCCATATCAGGACCTCCCTGCCCCAAGCACCAGTCAGACGACACCAGATGCAAAAGGCAAGAGGGTTTTATTTGGGCATGCCCAGGTTCCCAGGTGCACGTGACCTCGAGATCCGCAAGGTTCGGGTCAGTGGCTGGGAACCCCGAGCAGTCCCGGGGATGGTCCTTTTATGGGACCCCTCTGTCCGTTACAGGAGTGCCCGCGCTTTTTCAGCCAGTAAATTTAAAGTATTACAACCTGGTCTGCACGCAGGCAGCCAATCCTTTTAAAACAAATCATGTGTTTTGGCCAATCACTGTTCGAGGGGGTCCCTCGGTGTACATGCCCCGAGTTGTGTGTCTCCCGCCCTTGGTATGAGGAAGTGACCTTTGTCAGCGCCTGTCCTTCGCTCACACCAGGGGGCTGACTGCGGGGTGGGATTAGTTAGTAGGGTGTGGGCTTGTTGATTAACTGGTGAGGTTAGTTATCAAAGGGGGAGTGTGGGGTAATAGAAAAGCAAAGCATGTTACAGAAGCCAGAAATAGCTTGGTTAGATACAAAACTCTGTTCCCCTACAAAGAGGCTCAGGGCCTGGTTGGTTGGGGAGGGGGTCTTTCAGTCTTGCCTGTCTTGGTCTTCTGCACATGAGGGTGTACTAGCGCATCAGTGCATTTCTTTGTGGACTACTGTTGGAAGATCCCAGGAAGGAGCTCTCTCCTCTCCTTGCTCTTTAAACATTTATCCAATTTCTTAGAGTTCTGAAGGCTGGGTGCCCTTCCATAAGCCCAGAGAGAAAAGAACTGGGGAGGGCTGGCAAAGTGATCGGCTCGGGGTCTTGTCTCCCCTTCAGAGACATGGATTTTTCAGCTCAGAGCCTCAAAGAGGTTTTTTTACACTGACTCCTCCTCCTCCTCCTCCTCCTCCTCCTCCTCCTCCTCCTCCTTCTTCTCTTGGTCGGTTGTGGGGCTTGAACTCTGGGCCTTGGTACTGTCCCTGAGCTCTTCAGCTCAAGGCAAGTGCTCTACCACTTGAGCTACAGCACCACTTCTGGTTTTCTGGTGGTTAATTGGAGATAAGGGTCTCCCCGGACTTTCCTACTTGGGCTGGCTTTGAATGGTGATCCTCAGATCTCAGCCTCCTGAGTAGCTAGGATTACAGGCGTGAGCCACTAGCACCAGGCTTACACTGATTCTTCTTAATGGAGGTCCTTGTGAAATGTGTACCTTTGCTGAGGGCCAGTGGGAGAAGGGACGGCAGTATGATAATTAGTACTCACATTTTACAGCATGGGAAAATGTGGATTGTATTTGGTAGATTGGCTTCAACTGGGTGTGAAGGTTCATCCCATGCTAGAATAAAGTAGTTGTAAAGAAAGATGCTGGGCAGCTAACGTGAGTTAAGCGGCAGAGTGTGAAGTCAGTAGGGACTGAGAACTAGGGAAAAATAGAGAACGAAGGTCTCATAAACGATTAATTTTTAGGATATTATATAAATTTGAAATATAAAATATTAAAAGATATTAAATAAAATATCTCTTCATTTGGGGCCATAAATAATATTGTTGATAAGTCCTCATAGTTTTAAAGAAAAACTTGAAATTTAGACTCATTGGCACAAAATGTTGGCGACCAATTAAAAAAAAGTCAGAGCACTATCTTGACCCATTACACAGGTACACTTACACATCAGTGGGCAAAATATTCCTGCTCTTCCTGAGAAGTAGTTCTCCTTACATCAGCTAAGGGCCTTGATACAGAGCAAGTTGAAGAAGGGCAATGAGAGTGAGTTTCTGTCCAATGTTCTGGGGCAAAATAAGCTCTGTCAAATCAACATAGACCTTTACCCTTACTTAATCACCAAGGAAGAGATGAGATCACATTGTTGGAGTGCTGAGCTTCGGGGTGCCTTGTAAACTTCCTATGAGGATGCAAACAGAAGTTTGTGTCTTCTCCACTGTTGGTTGAGACTTATGGTTTCTTTCCTAGTTCAAAGAGGTTTCTTGAAGGTTCTGTTAGGAATGAACCAGAAATCCCAAAGAAATCTTGTCGAAGAGTTCTAGGCCAGAGGCCCAACTTTAAAGATTCCAACATGTCACGTCCTGCTACTTCTCACAATATACTAGAGAGACAAATAGTAGTGAAGGGAAGAAAGAACATTTATTACATGGAGTAGGCACCCTACAAGAAGAGACAAAGCAAGCATCTGATTCCATCTTCCAGGGACTGATGTGGGCTATAGGTTTAAATAGAATAAGAATTAGGGTAGTGGGTAACAGATATGCATAATTATTATAGTCCTGGGTGCAGGTTTGGTCTGGTGATTAGAGGATGTTAGCAATTGTGGTCAGGACAAGAAAGCCATTGTTGCCTAGTGGGTAGCTTTGACTCTTGTTCTGGGATGCTCTTGGTCAGTCTTGCCTTTCTTGGACTCTAAGGTGACTGCATGGTGACTGTAGAGGGAACAGTTCAGAGCAAAGACAGATACAAAATGCAGATTGGGGTGCTGCTTCCAGTTAACTTGTGTGCCAAAATGAGGAGTCAGGAATTTTTAACAAAAACAATTACTAAGCACCTGCTACAAGCTGAGCTAAGTACTAAGTACAAAGAAAAGCAGCAGAGACCTAGGTGAAATAGAGGAAAAAATGATCAATTGGAGGGTTAAAAGGCAGAAAAACAATACAGAGAAACTCAAAGTGTGTGTGTGTGTGTGTGTGTGTGTGTGTGTGTGTATAAGTGCATGTGAGTGTGCCAGTTCTGGTGTTTGAACTTAGGGCCTGGGCACTATCCCTGAGCTTTTTTTTTTTCTTCTTCTCAAGGCTGGGGCTCTATCTCTTAAGCCATAGCTCTACTTCCTGTATTTTTCGTGATTAATTGGAGATAAGAGTCTCACTGATATTCTTGCCTGGGCTGGATTCAAGTTGTGATTCTCAGATCTCAACCTCTTGAGTTGGTAGGATTACAGGCATGAGCCACTGGGGCCCAGCTCAAAGTTGTTTTAATTTTAATTTTACATGTGTAGTTTCAAAAGGAAAAAAATCCACAGTTTTCATCTCATATTCCTTGCAAGTAGTCTGCTTGGGAGGCAGTGGGCCAGGGAGACCCAACAAACAAAGGCCTTCCAATTAACTAACTCACAAAATGATTTCCCAGCTGGCTCTTCCTCCAGGAGGTAAGTAGGCATTAAAGTAAATAAAATTCCTATTTTTTTATTATTTGACACCCTTCCTCCATAACTCGTCACTCACCCGGGATGAATATTTCTCTCTCAAACATTCAAAAATATTTAAAATGCTATCCTTTTTTTTCTCTTTATTTTGAATGAAATTGAAACAATAAGCAAAGAAGCCAACCTGGTATGGTTTAACCGAGGCAGTAACTATTGAGTTTCAGAAAATGGGAGTTTGGTGTGTGTGTGTGTGTGTGTGTGTGTGTGTGTGTGTGTGTGTGTGTGTGTGTGTGTGTGTGTGTGTGTGTGTGTGTGTGTGTGTGTGTGTGTGTGTGTGTGTGTGTGTGTGTGCGCATGCGCACGCATGCGTGCATGTGCGTGCATACACACATGCATGTACATGTGTATTAGGGAAAGTAAGGACTCTTCAGGGGCTCCACAGTTTCTTCTGTTTACAATTTTTTCTATGATTAGATTCACATTTGGAGCTTCAGGTCCTCACCAGGCATTGGTAGTTGAGATCATACTGGGGTATTATTCGACATATTTAGTTACATATAAAGCCTATCTTGAACTAAAAGTGGATTGAGCAGGAACAGGGGACTTTTGTGTGATGCTAGAGAAGGAAGTGTGTGTGGGGGGTGTGCTAGCCTGTTACTATGACAACAAGTATTTGCATTAAGAGCAGGCTCCTCAGACCACATTAGAGTCATTTGGTTTGGAGGGAACCCTTTGAAGCCCTTGTAATCTTTTCCTGAGCAGGAAGGTTGACATCTTCTGAACATAATCATTAACCACATTCTGTAACAGATAATTACCCTCTGTAGTTAGCATTTTCTATCCTTGAGTGCTTTGTGAAATTCTGGGAATGCAAGCCTACTGTAGTGTTTCTTTTACCTAATCAAGTAAAACGAAGCAACTGGGTTTATCCTTGCAATCCTTGCATTATTTGCTAAAACTTTGTGTAGATCCTGAACCTGTATGTGTCTGTCATCCTGTGCTGATGCTGTCTTTGCATGTACACTGGCAGGCAGCTTCCCCAAGGCCATGCTTCTCTTTCCCCAGGCTACATCTGCTCACCCATTGGACTTCAAGTGGTGGTTTACGCTTTGGATTTATTGCACACACTTGCCAAGACATGTAGAGATTTTCTTTTCATTCTCTGCTTATAGAAGCTTTCCTTGTGAGCTTCTTCTATCATCTGACATCATTCCTTGAACTTCCAAGGTAGGTGCCATGACTGAGTGAACAACTCATGTTCTGTCTTGACCCTAGTTTACCCAAGAAAATCTCTTTTGCACAGGGTAAAATTTTCTCCCTTAATGTCCTGAGCCCCATTTTACTTCTTTAAATAAGTTTTTTCTTGTGAAAATATACTGTACAGAGGGGTTACAATCACATGAGCAAGGTAATGAGTACATTTCTTATCAAGCATTGTTGCCTCCTCCTTTGTTTTTCCCCTACCATCCCTTCCCTCCCATCTCCACAACTACACTCCCCCCCCACTCCCCACCCCACCTAAATTGTAAAGTTTGTTTTTCAACACAGCGTCTTGTACATCTCATTGTTGCAATGGGTCAACCTGTATCTCTATTTAAACAATTTGTTTTTTTCCGTTCACCTCTCCAAATTATACCAACATCAAATACAGTGAAACAGGGGTTATACTGTGAGGGAGGGACTTACAAAGCAACAAAAAATCATGTGGTACCTTATAAATACCTTAGAAACAATAGCAAGAAAGAAAAACAAAACACTTGTGTCCTTATCTTGGGGTTCATTTCACTTAACATCATCTTATCTGACCTTTTCTGCTTGTCTCAGACATATACTAGTTATTGCAAATAAAGGAAACCATGGGACCTATGTTTCTTTGGGCCTGGCTTACTTCACTTAATATAATTTTTTTTCAAGTCTTTCCATTTCCTAACAAATGGGACAATGTCATTCTTTCTGATATAGGCATAGAATTCCATTGTGTATATATACAACATTTTCTTGATCCATTTATCTACTGAGGAGCATCTGGGTTGGTTCCATATCTTAGCTATGGTAAATAATGCTGCAATAAACATAGTTGTGCTGGTAGCTTTAGTATGGTCTTGTTTGTGATCATTTGGGTAAATGCCCAAAAGTGGGATTGCTGGGTCATAGGGGAGCTCTATGTGGAGTCTTTTGAGGAACCTCCATACTACTTTCCAAAGTGACTGAACAAGTTTATACTCCCACCAACAATGTAGTAAGGTTCCCTTCTGTCCACATCCCCTTCAGCATCTGTTGTTATTAGAGTTCTTGATTATAGCCATTCTAACTGGGGTGAAGTGGAATCTCAATGTTGTTTTGATTTGCATTTCTTTTATGAGCATTTCTTCATGTGTCTATTGGCCATTCTTATTTCCTCTTCAGAGAAGTTTCTCTTTGAGTCTTTAGCCCACTTATTTATTGGGCAAATTGTTTCTTTGAGGATTTGTTGTTGGGGGATTTAATTTTTTAAGTTTCAGGTATATTTTAGATATGAGACCCTTGTCCATTGTATGGCTAGTAAAGATCTTCTTCCAATCGGTGGGCTTTCTATTGATCTTGCTAGCTATGTCCTTTGCCATGGATAAGCTCTGCAACTTCATGCAATCCCATTTGTCCAACCTTTCTTTGATATGTTGTGTTTCTGGGTCTCTATTAAGAAAATTTCAGTCTGTGCCAAGGAGACCTAAGGTTTCTCCTATTCCATCCTGTAATATTTTCAGGGTGTCTGCTTTGACTCCGAGGTCTTTGATCCATTTAGAGTCGATTCTGGTGCAGGTTGATATATAAGGATCTAGTTTTAGTTTTCTACAAGTGATTAACCATTTTTTCCAGCACCATTTACTGAAAAGGCTGTCTTTCTTCCATTCTATTTGTTAGCTCCTTTATTGAAGATTAGGTGGCTATAAGTCTGTGGGTTCATTTCTGGGTTTTCAATTCTATTCCATTGGTCCTGAGTTCTCTTCTTGTGCCAGTACCAAGCTGTTTTGATCACTATGGCTTTATAGTAGAGTTTGAAATTTGGTATTGATATTCCTCCAGCACTTTTCTTTTTGTTAAGGATCATTTTTGCTATTCAGGGTCTTTTATTGTTCCATATGAATTTTTGGATTGCCTCTTCTATTTCCTTGAAGAATGAGCAACAAGAGCAAGGATAAGTACCACATGGTTACTGAATAGATGCAGAAAAGGCATTTGACAAGATCTAACACCCCTTTATGATGAAGGCTCTGTAAAAATTAGGAATCCATGGAACATTCCTCAATACAATAAAGGCTGTATATGACAAACCTACAGCCAGCATTATACTTAATGGTGAAAAACTAAAGCCATTTCTTCTTAACTCAGGAACAAGACAAGGATGTCCACTCTTTCCACTTCTCTTCAATTTAGTATTAGAATGCCTAGCTACAGCAATAAGACAAGATGCGAACATAAAAGGGATCCAAATAGGGAAAGATGAAGTAAAACTCTCCCTCTTTGCAGATGACATGATCTTGTATTTAAAGAATCCTATGGACTCCACTCCCAAATTACTTGAGCTGATTCGAAACTTTGGCAAAGTAGCAAGGTATAAAATTAAGCCTCAAAAATGACTTTTCTGTATGCCAACAATGAGAAGAGCACAGCTGAAATCAGGAAAGCAACTCCATTCGTAATAGCCCCACAAAAAATAAAATACCTAGGAATTAACTTAATGAAAGAAGGACCTCTATGATGAAAAGTTTAAAAACCTGAAAAAGGAAATAAAAACAGAACTTAGAAAGTGGAAAAACCTCCCATGCTTCTTGATTGGAAGGATCAACATCGTGAAAATGGCAATACTTCCCAAGGCTATCTACAAATTCAATGGGATACCTATCATTATCCAATTTTATTTTTAAGGGTTATGCCATTAGCATAAGGGTTATTTCATTAGCTCAGGGGAGCTAATGAAATGGATATTGAAAATAGTATGTAACGCTTCTGTTTATAGCACTTTCAAAGAAAAAAAAAGTATGGGAGGAAAAAGAGTAATGAAAGCAAGAGAAGCCCAAACTCCAAGTTGTAACAGAGATTGTTCTTAACACATCCTTCCAAGGTTATGACTGAAGTATTATGCTCTATTTCCCATCATTATACAGAGCACAGAATCATTATAATGAAGAGTGCTTAAGGGTTTTAAAGGTAATCTGGCTGTAAAACCAGGATTCTATAGGTGAAGCAGCTGACTGTGCTAACCTGGGCTATCCCTTGCAGAGTAAGGTAGGAGCATGAAAAGACCACATAAATCACATGTCAACTCCTTGCTCAGTCCATCCTTTGTCAATAAAATTTGACCAAAATGGCTTATTTGGGTACCATATTTTCTGAACTCTAAATTGAAGTCTACGAAAACGCCATTTTACTTGTGTTGGTGGGGGAATCAATACTTCAAAATTTATGCGACTGAAGGAAAGAGTCAAAGCATTACTACAAAGGGAAGAAGGCCCAGGAGAGGAGGTAAAAGATAAGCCTTCAGAATGAGGAGTGTGGAGGTGCCCTGGGGAGAAGCTGTTCCACGCTGAGTATATACACGTACATACATTACAAATGTGTATATAAATAATGATAATATATGCATATGTCTAAAATATGTATGAATGATATATGTACATTTAATCCATTCATATGTATAAGCACACACTTATGAAACATGCACACACATATTTATGAGCCACTCTGGCCTTTCAAATAGCAGCTGTATGTCTTCAGTTCGCTTTTGACTCCAGCTGCCTGGTTCCTACAGCATTACAGCTTTCTCCACCCTCCCTCCTAAAGCACAGAAAATGGGGCCAATCTCTTATGTGTGCTACACTTCAGGCAAAGCTCCTGTCATAATGAGGTCCCTTGTGACCTCCATAAACTTCTACCCAGAATGCCCAGTAGAAAGCAAATCATATATTTCTATTTCTCAATTGAGCATTGTTTTATTTAATATGCTCTTGCCTGATTAATGGTGGATATAAAATTATCACATGTATAAAGGAAAGCATGTAGAAGGGCTCTGGCAGCTGTATGCACATACATATGTAGTAAACTTTAACATTACCATGAGTTAAAAGTCTTTGCAGAGTGAAGGGCTTGAAATTGGGGTGTAGAGACCTCTTCTCATCATGTTTCTGAAGGCATCAGTTAGAGCAATTCTTGACATATAGAATATAACTACTCCAAATGGAAAATGGCTAAAGAGCTGGAGTTGGACTGCTGGTTCTCCTATAGAGTGGATATTTCTAGAACATTCTTTGTCATAACTGGTCAGACACAATTTTCAGAGGTGAATGACAATGTGCTGGATCAGAAAGACAGCATCTGGCTATTTGGCTGATCCACTGTTTAGCATTAATTTGACTTTTTTTTTTTTTTGATCAAAGCCCTAGTGAGGATGAGCTCATTTAGAGTCTCTGCCTACCACATGTCAGTTTAGGAATATTCTAAAACAGTATGTCATTTGTAATGTGATGTGGGTTCCAGGCCAACTGATTGAGTTCAATCAATGTGGATACGCATTATTCATTGGTAAAGTTAATGAAGTCACTGTGGCTTGAACCAGTGAGGAGGCAGCTTATGCCTTGCATGCAGTGCCTCTGGGATGATCTGGTCTGGCCCTTGATTGCCTCAGCCAAGCAATAGTTCTGTTGTACACAGCAATCAGTATGTTGGGGTCCTTAGGGGTCTTTTCACGGCTCTGCACTGATACCCATCAGATAAGCTGATTACATCTGCATTAATCACCAGGCCCAGCACAAGTGATGGCAGTGCCCTTGAATGTTGCCACAAGGATCAATTGCCTTGGTTTGGAAAAATAAATGCATTTTTATCATGGATGGAAGCTATGACCTGGATAACAATGTCCTGGTATTATCTTTTAGTTAATTAGCTCTGAGGACCACATTTTGGCCATGACTACATGTGTATGCTACTCAGGAAGCAGATGGAAAAAGATCTACCCCTTACATAATGTACAAATTCAATGGCTTATAAGACATTATTAACTTCCATCTGCTAATGGATTCCCCTCTCTTCCTCTCCCTTCCTGTGCTGCCCTTCCCTGTTGCTGGCCTTCTTTTTTTGCCCTAGGACTTTGTGTTTGATTGCTTCCATGTTGAATGCTTTGTCTCTCTGATATTGGCATGACCAACTGCATTTTCTTGTTATACTTTAAATGTCACAACTGCATAACTCATCACCATAGTTTATTATTTTTTTCATTGTACTTGTTGCCCTCTCAAAGTCTCATTGAACGTGTTGTCTGTTATGTAGCTCTGTGTGAATTTACTGTTGTGTCCCCAACTACTGGTACCAAATCTGGTACATAGATGGATTAACAAACTTTCTTGAATGAATTTGTTTGTCTTTGGACAAGTCAGTGGACATAAGATTCAGAGGGAAGAACACCTCACTAGAAGCCATGGATGCTTCTAGTCTCCACTTACTATAGAGTGGCCTTAAGAAAGTCACTCAACTTAGTAGACTAATTGGTCACTCTCAGGGCTTGCTGTCTCTTAAGAGAATGTTTCTAACTACTGGTTTTCAATTGAGAGTTGACTAGTTGGGGAGTAAGGCACTTCTGTTTTAATGATCAATTTCCACTTTGAAAGGAAGTAAGCTATAGAAGTTCGTCTGGGGATGCTGTGGCAAGGATTTACATATAAAAGTCCTAGCATGCCACTTATGCAGTAGCTTCCATACTACTTAGCAGATACCTCATCAGGCATCCCCTTTGGGAGACTGCTGTTTTCCCTTTGGTGACCTATGGCTCACTGAGTATTTACAGGGCAGTAAAATTAGAGTATTACTAAATGAAAAAATGAACGCTCAACCAACAATTGCTTCTGCCTACATCTCCAAGGTCCAGTTCCTTCCACAGAGTATGTGAAAGAAGCTTAAGCAAAACAGCAGGGAGAAGCTGAGTGTGAAAACTGTGAGGGGCACAGGACTGCCTTTTTATTCTGTTTAGGTGAAACACTCACCCTCATTCTTACCCAGCATCTTGAAGGCCAGGAAACCAGAAAGCAGGTTCAAAAAGTAATATGATGACCTTCACTATTACTTGGACCAAGACAAGGTTTTACTTTAATATGATTTCCTCTTTAGTTTATCATGAAACAGCTAGGGGTGGGACCAAGGGAATAATGGAGGTGGTAAAAGAAGATTTGAAGAAGACAAAAGATTCTGCTTAGTTCCATCTCTTTTTGCCTTTCATTCCTTAGCCAAACTCTACACGGGTGGTCTGGACATTGAATCTTTGTGAACTTCAGCCTTGTGTGATTCCAAACAATAATCAGTGCACAATTTGGACTCTAAAAGCCTTGAGGGGCTCTTAACTATTCTTTTTTTTTTCCAGGAAAGAAGTAAAGAAACAGGGTGTTGTGGAAACCTTCAAAATAACAAACAACTTGGAAATGGTGGGTGCCATCAGCACTGGCCTCCGTGGTGATAATATGTGTTTATTCACATGCCCTCAGCCCTCCCATCTCCTCTTTCCCCAGCTCTCAGCTCCATGAGAGGAGGATATTGGATTTGTTTATGCCTCCTGGAGCCCTAGAACAGTGGCTTTACATCTGGCCAGTGCTCAGTGGCTGCCAGGGTGAGTATTGATGGTACCATGACTCAGGATGTCTTCAGCGGGTGGTGGGATGAGGAAGGCTTAGCTCTGGGTCATCCCACAGAACTGTCTTGCCTCTGGGAGCTGGGAACCATCTGGAAGCTGCCAATTTGGAAAGATGAAAGCCTAGCATGAGAAACAAGCCAGGTTAGAAACAGCACTCTCAAGAGTTCACATCCCAGTAAGAACCCAAGGCCTTTCCCTAACATTGGGGGTGGGATTGCAGGCTGAGATGGAGCTCCTGGGACGTCTCCTCACACTCAATAGCGGCTGACTAAGCATTTAGCCAGCCTCACCAATCTCATTGCAGGACCAGATCCCAGAATTTGAATTCAAAGTTTCTCTGCTTTTCTTTTCTTTTTTTTTTTTCTTTTGCCTTTAAATCCAAAGGAAAGTCATTCTGAATCAAGAATGTACTTAATGACCTTTCCCAAGTAGAAGGCAACGTGCTCCTAGGACTGTAATTTTAATCTAAATCAGTTTCTTACCTAGCTTAGAAAACAAACACAAATAACTTCCCAGGAAGGAGAATGCCAGAGGGGAAATCTGAAGGGCCTTCAGGGCAGTAGCAGTGTTCCCTAGTTGATCTTTGACAAAGGAAAATAGCACTTTGTGAGCAATGTGAGGGGTAGGGGAAGTAGGGGTGGTCTATGTGCCAGCCTTCAACAAAACACTTTGTGAGGTTGGACAGCAAGTGCTTACTTAGCATAAGGGCAGATCCAAGCTGGTGTGTGGTGCCAGGCGCCTGCTGTTTAAGAAGAATTTGTAGAGCAATTAAAAGGCTTTTTGAGAATTGGCAATATTGTTAATTCCTTTGCTATTTTATGCAAGCAGGAGGATTAATTAGCACTGGCTTTAAGCTTATATCTAAATGCATATGTTTCGGGTTAGATTTTCTCTTTTGACTAGATTGGTCAGATTTGTTCTCAACTGTGAAGGCCACCTTCTGGGATTCATTTGTGCCTGTCAAATACTTGTCATTTGTTGGAGTATGATATCTGGGGCTGACTCTAGGGCCCTTAACTGCAAGGCCTTCAACTCTGTGCTTACTCTCATAATGTTACTTTTGAAGAAGAAATCAGAAGAAAAATGAGTCGGAGTTTAGAATATAGAGCAGACTCTGTCATATTTTTATTTGTTTGTTTGTATAAATGTTTGCCAATGACTGCTTAACAAAGCCTTATTTTGACTGTTTTCACACTTGTTTATAAGAAACAGACTTCTTTGAGGCTGAGGCACCTTTAGTGAAGCTCAGTATAACCTACCATAGATACTCTCCAGACTCTGCTAGTGTTCTACCTGAGCCTTGAGTTTCTTGTCTTCCTCCTCTGTCAAGATATAACTAATAGATATGCTTAGATATTTTGATGACTTTGAAAATACAGGTTATTTCCAGAAACAGATGGATTTATCATTCTCTTTTGTATTTGTTTTATTCAACTCCTAGCATTGGGTCTAGGAAATGGAAGTATATAGCCATTATCTGTTGGATGAAGAAATGTTTGGCTTGATTCTTGGCCATATGGGTCCTCAAGTAAGCTTTCTTAAGATTTCCCAAAGTGAATTTCTAACAATCATTCAAGGCTATGGACTCCCAGTAGATTCTAGAAAGGGTCTTTTGTATGTTGGGAGAGAGGAGTGTGTGAATGGAGGGTAACCAAGGCTTGAACTCAAGGTTTCATGCTTGCTATCCAAGTGCTATACCTCTTGAGCCATACTTCTAGTTCTACACATTCAATTTGTTTTTCAGATTGTGTCTCCAGCTAACTTTGTGCTGATCTGAGACTGATATTCTCCTTTGGTCCAACCTGCCCAGTAACTGGGATTATAGGTGTGAACCACCAAGCCTGGCTAGGAATCCACAAAAATTTTAACACATGTCTTGATGGATTCAGTTGTCCCTGACTTTCAGACCTACACATGGGGTTGGGGAGTGGGGAGAGAAAAACTGCTCTGGAGAACATGGCATGTCAGAACTTGAGAAGAAAAGTATTTCCAAGCCAGCTTGGGTTCTTTCCCATGTCCATCCATGCTCAAAGCTTTCTTTGAGGCTCTTTCCCATGACCCCATCTCTCTTGTGCTATGGCTCAGGCAAGGTCTCTGGGCCACACCTTGCACCTTCCATGGGTCACTTCAGAATCTCTGTTTAGGACCAAGCTTCTGGGCAGCATCACTGGCTGAGTGGCCAGTCTTGTTCTGGATCTCTACATGTTGAAGAGTGGACAGGTGCTTTGAGCTCATCAGTCTGGCTTGGGTGACTTGCCATTTACCTGTGCTATGAGTTTGACACAGTCTGTGTGGGCTTCAGTATGAACATGGGGTCAATCAATTTCTTAGCACAGTGCTGATTGCATAATTAAACTGCTTGTGTTATAGGTTCTTTCTCCTCAGTGGATGGCTCTAATGAATAAATGACTCCGATGAATTAATACTCCATTGCATGAATGCATGCATCTATATGTGTAAATACACATGCATATATCACATTTTAAAAATCTAGTCATCTGTTGATGGACACCCAGGCTGATTCCACAGCTTGGCCGTTGTGAATAATGCCACAATAAATATGGCCACACAATATGTCTTCATTTACTGGCTGGATTCATTTATTTTGGCCCAGACTGTAGTATGTGCTTCCTATCCACATTTCAGTCAATAATGAACTGATGAACTAATTAGGTGATAATGGTCCCACAACATTTTAAGGCAGCTAAAAACTTCCTGGTGCTGTTGTAGCCATCTTAACATTATAATGCAATGTATCAGTCACAGGTTTGTGCTGATGCCAATGTAGACAAACCTGTGGTGCTGACTGCCAGTCATATAAATGAAATGCATGTGTAATTATGGATAGCTCAGAGCACTCAGCAGTGATAATAAACAATCCTGTCACTGGATTAAGCCTTTGCTATACTATACTTTAGTCATTATTTTACCATATTCTCCTCCTTATTAGAAAATAATTGACTGTCAAACAACTATAAATAAAAACAACTATAAAGTAATTTCCTTTCAGGAAAAAAATTAGTTTCCACATATAAGAGAAAACATGGGTATATATCTTTCTGTGTCTGAGTTCTTTCATTTAACATAATGTCTTCTAGTCCATCCTTTTTGTTACCAACAACAAAATTTCATTCTTCTTTACTGATGAATAATACTCCATTTCATGTGTGTATGTATGTATGTATGTGCAAATATACACATATATATCACATTTAAAAAATCTAGTCACTGTTGATGGACACCTTAGGCTGATTCCATAGCTTGGCCCTTATGAATAATGCAATAATAAATATGGCTACAGAAGTATCTCTTTGGAATTCTGGCTTCATTTACTTTGAGTATATACCCAGGAATGCGATAGCTGGTTTGTATTGTTAGTTTTCTGAGAAACTCCCATACTCATAATGGCTCTACTAAATTGTTTTCCCACCAACTGTGTATGAAATTTCTTACTTTTCCTCCACATCTACAACCACAGTTTTAAATAATAGCCATTCTATCTTGGGTGAGATGGTATCTCATTATAGTTTTGATTTGTATTTCCCAGAGAGCTAACAATATCGAGCATTTTCCCTATATTTATTGGCCATTACAGTTCTTTTGCGAAGTGATCTATTCAGATTGTTTGCCCATTTTTCACTTGGATGACTTGTTTTGTTGTTGTTGCTGTTGTCTGAGTTCCTTTTCTATTCTGGATATTAACCCTCTGTCAGATGACTCATTAACACATATTTTCTCCCAATCTGTACGTTGTTGAGAAGACCATGGGCTGCAGCAGCTGAGATTTTGCTCTTGTGCTGCCTGCTGGCGTTTCTTGCTGCTCAGGGCCCATCCTATCACAGCTCAAAGAGGAGCTGTGAAGATGTGGCTTCAAAGCTCATGGGAAACCTGCACCAAGGTGAGTTGAGTGGAGCTGCTAATCAGCAGTTTCAGAGCATGTTCAAGACAACACTCTGGGTTGGTTGGCCTTTTTTTTAAAAAATCAAGATCATCTGTGGTCAGTCCAGTTCTGAGGTTCCATTCATCGAGTGGAGCGCTCAGTGGAAGGAAAGGGTAGGCATAGAGAGTCTGTTCTTTTCCTGTCTTTCTCTTCCTTTGTCTCCAATTCCCTCTTTTTTTTCTGCCTCTTCCTTCTCCCAATTTTCTCTTCTTTCTCTCTTTCTCCCTTTTCTCCTTTTTCTGTTCTCTCTTCTTTTATCCCTCTTCCATTCAGAGGAAGAGTCCTTCTCAGGAGCTTTCCAAAAGATCTTCTAGTAAGCTATGAAAGAAGGCAAGAATGGCTCCTGGAAAGAAGTTGTATTAGTTTGGTAGGTTGTTACAGCAAAGTACAGAACACCAGATATCTTCAAACAGCAGCAATGTAGCAGTGCTGGAGGAAGGAGTCTGGATCAGGTGTGGGAAGAGCTGCTGCTGCTGTTTCTTTCTCCTCCTTCTGCTCCTCCTGCTCTCCCTTCTTCTGTGGAATTAAAACTAAGGATCTTGTACTTACTAGGAAGGTGCTCTACCACTTGAACCATTCCTCCAACCCTTTTTGTTTTAATCTTTGTAAAGGATTTCTCTTTTTTTTGCCTGAGCAGGGCTGGACAACAATCCTCTTATTTATACATTGTGCATAGCTGGGATGATATATGTGTCCATGCCCAAGTTTTTTATTGGTTGAAATTGTGTCTCATAAACACAATTTTTGTCCAGGCTGGTTTTGAACTATGTTCGTCTCAAACTCAGCCTCCTGAGTAGCTAGGATATAGGTGAGAATGATCATGCCTTGCTAGAAGTGGTTCTTCATGAAAGCTGTGGGGAAGAATTTGCCTCACAACTCCTTTAGCTTCTGGCACATGACTGTTATTCTTTGAAGAGTTAGAGCAATCACTCTGATCTCTGTGTTCATCTTCCCATGTCCCTGTTTGTGTGCATGGCTATGTCCAATTACCCTCTTTTGTAAGGATACTCATGATGGTGGATTAGGGGCCCGTCCTGCTCTTGTAAAACCTCAGTTAGACTAATCACAGCTACAATGACCTCACATTCTGGGATGCTGAGGGCTAGGCTTCGATTTGGGGATACCATTGACCTCACAATCAGCAGTGTCTGCCACATGAGGCAAACTGACCAGGTGACTTTGATGACACCCAGCTTTCCTTATGCTTTTATTATTGAGTTCAGCCTCAAGGATACTTGTTTTCTTTAAATGTCAGTAAATATCAACAACAAAGTAATTAGAAACAGGTAAGAACTAGAAGCTTCGGCCAACATAAAAAATTCAAAACATCATCACAGTGATCTTTATCAACAGCCCATCCAATGATGCATCTTATCTTCTTTCCTTGGTGTAACAACCCTAGAAAACCTCAGCCACTCAACTGGCAAATTGTATTAAGCCCTTCAGATAGAAATCTAAGCAGCCATAACACTATGTAGCTACTAAACACCACACTCATGAGGATCGTTAAGTAACTCTAATCATTTATGAAATTTAGTCCAGTGGAGTCGTAAAATTGATTTTTCAAACATTTGTATTCATTATTTAAACACTTATTCCCAGACTTGGGCTGTGGAGAACATATAGAAAAGTCAGTTTATTCATTTCAGACATTTTGGGATTATGTGTATGTCAAAATTTATCAATATTTAAAGTGGCTTTTAGAGCTAAAATTGTTATTATTTCATCTCTTAACATTTCATCTCTTAAAGGAGCTGAATTTGTTGACTCCAACTTTTTCATTTTTAAAAAGCTCATTTCCCAGAAGAGGTTTTCTGCCTCAAACCTCTATAAAAATTCCTGAAGAGGCATCAAATAGAAATAATAAAGCAGCTGAGATTATGTACATGTTTGTGCATGCACACAAGCGTGTGTGTGCGTGCATGCACATGCACGCTGGTACTGGGGCTTGAACTTTGTACCTGATGCTCTTGTTCTGCTTGAGTAAGGTATTCTACTACTTGAGCCATATCTGTCTCTAGTTTCAGCTTTTAGTTGGGTCATTGAAGATAAGATTATCTTGAGTTTGTCTTCTGGTGTTAACTTAGAACCATAATTCTCAGATCTCAGCCCACTCCCCCCCTCAGTAGGATTGCAGATGTGAGTCACCAGTAGCATGTATGCGGTCACAGTGTTTTGCAACCATCGTTTCTATCTAGTTTGAAAACATTTTCATCACCCCAAACAGAAACCCTACACTGATTAAGCAGTCATATTTTAGTCTCCTAAAGCTCCCTCTAGCTCCTGGCAACTACAATCTCAATTCTATCTCTATGGTTTCACTTGTTCTGGAGATTCAGTATCATTCAACATATGGCTTTGTATGTACAGCGTTTTGCACTTATCATATGTTTTTGGAGGTTTATACATGTTGTAGCATGTGTCAATACCTCATTCCTTTTATATAGCTGATTAATATTCCATTGTATAGATATACCACATTGTTTTTATCCCAATATCTAATGATGGATACTTGAATTGTTTCTACTTTTCTTTTGACCATTGTTATTTTTTTAGACAAGACTTTGTTTCCTTTTCCTCCTCCTCCTCCTCTTCTTCCTCCTCCTGCTCCTCCTCCTCCTCCTCTCCCTCCTCCTCCTCCTTCTTCTTCTTTTTACTTTTTTTTCTAAGCTAAAATATTTGTCCATGGACTTGTGGAGTTTTGAAAAGGTGAGATAGATACATGGCAGATAAATTCTATGGTCCAACAATCAGTTGCCCCAGAAAGCTTTACCTGTCTGTCCCTTCCTTAAAGGACTTTCTGACTTTTATCAGTCACCTGGGCGGGTCTAACAGCCCTTGTGGCAAGGGGCTCCTTCCTCACTTTGGCAACACTTGGACATCCTCGGGGTGAGTCATCTTACCTTCCTTTCAATGTGGCTAGCCATCTGTCTTACAGGTTGTCTGTCCTGTCCTCGATGCTGTCCCTCTGCTTCTTTTCATTGCTGTCTAGTTTCTCCTTGGGCTCATGGCTTTTCATGCTCTTTACATGAAATGGGTTCAGAGCCTGGTAAAGTGACGAGCTTTCTTGGGCTCTCAAGTTCTCCACTCTTGGAAATGGGGCCCATGGAAACATTGAGGCTCCTTATGGTTTTATAAACACCAAGTACCTAAAATTTCAGTGTAAAATGGAAAGCCTAGGCTAGTGGCCAGTGTGAGTTTTGAAAGGCCTGAGCAACTGAGCTCCCCTGGGTGACCACAAGGAAAAGCTGCTACTTTGAAGGGTGGACTTGAATCCTTGCTTGGGTTTCCAATGCCCTTCCAGGTCATCCCAACTCCAAAGTTTCATGATGTCATCAGGACCCATTGTTGCTCTAGTCCCAATTTCCTGAGAGATATTTGTCAGGTCAAGTGTATCCCTAGATGGTCTCCCCTGTCCCTCCGGACCTACTGCTAGCATGGAGTTTGGCTGATTTTCCTTGTTGTGACAATTTAATGTCACCCAGAAGTGACCCCACACATCTGTGAAGCCCCAGTCAGCTGATAGGCTGAAGATAATTTTTTAAATAGGAAGAGTATGTGAAGCCCATAAGGTCCTGGTTATATGGAGGAAAACCACGGCTAGCTGTCAGCCTAGTGTTTTCTGGGGCTTTACTGGCCCCAGTCATGAATAGCCCCTGGTTTGTACTTGTGGCATTATAAAAATCAGAGGGTCATATCACAAAGGAAAAGACTTAACTCCATTCTGATGAAGGGAAAAATGTGTCTCCTTCCCCACCAAAACACACCTAATGAGTTAGAAACAAAAACCTATAATGTTTTTCCTGTCACTGGGAACCTTGATTCACCTGTTTATTCAGGCTTTTCCTGACACTGGGTGTGATGAAAAGGCTCATGGTGGTCCTGGGGGATGTCTGGGCTGCCGTGTGTTAGGACAATGCCTGTCAGCACAAACTTGTGGACGGGGGGAATTAATGTAGTTTTATGAGAAAAAGAACCCAGGGGAATCTTCCCTAGTCCCAAACGACACTGAGGTTCATGGCTAAACATGGCGCTCTGTCTCCACCACTCCACCACCCCTGTCAGCACTGCCCCCCAGTTTGCTTCTAGGTAGAATGTCTCCCCAGTACTTCCGCCAAGTCAGAGCATTTCACAAAGAATAGAAGGCTCAGTTCTGGGAAGTTCTAGGGCAGTGCTCTTTATGGAGGATCTACCCCTTATGACCTATAGGGGAAGGAATTCTGGGCCTTGTGCCCACACGACAGAATGGTCAACTAGGATTGAAAACAGGGTGGGGGATCCTGGAAACAGGAATGGGGATTGCTTTTGTAGCCTGATTAGATGGGGAACTCCATCATGGAAAATCCTATACTCATGTGCAGATTCCTCTTCCCCTACCATGTGCGTATTTATCGGCTCAGTGGGCGAATTGAAGTGTCTACCTTCTCATACCTTAATGGGGCTGTTCCGGATGAAAGCAAACAATAAAAAATACTTCTCTGTGAAATAAGATTAGCGGTCACCAGGGCCTTGATCTAGGCATGAAAAGAGGCAAAGGAGGTGGGAAGGGATTCAGCATCAAGCGTACTGCTCCCTGCTGAGAATCATAACTCATTATCACTCCCATAACATCACCCACGCCCCCTCCCACCTTCCCCAAGCTCTCTACCCTAGAATCTTTCCAAAGATGAAAGCTCCCCTCCCCACCCTGCAAATGTGCTTGAGTTCTTTGAAGCCGATGGGGCAAGGGACTTGCTCATACAATAGGGTTCTGGAGCAAGACCTGCACTATAAGCTCACAGAACTCTGCCGTGACTCTGCCCCCTATTTAAGTCCCTCTACCCTTGCCCCCAGAATGCCTCGAGTCTCCTGACTCTCCTTAGGTCACCAAGCCATCCCTCTTCAACTTTCCATTAAAACGGTTGGTCTGCTAAGTTTGTTTTCGGTTCCTTCTTTATTCTAATACCCTCATGACTCAGTTTCCTAACTCCCTGACTGGTTTGTATGTATTCTTCAGGCTGGTGTGGTTTGTCTTTCCTGGGATCCTGTGAGGCAAGGCAGGAGCTTTCCTTATCATCATTTTTTAGATGAGGAACTAGAGTCTAGAAGTTAAGTTGATTTATTGTGCTCCCTGCTGCTCTTGGAGGAGCTGAGGTATTTAACAAGAGTGCTTATGATTGCAAATGAAAACTTGAGGGAGAGAGGCCATTTGAAGGCATGCCATAAGGGCTGAGTTGGGAGAGATGGCCATAAATTAGAATCGGGGGTTTCCTAGAATCTAAATCAGAAGGAGGAAAATTTATAGTTGGCAAAGGGAAGTGACTTACATAGGAAGTAGATGAGCTGATTGGATGGCAAGCCTGTCTGATGCCAAAGCTCATTCACTTATTCATTCATAAGGTGGGATGTGGGCTGTGGTCTTGATGGAGACTGAAGCCCCAGTGGGAAACAAGATGTAGAGCAACCACCATACCACAAAGGGAAGAAGAGCCCCATTGTCTGCCAAGCCTTGTGCCTGACATTGTGCTGGGCTGGTCAAGGAACAACACGATGGGGCCACCCAGGGCTTCCCTGATACATGGGAAGAGATGAGGTAGGAGAGCAGGGCTTCTGTGTGTGGTGGGGGCTGGCATCTTTCCACTGGGAAAAGGAATACTTCCCCCTCTTCCCTGCTAGTGTAAAGACTAGGTCCACAGGAAGGAAAATCAGCTGGAAGATTGGTGAACTGCAGAGCCCACAGCCTTTCCTGTGCTGTCCCCAAATTTAAGTATGATAAAAGAATTCAATCCATGCTTCCTGAGAAGGAGATCATGTATATAAGACTAGCACCTACTGACCTATGGGAGAATTTTGAAAAGAGAAGGCCCATTGGATCCACTGGGACTGGTTGTGGGTTCTTGAGAAGAGTCTGGGACAGCTCTCCTATCTTGTTCCCCATAGCTGTAAAGGGTAGGAAAATTAACCCCTCAAACTCATCTTCTTTTTGGTTTATTCTTAGAAGAGTTACTTGGGAAGATCAAAGAAAAAAACCCCAAAAGTTAAAGACTTTGAAAAAGTTACCCAAATCCGCTAATTCCTCAGTGTTAGCATCTATAACATAGGCCCAGGATGCCCTCCTTTCTCCTGATCCCCAGGACTTGGTGAGTCTTTGGGATAATATATCCAGCCTTGGTGTGTGTCTCCTCCTCGGTCTGTCTCTTATGCGGTGCCCAAAGCCAGATCATGGAACCCATTTGCTGTGACTGTTCTTACAGAATTTCTTCCTGCTTGCTTTCTCTTAGTCTTGAGGAATTCAGAATGCACCGTTGATCCGAATGGCAGCCTCCATTCTCTGCAT
The DNA here is from genome assembly GCF_024711535.1 of Dipodomys merriami. Lineage (NCBI taxonomy): Eukaryota > Metazoa > Chordata > Mammalia > Rodentia > Heteromyidae > Dipodomys > Dipodomys merriami. The sequence goes on along the minus strand of NW_027202270.1, from coordinate 142,432,035 downwards.
TAGAATCTTTAGGAAGATTTTAAAAATCAGATTCCTGAGCCTACTCATCTGCCTCTGAGTCAGGATGCTGAGAAGAAAAAGAACACTTAGGGTAGTCAGAAGAGTTAAAAGCTCTCTGGTGGATTCTGCTTTGTAGGCACTGTGTGGGACTTGTTGCCGGAGGCTGTACTTTAAAATCCTGAGTTTTGCAGTCTTTTGTATTGCTTGAATTTTCCCCTCGTTCAAATATCTCCTTTAGTTCTGTAGAATGTGAGAGCTTCCTAGGAAGTTCTTACCTTTGCCTGGAAGGCAAAGTTATTTCAGAAGGTGGGTGCAGAGAGCCTTCATTAACTGCTAGTACTTCATCTCAGATGGCTTATTGGATCATCCGCCCCCCCCCCTCCCCAGGTCCCAGAAGCAACAGGGCTCAGCACTTATTCCTTTTGATGGCAAGAGGGTCCAGGTGATTCTAGGTCTCAGAATCCTGCTTAGAAGACCAGAAAATAACTGTGAGAAGCCAAGGAACAAAGAGAGGAAGGGGATAGGAAGGGAAACTGTTCTCTCTCATTAAATAGGCACTGGAATTATTCACTTTTTTTGCAGTTTTTCATGATTTTAGGTTTCAAGTAGTTGTAAAAAGAAAGCCATACAAAGGCATTCCTATACACTTCATTCAGCTTCTTCAAATACCAACTGCTTAGAAACTAATGTATGGATCAATAGAATATTAACACTGAACTGAAACACTCTGCAGTTTAATTTTATAGAATGAAGTTAAAATTTCATTTCAAATTACATCATTCAAATGTCTCTGATTACCCCATGAATGTCCCCTTCCCTAGCTGAGTAATAAATCCAGGATTTCATATTACATTCAATTGTCACATTTTCTTCATGTCCTTTAGCTCAGAACAATTTCTTTCCTTTGTCTTTTATGATTTGAGAGTACTGGCTGGCTTTTTTGTAGAATGGGTTCTGGGCTAGTCTTATGTACCCTTATGGTTAAACACGGGATATTCATTCTTGGCAGGAATATAGAAAGAAACCATATTGCTTCCTTTCATATCAGTCCATTTTCTGTTGCCATATGAAGTATGTGAGGCCAAATATTTTATAAATAAAAGGGTCATGTTTAGTTTATGGTTTTAAAAGCTGAAAAGACAAGATTAGGTAACCTCATTGATTTCGTCTCTGGTGAAAGTTCCTTTGCCTGGGTCAAATCACAGTGGATTGTAATCTGGAGTGTGTGTGGGGGGGGGGTGGGGGGGCGGTGGGAGGGGAGAGAATGTGTAAGAGAGAGCTCATATGGAGAGATAGGTCCCATGAGAACTGCATCACTTTCCTTGAAGAACAGAGTTATCAATAACATAACAACTCCTCACAAGGCCTCATGTCTTAAAGGCCCTGTAGCCCCTTACCTCACCACATTGGCACCATGTTTCTGGCACATGAACCCATTGAGGACAACCATATCCAAACTGTAGCCCTTCCTCCGGGCATTATATGCAGTGACAGGAGATTAAAAGTGTGTTTTTAAGAAAAATACCATAGCAATAGCATAGATCTATTTTGAAAACTCACTAAGTAATTTTTATAATAGCAAAGACAAGGGCTGGGAAGGTGGCTCAGTGGTACAGTGCTTGCCTTGCATGCATGAGGCCCTGGGTTCGATTCCTCAGTACCACATAAGCAGAAAAAGCCACAAGTGGCGCTGTGGCTCAAGTGGTAGAGCGCTAATCTTGAGTTGAAGAGCTGGGGGACAGCGCCCAGGCCCAGAGTTCAGGCCCCATGACCGCCAAAAAAAAATAGCAAAGACAAGGAAAAGGTATATAGATTGTCTGTGGCCTGCTCTGTCTCCTGGCTATTGTGCTCAGCCCTTCCTTCCAGTGTCCCTCAGTGAGCTTGTCAGTCAGAATGGGATGGCTTCCCCAGGACATTGTAATACTTTGGGGAAGATTTGTATCATCTGTCTTGAAAATAGGTCTAAAAAAGCAATAAAAGGTGATGACTATCTGTACTTATGCACAATTTTCTTTGGAAAGAAAACTGGATCTAATTTTTAAAAAAAGATTGCATGTGGCCGGGCGCTGGTGGCTCACGCCTGTAATCCTAGCTACTCAGGAGGCTGAGATCTGAGGATCGTGGTTCAAAGCCAGCCCGGGCAGGAGAGACCTTGAGACTCCTATTTCCAATAAACCACCAGAAAACCGGAAGTGGCACTGTAGCTCAAGTGGTAGAGCGCTCGCCTTCAGCTGAAGAGCTGAGGGACAGCGCCCAGGCCCAGAGTTCAAGTCCCACGACCGACCAAAAAAAAAAAAAAGATTGCATGTGATAGAAAAATCAAAGGGATTTATTTTTTGTATGGCTTGAACTCAGGGCCTAGGCACTATCCTTGAGTTTTGAGTCACAGCTTCACTTCCAGCTGATTCATTGGAGATAAAAGTCTTATGGGTTTTCTTGCTTTGGCTGGCTTTGAATCTTGATCCTCAGATCTCAGCCTCTTGAGTTGTTACGATCACAGGTATGAGTCATTGGTGCTCAGCAAATCAAAGGTATTTATGCTTTTGTATGTGTAGTTTGCCAGCAAGGAAAGAAAAATACATACACTACAGAAAATTATCTTGTGTTTCAAGAGTAAAGTAGTTCCAAGCAGTGTAAGGAGAGAGGATGCTGAGTGGAGATCTGAGTGAGAACAAGGGCCAGGGCGTCATGTAATTCAGAGTGAACTGTGCCAAGGTGACATGGTCCAGAATGTGCATGTCGAGCAGATAGAGCTCCCTTGCCTTGCTTGTATTATTCTGAAACACATTCAAAGTAGTTCTTATTCAGAACATCAGGTGCACTTTAGTTTCAGACTGGTTTGTTTATTTGGTGCTGTTGGCTGAAGTAGAGAAGAACGTAGCTGGGCAATAGAAAACCTTTATTGTAGACTTCAGTGGTAATGATCTTATTCTTGTAAAAAAAAAAAGAAAAGTCCTATTTGCTCACTTGAAAAGAGTAAAATGGTAAATGGCAAGATATACACAAAGAGGAGATAAATATTCCTGGATCAAACATTGATAGTATTCTGACATCTATTAGGATCTCTCTCTCTCTCTCTCTCTCTCTCTCTCCCTTACCCAAATGTCCATAGAGAGGTTTACTATCTTATGATAAGATACTGTACACGCAAATTTGCATCCCAAAATTCAACTTCTCAACAATGTCTCTTGTTTCCAGACTAAAATGAAGTTCATTCAATATATTATCTCTGGCCTATCTGTGATAGAACACCCTAAAATGCAGGTTGGAGCCTACTTATTCACCCTGTGCGAAACACATTCACTTGTCCAAGATCCAAGAATGGACTCAGAGACATGAAGTACAGCAAAAAAGAGACTTTAGTGGTTAATAGCAGTCTTTCAAGATCTGGTGTCTATTGGTCAGACACTCTCAAAGTACTTACAGCAGGCATTTTATCCTCTTAGTGCACCGGTCCCTTCCACTGATTCCTCACCAGCTGAGTGCTATGTGGTATACAATATTTTCCAGTGGTTGTCTAAGTTTCATTACTTCCCATTGGGTAATTTTAGTATAGGTATCTCTGGGACTTTGTAGAATTTTAGTAGTGGGCTGTCATCTTGTGTTGTCTCTATCTTTGTTTTCTTGGGTACATGCTTTCTGTCCATACACAGTTTTTATTTATCAACCCCCTTCTAATGTCCTATTTGCCTACCCTGTTTGCTTAGGGAACTTCTAAGGGCAGGGACTTTGCCACTGCCTCATCTACAAGCTATTAAGTCATTGCTTAAGCAAGCTCCTAATAACTTTCTACTCAGGGTGTAAGATGTTTTTTTCTTGAAAATGGACCACCACTGACTTTTGTTTCTAATACCCCCCAGTCTGCAATGGTGGCTTGCAAATTGGGGTCCCCACACTAGGTGGTGTGCAAGAGGGACACATGATGGGAAATTCTGGAGTTATGCCTAATTTGCATGTCAAAGCAGATGGAAAGTAAGGTTCGTAGCTTTTATTTTGTGCACTGACACCTGCTCCCTGTCTGTTCATGAGGCAGTCCCTGCCTCCTGTGGTTCCAGACAGATGGAGGAGCTGCAGCTCCATCTTCCAAAGGGGATGGCACTGGGATTCGTCCTTGTGCTGTGTGTCCAGGGGCAAGGTTTTTAGATCCAGTTTTAACTCAATAAACGCGAGAAAAAAAATGCTTCAAGGGCTGCAGGAGATGCCAGTGGGAAGGCACAAACAAAAAGATGTAGCCGAGATATCCACTAGGCCTGGTCTAACTCTATTAGAGCAATGACAATAATAGGATCACTGGCAAGAAGTTGGTTAAACAAAGCTGGAGTTCTCAAGAAAACCCTGTCCTCCTTTTCTCCTTTTACTTTTTCTTTTCTTTATTTTTGAAATAGGGTTTTGCTATTAACCCAGACTGGCCTCCAACTCATGATCTTCCTGCCTCAGGCCCCTGAGTGCTTTCCAGAGTTGCCACTATAATTGGGTCATGACAATTTTTTGAAATTAAATTCTATGTATGTGAATGCACATTGTGCTTTGAGAATGTGTTTATGCCAGGATGAAGCCATCATAATAATTGAAGCATTGAAATCTCGACCCATTTAGTTGATATATTTCTCTCTTTTCCATAATACATAGCATGGCACATGAAGACACTAGCTCAGGTATATAAATCTTGAGTAAGTAAAGTAAGTGTCTACATTAGGGTGTTTGTACAGGGAATTTTCAGTAAATAGAGTGAGCTTGTCTAATCTTGGGCTAGAACCTTTAAAACTGTGAACCCAAACAAACCTTTCTCTTGCGAAGTCCATTATCTCAGACATTTTGTTATAGTGGTGGGAAGCTGACTTATTCACTATCCTGCAACCTTTCTCCCTCCCCAAGGTGGGGTCAAAGGCCATCTCTTTGAGTCTGTCTTGGTTCTCAGTTGCCTTAGAGTTCTCCTCTGCTTTTGCTCACGTGAATTCTCACATATCTGGTCTGCTTCTGTATTGGAACAGGAAATGCTGGTGTGTGTGTGTGTCTGTGTGTGTGTGTGTTGGACTCTCTCTGGGTAACAATTCCTTATTGTTTTATTTTGTCTCCATCTTCTTTAATCTAAAAAGTCACTTAGTAGCCATTCTATAAATTTTTACAGAATTGATTTGTTCTTGGAAGGTTCTCAAGAAAATGACCTTTTACATTGGAATGTGGCCCACAGTTCCTGCACAAAGAACAAGGATCATTAGTAATTAAGGAAATGACAAAGTACAGCAGTTTGGACACTATTTCTTACCTAGAACTTCTCTTTTTTCTTTCTGGAATTGCTTATTAGGGAAGCACTTACAGTGACTGAACCTTGCAAAGAGCAGAGGACACAATCTCAGATGAGACAAGGAGATAAAAATAGAAGATTTTCCACTCTGGTTTTTCATTACAAAAGCCTGGTTTTAAAAACAATCTCTCTCTACTTGTCAACATTAGCAATTACTTCCCTGGCTAGAGATATGTTTTCTTTTTTCTTTTTTGGTTCTCTATAGCTCACATTTTATACAATTTTAGCATTTTTGTTTTTTGGCAAAGGAAAAACTTAAAAAATGCTGCAAGTGTCAAAGGCAAAGAAATTACCTACTATACTCCATATAACCTACATTTGTGATCACCACTGTGGTGAGTGGTGGGTCAGAAGATACCATCTGCAATATGACTCCCTGCTTGTCTGCTACATTAGTTTTTTCTTTTTATTATTAGTTTTGTTCTTTTCAAAACTTTATTATCTTTAAATAGGGGTACAAGGGACTAGCAGTTTATGAATACAGTATATTTGATCAACCCACTTCCTTCACTCACCTTAATTTTATAGGGTATACATTGGATTCTGGTCTGTATTCACTCATCTTCTTCTTTTCATTTGTCTAGTTGCCTAGAATAACCATCATGGGCTATATATACATTGTCTACACACAAGAACCAGACAAAACATCTCTTTTAGAGTGCATGCATGCAAGTATAAGAATACCCGTGTGTGTCATGTCAAAATGGTAAAAGCAGTAACAAGTCTTGGCTCAATTAGGGGGCAAAGAAGACAAGCTTCTATTGGTAAGAGTTTGAATTGGTCCAACTTTTCTGAAAGACAATTTGGACAATGAATTAAGTACCCATAAAATATGCACATCCTTTAATCTAGCAATTTCACTCCTTGCAATGTATTCTGAAGATACCTTATAGTGTTGGTGAGAGATTTAGCTACAAAATGTTCATTGAAACATTGTTTAGAATATTGATGGGAATTTTGAAATAATTTACATGACCAGTACTAGGAAATTGGTAAAACAAATGACAATTTTTCCACATTACAAAATATTCAGCTGCCAGTTAAAAAAAATTGCACTAGAGAAGAATTTTTAATGATTGCACTATGTTGCTAAGTGAATGGAATAAGCTGTACACAGTATGCTCAGCTGGACTGCAGTTTGTCATAGGAAAAGGAGTGTGTACAACTTGGTGTTTCCTGATTCCTCCAGCTGCAAAAGGCCAGTTGTTTTAAATATTCATATCCAATGGTTCTAGCCCCTACCTGGTATGATTAGAAAATGTTCTTACTCCTAGAAGATTTCTGTCTCCCGTTTCTCACTCTCTGCCTTAGCCTGGTGTTTCATTCCTTTGCATGCCACCTCTTGTCTCAGAAAGCCAAGTTCTTCAGGCTAATATCTCTCTCCTCATGGAACTTTGCAGAAACATAAACCATTGGACCCCTTAATCCCCCAAACACAGATAAGACTGAGCTGTGATACTTAAAATTCAACTTTCCTAAGTGCTTGGGTATAATATATGGAAATCTCAAACCTAAAAAATGACAACTTAAAATTGGATACTAAATATGTTTGCTCCCAGAAAATATGTATTGGCCTCACCTGCTGTGCCCTCGCTTGACTTTCCTTCCTATTTCTCTAGCCCACTGCCATTTCTGCAAAGACATACGTCACCTCCCTCTAAGAGAATCCTTAAACTTGATTCCCCTCCACAAAGCCCTTTCCATCAATCCTTTTTAAGATGTTGAAGGAGGTAAAGCAGCTTTCCTAAAAAGAAGCATAATTTGTAGAAATTAATTCTACGCACACTGCGCATATAACATTTACATTATTATGCAGAGTGACTGAGCCAAACATCTGAAACTTGCCCATTTTAGAACCCAATTTTAGCCTGTGTGTGTGTGTGTGTGTGTGTGTGTGTGTGTGTGTGTGTGTGTGTGTGTGTGTGTGTGTGTGTGTGTGTGTGTGTGTGTGTGTCCTGGATCTTGAATCCAGGGTCTGGGAGCTTCCCTGAGTTTTTTATTTTGGTGTGGGGGGGAGTCCGGTTGTGGGGCCTAAACTCTGGGCCTGGGTGCTGTCCCTCAGCTCTTCAGCTCAAGGCTAGCGCTCTACCACTTGAGCCACAGCGCCACTTCTGGCTTTTTTTTTTTGGCTTATGTGGTGCTGGGGAATCAAACCCAGGGCCTCATGCATGCAAGGCAAGCTCTCTACCACTGAGCCACCTTCCCAGTCCCTTCCCTGAGTTTTTATGCTCAAGGCTAGTGCTCTACCACTTGAGCCACAGCTCCACGTCTGGCTTTTTGGTGGTGACTTGAAGGTAAAGAGTCTCACAGACTTTCCTGCCTAGGCTGGCTTTCAAACCATGATTCTCAGATCTCTGCTTCCTGAGTAGCTGAGATTACAGGCATGAGCTACCCACTTTTTATATTTGCATGACCAAAAGGCCCTGGAAGATATTTTTCTCTCCTAACTTCTTTGACTACCTAAAACACAGAGACATATGATCCCAAAAGACACTCTAGCTCTCATTCTGGGTTGCAAAAAAGCTAAATTGAGAGCATGAGACCCTGAGTTCAACCCTAGTACTGGAGTATGTGCGTGAGTGTGTGTGTATGCATGTATACACACACACACACACACACACACACACACACACACACACACACACACACACACACACACACACACACAGAAAAAGAAAGAAATCCAAGTAAAAAAGAAATAAAAAACCTAAAAATTTATTTGATAGAATCAGGAATAAAATCATAAAGATTTTAGTAATAGTCTCTATGAAAGTTTAATTATTTAGAATTTAAAATACACGAGTCCCCCCCTCCCCTGACACACCACATGTTGGATGATTATCTAGGACTCAGTCTCAGTGTATGGTAATGTTCGTGCTTGTAGTTTATGACCGTGGAGAGATAAAGCAACATCAGCAAATAGAAAAAAATGAATGAGGTGAAATCCAGAGAAAACTGGTGCCAGAGCAATGCTTGAGTACTCTTCCATGTAGCCACACCAGGGTGACTTAATTCCCCATCCAGGAGTTGGAGCCTGAGTGAATATGGTATGAGTCAGATGCACTGAAGACTGGTTCCCAGGGTCTCTATAATGGGCTAGTCATGCAGGCTTCCTGTGTCTAGCATGTACCCCAAACTCCAGACTTCCAGAAAGAAGGCCAGATTCCTTGATACCATATTGTTTGTATGAACAGTTTTAGCATAGGGAAACTTTTCGTATCAGGAAATGTTGGGAATATTCTTTCATAAAATCCAGGAACATTGACTCATAAGCTCTGAGTTCCCAGAAACTAACCAAAGACCCATATCATAGTAGGCTTTTTTGGGGGGGGGGTCCAGTCGTGGGGCCTGAACTCTGGGCCTGGGCGCTGTCCCTCAGCTCTTCAGCTCAAGGCTAGCACTCTACCACTTGAGCCACAGCTCCACTTCCAGCTTTTTTTCCCCTGCTTATGTGGTGCTGAGGAATCGAACCCAGAGCCTCATGCATGCAAGGCAAGCGCTCTACCACTAAGCCACCCTCCCAGCCCTCATAAGTAGGCTTTCTATGGACAGCATTTCAGGGATGCTGTGTCAGTTCTACCACATAGCGGATCCTGCAAGTGACGTCCACGGCCTTTTCTGTATTCTGTGCAGTAGAAGTGAGCCACCAGGTCCAGCCTACAACATGTGAGGGGCCAGGGGTAGGGGAAGCGCCACTGGGAGGCCTTATAGACCTCAGACTTTGGGGGTGATTTTATCTTTTCTCATCTCTATTTTATGTTTTTATTCTAATCACATCTAGTCTTTTAAAAAAGTAACATATTGTTAATCTTTTCATCAATAAGCAATGCCTTTTAATTAAAGTCTAGAAAATTCACCAATGGCTCACACCTATAATCCTAGCTACTCAGGATGTTAAGATTTATAGATCATAGTTCAAAGCCAGCCCAAACAGAAAAGTACATGAGACGCTTATCTCCAATAAACAAGCAAAAGTCAGAAGTGGAGTTCTGGCTCAAGTTCTGTCTCACCAAAAATGTTGGGCAAAACATTCAGTGAGAGCCTGAGACCCTGAGCTCAACCCCAATACAAGCACAGTAGAAGAGAGGGAGAGAGAGAGCGAGGGAGAGAGAGAGAGAGAGAGAGAGAGAGAGAGAGAGAGAGAGAGAGAGAGACAGACAGACAGACAGACAGACAGACAGACAGACAGAGACAGAGAGACAGAGAGAGACACAGAGAGAGAAATAAATTCAGGTAAGAAAAAAATGTAAAACAAAAATTATTGATGGAACTCATGGATAAAGATCATAAAGGTTCTTATTAATAATCTATATGTCTACTTATTTAGACTTTAAAATTTTTAATTAACTCATAATATTTCACACATACCATTTCTATAATAAGAAAGAACTATTAACAGATCATGATTAATTATATCTAACCTTTGGTAGAAAAAAATTAGGATTTCTGTAAGTAACATCTCCACTCAAAGGTGTATATATTTTGAGGCATCATAACACTTTACTGGTTTTGAAGATGGTGAAGTTGGCTGTGAGGAAACTTTGGAATGTTTCTAGCTTGAAGAATCAATGCTGGGTGAAAGCACAGTTCAGCAGCAGTAGGGAGCTGAAGTAGAAAAGAATTTATTTGTGAAATCTTAGGATGTGTAGGCTCTAGGAAGCTTTAAATCAAGGCCAATGTTATGATATGCCTTGAACAGTTTGGCCAGAAACTCTGCAGGTCAATCTTAAAGGCTTATCCACATTGATGCAGTTATAGGGTCAGGACAGAGGTGTGTACAAGATGGAGGAGGGCATTTCTGCCCTAGACTGGGGCCATGGAGATGAGAGATGAGATTTGGGAGAAAAGAAGAACATTCTCTCTGTTCAGCTCAGGATTTTAGACAGGAAATCCTATGGGGGAAGGTGAATCTATCACAGAAGGAATGCGACTGTTACCCGCAGGTCTATGCCATGGTGGGAAAGAGACCTGCTCACCTTTGGAGGCATGGTGGTTTAGGAGCTTCTGCTGTTAGGCATGGAAAGCAAGAGAGAGGGAGGGAAGAGGAGAGGGAGAAAGTGAGGAGAAGGAGAGGGAGAATGAAAGAGAGGGTGCTTGAGAGAGACAGAGACAGAGAGACAGAGACAGACAAATTCCCAAGGCCAGTCAGAAGGCCTCTTCTAGCATCTGTGATTCCTAAAGTGGGCTTTCTCATCCATAGCCACTAAAACATTTGAATACACCTTTGTCATACATTATTTTTTGTCTGTTTCTCTTCACTATAATGTAAAATCTATGAAGGCAAGAATGTAATCTGTTTTGTGTCTGGTATATAAAAGGTACATAGTAAGTGTAAACTTGCATTTAGAAACACATTCTACCTGCATTCATTGCCTTGCTTCTATTGCACATTAGTATTAAAATAAAACTGCATGTGTTTGCCATCCAACTTAGTGGATTTCATCTGAAGACTCCATGAACTTTAAAAGAGATTTGTCAATATTAAGTGAAGGAAGTCAGACACAAAATCCACATGTTCTATGACTCCCCTTATAGGAAGTGTCCAAAAGAGGCAGTTCCATGGAGACAGATGAGAGGTGGCCAGGGGTGGGGAGAAGGGACCAGGAGGTGACTGGTTATAACTACTGGCTTCTTTTCTTGCTTTCTTTTTTTGTTGGTTGTGGGGCTTGAAGTCTGGGCCTAGGTGCTGTCCCTGAGCTCTTCAGTTCAAGGCGACTGCTCTACCACTTGAGCCACAGCGTCACTTCCTGTTTTCTGGTGGTTAATTGGAGATAAGAGTCTCATGGATTTTCCTGCGCAGGCTAGCTTTGAACTGTGATCCTCAGAACTCAGCCTCCTAAGTAGCTAGGATTATGGTGTGAGTCACTGGCACCTGGCCTAGTTTCTTTTTTGGATAATAAAAACATTCTGGAATTAGTGGTGACACTCATACAACTCTGTAGATGTACTACCAGCTCCTAGATGGGAGAGAAAATACTATATTTTCCTTGTTGTATAGTTCATGATGAACACCCTATTTTAATAAACAGATATAGAAGTATGAAGCATTATTTAATCAAAGGTGTATACGACATTAGAGTCTTCAGAAATGAAAACCTGAAGACCCAAGGAGAAATCTGTTTTTATGCTTAGGTTCTATGGAGAATGGTCAGTGGCAAAGTGTGGTTGGACAGAAGCGTATGTGACATAATGGCCATTGACTATCAAGGCATCTTTGCCTTTGTTCCTTTCCTGTGGGTAGAGAGCAGATTTGTTCCATGAGGCGCTGTGACCTACTGCCAGGAGAGGAATGTCGGAGTGATATGGGAGTCAGGAAACCTGATGGCTGACAACCATGGTTTGGATGTTGATAAGCAATCATACAAAACTGCTGATGTGAATGGAACAACTTGGACATACAGCAGGGTCTTGCTGACCACAGGTTACAATCTGTGGAAAATGATATCGCCGTCTGACCATCCAGGGATAGGAACTCCCACACCTGCCTAGCCTCTAGAAAGAATTGATGAGTTGTAACCCAGTCTCTGGAAGGTAATGACACATTAACTCAGTTTTCCTGTACTGACCATGTCCACAGACCCCAATAAAAGCTTGAGCTCCTTTAATTCTGCCAACTCTCCTGCTTAGAGAATTGCTTGACATTCGTAAAACTGCTGCAGCTTAAGTCTCTTCTTTATGCATTCTTGAATTCTATCACAAGACCAAGAACTTTCTGGAACTCAGATCTAGTAACTTGGATGACAAGAAGATTCTTTTTTTTTAATTTAATTTAATTTAATTTTATTTGTGAACATACTGTACAGAAGGGTTACAATTACATGGGCAGGGTAATGCATACATTTCTTATCAAGCATTGCAGCCTCCTCCTTTGTTTACCTTCACATCCCTTCCCAGCCTCCCCCAACAAACAAGATTCTTTTATGGATAGCTCTCACATAAAAAGGCTAGAGAAGCTCCAAGGGTGGCGTTCTTATTTGGTAGTTTGCTCAATTTCCAACTGCAGATTTGGTCTGGACACTATCAACTTGTATGATTTAAAAGGATGATTTGTTTCCTTTTAACAACTTTTCTCCCTCCCTCCCTTCCCCCTTCTCCCCTCCCTCCCTCCCTTCCTTCCTTGTTTCCTTCATTTTATTTTTTGTGATAATACTGATGATCTCAGCAAGTGCTCTATCGTTTGAGTCATGTAATCAGCCCATTGTGTTTTTAGTTTTTAGGTAAGATCTAACCTTTACCTCAGGCTGGCCTCTAGTTGAACTCTTCCTACTTCTCAGGGAGTTGAGATTTGCAAGTGTCAGTCACCACTAAAAGGGTAATGTGATCTTTATGGTATGCAATTTTATCTCTTATTATAAGGCTGTTATTTAGAAAAACAAATTTGTTATATTATTCTCTTTTGAGCTAGGGACCATTGATTTTCTTTCTTTCTTTCTTCCTTTTTAATGTGCTGGTATTGGGGCTTGAACTAAGGACCTGGAAACTATCTCTGAGCTATCTCAAGGCTGGCACTCTACCACATGAACCACACCTCTGCTTTCAGGTTTTTGCTGGTTAATTGAAGCTATGAGTCTCATAGACTTTTTGTCTGTGCTGGCTTTAAACCTTTATCCTCCAATTTCAGTTTCCTAAGTAGCTAGAATTACAAGCATGAGCCACCAGTGCCCAGTGGTGGACAGTTGATTCTTTTATTGCAGTTTACAGATAAATAGAAAGGGGTTTGTTGGCCAAGTGTAGACATTGGAATAAGATACATCTACATTTGTCTCCAGACTCCTTACCACTATGTGACCTTAAGCAATACTCTCTTGATTTTCTTTGGCCTTCTTATTCTCATTTCAAATGGGTATACTGATAACTTAGACAGGTCTAATGTGGAAAGTCAACTGTAAGAACCTAGGTGCAGTGCCTACCACCATGCTCAACAGGTTGAGAATTAATTTAGTCATTTTCTTTTTTTCCTTTTACCCCAGTAGACTTGAAAGATAATACAGGTCAGTGGCAAAACAAGCATTAGAATCTGATTACTGAGCCATGTAACTAATGTGACACCTCCTGAAGCTTATTTTTCTTCAGCAGTTCAACATTATATGTCAATTATTTGCCATGGTCTTTTTTAAAGATTGTTATTATAAAGGTGATACACAGAGGGTGGCAGTTACATAAATCAGGCAATGAGTATGTGTCTTCTTTTAATGTTTTGTCTATAAGGATTCAAGTTTTAATTTTTATCATTATTATAAAGGTGATATTACAGTTACATAAGTCAGTCAAAGAGTAAATTGGGGGGGGTGACAATGTCACCCTTTTCCTCTCTTTCCCCCAGTATTTTCTTCCATTCCTACCCACAAGTGGTATAGTTCATTTTCAACACAGAATCTGGTGAGCACACTGCTGCATCTGTTCACACTCTGTCCCTCCACTTCTGTGCCCTCCATTTATCCTCTCAAAGACAAAAACAAAAAAGACAAAAAGAAGAGAAAACAAAAAAGAAAAATAAACTTTGTTTCCATTTCCTGGAGTTCATTTCAATAAATATTATTTTCTATGATCAGAGGTGCATGGACATTGCACCTTTGTGTTCCTCCCTCAAAGACTATCCTCCTGAGGTCTTAACTGTGTGTGAATGTCTAAAGACCTGTTTAATTTATCATGGCCCAGTATACTTTAGATCTAGCTTCTGCATATGAAATGAAACATATACCATTTTTTCTCTCTGGGCTTGGCTTACCTCACTTCATGTTCTTCTTTTCCATTAAATCCAGAACATTGTCCTACAGTAGTCACCGAGTGTGCCTAATAGAGCTTGGCCTCATCTTGGAGACTGGTGCCCTGCCTCATCAAGACAGCCAACCAGAACTTGATCACTGCTTCCTATTTGTCTCCCTTTCAAAGCAATGTCCTGCTCAGTGCTTAACAATCCATTTTCCAGTACATAAAAAAGTCTTGATTTAGAGTGTATGCCAATTTCCATGGTGTAAATACTTTAACCATGGCCAATTTCAAACTACCAATGTGCTATGGCTGAACATAAAGTTGGAAAAAGAGGTGCACATTCAGATGTGTAAGTGGGCTCCAGCATATCGCTGTCCTTGAGGGATAATTAAAGCCCTCCTGCCCAGCAGAACTTGGAGGCAGCTTCTAGATACAAGTGCTTAGGAAGAAAGGTACTTTCTCACAGCATGATACCTCTGATGGGACTCCTGTCTCTTGAGAACTCCGTACGGAACTATTATCTCAAAGCTAGGGTTGAGAATCCACACAGGATTTTTATTAGGAAATGAGGGGAAAAGGTAGGGAAGAGCCCAAACTAGCTTGTTTTTAGGCTATACTTTTTGGTCATGTGTGCAATATTGGTGGCAGCACATGAGGCCATTCAGAATGTATCAGACGTTGGTCTGTGTAGCCTGAAGGAACTGAGATACACATATTAGTCCAGAACCCCATGTCTAATGTCTAGGAACCATAGGATGCATAATAAGGGGGAAGGCAAAGGTGTTTGGTAAATTGACAGCATTAGGAAAAGAAGCTATGTATGCAAAACCAAACTTCATGAAATTCCCAATTTCACGGTAGGCAGATCCATTTTCTTTTGGGGACGAGTTACGATGAAATATGCTTCTAGAAGCAAAAGCAACTACTGGTCAAGGTGAATATGGAAATGATCTTATAGGCTGGGACTGCTCAGATATTGGGATGTAAGCACAAAGGTGAGCTATCCTTTACTATGAGAATCGTGACTGGGCTTATGCTTTCCCAGTAAAGGGCAGTGGGTTGGTTAGAGCTACCTAGATTCTTAATGAAAAACCTCAGGGAACTCATACAAACAATTGTGTCTCTTCTTCACATAGCGTTACTTCTACTTGAATGAAAATGGGTAAGGCTACTTCAAGTAACCATTCAAGTATTCAAGTCAACTGGACTCTTTAGTATGTGGCTTCTAACCTTTGCTGCCACCATTACTCAGCCAGCAAGTAGAGGAAGAACAAATATACACAGAAAAGCAATGTCTGCCTTTAAATTATATCTAGTCCACTTACATCCCTAACTGGGTCCCCTTTTATCAGAGGAGAAATTCTTGAATGGAACAAATATTAAAGAGTTCCTGTGTTTATGGCAAGTTCTATGATTTTTGGGGTAATGGATTAGTGCCTGGGACTAACACTTCCCCTAAGTAATTGTATAAGGCAGAGGGAAACAAACTCTTCGGTGGGCAGGAAGTTCTGTCTGCCACAGATTGGAGCAAATTTATGGTCAAAATGGTGCTAAGTAAGAATTTTCTTCAGTTAAAAGTTAGCTTTATTTAAACATGTCGGTCAAGTTAGCATTTTATCTCATATGTTTCCTTTCAGGGGAAATCTTATGTTGGTCAAAAACGTTTGATGGTGTGTTAAGCTGATGGGATACCACAAATTGCTTTGGGTCTCTCTTCCTAGCAGGATGGTGTTCCAGGCCTGGGGAAGCTCACAGAGGACCCCACCCCACTTCCCCGCCCTTCCTTTTGCAACAACTACTTTGAGTCTTAGTCCCTGGGCTCTTGCTTAAATTTACTAATTTAATAATTCGCTGACCTGGGGATTTAAATTGCAGCCAGCATGAGTAACAGCTAAGATTATCCAACAACAATTGGGGCAAATAAAGTATTTTTTCCCTACTCCCCCTCCCCACAAAAGGCATTTACAAAGAATTCAAGCCTCATCTATTTCTTTTTTTCAGGCTTACAGATTTCTGGAAGACATATTTCCTCAGATTCAAGCCTCAAAGACAATGAACTTTTTGGCCAGACAGAGCATCCCTATCTCAGAGATTTGCACCTGTAGTAGGGACATGACCTACTTTTGTTTGTTCCCATTCTATGGAAAAGCAGCCAACTCAGTATGTGGCAAGCAGCAAAGACATAGGGGGCATCACGGGTCAGGGTGTGACACTGATGGCAACAGAGGAGAAGGATCATGGCCTCGGCTCTTCTGCAGTGTCACTATTCAGAAAAGTGTGTGTGTGCAACAGTCCCCAAGATGACCAGCAGCTCTGTGTTTAAACATGAAAACTGGCAACTTCACAAATTCTTTTGATGAGGTTGCTTTCATATTTGTGCCTCCAGACAAAGTCTTTCAGGATTACCCAAAAGGATCATGGACTTGTGTTAGCAACTATTTCCATAGCTCCATCAACAAGGACCCTAAACGTTGAAGGTTGGTGTATTGAATATTCCCTTCTCTATCTATTACTTCTCCATGGCTTCTTTTTCCTTTGCATTGATATCTTTGATATTTCACATGTCTAAACTTGTTGGGTCAATGTTGTGCTCACATAAACGAGGTCCCAAACATTGGACCCTTCCTGAATTAGTACTCACCAGAGGTGGCTAACTGCTAGCATGGGATATATTCTGGAATTAGTTTTATTCTACCTGGTTAGGATGAGAAATTGGCTGACTACCACAGAAGTCTAAAAATGTAGGTTTACCTTCAAGGAACCCAAGCAGCTTGATTTCTACCAATCAAATGTCTTTCCTGCCCTCGTAAGGAAAACACAAACTCAGACGCTTTGCAGACAAGTGAGATAAAAATACCCAGCCATGTTTATATTTGTTGTTTTGGAGTAACAACTAATATGATTTCAGTGGAAAAATTGAGGGTGGGAAAATTTCTAGAGATTGGCCAGATGTGGTGGGTAGATAGCATGTTGCATGTGAACTCTAGTAGGTAGGCTCTTATTTATCTGTGCCTATCTAGGAAGTTATGCTGAGAAAAAGTTTTGGTCCTGTGTCTACTTTTAGAATGAAAGCCTATCACAATCGGTTGGCAATGTCTGTCATAGGCTTAGGAAGGAGTCAGGAGCAACTGATGTGCTTATTGCAGCCACATATTTATTCGTCTACTGAAAGCTGAGTTCGCAGCATTCTCCTAGGGGCTAAGGCACAGGTTTAGTTGCCACAGTTCTTACCTGGGTACAGGGAAATGTTATAAGAGATAATTCTATTTGCTATTTCTAATGGACCCATCAATTTACAGGTCTAGATAGAGCAAATGATTCATTAAAGACAAAAAATTAGTTACTAAGAGAGTCAACCAGATTACAGAACTCTTGTCTTCCTACTTTGTCTACTTTGTGGCTCTGTCGCTATCACCTCGAGGAATTGATTGTTAGTAATTTTTATTCAAAAGCTATAGTTGTAGAGGAAGCCTTAACCTGTTCCCATGTAGTTAAGAGTTGGCCCAACCATAGGCAGCATCTTGGGACTGAGGGGTGTCCTTCTGTACAGCATCACCTACCATTTAAGAGAATGCAGCAGAAGCAACAGTGCCTATGGAAAATTCCTCTTTGTTGGCAGGAAATTATCCAAAGACCCTGGAGGGGTGGGAGCTCTAAGGATGAACTGGTAGGTGGGTGAATTTTTCCATGGCTGGATTCCAAGAAAAATTTTCACCAACACAATAGTGTTGTTCCAAGTAAGCCCAGAGTTTTTGAAAGTAGGCCTGTTTGGATGGGTGGGTAGAGAGGCCCCTGGGAAGAGAAATTCATTTTTCTCATTATCCCAGCAGTTCCTGAGCTCTCTCTCTCCCAAGTATTTAAGGAAATGGTGTATGTCTCCCTATTGGGTTTTTAATCTGAACTTCAAAGCACTTCAGAGCTAACTATTCTATCTCTCTTCCTGTTTGTTCTCCATGGAAAACTAGGAAGGCTTGACTTCCTCCTGGTGTCCAGTGACTCCACTCAGGATTCTCACTAGCGAAGAAGACTTTGGTGGCCAGAAACTTTTCTTTCATAGAAATCACTGGCTGCTTTGTGTAACCATGTCAATTTTAGGACTGTTAAAAAGATTTCTATGAAGTGAAGGAAATCTGAAATAGATGTTCTAGAAAGCCTCTATTAATGGGACATACCTCTGATGTAATAGAAGTTTGCCGGGGAGAGGGTGGCAGCTCAGATCTCTTGTGTTCACTCTGAATATCACCAGCAGGGAATTCCAGACAGTTCAGTGGCATCCTGATTTTCTTCCTGGGAATGTTCTCTGGCAACTGTTCCTCAGATAGACTTGAAGAGCTGGTCAGATAAGCCCAAGAGTAATTCTTAGTCAATATGGACTAGGAGTTGGGTAAATATTGCAGTTTTATTTCTGTACCCCTTAGTGATCAACTCTAAGGTGTGCAGTGGACAGCCCTATTCATCTGCAGCAACAACTTTCTCATTTATGCCCCTTCATTAACTTACCTCCCTTCTTTATTGCCGTAGATAACTTTCCTCCACTATAATAAAATGTTTGAGATAATCAACTTAAAGAGAGAAAAGGGTTAGTTTGAACCCTGATTTTAGAGGCTATTAGTCTATGATTGATTGACCTAGTTTGGGGGCTATGGTGGGATAGCGCATCACGGTAGGAGTATATGTTGGAGTAAAGCCATTTATCTTGTAGGAAGCAAAAAAGAGTGATAGAGAGAGCAGGTGGACTGAGGAATCAAAATGTCCTCTGGATGGCTGGTGCCAGTGGCTGACGCCTGTAATCCTAGCTACTCAGGAGGCTAGATCTGAGGATTGTGGTTCAAAGCCAGCCCAGGCAGGAAAGTCTGTGAGACTCTTATCTCCAATAAGCCACCAGAAAACCAGAAGTGGTGTTATGGCTCAAGTAGTAGAGCACTAGCCTTGAGCTGAAGAGCTGAGGGACAGTGCCCAGGCCCAGAGTTCAAGCCCTACAACTGATAAAAGCAAAACAAAACAAACAAAATGTCATCTGGGGGTGTGCCTGCAATGGCCTGAAGACCTCCAAGTAGGTCCTACCTCTTAACTTTCCACAACTTCCCAGTGATACTGCCAGACATGGACTTTGGGGGGACAATGAAGATACAAATTACAGTACCAGCTTAGTCATTGTGATGGCCAGTCTTGAATGTCAACTTGACCAGACTGAGAAACACCTAGGAGACTGGTATAACAAACTTCTGGGTGTATCTGTGGAAAAGTTTCCAAAGAAATCCTCTCTTCTTTACTTCCTGGCTGCCATGAGGTAAACAGTCTCCTCTGCCACGTGCTCCTCCTACCGTGATGTTTGGCTTCATTGCGGGCCCAAAGCAGCAGGGAGAAGGGACCATGGGCTGATACCTCTGAAGCCAGGAACTGACTAACATAGTCATTGACCTCTCTGGTCAGACACAAGTTCCCTAAAGTCCTGTCTCAGGGTTGGCTTGTGGGGAAACCAAGCAAGAGCTGACAAGAACCTCTTTGTTTTCTCTGCCGGAAATGGAGAGCCTTCTACATAGAGGGGGAGGTTTGGGACAAGCCTGGAAATCCTGTGGTGGTGGTGAGGGGCTGAGCTGTCAAGATGTTTCTGCTATCAGTAGCCCTCTCATCTCCCCTGCTGGTGGGTAGATAGGTGTTTGCTCAGCTGGGCATGGGTAGGACTACGATATGATTAGAGCAAGAATCAGAACTTGATGGAAATATGAGAGTCACCCAGAGAAATGACACCATTACTGCACACTGTGCCTGCCTTGACTGGAATAAAGGGTGGGCGCTCAGCCTCCGGGGCCGTGGGAAGGAGTCTTGCCTCTTCTCTGAAGCATCAGGTGATAGCTGTAGACCCAGAGTTCCAAAGCATCTGCGCCATCTCCTGGGAGTTCAAAAAGCAGTTGGCTGGTCTGAAGGCATGGCACTTATAGTACCCCCACGGAGGGGAAGGCTGTGGGTAGAGGTAGAGTATAACTGAGAATCTTTGGCCATTCTCTTTGAATAGCTGGATAAGCCATCTCTTAGGAAGTACCAATGGTATGCCATCTGGGCAGTGTTTTAGGCTTGAGCCCACACAGGACAGTGGTAGCAAATGTAGTAGCAGGCTGACTTTCCTCTTTTTTCTGTATCTGAGATTAAACAATGCCACTTCTTTGTCTTCAGTGCTGTTAGGTGACACAGTGAAGAGGGAACAGTTGCTTGTCTGTGTTGGAGCCCTAAGCTGTTGTGTCTGGACAACATCACTTTGATCTTTGCCATCTGTGCTTAGTGTAAGTGTAAAGTAAGACTCAGAGTGTGGTATCAGCAGGGACAGGAGGAGAAGGCAGGGGAGGAAAGGTCTGTTTTGGAGGGAGTACTTCCAAAGGCAGTATGACTGGTCTGGCCTATTTCTATCTACTTTTCTGTGCATTTCTGCCTTTGATGTATCTCCCTGAGGTCCCCTCCCTGCCCATCCTTCCCACACTGGGATACACTCCATCCTTCTAGGACCCAGAAAGCTGGAAAACCAATGAGCTTCACGAGGTGACCCATGGGAAGGCTTAGCAGGTAGATAATGACTAATAGCTATTGACCACTCACTATGTATGTGCCAGACACTCACCAAAGATTGTGCATGGGTTATCTTTTCAATTCCTCTCAACAATCCCAGGAATGAAACATTAATGATGATTTCTGTATTTAAGGTAAGAAGTCGAGGTGCAGAGAGTTTAAGTAACTTCCCCACAATTAGGGAAGGAGTGAGGGCAGTATGTTTTTACTACTGTGTACTTAAGCCAAGTGAACAAGACAGGTTAAAAACCCAAGAAAGCAAACCCACCCGCCAGGAATAGATTTGTGCCATGCAAATAACTAAAATAGAGCAAGGAAGACCTTGGGTGGCAACATCACATGAGTAGTCAGAAAAGGGAGGCTTCTTGGAGGAAGTGGCCTTGAAGTTAAGGGACAAAGAACCAGCCAATAAAATGATGGAGAAGAAAGTGTTTGCAAACAGCCGGTTCAGACACAATAGTAGAGGTAGGCATAGAAACCATAAGAGGAGAAGAGGGAAGAGGGGCCATTTCAGTCTTCAGTGAATGGTCTTCACTTAATTGGGGTCTTTCCAAACTCACAGGTTGCCTGTAGAAGTTTGGGAGATGAGGTGTTTCCATTTTGTTATATCAGTGTGGCCAGGACACAGACTCAGGGTTTAGCCGGGTTAATACTAGTGCACACTTATCCTGTTCCCTGATTTCTGCACTCTGACCTCATTCAGGAAGCCAGGCAGGGTGGCAGGGTGGGAGCCACAGAGAGGTGTGGTGAGGGCTTTGTCTATCTGGCCTGCACCACCTCCATGCCTGGCAGGACTGGGCCCATGCAGCTCTGGGCTTGGAGCCAGCACTTCTCATTGAAAAACAGTGGGATTGATTGCAGCAATGTTTTGCAAAGGGAACAAGGGAAATCATGTGATGTGGGCAGAGATGACAGCTCCGCACATTGCAGGCCCAGGCTAGTTCCAGTAGTGAAGGTTCCAGCTCCTCCCCAAGTGCAAGTTGTGTTTCCAGGAAACCCCAGGGTGTGAAATTACAGTGCCAGATGTTCTAGTAAAAGGAAAAACCTCCCAGAATAAATAATAACAATAACAGAAGGACCAATTAAGCCTGTAGGTAGGAGGGAAGAGAGAGAGAGAGAGAGAGAGAGAGAAAGAGAGAGAGAGAGAAAGAGAGAGAGAGAGAGAGAGAGGGAGAGGGAGAGATTGCAACTAGACGGTAATCAGCAGGCATCACAGTGGTGTGTTTCAGGATGAATTCCATAAGCCAACAACCTTATTTCCTTTCATTGGTGACCCCTTCTCATCACTGTAGTTTATGGGACAAACCCTTCTCTACCACTAAGGTAGGGGCCATGCAGAAGATTCCCAGCTGGAGAAAGCCAGATGTGTCAGACATGAAGGAAGATGGTACTGTGTGTGTGTATGGCCCACCCAGTAAGCCAATAAAGCTTACTGAGGGCAGGGAAGTGTGGCATATGAAGTGCACAGCATCCCACGAGCCTTATGTGTAACTGCTGTCCCAAAGATACCAGAAAGAGTTGTGCAAGTTGCTTTGAAGAACAAATGCCCAAGGCAAAGCAAAGTCACAAGTGATGGGGGCAGGGTGATGGTGGAGAGCTTTTCACTGTGCACCAGCCATCTTGACTACTTCAGGTGCAGGTCTACAGCTGCTCATGCTCACGTGGCCCCTGTAAGCCTAGTTGTCCTTCATGCTTGAGTCATAAGCTGCTCTGATGAAGCCACTGCATTCAGGCAGGGGTTAGAGTTTCACTCGCGCAGACTCCCCTAATTCCATGTATTTGATGATGAGGAAGCAAAAGTGTCACAGATTTGTGTGGGGCGAGGTAGGGTCTCTATGTACAGTGCTGTAGGCTCCTCATTAGCCAAGGATGTTTGGCCAGTGGGTGGGGACTGGAACTCAGTCAACTTTATCGCCAAAGCTGCTTTAGCCAGTGCAGGGCTATTAGTCCAAGGAAGGGCATTATAAATAGGTTCTTTGAGTAGAGCACTTGAGTGCCCACAAAGATGACATTTTTTGGAGTCCCTGTGGCTAGGGGAATTCTTTACTTACCTTTCTCCAATACTCTTCTGCTGCTTGATTTTCTTAATCTATTGTCTAAAATGTCTTCTGGGATGTCACGGGTGATGCTGGAGACAGGTTCAGTGCTGGTTCACCACAGATAGATTTCTTTGAACTCAGAGCAGAGAATATATGACCTGAGGTGTGACCCGCCCAGAGGCAGTTGCGATGGCTGTGGAGGTTTGGGTGACGGCTTTTAGGTCCAAATAGATGTGGGAAATAAACTCAACTTGATAGCATTGGGAAGCATGGCCTTTAAGAGCTGGTGGCATCTTGAGAGTCTCTGGGAGTGGGATTAGCATACTTGTATAGGGGCTTGAGAAGGAGGGCATACCCTTTTCCCTTCCAATTTCACCATGTTTCTTTCTTTTTTTTTTTTTAAACTAGGGCTGAGAACCGAACCCAGGGCCTTGGGCACGCCAGGCGGGCGCCCTTCCGCTGGGCTAAACCCCCAGCCCCTCACCATGTTTCATGTGACCTCACACCCAAAGGTCTCTGGAGGACCCACCAATTTGGAAACAGAAATAACAACCCTCACTTGATCTCAACTTGCTGTGGCCTGTACTCTCCAACCATCAGAACCATGACTAACACATTTCTATTTGTATTTGTAAACTACCCAGTCTGTAGTATTTTCTATAACAGCACACACTAACATAAGACTGTGGATGTCGCTTGGAGAAATACTGTTCTGTGGATACTTCTAACACTGTTGTTGATTTTTGGTGCTTTGTTCTTTTGATTTCCATTTAGAACAAAATTTCCCTGGGAGAAGGCATTGTGAGAGTGATTCATCATAGGACTGGGCGTAGTAGCTCACATCTGTGATACCAGCTCCTTTGGAGGCAGAGATCTGAAGGATTGTGATTTGAGGTCATCCTGGGCCACAAGGTTAGTGAGACACCATTTCAACAAACAAGCTGGACATGCTGGCATACAACTCCAATCCCGGCTACTTGGGAGCTATATAAAAAGGATCAGGCCTAGGGAAGAAAACACAGGATTCTATCTAAAAAAAAGCAACTAAAACAGAAAACAGCCAGAGGCCTGGCTCAAGAGGTAGAGCACGTGCCTAGAAACTATGATGCTCTGAGTTCAAATCCCAGTACCACCACCATCACCACACACACACACACACACACACACACACACACACACACAAGTGAGCATAATTCAGCTCAAATTTCCACCACTGCCTCAATTTTCTAGCTAGGCCTTCCTGGTAGAAGAGACATCATGTGTTTATAAAAAGCACGGCTAGAGTATTTGAGGTCACAGTCCTTTAGCATATAGAAGAGGACCCTTTTAGATAGATGTTTGGAGTTTAACTATCAGTGGACAGAGCTCTTGTACAGAAAATATCTTTAAGCATCAACAACAGGAATGGTCCCTTGAAAACAGGGATTTGAGTATTACTGTTCAAGAAAGAGAATGCTAAGAGATAACAAGAAAAATTCATTCCAAAAGAAATAAACCCTCACACTTAAGGCTTGCTAGCAATAAAGACCCAGTCAGCTCATATCTGATGCCTTCTTTCACACTAATCTTTCAAATATAGAAAAGATCTGTGAGACTTGCCTCAGTACCCCTCCCCCAAATAAGACACAAACAGGATGCCCTTCTGTTTCTTCCTCTTGTAGTCATGAGCCACCATAGGATTGAAAAAAGTTAAAGAGAGGGTTAAAGAATTCCTAGCTAAACTCAGATCTGGGTTCTCCTTGAGATTTGCAGATGTATAACCAGAAGGCAGAGAAGACCTGGTTTCTGGGTAGGCACTGGCCTGGCTAACACAAGGGGGCCTTGTAACACTCTGGGGCCACAGGCAGTTAGGGCCAGTCTGGGTTCCAGCATGCACCACAGGAAGTTACTGCACCTGGAAGTTGTAGATGAGAGATTTCTGAAGGCTTCTGGGAGCTGAGAAGTGGAGACAAGCCTCCAATTTGCCCACGTATGGAGGACCTGTGTTGCTAAATTTAGATGGAATTGCTCATTATTTTATGTTGTTCATTCAACTATGTGATTCATGCAAACTGGAAGCACGCTAACCCAGAAAAAATTACCAAAAATATAGCATCTAGCTCGATGCTTTGCTAAAATATTCATTTTGGCTTGTTCTCTTTTGAATGTGGAATTAGCCAAAAAATGTAAAGGCCATCACAAGAATCCCAATCATGATGACACACCATTGAGAGGTCTTTCTGCTTTTGTGTGTGAAGAAGGGAGGATTTCTTACACTGATTGGAAAGCAGATGAATTCAAATGCAAATCTCCTGCCTACATGTGGGATTAGACAAGGTGTACATTATAACAATTTGAATACCCATTTGAATTTGCCTGTGTTTGTCTTCCCAGATTTTTCCTCACATCTATTCTCAATCTGTTTGCAAGTCAGATAATGAAGAATTTGGGAGAGCTTTAAAAGTAATTTCCCTTTTTATGTCCTGAGTCAGCTACATGGAAGTTCTATAGAGTTATGAGAAGGACTATGAGAAGGACTGTATATTTTGATCTGTCTTGACAGTCCTGGTTAAGGCTGGGTGATTGATCAGTAATTGCTAATTATCTTTAGTTTCCCATCTTATTCTGCAAGTGCTCATAAGTAATTAATCATATGATTTTTCCAACTCAGGAGTGGGTGGGAGAGATGCTACAGTTGGCAAATCTCAGACAATGAATGAATGGATGTTTCTCAAAGAAATTACAGTTGGAAGCTATATGTATGCCAGTTGTATGTGAGAGTATAATTAAGAAGATAGTAAAGTTCTGTTTGTAAGCTATCCAAATGGAGTGGTGAGTATTAGGACATAGGAAGAGATTAACTGCACCACAAGTACGCTGAGAGGATTGCAGAGAGGAAATTAGAGGAGGGAGCTCTCATAACTGAGCAGCTAAGGCTGCATTGGAGGATACCTCATAGCACATCTGATGACAAAATTCCTTGCAATTGCTGTCTTGTTGTCCATCCAATGATGTGTGGAGGAGTAACATTGACAGATGCCTACATGGTGAGAAGCAGTTGGCTCTCTATGCCATGGTAGGAAACCTTATTTTCTGCTGCTTCCAATGTGAAGCTCAAAGTCTTCTTCTACACTCCCTCTTTATATGCTGCACTCTGATATACGAGCCTTTGCTGGGGAATTATATAGGGGTGTCTGCAGGGAGCTGGACTCTGATCATTGCTTGCCTATTCCGATCTGACTTGACTCTGACATGGAAATTGTTTTATTAGTTACCATTTTATGGTTTCACAGCTCTAATTCATCCTTCAATATCTACTATGCATAATAGGTTTACAGTGAGCACTGTTAAGGGTTTCCCAGCTGGGTGCCAGTGACTCACACTTGTAATCCTAGCTCCTCAGGAGGCAGAGATCTGAGGATCACAGTTAAAAGCCAGCCAAGGCAGAAAAGTCTATGTGAAACTCTTATCTCCAATTAACCATTCAAAAAACAAAAGTGGAGCTGTGGTTCAAAATGGTAGAGTACTAACCTTGAGCAAAAGAGCTCAGGTACAGTGCCCAGGCCCTGAATTCAAGTCCCACAACCAACAGAAAACAAAACAAAACAAAACAAAATAACTGAGGCTTCCAATTTGCCTGTAATGATTTCTAATGATACCCCAGGCTTACTGAAGCACAGAAAGGAATTCTTCAATGATTGCACAATTCTATGAATATACTAAAAAACCACTAACTTACTTTAAATGGGGGGTTATTGGTATGTGATTAGATCTCAAGATTTTTTTTTAAAAATCCAAGCTGGAAGTGATTAGGATTATGAACAGAGTTAAACATCTTTTCTTATGTTTTGTGATATTTTCTCTTTCATAAACGTCTTATTTTTAGTGGTATTTTGCTCTTGTCATTTCTTTTATTCATTTAACAGTGGCCTTATATATTGTTGTTGGCCTTATATTTACTGATTCATAAAAGATCAAGTTGATCTATCAGATAATTTGCAAATAATTTTCCATGTTACCATTTGAGATTTTACTTTATTCATTTTCTTTTTGCTTAGCAGAAAATCTCAACTTTTATTGAGGTAAATCCATCAACTATTCATTTACAAGCTTGGGATTTTAAGTCAGGCCTGTAAAGTTCCTCTTAACTCAATCATCAGCCTTATGATGATCAGACAAAAAGCACTCATGATTTCTTCTAGTACATTTATGGTTCCTTTAAAAAATGTTTAAAGTTTTATCCATCTGGAATGGGAGACTATATAGAAATCGAAACTATTTTTCTTCCAGATGGCTGGCCAGCTGTTCTAACATCATTTAATGATTAATATATCTCTCCTTCGTCCATTAGAAATGTCACCTCTATTGTGCATTAAACTTGCACATGTGTTTGGTTTTATGTTTATAACCTTTATTTTATTTCATTGATGTTGCTGTCAATTTATTCATCGGTACCAGGCTTTTAATGGCTGAAGATTTATAATCCATTTAAACTATGGAAAGTTCTTTTTTCTTTGTGCTTTTGTTTCAGAATTTTCATGGCTTCACTCTGGTGTTTATTTTTTTAATAGATGACTTTATTTTAAATGATCCAGTTGCAATAAAGATTTTGTTGGGGTTTTTATTTGATAGCTTGGGATTTATATACTTAATTAGAGCCCATTTCCTACACAATTAACAGGCTCTCCTTCCTGGTTTCCTTCCACATCTTCCCATCCCTTTTCCATGTCTTCTTCACTCCTTGTTGGATGATGCCAGGAGGTGGATCATTAGTAGAGAAAGCATATAACTTACTGTCAAAAGAATACCTTGAGGTATGGAGATCTGACTGTCCTCCAGGCTCATTCATTTCTCTAAAAGTCATTTGCTTTCCCTTAAAATTGTCTACTGCCTCCCTACCTGGCTCCTAAGAAGCCTATATTTCAGCTTTACCCCATTTTACCTTCCTTTGAGTCTAAATTTTGTATGACTATTGTTGTAGATTCTGGAGCCATGGGTTGGTAAAGAAATAGGAGACACAAAGGTTAATTAGAGCCAAGCAAGGAGATGAATGTCCCTGCTGCCCTTGTGTGGGGTTGAGTCAGGTTCTTATGTGGTTACTTGAGATGTTGCTGATTGGTTGTCTTTTATTTTTGTGGACCTTGATAATTGGTTGTTTCTTCCTTGGATGTTTAATTTGGTGCCCTAGGAACAGTTCTTGCTCTTGGCCTTCACATCCTCGTTCTACTGACTAGTTTTTGTTGTTGTTGTATTTGTGTATATGTATGTGTATGTGTGTGTGGTGGTGATGGGGCTTAAACTCAGGATTCTGTCCCTGAGCTCTTTTGCTCAAGGCTAGCACTCTACCACTTTGAGGCCACAGTGCTACATCCTGTTTTTGAGTGGTTAATTGGAGATTGGAGTCTCACAAAGCCCAGGGTTGACTTCGAACCACAATCCTCAGATCTCAGCCTCTGGAGTAGCTAGGATTACAGGTATAAACTAGGATTACCCAGGTTTTTGTTTTTGCTTGTTTATTTTCTGTTTGTTTGTTTCCACCAGGCCACCATAAGGGAGCCTCTCCTTACAGCATCATAAACATATACACATAGATACATTTGTATACTTTTCTCTGTTAACTTGTTTATTGCCATTTTATTTCAGTAAACTAAAATATGCCTCAGAAGGAAAAATCTGAGCTGCCCTCAGAAGTCATGTAGACTTTGGTCTCTAGACCAAAGGTTGTGGTAAGGGAGAAAGGCATGCTCTAGAAACACAGTTCTTTGATTTAAATCATGTTCAAAACTCAGGTATTAATTTCTCAGAGGGTGAAACAGTAGGTGCTTATTATGACAGAAAGTAACAATAATGATAATAATAAAACATCTCAAAACTTCTTTGCTTCAAAGTCTTAAAGCATTTAAATTCTATTTAAAGCTCATTCTGCATAGGTCTAAATAAGTAGAAATGTTGAAAGAGGTAGAGAAAATTGGCATCTCTGTGGAAGAAATCCTCTAAAATAATCAAAGAAAGGTTGGACAAATGGAATTGCATGAAACTACAGAATTTCTACATGGCAAAGGACATAGCTAGCAAGATCAATAGAAAGCCTATGGATTGGGAGAAAATCTTCACTAGCCATATGACAGACAAGGGTCTTATATCTAAAATATACATAGAACTCAAAAAACTAAATCCCCCAACAACAAATCCTCAAAGGAACACTGCCCAATAAATAAGTGGGCTAAAGACTTAAAAAGAAACTTCTCTGAAGAAGAAATAAGAATGGCCAATAGACACATAAAGAAATGCTCAACTTCTCTAGCCATAAAAGAAATGCAAATCAAAGCATTGAGATTTCATCTCACCCCAGGTAGAATGGCTAGAATCAAGAACTGTAATAACAATAAATTCTGGAGGGGATGTGGACAGAAGGGAACCCTACTGCATTGTTGGTGGGAGTGTAAACTTGTTCAACCACTTTGGAAAGCAGTATGGAAGTTCCTCAAAAAACTCCACATAGAGCTGCCCTATGACCCAGCAATCCCACTTTTGGGCATTTACCTAAACAATCACAAACAAGGCTATACTAGAGCTAACAGCACAACTATGTTTATCACAACATTATTTGCCATAGCTAAGATATGGAATCAACCCAGATGCCCCTCAGTAGATGAATGGATCAAGAAAATGTGGTACATTTATGCAATTGAATTCTATGCCTCCATCAGAAAAAATGACATCGCCTATTTGTTAGAAATGTAAAGTCTTGGAAAAAATTATATTAAGTGAAAGAAACATAGGTCCCATGGTTTCCCTTATTTGCAATAACTAATATAAGTTGAGGACAAGCAGAAAAGGTCAAAAACTATGCACATATGACTATGTAAGATGATGTTAAGTGAAATGAGCCCCAAGATAGGGACTCAAGTGGTTTTGTCTTTCTTGCTATTATTTTTAGTGTATTTTAAATGTACTATGTAATTTTTTTGTTTCTCTTGTATGGTCTTCCCCCCACAGTATAGCCCCTGTTGTCACTGTATTTGATGTCAGTGTCCTGCATCTTGTATATACATTTTTCTAATTTGGGGAGGGGAAGTGGAATAACGAAATTCTGAAACAAGGATACAGGTTGACCCATTGTAACAATGAGATGTACAAGACACTATGTTGAAAACAAACTTTACAACTTGGTGGGGAGGGAAGAGTTGGGGAAGTGGGGAGGGAAGGGATGGTAGGGGCAAAACAAAGGAGTAGGTAACAATGCTTGTTAGGAAATGTACTCATTACCTTACTCATGTAACTCTAAACCCTCTGTACAGTATTTTTACAATAAAAAAACATGAAAAAGAAATCCTCTAAAATCTTTTCAGGATCTGACCTACCCATCCCCTTACTACATTCACAAAGAACACCTTGAATACTGCATCCAGAAGGCTAGGCAGAATTGGTTTCTTTTGAGCCTAATTGGGAAGGAAATGTCAGAGACAAAGACTTAAGAATAGTTTTAATGGCTTTATTCTGCAATCACCTTCCAAGACAGACTCAATTCTGGGTTGCCTGGCAAGTATAAAGTTGAATGAAACTCAAATGAATCATTCTATTAAATGGGTTGGGACAGCTAGCCCAGGGATGGATTTATTCTATTGGTTCAGAAGCAAAGCTTGTCTGTCTCCTTGTCTGAGCCTACCCTGCCTGGCACCTTTGCTCACCATACTTCGAGCTTTTTAGGGTGGTGGTGGGGGATGTGCCAATCTCCTGCCTGGTTTCAGTGGATCTTTAATCTCATCCTTTGTCTTGGTTGGTGATACCAAGGGAAGCAGGTGGCTCCATATAGTGTATTTGCCTTTGTTCCAATGAAAGGTTGTGATTAAGATAGAGCTGCAAACCTAGTTTTAAGCTCAGATGCACCTTTCCTATCCCTATCCTAAATTCTTTGCCCTGCCCCATGTGTGTGTGTGTGTGTGTGTGTGTGTGTGTGTGTGTGTGTGTGTGTGTGTGTGTGTGTGTGTGTGTCTGTCTGTCTGTCTGTCTGTCTGTGTGCATGTAGCCAGCTCAGAAGGGACTGGTACACTCAGATTTGTGTTTTTGGAGAAATTTGCCCCATTTCCTCAAATACAATGCAATGCTGTCTTTCAGTGTATTTTCCAGTTTTTGCTCCAGGTGCTAGAGTATGTTAGTTCTAACTCAGTCAAGTATTTTAGGTTTTACCCAGGAAACTCTGTGTTCAGTGATAGGTATTCTTCTTTCTCATCTCAGCATTTGTCCCTTGATCTCACAATCTCATATTTAAATCTCTTTCTGGATTGCTCCTGCTCCTGCTCCTGTTCCTGCTCCTGCTCCTGCTCCTCCTGCTCCTCCTGCTCCTCCTCTTCCTCCTCCTCCTCCTCCTCCTCCTCCTCCTCCTCTTCCTCCTCCTCCTCTTAATTCAGGCCTTTTTTTCTAGAAATTTTCTTGTAGATCAGAAAGAAAGATATATTCTTGATTTGACTTTTGGTGCTAGGGTGTGAAGATGGGGAAAGAAGGCTCCACTTAACATAAGAATATAAAGAAAAGGATACGTAGTTTAAATCTTGGGACACATGAGATAATTTGTAATCTTTTTTCTAGAAGAGGGTAATTAATCAACATATTGAATCCAGCTCCCAGTTAAGTCTCCTATCATCTTCTAGCACATAAACCCTTGGGTATTTATGATGTTTATATTCTGTTTCTCTTGGGATTTGTGTTCTTCAATCTCATAAAATTTTTGCTTTTTTTTTCAAAGATATATCCCAAGTGTCTAGATCATATAAGTAGGTACTGAATAAATATTGGTTGAATGAATGAATAACTGTCTCTGCACAAATTGGAATTATACTCAGGGCAGGAGGTATAGGAAGATACTGATCTTTTAAAACAGGATACATTAAAAATGGCTGGTATTGAGTTCAGTATGTTCAGTGTGTTCAGGGCCTTTTGGTTTTGCTCAAGGCTGGCATTCTACCATTTGAGTCATACCTCCACATCTGGCTTTTTGCTGGTTTCTTGGAGATAAAGTTATCTGATTTGTCTTCCTGTGCTGGCTTCAAACAGATCCTCAGGCCTCAGCCTCCCAAGTAGCTGATTATAGGTATTAACCAGTGGTGGGTTTCCAGCAGTTTTTTCCACTGGGCTCAAATTGGGTGTATACTGGAAAGGAGTACTTTTTACATGTAAAACAACCAGTCAAAGAGAAAGATGTGCTAAATCAGAATCAATTCCTTATTTATCGGAAATTCACTCATTTTTCCTGCTAGGAATTACCTTCAGAGAGGAGGAATGAAGGAAGGAAGGGAGGGTGGGAGGAAAGAAGGAAGGAAATGTTCAATAATCAGCATTCCAGAGGGCTTGTAATGTATGTCAATTGCCATGCTATAAGGAATGGAGGGGCAGAGGAAGAGGGAGGGAGAAAAGAAAAAAGGGAAGAGAGGAAAAAAATGAAGGAAGGGATGAAGGAAAGAGGGAAGGCTAGAAGGGAGAGAAGGGCAGAGGGAGAAAGGAAATAGTAAGGGAAAGAGGGAACAAAGAAAAGAAAGGAAAGAAGGAGGAAGGGAAGGAAGAAAGGTAGCAATGATGTGAGAAGAAAGGGAAAGATGAAAGAATAACAACAAAACTGAACACACTTACCTAGTCTAGTCTATTCTTGATAATGTACTATTATTAATGGATTATGATTTCTTAAAATGAAGATTAAAACTGCCCCTCTGGCTTGGCTAATGACATAGTTAGTAAAATGCCATTGTCCTTAGGGAATAAAAAGTTACTATTTTAAAGACAAGGAATCCTTGTGGCACCAGAAAAAAATATCAGTTGCTAACTAGTGCCTGGAAAATGACATTCACCTCACATGAAACTATTGACTTCCAGAGAGCTATTTCTGTGCTCAAAGAAAGACTTAGTGATTATGGAGTTTTGTGTGTTTGTGAAATAACCATGGCACAAAACATCAGTTGGAGGGCAGTTTTATATGGAAAAGTATAAAATGAGTCAGCTACGCAGAAGCCCTCAAACTCAGTCCTTGGGGGATTTTTCTGGGGCCTGATTGATCACTTTATTGACCATTGGTGATCAACTCAAGCTCAGTCTCTCTCCTCTTCCTGGAGGCTAGGTGGTAGGGCTACCCTTGCCCAGTATGGCTTGGTCTTTATGATGACCCTCACCTCTCCTGCCACCTTAGTCCAGTGGTCTTGAAATTTCTACCTACCTCAGAATCATGGGAAGGGGCACACTGCTGACTTCTTTGTTAAAGAAGGGGTAACAGTTATATGACTAAGGTAATGAATGCCTTTCTTGACTTTCTGACTGAGGTATGCTCAGAGGCTTTCTAGCATGGGTATTTCTAACAGGTTCCCAGGTTCCACTGATGTGGGGTCCCACTTTGAAAGCTAACCCTTAAGTAACTTCAACTAATTTACTATTTATGGATATTTAGATTGTTGCCTTGGACTAGCTGCTTTAATCTGTTAGTTTCAGGAGCGTTTTTTTGAAGACTAGAATTCTCTCTGCTCTCTGACAGATACGTTTGAATTGATTTTCCAGAGTCACAAGGAAAGGGAATAAATCGGCCAGTCTCTGAGATTCCTCCATCAGACAGTAAGCATCCCTTTAGATTCTCTTAGACTCATCTGCATGTTATTCTGGCCACTGCTGTGAGGACTGGTTCAGGGACAGCTCTGGCCAGCTTTGTGTAGGTGCATTGAACCATGCCTCACCTTGTACCCTGGCTCTCTTGTGTCTCCCCCACATCCACCCCAGAGCCTTTGCAGATGCCCACGCTTGGGATTCATCAGGTATGCACCAGGTTTTCAGGCTGTGTCATCCAGAAGAGTTAATTTCCCCACAATCACACTTTCCAGCAGGCATTGTCTTCTTAGCTTTGCTCCCAGGCTCTGGGTTGTGGGGAGCTGGGCTAGAAAATCCAAGTTGGTGCAAAATTCACCTTCTATATATCACTTTTATAATAACAATAAATTTTTTAAAAAGGATATTCTCTTCTGTTTTCTTTCTATGTCTTAGCTTATTCTTTATGACCTGACTACTCTATGGTTCCTTTTTTCAGTTGCCCTTTTTATGTTTATAGTAAAGGTGACAGAGAGTGAGAAGTTGGTTATTATGTCAGTCACAGTAGGCTGTGCTACAACAGAGTAACAACCAATTCCAAATCTCTGTGGCTTTCCATAACAAGATGTGTTTCTCATTTATACCATACCTGCCACAGAGGTCAATGGGAGAGACCAGTCTGTTGAAGCTTGGAGGGGGGGGTCCAGGCTGGCAAAGGCTCCATGTTGAGAGAAATCAGAGTTGAACTCTTGTAACTAAATACTTTCCTTCAAACAATGGCATGGATTACTTCTCACATTTCATTGCTCCAAATATGATGAGCAGTCAAATTTTCATTGCAGGGTAGTGGTAATGATGGTGGTGGTGAAGTGTGTAGAAGGATTGGGCAGGCCACATCCCATTCTTGTGGCACAGGTGCGGGAATGAGCCCCACCCGAGGTGTGGCTTAGCCTGGCCAGATCAGAATTGCTGCCCAGCTAACCTACAGCTACACGGGAAATAACAAATAGTTACTGCTTGCAGCCACTAATCTTGGGATGATTTGTTACCCAGTATTACATCGGTAAGGGATAAAAAAGCAGAGCTGATATTTTAGGGTTGCTATAGAGAGTTTGAATGCTGCTACCACTCAGACTCATTTTCTTATGGGTGGAAAGGGAATCTGAATATTTATGGACAGAGAAATGATCATCACAATTATGCAACATTTATTTATTTATGTGTTAAGGTATTGAGGGCCTTGTGCATGTTAAGTGGGTGCTCTAATATTTGAGCCATGGGGCTTGAACTTAGGGCCTGGGTACTGTTCCTGAGCCTCTTTGTATTTTAGGCTAATGCTCTACCACTTGAGCCATAGTGCCACTTCTGGTTTTTGTAGTTAATTAGAGAGAAGAGTCTCACAGGAACTTTTCTGCTTGGGGCTGGCTTTGAACCACGATCCTCAGATCTCAACCTCCTAAGTAGCTAGGATTACAGGCATGAGCCACTGGTACCTGGCTTTTTTGTTTTATTTGTTTTTCAGATAGGGTCTTGCTAAATTTTTCCCAGATTGGCCTTGGACCTTGAGCCTCCTGTCTCTGTCTCCTGAGTAGCTAGGATTAAAGATGTGAACCACCATGACTGGCCACAATTATACATAGTTTTTATGAATTTTTAATTTAAATATGTTTAAAATACGTATTTAAAATATATTCACCATTATCAAATTATAAGACACTACAGGAGGGGTCTATGCCTTACTTGTTTTGTAAAAGCATAGTGTCTGGCAGAAGGTACCCAATACAGTTTTATTCAATGTTCTGTTAGATGAGATATTTATGGAATCCTGCTTGATGAACTTCAGTCTAGGTTTGGAAATTGACTTTGGTATTAAGAACTTTAGTGATATCTCAAACTCAGGACTCATCTTTATTTCATGCTAGCAAAGCCAGGTGAGGAACCCAGCTAGCAAAGTTTTTTCTTTCCCCAATTCTCAGACCCGTGGAAATGTTTCCAGTGATTGTCAGTCATTTTGCACCACTCCCGAACCCTGTCATTTGCTTAGCTCATAACACATTGGCTCAGTTGTGGTGACATCTCTTGTTGGTCAAGGATCAGGAGGGAACACACATTTGGCCTTCAGAGAATCTTCAGTTTCCTTCAAGGTGGTAAAACAGATCCCTTGCCTTCACTTACTCTTGGGCCTTAGGGTTGGCACTCAGTTTCAGAAAACTTCTCTAGTTTGGCCTTCTGAGTGTCATAATTCAGGCTAGTACACAACCAGTCGATTCTTAAGCAATTATTTTACCTCTTGTCTCTGATGGCTCCAAAACTGGTGTTTTAGAAAAAAACAGTGATTCAGTATTCTTTCAAATTGATTGTGTGTGTGTGTGTGTGTGTGTGTGTGTGTGTGTGTGTGTGTGTGTGTGTGTGTGTGTGTGTGTGTGTGTGGTTAATTGGAGATAAGAGTGCCATGGATCTTCCTACTGGCTTTGAACTGCAATCCTCAGATCTTAGTCTCCTGAGTAGTTAGGATAACAGGCATGAGCCACTGGCACCCAGTTTTTAGCATTTATTTTAAAAAGAGACCACTCAGGAAAGAATAGTAGAGTAGGATTATTGACAGAGCATTCAAAATGTCTTCTGATCCTAAGAACATCAGTTCTGGCTTTGTATCAGTTGTCAACATAATACCGTCTAACAAATCACCCCAAAATTAGGGGCTTAAAGCAACAGCCTTTGATTATTAGCCATGCATCTGTGGGTTGGCTGTACAGCAACTCTGATCTGGGCAGGCTAAGCCTCTCCCTGTGGGCTCACTCCTGCACATGTTCAGCTGGGGAACTGGAGGCAGGCTGCCCAACCCAGGAAGACTACAGAGGGGATTGCTTAGATTACCGTGGTCTGTACATGTGCATGGCTCAAGCATTCCTCCACATGCCAGCTCAGGTGTGTGCTCCTGTGTTCTTATGACAATCACAGAGTAACGAGAGGAAGCAGGGATGCATTAACACAATATCTTAAAGCTATTTGCTTTAAATACATTATTTGAATTGGCACTAGATGTACATACTAAGGGATACAGTGTGATATTTCAGTAAAGGTATAACATGGGTAGAGATAAAGCAGGGTAAGTGGAAGATCTGTCACTGCAAACATTTATCATTTCTTTCATTAGTCGTGTTTCTAAAGCTTATCTCTTACTTAAAACTTTCTTCTAATTATTTTGAAATATACCATAAATATTAATTATGGTTACTCCGTAGTGCTATAGGATATTAGAACTTATTCCTCTGGTATATTTTTGTTTTTGTACGATTTGTATTTCTCTCTTTCTCTCTCCCTGTATGCTGGTACTGGGGCTTGAACTCAGGGTCTGGGTATGGTCTTTTAGTTTAATTACTCAAGGCTAGTGCTGTACCACTTGAGCCACATCTCCACTTCTGGCATCTTGCTGATTAATTGGAGATAAAAGTCTTACAGATTTTCCTGCCTTGGCTGGGTTTGAACCTCCTTCCTAAGTTACTAGAATTACAGGCATGAGCCACCAGTGCTAGGCAATTTATATTTCTTACTATGGGTGACTTTTCTTTATTTCCTCTACCCCTACCCTTCCCAGACTTCGGCAAGTAATGTTACTCTCTATTTCTTCTATTTTTGTTGTTGTTGGTCCTGGGGCTTGAACTCAGGGCCTGGATGCTGTCCCTGAGTCTCTTTGTACTCAAGGCTAGCACTCTATCGCTTGAGCTACAGCATTCCTTCTTGTTTTTGAGTAGTTAATTGGAGATAAAAGTCTCATGGAGAATTTTCTGCCTGAACTGGCTTTGAACTGAGATCCTCAGATCTCAGCTTCCTGAGTAGCTAGGATTACAGGCATGAGCCACTGGTGTGCAGCTTATTACTCTCTTACTTCTATGACATCAACTGATTTAGCATCTACATAGGAAGGCAAACAAGCATTACTTGTCTTTCTGAACATAATTTTTTTTTTTTTTTTTTTTTTTGTCGGTTGTGGGGCTTGAACTCTGGGCTTGGGCGCTGTCCCTGTGCTCTTCAGCTCAAGGCAAGGGCTCTACCGCTTGAGCCACAGCGCCACTTCCGGTTTTCTAGTGGTTTATTGGAGATAAGAGTCTCACGGACATTCCTGCCCAGGCTGGCTTTGAACCTCGATCCTCAGATCTCAGCCTCCTGAGTAGCTAGGATTACAGGCGTAAACCACTGGTGCCCAGCTTTCTGGACATAATTTTAAAAGCCTTTTCTGATTTGTTACTGCTCCATTCACTAAGGAGGTCACATGATCTGACCCAGATAAGAGTTGATAGGGCTGACAATGTTATAGGATGAAGAGTTCAGAAGGAAGGAGGACATTAACTGGGGTTGTCAATGTACCCAGTCTACCAGAGGCCTCAAATGTGCAAATTTTATACCACAAAACCGAAGCCCAAGCCAGGTCCTGCAGACACTCCTATAATCCTAACTGCTTAGAAGGCTGAGATCTAGAGAGTTGTGACTTGAAACCAGCCTGGGCAGAAAAGTTAATAAGATCCTATCTCCAATAACTCAGCAAAAATCTGGCCTGGAGACATGGCTTGAGTAGTAGAGCACCAGCCCAGAGCAAGTTGAATAAATGTGAAGCCCTTAGTTCAAGTCATGGTATCAGCACACAAACAAAACAAAATGACACAAAACACAAAGTCTTATAATGATAAGGACCCACAAACTCAGGAGGCATGTATCATGGAAACATGTTGGACTGTAAGTTCTGTTGCTATCCATTTAGGAAATGACCAGGATTCCACTGTAGGTGATGGCGTGAGCTGGGAAGAGAAGGTCAGGGAATGGGATGGGGTATATTTCTGGCTTTTCCTCTTGCTAGGAATTTCAGAGTGAAGGGTGGAACAGTCAAGCATTCCCATATGATAGTTTTATCTCCATTGGAGATGCTGTCAGTTTTGGAGCATTTATAATGTCGTCACAATTCAAGAGCCACAAAAATGATGTTACACCAACAGGTTGTTTTTTTTTTTTTTTTAATGAAAGGCCACAGAAATCAATTTATATGCTGTGCATTTCTGACCCAACTTTTCTAACAACAGGAGATAAATGATAAATATTAGTAAATTATCACATAGTTCCAGAGGGAGCCCAGAGTGTCTTTGACACTCCTTTTATATCATGCTATAAAACTTCGCTTTAACTTGACAGGAAATTCTTTTCAAATAGTTTTTGGAGCTTGCAATGCAACGCCTTATTTAAACTAAGTTCCTTATCCCGTCTGAGCTGAGACTTGCCTGGCAACTAGGCGTGCCATGTTGAGTGGCATGTTCTGGGTTGTGCCAGGGCCAATCAGGATGTTGCTAAACATGGATACAGAGCAGCTGATTGGATTTGGGGCCATTGCTTTGTCTCTGTGACAGTGCCAGGTAACGGTTTCAAAAATGAAGCAAATGAGGCCAATTTGGACTCTGTGATGAGCCTGAGAATCATAAAACACCCTGCTCCCCAGAAATATGGTGTTCCTGAGGATTTTTGGCTTGCAGTGTTGTCTACGCCGTTCACTGCTAGACTTGATTGAAATCTGTGCCTAGAATATATTATGGATCACGACTGTCAATCATCAGTTGTCATCTTCTTTGAGCGTACTTGCTCAGGCTGCTCCACATTTTGTATTAACAGCCTGTGAACACAAAGGCTGCCTGTGAGGAAGGCCATGTTTAACCTTCCTAATGAATGGCTTTGGAATGAAAAAAGTGTCTATGAGGTGCTCAGAGGAAGGGATGCTAAGATTTACCCATGGCTCTTTTGTGATGCTTTGCATGCTGCTGTGTAATTTGCAAATACATAAGGGAAGCCAGTGCTTCAGAATGTAATATCCAGAGCTCATCTATTTATGTTTGTATTTATTAAGTTCTTTGTAAATCTCAATTTGGCAGCTGTCTTCTGACTCAAAATAAAGCTCTTCATGAGGGAGTCTGTGTGGCTAGAGAACAAAAGTCACATTATCATCTGAGTCCAAATATTTGCAAAATAGAACAAACTGGAAAATTGAGGGGGGGGGGAGAAACACTGACTAGAATTCGTGACTCAGTAAACTGTCATGTGCATGACATATTGAGAAAAGTGTTGTTCAATTCTTGCTTCAAAGGATCCTTCCTGTCTCC
Organism: Dipodomys merriami; assembly: GCF_024711535.1. NCBI lineage: Eukaryota > Metazoa > Chordata > Mammalia > Rodentia > Heteromyidae > Dipodomys > Dipodomys merriami. The sequence goes on along the minus strand of NW_027202270.1, from coordinate 142,392,739 downwards.
TTTCTTGGCTCTCCTACACTAATAAAACGTTTACAATGTGTGTGTTTGTGTAAGTCTCTCATGCCTCACGCTCCTCATGCTGTACTACTATGATCCTAGAGTTATGTTAATGTATGTGTGTTGCATTTCACCTTCCAAGGGCCAAAAACTTTATGGAAAGGTCACTAGTCCATTGGCAAGTTTTGTCTTGAAGGGGTGAACCATGGCTTCATGTCTATAATAGTCTGTGCCTTCCCCAAGGACATCTTTGACCTTGAGACCAATTCCCATGTTGTGGTTCAAGACATCTCCCTAGTTCTCATCTCCTTCCTTCCTTTTCTGATCTTCTTTATCCTGGCTTCAGTCTATTCATTCTGGCTTCAGTCTAACATGTTGAGATCTGGTTTCTGTCTGCCCTACGTTCTGTGCAGTTTTATATCACCTCTGCATTCCTCTGAAGCTTGAGGGGTCCTGGCTTTTGTGGAAGGTGGATTTAGGCAGAAAGTGGCATTTATCAATCTCTATCTAAAAGATAATTCCACAGCTGGGTACCAGGGGCCCATGCCTGTAATCCTAGCTACTCATGAGGCTGAGATCTGAGGATTGATTGTGGTTCAAAGCAGCCTGGGCAGAAAAGTTGGTGAAACTCTAATCTCTGATAAACTACTCAGAACAAGCCAGAAGTGGAGCTGTGGCTCAAGTGGTAGAGCACTAGCCTTGAACACAAAGAGGCTCAGGGACAGCATCTAAGCCCTGAGTTCAAGCCCTAGGACTGACAAAAAAGAAAAGAATGGCTTGTATTTGTAGTCATCATTAATTGCAAATACCTCTGGTGAGGTTTGTTGTCATCATTCTCTGTTTTTTTTTTTCAGAATATGTCACTGTGGCTCATATCTGAAGTTCCTGTCCACATAAGTTTCCCTTCCCCTTGGTTAAAGAATGACTTATGCCCTCTAATATAGTGTTTAAGCATCATACAAATGCATTTTTTCACTTCCCTTTGGTCTCTCTCCTGGTCATGCTGATGGGGTGATTACCATCTTAGAAATTGTTCCAGTGGAGATGGGAAGTGGGCATAGGAAGTTCAAGTGGCTCAGAGGAGAGATTGAAGGTGGAAATGGAAGGTTGGAGTCATCCACATGGTATCAAAGCCAGGAGATGGACAAGAAGCATCTGTGGAGGGAGAGGAAGAATGTGTGTACACTCAACCAGTGATGTTCTCCTCATCACTTGGCTGCTTACCTGATGGAGCCTTCCCTCAGATAGTCCCACATCTTACAGTATGACATTTCCCTGGACTCTTCTGCATCTTAATTTTAACATGAGATTGGTAGTTTCTTCTTAGGTGTAGGAGAAGCAACCCGGCCACGTAGGCAAGGACTTGTCAGTACCACGGTCAGCAGCCTACTGGTCCCGATTCCCATTTTACTTCCTCAGTTTTCATCATTGCTATACAAATGGTTTTCAACTTAGCTCAAATGATCATTTTTTTGGCTTTATGATGGTGTGAGAATGATACGTATTCAAATTTTACTTTGTATCTTTTCTCAAGGGAATAGATCTGCTATTCTCCCAACACAGCTGTCAGTCAGCCACAAAGGGACTAGGTAAATGTTCTGCTGCCACACCCTGTGGCTGTAGCTTTCTGTTGCCCATCCATCCATGTCAGGTCAATGCATCAAACATTCTTCAGCCTGGTGTGCTTTCAATGGTGTGTGCTACGGGCAAAGACTCAGAAAACATTTCTGCTCTTCACTTTTAGTAAAATATGCAGTAAATCATGTGACCTAATCAATATTTTGTGTTTTATGATTTTTGTCCAGTCATAAGTCATAGGTATCTTAGCACATTTATAGTACTCAAAGCTAAGCTAGAGTTATTTGTTAGGTTGGGGTATTAAATGCATTTTTTTACTTAAGATACTTTTAACATATGACTTTACTTTTTAGGTTAGAGACTGGGTCTCAAACTTGGTACAGGACACTTTCACATATTGGCTTATGTGCTATCAACTGAGCCATGCCTCCAACCCTGAGATATGCTATTTTTATTGGGATAAAGCCCCATTTTAAATCCCTATCTTTAGCTTTGGGCTTTATTCACTGCTTCTGCCTTTCTAAGGCACACAAATAGTATCCCTGTTCCTCAGGATTCTTTCCTGCCCTTATCCAGCCATCACATCTCCCTTTACCTGCAGCCAAAGTCTGTTGGTGTGTACACTGGGACTCGGACACGAGTTCCTCTCCCATACTAACAAGACAAGTAAAATACGGAAAATGATTTAGGTCACAAAGTTAAGGGCATGATACATTCATGTCTATCCAAGAGGAAATAGTTCTTCTGTGCCTCCCTAAAGGCCTTCAGTTTGTGTAAGAGAGAAACAGGCAAAGACTTGGATAGATACACACCAGCAGATAGCCAGAGAAGGGGATTAAAAAAGCCCTGGAGACAGTATTTTCAAGTAATTTTATTTACTAAGAAAGGACTATCATTGGGTACTGATGTAATCCTAGCTACTCAGGAGGGTTAGATCTGAGGATTATGGTTCAAAGCCAGTCCCAACAGGAAAGTCTATGAGAGTCTTATCTTCAATTAACCACCAAAAAGCCAGTGCAGAGATGTGGTTCAAGTGGTTGAGTGCTACCTTTGAGCAATAGTGCTTAGTGACAACACTCAGGCCCTGAGTTCAAGCCCCAGGATGAGCACTCCTCCGCCCCCCCCTCCAAAAAAAAGAAAAAAAGAAGGAAGAAAAAAGGAAGAAAAGCAAGCGAAAGAGAAAGAGAAAAAGAAAGGAAGGAAGGACGGAAGGAAGGACTATTCAACTTTATTTGAAATAGGGAACGCTGAGAAAAGCACTAGAGGAGGGCATGTGAGTCCTGAAGCAGGTACAACAACTTGAGAGCTGGCCTCAGCCCTCTTCAGTTAGGGACAGAGCTTGATGATCTGCTGAGTCCCTAAGAGCATAGAGAATTTCTCCAGGGGCCTCAGGATGAATTCTGTAGTGTCTCCAGCTATAACGCCAGTGGGGATGGCAGCTCCTTCTGGACTGCCCTAATGTGAATGGCATCTCTTCTTGGGTTTCATGTTTGTGCTCTCACTGATATGCAGACTCGCTCAGGGTCCCATCACCCTGTGCAACCACTGTGGGTGTGACACCCTCTGATAAGCTCCTGAAGGCTACAGGAATAGCTCAATGGCTCGATCTGGGATTGGATCAGGTTTATAAGTCAAAAGGCAATTGCAGAATTTCCTGCTGCATTCCTACATTGTAACTCAGATATGCTCTGGCCTGCTCCTAAAACTCTCTCTCTCTGTCTCTCTCTCTGTTTCTGTCTCTGTCTCTCTCTCTGTCTCTCTCTGTCTCTCTCTCTGTCTCTCTCTGTCTCTGTCTCTGTCTCTCTCTGTCTCTGTCTCTCTCTGTCTCTGTCTCTGTCTCCTCTCTCTCTCTCTCTCTCTCTCTCTCTCTCTCTCTCTCTCTCTCTCTCTCTCTCTCTCTCTCAGCTGTTTTTGCTCAAGGATGGTGATTTACTACTTGAGCCATGCCTCCAGTTCAGATGTTTTTCTGGTTAATTGGAGATAAGAATCTCTTGGATTTGTCTGCCCTGGCTGGCTTTGAACCATGATGCTCATATCTCAGCGTTTGAGTAGTTAGGACTATAGGTGTGAGTAACTGCACTCGGGTCTTGGAATTCAATCCTGAACTCTCACTTTCCACCCACACTGTTCTCAAAGGGTTTTATGTTGCTGCTGATTTCTTTTTTCTTTCTTTCTTTTTTTGAGACATTTCTGTTTTCTAGGTTGTGGCCTTGAACTCATGACCTTTCTGCCTCATCCTGTTAAAGTGCTAGGATTATAGGCATGTGCCACCATGCCAAGTTTCCCTAAGGTTTTAATATGTGATTCCTTGGCTGAGTCTAACTTAGACCTTTCTCTTGATCTCTTTATTCACACATCTTGTTACCTATCTTTTTTTCTCATATGAATGACTTCTCAAACCCTAAGTGTTCAAAATGGAGGAGCCTGTCATAAATCTAGTCTTCCTCTAGAGTTAAATTTCTCAAGTCAATGGCTGTACCTTTGGCTCAAGTCAAAAGACATTCTGTTTCCTTCAACCTGCTGTACATTCAATCCATTAGCAACTCCTTTTGATCCTACCTACTGAGTTGACTTAAGACCTGTCTATGTCCCCTGTCTCCCTTAATACCACCTGGATCTAAGCCATCTTTATTTTTTATCTTTTCTATGGCTGTCCCCTAAATTTTTTTTCAATTAAATTCTATAGTAGATACTGACCAAAAGCAATGCTTTTCAAGTAGCATAAATTAGACTTGTCACTTCTCTGATCAAAATTATTAAAAAATTTCAATTTATCCTAGAATAAATTTTGAACTCAAATTTTATCTATAAGATTCTGCTTTCTGTGGCTCCTGTGCTTTTTGGACATTATTCTATGTTCTATGTCCATCTCATTTATCATTCCTAAACCACCCTGGACTTTCTGTTCCCATGCACATTGAGTATTCTCTTGCTTTGAGATATTTCCATCCAGGGTTTCTTCATTTCCATGCAAACCTTTCATTCTTGTTTTTTCAATTTCAGCTCAAAGGCTGAGATTTGCTGGAGGACCTTTTGTGGCCAGTCCATCTAAGGAGTTGCTCCCTCTGTTACTTTTTAGTACCTCCTCTGGTTCTTTCTTCTCAACACCTATCATAATCCAATCTTATTCATTCAGTTTGCTTGATTATTTCCACCCCATGAGCCAAGGACCTTGACTGTCATATAGCTGCTACTCTGCAAATATTTGTTGAATGAGTAGATGAGTTAGTGTCTCTAGAAAAGAAACTACCGATAGCCTCTTCAATGTCAATTGTCTTGTATCCTGCACAAAGGTTTATTCTCTCTACGTGTTATTGATTTCCCAAGGAAGAAAACACAAAACACCCAAGTATTATATTCTGTGTAAAGTTTGAAGACACAGCATCTGGAAAGCTCAAAGTTCAATTAAATTCTGGCATAATACATACATTAATGGAGACAGTGGGTTCGGGTTGATATCTGGATAGGGAGCTTCTGATCATTTGTGTTTATAGATGTCTATAAATCAGCAGGCAGTTCTTAGAGAGTAAGACACAGCAAATAAAATTTGGTTGATTGAGGATACTGACTCTTTCAGCCAATCTCCCTCAGGTCTTTATTATAAAGAGTATTGATCATAACATCTTCTTTGTTTTGGCCAGTCATCTCTTCAAGGAGAAGAAGCCTTGTAAATGTTTCTAGATAGCCTATTGTACTTATGATTAATTTAGGCTTTTGGTAAGAAACCTCTCTAAGGCAAGAAAATATCCAGTCAAGATTTGTCACCAGCTTTCTACCCCAGGTCTGTAAATACAATTTGATCATGTTCATGTCCAGTTCTGAATTTTGATTCTGGACACTTACATTTTCATTGTAAGAAGCTTTTCAGAATCAAAGGAATTTGGTCAAAATGGTACTACCAATTCAATGTTCTGCTTTAAAAAATATTCAGGTTAATCTACAGTGAGATTAGCTGCTATGTGAACAGTGCTATGAAGAAAAGTGCTGTGTAAAAAGCTTGTAGCAATCTCCACAATTTGTTTTCCCTGACAGTCTCTTCTCCCTCCCGCCCCAATTTCATTCCAATCCCTCCAACTCCTGACAGTCACCAATTTGCTCACATCACTACACTTCTGACTTTGGAGAATATTAGATAGCTAGAATGGTATGAAACCCATGCTTTGAGATTGACTGCTTTTGTTTAGAATAATGACTTGAAGATACGTTCAGTTTGTTGAGTTTTTTGAGTAAATGAATCAGTACTCTATTTTTTTTTTTAACTGATGAGTGGTGTTTTACTGTAGGAATGGCTCCACCTTGGTCTCTACTCATTGAGGGGCAGTTGATATGTCTTCAGTTTTAGGTGATTATGAATAGAGTTGATGGTAACGTGTTCACAGATTTTTGAGTAAATACACATTTCACTATGGTAAATACCTGAGAATGGGTTGCTGAATCATGTGATAAATGTAGGCTTAAAAAAATCAAGTTGTTCCATCTTGAATTCTCATAGCAGTGTATGAGAGCTTGAGCTAAGCCATACTTTGGTCACCACTTAGAATGGGCAGTTTGTTTCATTTTAGTCATTTGAATGTGTAATGATACCTGTTTGTGGTTTAAATATGATTAGTGCTGTTGAACCTCTTTTTTATTTGACATCATATATTGTCTTCAATGCAATGTCTACATCTTTTGTTCATTTAAAAATTGGGTTGTTTTCTTTTAAAAATAAGTTTGCTGTATTATGTTATTTCTTTTGTGGCTTGTGAATTTGCTGCTTCATCTCAAATATTTTGTTGAACCGGAGATCACAAATGTTTTCCCCCAAAAGCCTGAGAATTTTTAGATTTAAATCTATCTACATTTTTAAAAAATTATATTTTTCTTATCTTTAAGTAGTTGTAAAAAGGGGTTACAATTCAACATGCAAGTTTATGAGTACAAAGCATCTTGACAATACTATGTTTTGATTTTGATTTTGATGTAAATTACAAAGGCTAGGTTGATGTTTTATGTCTGGCATAAAAAATTTAATTTTTCTATCACCCACCAGTTATTGGGCTTTTCTTTCTCTGTTAAGTTGCCCCTAAATCAATTACCTACCTTACTTTCTATTTATTTATGTTTCATTGAGGTATGTGTCTATATTTTGACTAATACTACATACTCTTAACTGCTAAAAGGCTTACTAAGTCTTAAATTTAGGTAGCATGGTTCTTCCCATTTAATTCCTATTTTAAAAAATAGTTTTGGCTATTCTAGTTACTTTTGTCTTTCTGTATTCAATTGGGTAATTGATTTATCCATAAAACTCATTGGAATTTTAATAGGAATGAGATTAAATCTCAAGATCAATTTGGGTCAGATTAACATTTTTATGTGGCTGAGTCTTCCAATCCATAAACCTGTTGTATTAGTCTGCTCAGACTACTGTAACAAAGTATATATAGACTGAATGGTTTAAACAAGGGAAATGATTCCCTATAATTCTGGGGACTATATGTTCAAAATGAAGGTGTCATCAGGGTTAGTGCTTTCAAAGTGCTGATGGCTCTTTGTCACTGAGTCCTTGTGTGAACTCCTTTTCTGGAGACAGGGAGGGAATAGATCTCTCCTGTCTCTCAGTACAAAGGCACTCGTCTGATTGACTGATTGGATCAAGGCTCCATCCTTGGGACCTCAGTTATCTTTAATTACATCCTCAGAGATTCCCATCTCTGAGAACAGCTGTTCTAGGAGCAGGATTGTAATGTGTGAATGGGGAAAAGGGATACAAATATCTAGTCCTTAATGTAAAGCTCCTTCCTGTTCACCAGATTTGTGTTGCTAGATTTGTACCTAAGAATTTCATTTTGGGAGCTGCTTGCTATGAAAATACAGGGGTTTTTTTTGTTGTCTTTTTGTTTTGTTTCAGTGTTGACTGGGTATTTTGAGGCCTAAATCACTCATTTATTGTCATTTTTTTCCTGTGTTGGTCATCTATGATTTATATTTCTATTTCTTTTTTGGTCATTTGTATTAAATAAGATTTCCTGTTATTGAGTCTGGCTAATAAGCCTGGATACCAAGGCCCTTTCCCAGTTTTACTTAGAAAAGATTCTTCTATGGTCTGAAAGAGATTTATGTAAGTTGTTTAGTCTTTAAATACTAGGTCAAATTCACTAGTGAAGCTACCTGGATCCAAAGGTTTATTTTTCAGAAAATCATTATCAGTTTAGTATAATTTGATGGATTAAGAAGTAGTAGTGTTATTTTATCACTGTTGATTTTGACAGTTTATGTTTTCTTTGAGGAATTTATTCATTTTATCTCAGTTGTCAGATTTTTGGCTGTGGAGTTGTTCATAGCATTCCTTATTTCTTTTTTGATATTTGTGTGGTCGGTAATATTATTTCTTTCATTCTTGCTGTTATAACTTGCACATTCTCCTTTTTGGGGGGGGGTCAGTCTTGTTAGAGATTTATCTATTTTGTTGATCTTTTTGAAGAACTGGCAATTTGTTTTACTAATTTTCTCTATTTTTTCAATTTCATGGGTTATTACTCCATCTTTCTGCTTGACTTGAATTCATTTTCTATTCATATTCTAGTTACTTAAGGTAGAACCTTAGACTATTTAAAAACTTTCCTTTCTTCTACTAGAAGCATTTAATGCTATACATTTTCCCCAGCCACTGCTTTAGAAGGCATCTCATTTATTTTAATGTGCTTCATTTTCATATTAAACTTTAAAATTTTTCCTTGAGAATTCTTCTTTGATCCATAGATTACTAGAGGTATATTGTTTAGCTAGGTGCAGGTATCTCATGCTTGTAATTCTAGCTACTCAGGAATCTGTGATCTGAGGATCATTGTTCAAAGCCAGCCTGGACTTTAAGTAAAGTCCACAGGACTCATCTCCAATTCAGCACCAAAAATTGCTGTGACTCAAGTGGTAGAGCACTAACCTTGAGCAAAAAGTTCATAGACAGTTCCCAGGCTCTGAGTTCAAGTCCCAGGACCTTCATACTTGTGTGTATGTGTGTGTGTGTGTGCGCGCACACACACACACACACACATGCTCGCACACACAAGCACACATGTGGTGTATTTTAAAATTTCCAAGTGTTTATGGGTCTAAGTGTTTTATGTTTTTGTTATGATTTATAGCTTCATTCTATTATGATTAGAGGTCAGAATGCAGGAATTCAACTGTTTTAACTTTGGTAAGCTTTATTTCATGCCCAAAGGATGTGAATGTCCATGTATACATATATACTGCTATTGTAGTAAGAAAGAGTTTTTATATGCTAATTAGACTAGTGTTATTGATGGTGTTATTGATTGTGTCTTTGATGATTTTTTTTATCTATGCATTTTTTTCTTTTGAGAAGACAAATCGGGAGTCTTTATTAGAAGGCCAGTGACTGCAGGTGGACTTTTGTCACAAACACCTACAGACCTGCAAATACACTACACGGTCAGAAAACTGAGCCATGAGAGCCAGAGAGGAAAGAAAGAGCAGAAAAACAATACCAACAAACCAGATCAGCTCCAATGGAGAGCTGAAGTGAGACACCATGTTGACTGGGAAGAGCACGAGGAAGCCGAATGTAAGGTTCACTGAAAGGAATATGCAGGGCAGAAAAGAGTTCATTAGGAAGAGAGCAAACTGCTGGCCCACCTGTAGAGAGGGTCCTCGGAAAAAAGACTTATCTATACATTTTTATCCATTACTTAGAGTAGTCTTCAAATACAACAGTGACCTGTTCTCTCTTGTCCATTTTTGCTCCAAGTATTTTGAGGCTGTGAGGTTAATTATATACATGGAAGAACATATATCCTTTTGTTGAACTGATCATTTTATCATTATATGATGTCCCTCTTTATCTCTGGTAATTTTCTTTGCTATGAAGTATTTTGTAAGATAACAAAACAGCATTTAATAAGGTTTATCTTTTTTATCCTTTTTTTTTTAACCTAGCTGGATCATTACGTTTGACTCAAGTTTCTTATAGATAGCACATGTAGAGTAGTTTCTTTCCCATCTTTCTCAGTTGTAAGGCTTGAACTCAGGGCCTCGGTGCTGTCCCTGAGCTCTTTTACTCAAGACTAGTGTTCTACCACTTTGAGTCACAGTTCCACTTCTGTTTTTTTGAGTGGTTAATTGGAGATAAGAGTCTCAGTGGGACTTTTCTGCCAGGGCTGGCTTTGAATCATAATCTGAGTAGCTAGGATTTCAGGCATAAGCCACGGGTACCAGGTTACGTTTCTATTTTTTAATTGGCATATTTAGATAATTTACAATTAATATAACTATTGACATGTTTGGATTAAGTCTGCCATCTATTTTTTTGTTTTGTTTTATCCTCCATATCTTTTGTTCCTTTATTACTTCATTACTTCTTTCCTGCTTCTTGTAGATTAAACATCTTTAGGATTGTGATGTTTGGTTTTATTAATGCGTGTTAATTGCACAGAGGTTTTCATTCTTATATTCCATTCATGTGTATAATGTACTTTGATCAAATTCACCCCCTTTGTCACACTTGTCTTTTTTTTGTATGTGTGTCAATACTGAGACGAACTCAGGACCTCAGACTTGCTCAGTTTTCTTGCTCACAAACAGCTGTCTGCCACTTGAGTCATATCTCCAGTCCAGTATTGTGCTGATTAATGAAAGACAGAATCTCACAGACTTTCTGTGAAGGGCTGTCTTTGACAGGTCTCAGCCTCCTGAGTAGCTAGGATTATGACTTTTGCTTTTAGAAGTGGTGATGTTGGTGACATTTGTTGAAATCTTGTCACAGGAAATGCTGTTTGCTGATGTGTAAAGGATGTTTTCACTCTTCATATAATAATCATCTGATAATGTTGGAGGGCACTGAGTCATTTCCATGCACAAACTATCTTTACAAGAATGTGGACAAGGGGCTGGGAAGGTGGCTCAATGGTAGAGTGCTTGCCTTGCATTCATGGGACCCTGGGTTCAATTCCTTAGCACCACATAAGCAGAAAAAGCCAGAAGTGGTGCTGTGGCTCAAGTGGTAGAGCACTAGCCTTGAGCTGAAGAGCTGAGGGACAGCGCCCAGGCCCAGAGTTCAGCGCCCAGGCCCAGAGTTCAGGCCCCAGGACTGGAAAAAAAAAAGAATGTGGACAAGTTATTATTTTTTCTACTTTACGGTTGAATAAAATTGAGACTCAACAAACAAAGACCTTGTTTAAAGTCACAATGAGTGGATTTGAGAACAAAATCCTCCTTGTTCCAAGGCCTGGCTCTTTTCCTGACAACTTTCATAACTTTGGCGCATGTGACCAAAAAATATGGAATTTAGGTAGGTGCCAGTGGCTCTAGGCTAGCCCAAGTAGGAAACTGTGAAAGACCCTGTCTCCAAAAGAATCAGAAGGCAAAGGCTGGAAGCATGGCTAAAATGAGAGAGTATCACAGAACTTTACTGTTATAGCTCAGGATATGTAGATATACATATATATATAAACATATATGTATCTTGTTTGTTTTACATATGAGGACTTGAACTCAGAGCCTAGCTGGGTAGGCATTCTACCCCCTTGTTCCTCCAGTCTCCTTTTTAGGTGATTATTTTTGAGGTATGGCCTCATTTTATGCCCAGAGCCAGCCCGGGCTGTGATCTTCCTTGAGCTTCACTGTGTGGTAGAGTATGACAGAGTATACACTACTGCACCCAGTCATTGTTTGAGATGGAATTTTGTAAGCTTCTTTTTGACCTGGGCTGGCTTGAGCTATATAATATCTCTGATCTCTTCTTTCTAAGTAGTATCATAGCTCAGTTTATGAAATTAAGTGAAATCATTTTTAACAAGGATCGATTTTAAAACACACCTGGAATCGTGAGAGAGAATTAACTTTCCTTCTTGCTTCATGTGGGGAAGTATATTTCCCTCTTATGACTAGGAAACTCAGATCACAACCCTGCAGTGATTATTCCTCAATGATCTGACCTCAGACTTAAATAAGACTACATATACTTCTAGTTTAGTGTTACTACAATTTAGTTATTCTTACTTTGATAGTTCTTCTTTTCTGTTGCTTCAAATGGAATATTTCAATGTCCCTTGAGCCTCATCATTAAGCTGGGATTGTATATTGATGCAATGGTCTATTGTTTCGGTTTTTTATTGGATCATAAAGCTCCATAAAGAGCATATGGTGTATATTTGCGTCTGATGCTGTTAAGTCTTAGGACTCTGTTTTATAGTGTCTGCTGTATTGATCAAGTAAACAGTGTTGCCAAGAATCACCCATTTGCTGTTTATGCCCTGTGTCAAGCCCCAAGAGGGACCACTGAGGTAGCACAGCTGCACACCTTGTAAATTCCACATTTTCCAGGAACTTTGAGTAATGGTCTAGAGATGATCTATTAAGTCACTGAGACGCCATGCATCTCTCCTATTTTGCTGGTGGTAATGACAAGATGGTCCATTTATCATGAGGCATATTTTCATGTGATCATTTGAATGTGTTCTGCCCTATTTAAGAAGAGTGATTCAAAAGTTAACACAGAGAAAGGAAACCAGCTGTAGGTGATGTGCATCCATGTACATGTGCTGTTTCCAATAATCCTCTCCTTGAGTCTAGAAGGAAAGTACTTATAACATACAATTTCACAGATTTTAAATTTCATGCCCAGATATGTTATGTGATCCATGTAACAGATACTGAAATCATTTCAAACTGTAACTTTGTGGCCCAAAACATTTATCTCTAGCAAAACTGTTTTCTCCAATTAACTCAGTATCCAACTCAGTATCCAACTGCTTGAGTGCTAACTAGATTATGAAGAAACAAGAAGGGCAATAGTATAATAATGGATAGCTCTGACTTTGGAACCAGACTTAACTGGATCCAAACTCTAGCTGTGCTATTAATTAACTGAACAACTTTAGATAATTTTAATTTCTTGGTGCCTCAGTTTAACATGCTGTTTGGAGAGATGTCATGTGCTGGTCTCAGGTGGTCATGAGAATGTAAATGATTTAGCATTTGTAAAGCTTTTAGAACAGTGCCTGCTACCTTAAAGTAGTTTAAGTATAAGCTTACCCAATAGGTTAGCAACAATCTATCATGTACTGTGTATTAGGGACTCTGCTGAGCACTACAGAGGAAATGGAAATATTAGGATATTAGTCTTGTTTTCACCACTTTATAAATGAGGACTCTCAGGCTAAGGAAATGTAACAGCTAGTTTAAGGCCACACTGGTATCCAGTTAATTGTGAAAAACAAAACCAAAAAAGATTATAAGTCAGCAAAACAAAAATGGGTTCACCTTCTAGACATTATTGCTAGCATTTGGATTATTTCTTTCATGCTATAAAAACCATGATAGATTACTGAAAGTGTATCATGTGTCTAGTTTTGTATTTCTATTTGATTCTTTAAGACTATATTTCAATTTTAATCATTCATTTTTTGTTAGAAGTATCTGTATTGGGTGCCAAATATTCCATTATTTGGATACAATATCTCATTGCTTCTTTGATATTGACAAATTTTTCTCTCTAAGCTGTTTTAGTAAATAGTGTTACACTCAGTCTTTTACTCATTTGGACTTTTTCCTGAGGATATTTTTTTTTAGGCTTGAAATTATTTTGTCAAATAATCAACTATTTTAAAGTAGTCTTGCTCTAGCTCCTCATTGGACCAAGCTGTGCTCAGCTTTCCCTTTGCATGATCCTGACCACCGACTAGCGGTTTCAGTGGGGAAAAGGAGCTCTCCCCCACCACCATCATCCACCATCTTGTTTTCTTTAGCATCTTCAATAGGTTGTTTCTGTCTAGCCAGGCCAGACTCACCTCCTTTCAACATCTCCTCCAAATCTAGGGCTGAGTTTTCCTTGCACAAAGAATGGAGAATTCTGCATGTTTTGAGGATGCCAATGCTCACCAATGTCAGGGCCTCTCATTCCCCAGTAGCCAACAGCCCTTTAAGGCCAAAGCATATTCATCTTTATATTCTCCTAAGACCAAGTAGAACACCACGATGTAGCATATCAAGATTTATTAAGTGAATGATTGAACGAACAAATGATGATTTTCTTGAAAGCACCTGAGAAAATGTCTCACTAACAAAGATCCCCCATGTTACCTGAGGGACATAAAACGGCCTTCTGCTGAAGACTTGGCCTGTAATCCTCCTTGGCTGCTGATTTTCCAACTGTGGCTTTACACCTGTTTTGTTTTACCATATTTATGGGGAAAGCATTTTTTGCTGCTTATTATAGTCAGATATCATCCTTGACAAGCCATTTGCCTTGAATTATCCCAGTGAGAAATATTTCTAACAGCATCAAATGAAATCATCCCAACACTTTCTGTATCCAGCTGGACCGGACAGCCATGTTCAGTTCCCCCGGCTTGAAAACAGAGCAGTTTGTGTTTCTAGTCAACTCCAAGAAACAAAGCTGCTGCTAATTCTCACACTAATATATGGAGATTTAACAAGTTCAACCGAGGGAAAACAGCAGGAACATTTAACCACTGTGTTTGCAGTAAATTAAATGATATAACCTAGAGCCTAGTACACAGTAAGTAAACGGAAATGATTGTGGAGCCAGCCACTGTGCCCACAGATTGTGGTAGATAACAGCAAACCAAGATGAGGGTTGCTACGGTGAATATTTTCAGGAGTTAGTAAAAAATAAGGCCACATAAATGAATAATTACTTTAAGTTTGGAATAAGGAAAACAATGCTGAGAAAAGAAAGCATGTGGGAGGATGTGAAAAGGATAGATATAAAAGACTTAAGAGAATAGGAAAGCCAAATCAGCAACGTTTAATATGTGTTTAAAATAAGAATAACATTCTTCTGTTTTCACCCTGGAACATTACGTGCACTTATTCAAATCACATTGTCTCAAACTGCAGTTCCAAAAACTTTGGCACCTACCGAGGCAATTTCTCCAACAATGTTGTAAGTGGAAAATGGTAGTTGTAACCTTCCATGATTGCCCCCAGAGGCTTGTGAGTAATGCAGCGATCCCCATGGAAGCGGGGAAATTATAAGACAGCACTGCTCTGGGATTCTCCCTGGGCTGTGGATACTGTCAAGATGCTTAAACACTTAGGACTTGTGTAAGGAGAGAGATTGCCATTATTTGTAAGATTGGGACCCTTTCCTCGCTTCCAGATGTTACTACTCTGATTTCATTATTAAATATGGAGGCATTTATTTTGATCAGACCGTACAGTGGTCTTTTCAGGGCTGGAAATAGAATTCTTGAGGATTAGCTTTCATTCCTGAGTGAATAGAACACTGATTTTTTACAGTCATCAAGCAACAACAGTGATCTTGGAAGAGGCAAATACAGCATGATCCTTACTAGCAAGCCTTGTAGGGTCATCAGCTGGCAGAAAGACAAGTACTAAGTTTTTTTCTTTTCCAATGAAAAGAAAGGTTACCCATTGCACAGAATTTTCAAGGCAACTGCTTTAAAAGGTAGGGGCTATGAGACAGGGCCAATTAGTACTAGAAGGAATAGTGATCTGGCTGATAGATGAGGCCAGGAAAGACCATGAACTTAGAACTGATTTTGCGCTAGGTTAGAGACAATAGCATGACTATCACTTCCTCCATTCCAGCCAGTAAGAAGGTGGCAGTGTTTGGCTCTCATGACTGTAGTAACAACAATACAAAACTAACACCTCCCCGAGACAAACAAAAAAAAAAAAACAAAAAAAGAGAAACGAAAAACAACAAAAGCCCCCACACAAGCAAATTCAAACTACAGTAAAAAGTATAACACCTAATATTTTGCCTTAGAGGCAGACCTCTGAGGCAGTATAAGGAATTTCTTTTTCAATAAATAGATCCTGAGCTGAGGCAGTTGTAATAAAGCAAAATAATTAGCAAACGTTCCTAGGTAAAGTATTAATAAGACATGGAAAGTTCTAATTTTCCCCATGAACTTATTAGCTGACAGCACTAATATTTGTCTTTCCTTTCCTTTCCTTTCCTTCCAGTACTGGGAATTGAACTCGGGACCTTGCTTTTACTAAGTAAGCATTTTACCACTTGAGCCATACTTGGGGATCTGTGTGTGTGTGTGTGTGTGTGTGTGTGTGTGTGTGTGTGTGTGTGTGTGTGTGTGTGTGTGTGTGTGTGTGTGTGTGTGTTTTAATTTTCGTTTGTTGTTCAGATTGATTTTGCCAAGGCTGATCTCAAGCTGAAATCCTCCTTTCTCTGCTTCCCATATGGCTAGGATTATAGGAATGTGTTATGTCTAGCTACTTTTTTTTTGTCAGTTGTGGTTTTTAACTTAGAAAAACAATGTTAGTTACTACTACTACTACTACTACTACTACTTAATCAGGAAAATCAATAAATAATGACCAAAAAATCCCAGAAGCGTTCTTCTGAAATTGGCACAAAAAGCTGTATTTTTAGTGAAAGTAATGGACATCTACAGTTTATCTCAGGAGTCTGAGATGAAGAACTTACCTTTCTGATCCACTGTCATAGACACATGTTATTTAGCACACACAACTTCCTTCAGATTTAGAAGCTGTACTTAAAGGGAACTGCTAATTGACACTTAGTGAAAAACAATTTACAGTACATTTTATTTTTCATTACTGTAAAGCTAGTCTAAAATAATGAGGCCAATGAAAGGATATGACCTGGACCATAAATTTGCTTATTATCAAAGTTGTTTAATATATCAGGAAGAGGAGATTCTCACCTCATAATAAGTGTAAAACACTGTAATACCAGACCAGGATGTCAAGGGAGTAGAAGGTCTCCTGGCAGTGTGTGATTTCTGTCTTGCTCTCCAGGCATCAGAAAGCCATGTTTCTGAATGCCCAGCCTTCTTAAAGTCTTCTGAACTTTGGTAGCCAATCTGGGTCCAGGCAGAGGAAAACTGTATGTCAGGATAAGAAGATCTTGTCTAAAATTCCATCTATGTTCTGACAGATCCCAGAGATAGAACTAGCATCAGTCTGATGGCCCCTCCCAGGGCCTTCCGGGTACTGGACGCTCAGTGATACATTGATGCTTTCATTCCCTGGTTTGGTCATTCTTCTAATGAGCCTGAGCCATCTACTCAACACAGAATATTTCAGACTGTCTCTACCCTCCTGGGACTTGCAGGTGGGAACAGAAAAAGTGTTAAATGCACTGAGGAGAAGGATGGAGTGCAGTAGGAGCTCTATGCAATGGGAATGTGGCAGAGGGATGATGGGAATGGTTGGGCATGCTCACATCCACCCAGGGGGAGGAAGGGAAGATGGGACTCTCTTAGTGAGTTGTAAGCCCAACTACAGTGTTTTGATGATCACAGGCCCTGATATCAAGAAGGTTATGCACCAAGGAAGAACCTGCATCATAACCCCAGGACTTATAGGTGTGAGTGTCCATGGAAGGAGAATGGACTTGGCCAAAGTTATAGTCTGCAGAGGTGGGAACTTTGAGACAAGGGCCAACTGGCTGAGACCACAGTAGGCCCATCCTTGTGATAGGATAACTGGACAGCCACGTAGGCTTTGAAAATGGCAGTCTGCAACAGTATTTCAACTAAGGGTATCAGTGGTACAGCTTCTTTTCAAGTCAGTCTTGACATTGGTGGAGTTTGTCTGAGAAGTCCACAACTTTCTGGTGATGATCTTGACTGTTGTTATTAGTGGTGCTGTCATGGGTGGATTTGCTTATTGCCTGAACTAAAATAAGATGCCAGTTGTATATCACATCCGTTACCTTGGTTCAGAGAGCAGGTAAGACCTGCTACTAGACTGCAAGTTCTAGCAAGGACCCAGCAGAACAGGCAGAAGAGATACCCTTGGGGTACCTTGTTATCCCATCACAAAAACTATATCCATTCCTGCCACCTGTCCTCCTAGAAGGAAGCTATGGGAAACAGACGGACATGAGAGTTCAAACATTTTTGCCTGAAAATGGATATTATCCTTAGAGGATATTTTATATTTTGGAATTGTATAGAGATTGTAGATTGGGATAACTATTTTTTCCACTAGCTGAGGAAGGAATCCACTATGACCCCCCATAATTCTTTGTATGAAAGCAGGTAAGTATTGTGCCCACCACAATTTGGATGATGGAATATTATGGACCTATTTGAGACAGTTATTTAGATCTATACTTAAGGCTTCTGAAGCTGCTTGTTAAAAAAAAAAAAGCAAGTCAAAAACCTTTTAAGAACAGTTGGATTCTATTTATGTTAAATAATGTGTGTGGGCTCAGATGTAAGAAGAGGTCTAAAAAGAGTTCACCCAAATATTAACTTGGGTGCCTCTGGAGAATGCTATGAGGAAGTTTTCTTTATCTGTCTTCGCCACACTTTTCCGGATTATTTTAATGTATTTCTACAATGAGGATTTTCATGGTTTTTGTTGGTGGTGGTCATGGGCTCAAACCCAGGGTTTTATGCTTGCTAAAGCAGGCACTCTACTACTGAGCAATGCCTTCAGCCTATATTTGCACTGGTTATTTTTTGAGATAAGGTCTTATTTCTGATTTAGCTGTGGGTCCGTTTTTGCTAAATTGCCTCTAGACTGATATTTTGTATGGTAGAAAGCCAAAATACATTGGAGAGGTAGAAAGATGGCCTAGCTGATTAGTAGTTTTTTTAAAAAATTTTTTTTTTGTTGTGGGGGAGAGGATTCCAGTACTAAGGTACTGGAATTTGAACTCAGGGCTCATGCTCTAACATTTGAGCCACATCTCCAGCAGTCGTTGCTGGTTATTTTGGAGATAGAATATAGCAAATTTTTCTTCTCAGACTGGCTTTAAACTGCAATCTCAGCCTTCTGAGAAGCTAGGATCACAGGCATGGGCTATTTGCCCCCAGTGAGTAATTTTATCTCTTGCTAAGATGCTACCTGATCACATCATATAGCCAAGCATGCCATGTGACCTGTAACTTCCATAGACAGTAACCATTTTTCTTTGAAATTCTTGTAGCAGAGTACTTCAGACAGTCCAAAGACAGTGGTTAGCAGGATCCAACTTGCTAGGAGATCCAAAGTAGGAAAAACAACATGAGAATTGAGATTATTGTTTTATTTGTGTAAAGGGTGGGAAAAAGGTAAGTCATCAAACAAAAGTGAGAATGGCCCTAGGTTCAGTTTGATTAGCTGTCTAGCCCCTTCATCTTTATCATCAGGAATTTGGAGGTCAATGTCAGAGCCTAACCTTTCCAATGAATATTGCATGCCAAGCTGTCAGCAGCTGGTATATTGGAGTGCTTCTGGGAGGTGGTGGAGCCCAAAGACATAATCAAAAGCAGAGTGGAATTAAATCTGCAGAGCCCTGTCCCTTTCCTCAGTGACAAGAAAGCATTATATACCAGCTCCTTTGCCATGGACATGCTGGTAGAAAATAACAGAAGATTAAAAGGAAATAGCTTTTAATCTAAAATATGTTGAGAGTTCCTAAACTTGGTTTAGCATTTTATGACAGGATTTTTCTGGGAGTCAGGTAGAGTCTCAGTCTTGACTGCACTGCACATTTTGAGAGCTGTCCATGAACAAATGTTGGCTTCTGGTGGTCTAGACTAGGGTCCTGGCTCACTCTCTAGGCCCTGACCTCCCCCTCTCTTCTTAGCTGTGTGCTGGATGCAGGATACTTGCCCTTTGCTTTCCTCAGCTGAGACCTTCTTATCTGAACATCATGTACACAGTGCTTCTTGGTAAACACAACACTCTATAACTAGTCATTCCTGTGCCCCCTAATATGTGTAGCACCCACCCCTCCTAGAAGGTATAGTATTTTAGTTATAATTTGTCTACCCCTACAATAACACCTGCTACCTAATAACAGAAGCACCCAGGGCACATAGAACAGTACCCAGCATACAGTCCCTTTTAACTTAAATTAATGAATATATGATAAACGAATGATTGAACCCCTTTGCCCAATAGAAATGATACTGAACAACTGTATGCCAGCCAAGTGTTGTAAATGAAAACTATTGAAGTATGGTAAGATAAAGCTGATCTCACCAAATCCTGTCTTTCATATTTCATACAAAGGTTGTTGTTGTTTTTTTGTTCAGACCTAGGTTTTAGAGCTAGATTTTTCCTTCCAGCCAGATCTACCTGCATAATGGAGAATATTGCAAGGTGTGTATCTTTCTGTACAGACGCCATCATAAACAATGGTCACCATTCTGGATGCCATGCATTGGCTTCTGTGAAGACCAAAAGAACTAAAAAGAACCTAATGCAAAATCAGTCCTGCTTTGTAAAGGTAAATAAGCACTATGGCCCCCACCTTCTTTGTCAGAGGTCAGTCTTCAAGTTGGTGGATCCCAAGGAGATGTTGAAGCTTCAGGGTAGCTGAGATAGCAGGGTGGGATGGCATGAGACCTTTAGGCTGAAGATGAGCCCAAGGAGAGGAGATTCTGATGGTTCAGGCCACATGCAGGAAGAGTTCATTGCTAAGGGACAAAGGCCTATATCCCCCAGTTGGCTGTAAGGCCTCCCTGGCATGGGATGGGACATTGCGTGTGGAGACTTAGCTCATGTTCTGCCAATGCGGGCATCATCTGAGGGGACTGGGTGAGAATATGGACCTTGAGAGCACATTGCCTCTGTGGAGGGTGCTTGTGGTTTTTCACAATAGCAGCAGACAAGACCCAGTTATCCCAAATCACCAGAAAGAGGATGACCTTCCTCTGGTCGAGGCAGATCGAGATTTTGTGAAGTGTGAACTGTGGTGTACAGTGTTCCTCTTTGAGAAGAATCATATACAATAAGGCCCCAACTATGGAAATTGACCCCAAACCCAGACATTTCGTTATGACAGGGTGTTTTCTTCTGGGATTCAGGTATATCAGGGGTTCCAGGTATGGGCTTACAGAGGGCCTGTGAGTGTGAAGCCCGGCCATCCTTAGGAAGGGTCCTGTCCTGATCATGAGATTGGCCTACTAAGTATGAGTGATTCCCTAGCTGTCACAGGGCTCTGACAAGACAGAGTAGACTTTTTCTCAGAGATGGTTTCTCTGAGGATCTGTAAGATATTGTAGCCTAACGAAGCACCCCCAGGTACCAGAAACAAAGTCCAGAACAAGACCAGGGAGCTCTTTTCCCCATTCTCCACGAATGGGGAATGCAGGCTTCTACACCTGGAGAGTACCAGTGTCACACAAAGGGGTCATCCTCACCCATCATCTGGGTGTCACCTCCCCCTCCTGTGTCCCCCTCACAGCCAGCAATGGTGGCGGCTGATAGACTACAGAATAGGAATAATGTCCCCTCTAGGGACACATTTGTACTGGTAACTTAATCCACATCCTCTCTAATTCCTACAGGAACCCTGCAAGGTAAATATCATTAACCTCGTTGTCTAGCTATAATAGGTTGGCAAATTTGCTCACACACACTCAGGTACACCGAGACACTGTAGACAGTTTATTTTTTCTCGCTGACTTCGACCCCTCCCTCCGAGTCCACACCCTGTGGAGTAGCACAAAAAGGAGCCTTGTCAATTAATATCTCCATCTCTGCCGGTTGGTAAACTTTTCCCTGCCTAAATAGTCAAACTCTTTTAAGTTAAATCTCCTATTTGAACTGCTTTATTTTTAAAAATTAAATTTGTTTTATAACTGGCCCATAGAAACATAAACATTGTACATATTAAATGAGGTTGCATAAAATGTTTGATACATGTAGACGTGCAATATTCGAATGAGCTTAACTGTATATTTTCTTTCAACTATCTCTCACTTTGTGGTAGAAACTTTCTAAGTCCTTCCTTCTAGCTTTTTGAAGTACACAATAGTTCCTCTACTGCACAATGGTACACTAACACTGTGGATCAACCTATTTTCTCACTTTTTTTTTTTATGGTAGAGAGCCATGAACTCAGGGCCTGGGTGTTGTCCTTGAGCTTTTTTACTCAAGGCTAGTTGCTCTATCACTTTAAGCCACAGTACCACTTCTGCTTTTTTTTTTTTTTTTTTTTTCCTAGTGGTTAATTGGAGATTAGAGTCTCACAGACTTTCCGGCTGGCTTTGAACTGTGATCCTCAGATCTCAGCCTCTTGAGTAGTTAGGATTACAGGTGTGAGCCACTAGTGCCCGGCCTTTTCTGTCACTTTTGATCAGCATTCCTTACTTTCCCTGCCCTGCCCAAGTCGGCACTGGCTATATGTATAGCTCATTGGGCTTCCCCCACTCTAGATGGGAGACATACATTATTCTCTGCCAGCAAATGACTTCTCTGGTTAATTTCATGGGTTAGGGGGATCAGGAGAGGTAAATGAACCCATTTTTTAGGGTACTACTGGGGTCTGGTCACTTGTCCTAAATGAAGAGATCCCTCAGCACTTTCATGTCTCTGTGTTCATGAGGTACAGGGAAACCTCTGGATCCCCACAGATCGTGAGTTGCTGAGATCAGCTTTGGACCACCTGCCTGGGATGACATTGTACCACCTGGCTGTTCTGTGTGTCTCTTTTACTGTGATCTTCAGGGCTGGGGGTGGGGGCAGCTCTCTTCTTGTCACAGGTGGTCCCTTGGCATCTGTGGTAACTTTGTGATACAACCCTCTCTGTGAGCACCCAAGGGTCCTGGAAGCTCCTCCAGACATTTGTTTGATGTTCTTCTCAAGTTGACATCACAGGCTTCTCACAGAAATTAAATAGATGCCAAGGATGTGATTTCTGACATCTCGTAAATATAGACATTTTGGAATAAAACTGTAATATCACTCTCTTAAATCTATCCAGTAGAATATAAATACCGTAATGATTTAATACCCATGCTTCAGAAAACACACAGAAACACGCTTTAAAAAAAAACTAGTTTGAAGTTCCAAAATGTTTCCTTTTCTCCTTGAGATTACATTTCCATTTCACTCCTCCTGCAGAACTTTATCCTAACATGATGTATTTTTATGCTTGAAAGTCTTTTATGAATCACCCTATCATTCTGCTCTCCAACAAAAATATGTATATAAATTGGAAATTTTTGTCACCACAGCATTCTAACTAAATTTATTATGGATTATGTTCCCATTTCAATTATTTTTAGTGCACAAGTGTTCAAGGTTTTGTGTACACATATACACATTATATATTTTTATGATTAATTATGAAGTAAAATACTTGTACTAAAATGTAATGAGATAAATGGGGGGGGGGTTCTTGGGACATTCTGGTAGACTTTGTGGGCAGCGTTTGACAATGAACTTTTGTCTGGTGCTGGAGGTATTTGTATCTTAGGAAAATAGGTGTTAGGGAGATTTGAGGTGAGTGCCCTCCTCTAAGGAGTTGGGAAAGGAGGTAGAGATTCATTGGAGGTAGAACAAGATACACATCCCCTTCTAACTCTCTAGACCCAAGGGCATCTTGGATACTCAGGAGTTTCTGGAAGTTTAAGACTACTGTCTCTTACCTTGGCTTGCCATGTTGAAAGCCTTTGCTGGGACAATAAATCTCACATAAATATGCAGGCTTGGATGGCGGCAAGAAAATACGAACAAAATCACTGTTTTCCCAACATCAATGCATCACCTGTCCCATAGAGTGGGAAAGTGAAGAGATGAGAGTCTAGAACAGCTGCTCTAAGTATTTAACCTGTTAGTGGCTGAGCACAATCTGAATTCTGGTATGGAGTCCTTCCTCTTTCCAGGACTTGAGATGCTTGTGTCACAACCAGCTGTGACTCCTTTTAAAGTGGTCGAACATTTCTAGATGCAGCCTTCAGTTGAACTAGAGATGACTCTGAACCTTGACTTCTGTAAGAGCTCCCCAGGTGATAGTACAGCTGGGTCAGTAGTCCTTGGGAGCACACCAGGGGACTTCATTTATTCTCAAGCACAGATAACATCCCTCTCCCAGACCCAGACTTCAAGGGGAAACTTGGCAGAAAGCAGAGATAGTTTCTCACTTCAGGGTGGGGCTGGGGAAGGAGATGTGAAGCCAGAGGTAGGTTCTTGGTTTGTTGATCCTGTATTGTCACCATTCAGATGGCCTTACCTTAAGACCCAGGCTCCAGAGACCCAGGAATCCCACCTTACAGGACACCAGGAAAGAACAGGAAGCTCCCTTGTCTTCTGGTAGCTTCTTCAAAGGGCTGCTTTGAAGGGACCTGTCTGGGCTCTCCTGATGTCCTGTGATGGTCTCTGGGGTCCTTGAATATCAGCCTGGAACAAATATAAGGTATCATCATCATTGTCATTATCATTAATTATCATTGTGCTTGTACTGGGGCTTGAGCTGGCTTTATGCTCTCACTGGCTTTTTCACACAAGGCTGATACTCTGCCATTTGAGCCACATCTCTACTTTAGGCCTTTTTTGCTGGTTAATTGGAGATGAGTCTCGTGGATTTTTCTGCCCAGACTGGCTTCAAACTGGTAATCTTAGATCTAAGCCTCCTGGATAGCTAGGATTACAAGTGTGAGTCACCAGTGCCTGGCACAACTCTAAGGTCTTGGGAGACTGGTTGTCATTATCAGTAGCCTGTCATGAATAGATTTCTTTGATGAATTGAGCTAGGAAGGCTCCTTGGTATGTCTTGTTGGTCAGGTAGCCTTTTGCCAATGCCCTCGTGGGACCCCTCCTGTCCTGGGCTGCACCCACAGCTCTTGTGAGTTATACCCTGGAGACCAATTCCCTACCTTGCAAGAGTCTGGGCAGATTCAATTGTCGATAGACAATCTTCTTGTTTTCTTCTGGACAGAAAGATCTTGAGGAAATGCAATGTTATCACTGGTCACCAAAACTAAGCAGGCCCTCAGCTGTGCTATGCCTGGTTCTGGGTTTGGTAGAACAGCTCTCATCTATGTCATTTTCTAGAAAGTTGTTGCTGAAAACAATTGTCATATCCACCAGGGCCAGAGGGTGAGTATTCTGATGCAGAGAGAGACAGTGGACCAATTTGTCATCGTGTTGTCACTTGGAGGGGGAAGGGGAATAAGCTTTATTCTGTCTTACCACAGGGCTCAGGTAGATGCCAATTGAGTTACTAAATTTCTCTCTGAAAAATTGGGCCCAACACTAGAGCCTTCAGGGGACGGCCATAATGGGAAACTGTGACAGAGCAATAAATAGGGGCTGCAGTTCTTGCCTGGCCATGCAAACTTCAGAGCTGAGGCTGCAACATTTCTTTACTCATCTTTTTTCTGGAGAATTCCCTGGACTTGAGGGTGTGAGAGACCCTCCCAACAATGCTTCAAGCTTCCCACTGGGTCTGAGCTGCCCCCCACGAATGAGTCCCGGTCCCTGCAGCTGATCCCTACTCCCTCCTTGTCAGCCAGGTCCACTCTCCACTCTGCAGACCATGGCAAATAGCTCCTAAGACACCTTGTTAGAGGAATTTTTCCCTTCCGCTTAAAATACACTCACTCTGCACCTCGTAAAGGCTGAGAAAGGTCCAGTAATGATCTGGCAGGCATTTACCCGGTAAGAGGAATTTTCCATTGTGAAAGCACTTCTCAATTTGATACTAGTGTGGAAGGCACAGAATCCCTCACCTGCCTTCCTTCAAGTTGCTAAGACACCACAGAGCAATAGCAGATGAAGACTGTACTGGTATCTCATTAGGGGCATTTATAGTATATCAAAATTTTGTGGGAGGTTCAAGAAGGATCATAAGTAAGATTCGAGGCCTGGGAGGTTAAAGTTATGTTTTCCTTAAGCATAAGACTTACTAGAAGGATTACCTCCATTAGAAAAATGAAAAAAAGCCTCTCCTTTCTCTGTGGGAGAGTACATACCTAAGGATATGTTTTTGCCATTTAGAGATGACTTAATTTCAGCACTTCTGCCTAAAGGTAGGTATCTGGTCACTGAGAACCATCACTGCTCCAGCACCATGAGCTGAGGTCCTGCCTCCTTCCAGGTGAATAGCTATTATCAATATCTTTGACAACAATGAAGAGTTTTCTTCAAACTATTGGGCAGTACTGCAGTCAACATTCATTCAACAAACTACTGTTATGCTGCATGAACAGAATAGCTTCTCTGGATTACAGTTGGGCAAGAGGGGGATTGAGACAATCAAGATCAGGATGCTGCTGGGGGTGTGGCAAAAGGCACACAGATTTGTAGCATCCGTTGAAGCTATGAATAAGAAAACTGAATAAACAACTGGCACTAGAAATATGGTCCCCCAGTTTCCAACAAATATAACTCGGATGGCCAGGCATGTTGGCACAGGCCACTTATCCTAGCTACTCCAGATGCAGAGATAGGAGGATCGTAGTCCAAGTCTATCCCAAGCAGAAACACAAGACTCCAATCTGTAAAACACCCCTGGCTTGACTTATAAACCAGAAGCACCGAAAGCTATGCAGACATCCTGTGCCTCTCTGCTGAGCTCCGCGTCCATATTGCCACCAAATTGTGAGTCAGTTCACCACCATGTTCCTTAGGTATTTGAGTTTCAGCATGTGACACACTGAACTCCCAACTCCCTCACTCTCTCCCACTACCTCATTGCCTGTCACCACCAACTTGTTCTGCTCCTAATATTTCTCCACTTTGATCATTGGACCGTGGTCACCCAAATTAGCATCCCAGGAATCACTTTAGCTTCTTCCTCTCATTGCATTCCTCCTCCCACTACATTTCATTGCTCTTTATTTCCCTGGCTACAGTATCCCCTAATTGAGCCTGCTGACTTGGTCTTGATCCATTCCCATTGATGTTACTTCCAGAATGATCTTATTTTCCTCCCGAAAACTGGTGGAAGTGAATATTCATCACCATTCAGCATAAAGTCTTTCGCACGATATTTTAAATCTTCTATAATCAACTCTTTTTAGTCACCATGGTGCCATCTCATTTCACACTAAACAGAAGTCATTTATACACTCTGACACCTCTCATGTGACCGTTTCTGTCCCCTAGAATTGAATGACTTTCTTCTTCTCCTCCTTGCACCCCACAAATTTATCTGGAACCTTTCTTGTCTTGGAGAACTTCCCTGAGAGCAAGACCTCTTGTTTTCTTCTCTGTGCTCAGCACTACATACCTGATGCACTGGTAGCCATCCAGAAGTTTAGCTGAGTGAGTAAATTAAGTTAGTTTAATGCATTTTTTTCAGGAGAGATCTGTGAGAAACATCTATAAACTGTGCTTTCATCATTTTTTGGCTTTTACACAGAACATTATTTGTTAATACCACTCGAGCTGATTACAATGAGAACACAGGAAGCCACACTAACTGTGAGTCTCATCTCTGAAGGATAAGATGCTGAGATTCACACA
Organism: Dipodomys merriami; assembly: GCF_024711535.1. NCBI lineage: Eukaryota > Metazoa > Chordata > Mammalia > Rodentia > Heteromyidae > Dipodomys > Dipodomys merriami. Next base: position 142,365,994 of record NW_027202270.1, on the reverse strand, counting down.
CAATCATTAACTAGTGCCTCCTTAATCTTGGAAGAGCATCCTACTAGACAAATGCTTTACATTTACTGAGGAGTGTAAACAGCATTCTAATTCATGAATATCAAGCAGCATCTGTATGTCATTTGAAAAAATAGGAATTACTATCCTGGGGGAAAAAAAAAACAAAATAAAAGGAAAGAATTAAGAAGAGCTCAAAGTTTGTTTCCTTACCTGTCAGCAGAGTATAAGCCTCATGGAGAGCAGATGCACTGTCTGATTCTCTGGACATTACCAATGCTCAGAGTGTACCATTTAGCCTATTAAATATGGCAAAGAACAGAGCAAATGGGAATACAAGATGGAAACAATGAGATAGAAACAATGGGACATATTTTAACATACAGGGGACAGTTTCCTCTTACAGAGACATACACAGAATTTTCAGTTGACAAGTGTGTCAGATATTGTCTGTAATCACTGGGCTCCATGCTTAGCCTTCTATATCCATCCTTTTCTCTCTTGGGCAGGAAGCCTGTAGACTATACTGCTCAGAAGTTTTAGCTAGTTGGTTTATTAGGTTCTGCCAGTAGAAGGTGCTGTTGGAAGACTGAATTGTGGAAAGGAGAGAGACGCTCACCCTGACCCAGCTTTGAGCAGCAATGGAATAGTGGAAGCCCTTGGTAGCAATCTGGAGGAACAAAGTACATGAGCCTTGGGACATTGTCTCCCCTTTGCTCTTCTATCTTTGAGCAGTTTTACATTTTTGTTTTGATGCCCTCCGATCCCTCCAACATCCTTTAAAACAATTCGGTGTCGATAAATCTCCTTTGAAATATCTAGAATATTTGCGTTTTCCTGCTTAGGCACTGGCTGTTACATGGACCTGGACCATTAGGCATCAATAGATGAAAAAGCAACATGTCCATGTTTTGGTTAAAAGCACACAAGTTCTCTTTCAACTACAGAATGCATTTAAAATCAAAGGATATGAAACAAAGAAACAAGTTATTAGTAAGAGGTATGTTAAACATCAGTTCCATTCAGTAATGAGAGAGGGGTTAGAAATCAAAAGAATGTGATAGAGAGACACAGGGTGGACTCTGGAGACTTCAAGCCAACCATTGGTCACCAGATCTCTGCCTTTGGTGACCCATACCATGTCCCTTGCATCCTTTTCATTCTCTATTAAATGAAAGAATTAAATTAGATCAACTCTCGGTAAGATTCTAAAGCTTTGGTTTAAAAGATATATGCCTTTGAGTAAAATCTTTCTTGAGCAGCTGGGAAAGAAGTGGTCCTGTATGGAAAGGCAACTTGGAACTTCAAATTAGCCTCATGTATCCAGCTGTGGGCAGCTCCTAGTTCACACATCCTGAATATCATTCATCGTCAGAGCTTTGTCTTCACTGGGTGCACAGGAACCATTTGTTTTTTTAATAATTTTAGTTTATTGTAAAGATGTTGTACAGAGGGGTTACAGTTACATGAGTAGGTGATGAGGACATTTCTTGTCATTGTCACTTTTCCTTTGTTTTTCTCCTATTATCCCTTCCTTCCCCCACCACCTCTACTCTACCCCCCTCCCAAGTTGTAAAGATCATTTCCAGCATAGTGTCTTGTGAGTATCATTGTTGCAAGGGGTCATCCTGTGTCCTTGTTTCAGCATTTTGTTATTCCCTTCCCCTCCCCAATTTAGATAAATGTATATACAAAAACAGAAACCATTGCAAAGGCCATGCATGCCACAGCATTGCTATGGCAGCAGCCTCTTCTTGACCCTTCACATGACACTCACAGATGCAATCAAGCCAGTTCACATAAGAAATTAATAACCTTATAACAAACAGAAGGATCGAGCCAGGAATCTGCCACATTGCTAAATACAAAGGACCATTTCTAGACATTGCCTATTGCAAAGTTTGCTCTGCGATATTGGCTTTGATTTGTGTTCCTTAATGTGTTCCCCAATCACCATGTCTATTTTGTTAATATTAATGTATTTATGCATCTGGAAATTGCCTAATTAATCCCTTGCTTTCTCAATGAGTTATGCAACTTGGTGGGTTTATATGATAAATATTACAATGAAGAAAAACAAGACAATGAAGCATAAAATACGAACTTAATTTGCCATACTCAGAGTCAAGTTTAGGTCATAATTTCTCCTCTGAAATTAACTAATATTTCTTATTGCTTTTCTAATTAAAACTTATCCCTTTCTTATATCCTCAGGGTACCTTTTTTCTTATTCCTGAAAACATTTAGAAGCTACTATGTATCAAGTCCCTATACTGTATCAAACAGAACAATAAACACAACTTCTTACCAGCTGTTTTTACAGTATCTCTCATTTTTGGTATTATTGACACTTAAGGTCAGATGACTATTCGTTGTGGAGGAGTCTTAGGCAGTTTTGAAGGCTTAGCAATACCCCTGGCTCTGTCCACTAAATGACAACACTACCAACCAAAATATGTCTCTAAGATATTGCCAAATGTCTCCTCAGAGTACAAAATGGCTGCCACTACCTGATCTAGCAGAAGTGACAGGCCTCCACGAGGCTAATTGCTTCTGTCCACTTGGTACATAGTGAATCCTAGAATCCTTGTGGCAGGTTGAATAAATAAAATACACACATAATAATATCAAATAAACAAAAAGACATGTATTGCTAGAACACTTTAAGAGTCTAGCCAGTTGTTCCCGAAAGGATGAGGAAGGGGCAGGAAGAAGAAACCTTGGAGGAAAGAACAGGAGGAAACGAGGTGAGAGAGTACATCTTGAGAGGCACTGTTCTGGGTGGGTGTGGACTGAGATGAGCTGGAAGATAATCACTGCACCTGGACTAGAGTTTGGGTACAGAGATATTTTGAAGACGGGGCAGCATGGGCTTAGAGTCAGATCATACAGGACCTCGAATGTGACACTGGAGTTAAAGCAGGCTCGCAAACTTGAAAAAAAAAATAGCAGTAGAAACTTAGCAGAGATGGAGCATATGTTCAACTAAAAAGAAAAAAACAAAACTAACCTTCAGGACCCCCCTTCCCAAAATAAAACCCTGATGGTGAGATTAGGATATTGGAGATGGAGAAGTCCGCTAAAGTTTTTTGTTTTGTTTTGTTTTGTCAGTCATGGGGCTTGAACTCTGGGTTTGGGCGCTGTCCCTGGACTCTTCGGCTCAAGATAAGTGCTCTACTGCTTGAGCCACAGTGGCACTTCCAGTTTTCTAGTGATTTATTGGAGATAAGAGTCTCATAGACTTTGCTGCCAAGCTGGCTTTGAACTGTGATCCTCAGATTTCAGCCTCCTGAATAGCTAGGATTACAGTGGTGAGCCTCAGGCACCCAGCTTAAAGTATTTTTTACTTGATAAAAAGGAGGCACAATGGGCTTATAACAGGTACAAGAGGGACTGAATTAAATAGGGGAACTGGGAGTATCATCAGAGCTTGTAGTTATGGCCCTTTTTTTAACTTTCCTTCCTCTTCTCCCACTGTCCCCTCATTAATTTCCCCTACCTTTCTACTCCCTCTTTTCCAGGACTCAGTGGATGCTGATTCCTCCCAGCATTTCAAATAACACCTATCCTTTGCCATATTTCCACGACATGATCTCTATCTGCTTGGAAAATTTGTACTTACCTTTAAAAATGCCAGTCATTATTTTGTGAAGCGTGTATGGGTCCTTCAAAGTGGGTAAATACTTTGCATATTTATATTTTTATGCTGCATATAGTGTAATGATTACATTTTGTACTTTGCTTATTTTTTTCAAACTTTTCCCTTGCACAAATGTGAAACAAAAGGTATGTGAGTTGACTTATTATACCACAGTTATGAGAGCAGAAGACTGAAACCTACATAAATATCCATTCACATGAATTCTATGCAGGAGTAAAAAAAAAGAATGCAGAAGCTCTGTATATACTGAGAGGGAATACAACCAAGAGCTACTATTGAGCAAAGTACCTAAGCATGGAATAGCTTGCTACCCTTTACTCACTGATTGATTATTTTGGGCTGGTATTTGGACTCAGCTTCTTTGCTCATAACTTGTGATATATTACTTGAGCCATACCTATAGTCCAGTTTTTTTGTTTGTTTATTTTAGCTGGTTAATTGAGGGTAGAATCTCACAGACTTTTCTGCTCAGGCTAGTTCTGAACTGTGATCCTCAGATCTCAGCCTCCAGAGTAGCTAGGATTATAGGCATGAGTCACCAGTGCACCCCTTGCTTGCTTGCTTATTTATCTATTTGTTTATTTTTACTTTTTTTGTAGTACTAAGGATTATTGAACCTAAGACTTCATACATGATAAGCAAATGCTTTCCTGCTTGAGCTATGTCCTCACTCCATTGCTGTCCTTTCCAATATGATTGTAATAAAAAAAGGAAGAGTGAAATCTCAAGAAGATTTATAGATGTTTAAATATATTAACACACTCAAAATGCTGGCAAAAATTGACTGTCCCCAGAGGGAAGAAACTCGGTTTCTAGAAGGCTGGGGCAGAAGGGAGACATCTTACTTTATGTAAGGCTTTCAATTCTTAGCGTTTAGATTGTGAAAACACACTGCCCATGTCACAGAATTAAATTGAAATGATGGGTTAATTTAACAATGATTCCATTTCTACTCCTGATCTTTGTTTGGATTTTTGAGTGCTTATAGGTATAACAACAAGAACAACAGAATCATCTATTCCTGCTGTTCTTAACCTCATTGCCACTGCATTGCAGGCAAGAGCTGGAGTGCTTTTTCTGCCAAACACAATTATTTGCACATACGATATTGGGAGCAGGCGCTCCCAGGAAGTAGAACTTCTCTGCATCAAGAAGTGGCTAAAAAAAAAAAAAGATGAAGTGGATAGGTTAATCACAGACAGAAGAAAATTTGAGATGGGAGAGACTGGATGAAAACAGGATGAGGTGGAAGGATGGAACTGCCTCAGGGGAGAGATTGACTGTGACAAACATTTGCCAGCATGGCCAGTATGCCTCTGTATGTGGCTTTTTTTTGGTACAGATGTGCTGTTATTTCTCCATGATCCCTAGTTTTTAGTTCTGCAATAGGCAACAGCTTTATATGTCTTTCAAAGGGGTGTTGTGTGGATCAAATGAGACTGTACATATGGGTGTTTATAGCTGCACCTGGTACACAGCACTCAGTACATTTTGATTTTTAATAGTAAACATTTGTTTACTATTTTGGAGAGTGGATTCTTATTTAGGTAAGTTCCAGTGAGGGATGGGAATCAAGAGACAAAGTAGAGAATGAAAGCAAACTTTCAGCACAAGCTAGGAGCAGGAAGTCAAGGATGGAATAAAATTGTAAGACTTTGAGGAAATTTGAAGAAAGAGCTTGGGATTTGGGAAAGGTGACAATACAGCTTACTTCAGTCTTTGTTGTGTGTATGTGTGTGTGCGCGCATGCATGCACATGCAGGTGAGTGTGTGTGTACATTTGTGCATACCAGTTCTGAAGCTTGAACTCAGGGCTTGGCCTCTATCCTTGAGCTTTTGTGCTCAAAGCTCATGTTCTACCACTTGATCCATAACTCTACTAACAGCCTTTCGGGGGTTATTTGGAGATAAGAGTCTTACTGACTTTCCCATCTGAGCTGGCTTTGAACCACATCCTTAGATCTCAGCCTCCTGAGTAGCTAAGATTGCAGGTCTGAGTCACTGGTGCTAGGTCTTATCTCCATTTTAAGTGCCTAGGAAACTCTGGCCAACATCTGAGCTACAGAGCCCACAAGTCCTTAAAGTTAATATGGCTCTAGTGATTCCAGTTGGGCACCATATTTTTCCCTTGTACAACCTCAGTGTAGGGGCTGGCATTGAAACAAAGGTCTTTGCTGCTCATTTAATATTTTAGAAATAGTGCCATAATGTGATCCATCCTAATGATAATCAATAGTACATTTATAAACTGGAACTACCCAAATTGTCTAGAAATTGTTGCAATGGCTTTTATAACTTACAAAAATGAGGGTAGCTCTGGGATTTCCGAGGGTCTGCTAGATATAGAAGCTACTAGCCTCAAGGCTGTGGTTGTTGGCCAAAGTTCACCTAGATTTGATGCAGTTCTTTAAAATACTGTCTGGGGAAGAGGTGCCTCTTGGGAATTATGTAACACCACCACCAGCAGCACCTGTATGAAATTTGGTTGGAAGAAATGGTTTTATTGTTGCCTCCTGTCTCCTGCTGTCAACCTAGACAAATCATTTAACTATCATCCTATAGCAAGTTTTGTGTTTGGAAAAAGGACAAGCAAGTTACCCATATTTATTTTCTTATGGCTATATGGGCCTGTAAGGGTGATGTTTAAGAGCTGGCTTGAACATGTGGCAGCAAATTTGGGCTATCCCAAGTCAGTCCTTTTATTTGGATCCTCAAAGGTTCAAAGTATCTTCTCAAAGGTACATACCACTAGGGATGTCAGCTCTATCTATCTATCTATCTATCTATCTATCTATCTATCTATCTATCTATCTATCTATCTATCTATCTATCTTCATCATCATCATCTATATCTACATCTATTATCTATCTGTCATCTATAATCTACTATCTACATTATCTATTCATCATCTACCTCTAATCCTTTACTATTATTAAATACTCTTCTAAAAGCAAGTGGATAGGGTTGAAGTGGCTGAGGCTGAACAACCTTCTTTGGACTATTTCTGTGCTTGCCTGGCTTGTACTTTCTTACCTCCTGCTTTCTATGCTCAGGCTCTGAGCCTACTTTTTGAATGAGGCATGTCCTGGCAGCAGGAGACCACTGTGAGATCTTGGCAGCCCTGGCTGCTTACTCTAGACAAGAGCGCGTACATTTCAGCCTGGGCAAGCTCTTCCTGGATGGATCCCTGATATGTCCTGGCACCTGTCCACAGTGGCAGCTTCATCACAGTCCTGGTTCCAGGCATTTGTCAGAATGAACTAATAGATTCCAAGATGGATTGTTGCCTGTGCTGGAACTGTGAAATCTGAGAGTTGGCAGCCTCTGTGCAGCGTGGGTCTCGGAAGTCTGCTTAAGCTGAGTGACTAACCTCTGACTGTCTTTGGCTTTGGGCTAGTTCTGCATGCCCCGGGTGGCCTGTGTGGCAGAGTCACACGTGTGTGACCCAGGCACTCTGAGAAGTGCTGAGGCCTTTCTGCCCATCCCTGCTCAGTTGCAGCGCTAAACCCATCAGGGGGCCTGAAAGCTCCATGACCTTCCAGGACAAATCTGGTGCCGATTCTGAGGAGCAAGCTGGCAAGACACCCTTGGAGTCTGGCCAAAGGGTAGTGTTCCTGCTCCTAGTTGGAGCATGAGAGCCTGTGAAGCTAGCCTCTTCTCTTTGCCTTCTGATAGAAAGGACTGTGAAGCTAAGGAGGGAGCAAATGCCCCCAATTTTTCTAAGGGTGAGGACAGTTTAGCTTGGCCCTAATCAGGGATTTCATAACCTGATCTCAGCAGGCTGGACAGAGGTTCTGATGGACAGTATAGGTTGGGACCTGGGAGTTTGCAGCATGGCACAGTACATATGACCAGAGAACTGTGCAAGGCTGGATAAATGATCGCAGACTATGATGGGATGGAGGCAAAGTCATAGGAGGGATGAGGATCTGAAAGTGGGGTGGAAAGTGTGGGTGCAGAGCCAGAGGTGAGGGGAATAAGTGCTGGATCTATCCCACTCTATTTCTTTACCTAGCATTCAGTACAAATATTGATTCATTGTAAGTTCCATAGAGATGCCTTACAATCCACTGTCTTTAATCCATACTGAACCTTGCATTCAGCCAAGACATGGAGGATGGGGAAGAGGAAGCCATTTCTACCACCTCCTGTCATGCAGGAACTAAGTGCTTTATATTTATCACCTCGCAAAAGACTTTAAGCACTCCACCAAGGAAGGCCAGGTTTAGTGGCTCACATCTATAATCTCAACTACTTGGAAGGTGGAGATTGGGAAGATCATAGTTTAAGGCCAACTCAGTTAAAAAGTAGCAAGACCTCAATCTCAATCAATAAGCTAGATATAGTGGTGCATATCTATCATCCCAGCCACATGAAGACATAGGTAGGAGGATCTTCATACAACTCCTGAGAGCCTCTTTGGGCACAGACCTTATATCGCTGTTAGCTTTGTGTTCTTGGCACTGAGCGGAACACCAAAAGCCATCTATATGTTTTTGAAGAATAAATGGGAGGAATAATAACTAAGTGAGGAATGACATTACATCTTTGCTTACAAATGTTTTCTGAGGAGTCTGTGGCTTTGACATTCGCATACTTGAAATGAGTAAAAGCTCAGATTTTGAGGGCTTACCAGGACAAAGAGGCCACATTCTCCATTTGTTCAATGTTTCCTTCATTAATACCCATGAATACTCATGCTACCTGAAGGTCTTCCCACTATTTGAGACAAAGATTGTACCACAGTGGATCAGGGGCAGCAAAAATTTTAAGATGTTGAGAATGACTGCAAGAATAGTTGAGTCTCTTTATTCCTTCCCCTAAGCCATCTTCCTGCCTCATGGAATTAAAAAATTACAAGGTTATCTCTAACTGTTGTGAGGACTTGCTGCTGCTGTCTGGAAAGCAATTTGAAATCTGTCTATTGAAACACATACTTTCTACAAACAAAACTTTATTTGCTAGGTATTTTAAAAAATGCCACCAGAGGACTAATTTGGGTGCTTTGTTGATTACTCATTGTAATGAGCCTTCTTACATAATTAAAAGAATGTTTTTCTTAACTACAGTTCACTACTAATTAACATTTTACACATTCTGTAGTGGACACATAGGTTGAATCAGACATAATTATGCCGTTTTTATGCACAGAGTAGCTTATAAATTATTAATTAATATTAAATCTGTTGATTAAAGGGTAATTCATAAGTAAACATATCACCACTCACTGTGGACTGTGCTCCTGTAGCATTCCTTTATAATTTCAGTATCTCTGTCTCTTGCTGTATATCTGGGACTAAAGATAGAAGTTGGCCACACAGATTATAAGAAACAGGAGTAATACATTTCAAACTCTGAAGTTTTAAAACTACCATAAAGAGTTCTTCATTCCAATTGCTTATAAAGTTGCAAAGCACATGGAAAGTTCAGGAGTCAGTGGGACGCAAGATGGCCTCACTTTCTGGATGTTCTCTTTGTCTGAGGAGTGAATCAGGCCCTGAGTATACTGGGCTCTACCACTGAGTTATACTCCTGATCTCCTTTAGATGTTCTTGAATTCCAAAATGGAGTTTTATATTCTAATAGTGTACAAGTAGCTCCGTTTCTTCAGGCTACTCAAGACTGGTCCTACAAACTTAATGATTTCATGATATTTCATGGTGGAAGCACAACTTCTACAGATCAGCAAAGACAAAAATGCTAGGCTGACTTAATGAAATGATATAAACTGTACTTTGGGGGAAGATTTTTTTTTTATTCTTTTCCATGAACCATTCCTGAGCAATACTAGGGTTCTGAACTCAGGAACTTGCACTTGAGTCATGCCTCTTGCCCTTTTAGCTATAATTATTTTAAAAAATAGGTTCTTTGACTTTTTCCCAGGGCTTGAACCTCTATCATTCTACCTCAACCTCTTGCATTGGTAGCATCACAGGTATTTGCAATCACATTCAGCTTCTTGTTCTCTAAAGATAGAGTATGGCTCACTTTTTGCCCAGGCTGGTCTTCAGTGAAGATCCTCTTGTGTCTGCCTGCCCAGTAGTTGGGATTAAGGTGTGGGCGACTGCACCTGGTCGGAAAGATTTGATCTTGCAGAGAGTTTGCTGTAAGGAAGCCAGACACTCCAGATAAAATGTCTCCCTATCTCCTGAAGCTGAAGGTCAAGGCTTATCAATAAAAGTGGAATCCAAACTTTTGTCTGAGAAAAGCAACAATTCTGAACGTATACCCAGGGAATGACACTGCTTATCAGCCCAAATCTAGATTTCTTATGGACAAGCAAGTTGCAATATATTTTTTTCCATTTTTAAATTTAATTAATTAATTTTAATAATTATTATAAGAGTGATGTGCAGTGGGGTTACAGTTTCATAAGTCAGGTAAAGAGTACATTTCTTTTTTTCAGTCTCTCTTCTGTTCTTCCTCTCCACCCACAAGTTGTATATTTCACTTTCAACATAGTATCTAATGAGTACCACTGCTGTATTTTTTCACCCTTTGTCCCTCCATTTCTGTGACCACCTTACCCTCACAAAGACAGACAAACAAACATACAAGAAAAAAATAATAGCAACAAAGAAATAAACCTCTTGTTTCCATTTCTTGGAATTTATTTTGATATATTATTTTATATAATGAGATGCACATAGGCATTGTGCCTTTGTGTTCCTCTCCTAAGAATATCCTCCTTTGGTCTCACTATGGATGAATGCCTAGAGTTCTGTTTAATTTATTGTATCCTGGTGTATGGATAAAGAGGAAATATGTGCATTTAATCTCTCTGAGCTTGCTTACCTCACTTAATATGATTTGTTCAAGGTTATCAATTTCCCTGTGAATGGTATAGTATTCTTTCTAAGGGCATGTAAAATTCCATTGTGTATAGCTATCACATTTTTGGATCTGTAGGGCATCTGGGCTGTTTACCCAACTTGGCTATTGTGGATAGTGCAGCAATGAACATAGATGTGCAGGTGGTATCTTGGCTTGTGATATTCTTAGAAGATGTCCAGGAGTCATATGGCTAGGTTGTAGGGAAGGTCTATGTTTAGTTTTTTGAGGAACCTGTAGACTGCTGTCCAGAGTGATTGTACTAGTTTTTATACCGACTGACACTAGTGTTCCTTTTTCCTCACATCCCCACCATTTGTTCTTGAAATTCAAAATATTGGTTAATCTAACTGAGGTGAGATGGAATCTCAGAGTTGTTTTGATTTGCATTTCCTTTATGGCCAGGGATAATGAACATTTCCTTATAAGCCATTCTTACCTCTTCTTCTGATAAGTCTCTCTTTAGCAACCCTTTGCCCATTTAGTGATTGCCCATTTAGCTTTGAATGGGTTTAATTTCTTGAGTTCTTTGTATATAGAGACAATAATTGGTTGGATTCTGTTTTTTTTTTATTCAATCTGATGTTTTTGTCTTTTGGTTGGGGAGTTGAGACAGTTGATGTTTAACATTTTGATGGAGAGCTATGTTATATTTCCTGCCATTTTGTTTTCCTATAGAGTGCTTCTTTCCTCTTCTTGTGTTTACTAGTCTTCTGTTGATTTTTGTTTAATACTGTGTTTAATACTTGACTTTGACTGTTTTTTTTTTAGATTTTTTGCTTACCTTTTGTATCCTTAGTATATTCCTGAACTCCATTAGTTTTTGTTGGTCATGAAAGATTTTAGTTTTGCCATCAATTGTGAATATTAGCATCACTAGGTACACCAGTCTGGGTTGGCAATTGTCCTTCAGAGTTTGAATTATACCACTCCAGTATCACTTTGCACTGAGAGTTTGTGTGGAGAGTCCTGCAGTAATTCTAATCTTTTCATTGTAATAAAGTTTCCTCTTTGATTTTGCTTTGTTTAAAATTAATTCTTGTTTTTTAAGTCTCGGATTTTTTACTATCATGTGTCTAGAGGTATTTCTTCTTGGCTCCTATCTGCCAGGAGTTCTGTATGTCTCTGTCATATGGGTGAGATGCAATCTTTTGAGATTGGGGAAGTTTTTTGTCATTTTGTTAAATAACTTTTTCAATGTCTTTGGTTTTGAATTCTTCTCCTTCATCTATTCCAATTATGTGTAGATTTGATTTGATCTTTTGGGCAAATCTGCCAAATCTTTTTTTTTTTAATTAAATTAATTTTATTTTATTGTAAATATGCTATATAGAAGGGTTACAGTTACACAAGTAAGGTAATGAGTACAGTTCTTCTTGAACATTGTTACTCTGCCAATTCTTAACTGTCCTTTTGGCATGTTCTGAGTGTTTTTTTCCATGTCTTTGATTTTTTTTGTTCTAATTCCTCTATTTTATCCTCAACTCCTGATACCATTTTCTACTTCACTAGTTCTACTGCCTATGCATTTAACTGTGATTTGCAATAGGATGATAAAGCCTTTCATGTCTCCTAGCTCTTTATTGATGTCATTTCTCAGTGTGTTAATTTCATCTTTCATTTCTTTCATTGAGATGTGTAATGTTTCTATTTTTTTAATTGAGATGTGTAATGTTTCTATTTATTTTTAATCCATGAGTTGAATTTTCTTGGGCATTTCCTTCTTGAATTCTTCTATTTTTTTTTGATCTGCCTTTTTATTTCATTGGCCAATTATCTCATTGCTTTAATGGTACTTTTGTTTTCCATCTCTTCTTTGCTCCTACTTGAGTCCTTCCCTGAATTGTTGCTGGGTTTGGAGAGTGGTATGTTTTCTTGATTGCTCATGAATTTTGTGATCTTTTCCTGTGATTTATCCATCTTGGTTAAAGGTTCGTAGAAGTTGTTAAGATTAGGTATTAAGTGCACTGGTGATAAGCTGTGGTTTTCAGATTTTCTTGTTCGTGCTGTGTACTTGATATCCCCTGGAAAGTTCTGGGCAGGTTTTGGGTCCAGCAAGTGCTGTCTCTGGCCACACTGTGTCCAGGGATGTCTTACAGCACTGTGGACTATCTTGGCATCCTGTGCAAGGATGTTTAAGCAGTCTTCTGGAGCTGGCTGGGTGTAGACCCTGGATGCTATGGGTAAGGGTATCCCACAAGGTAAAGCATGAATGGGCTTTTGAGGGGTCAGCTAGGCTCAGACCCTGGGTGCTGTGGGTGGGGCCTTCCATGTATGGATGCCCTGGCAGACTTTTGAGACTGTCTGGTTTGGTTGCAACCCTTGACGTTGTGGATGATATCTTCTTACATAGTGAGTCACAGGTAGACTTTTGGCTCTGGCTGGATGCAGATCCCCCACCCTGATGTTGCTGGAAGCTTGTGGCATTCTGCTCAGAGGTGTAAGGCTGGGCTTAGGTGGCGCTGCTGGGTGCTGGTGGTGTCTGCAGAACTCACACTGGGCATTGGTCAGCGTTAGAGGTGGTGTTTGGTGTTGGCATGATTAGTCTTCTTCCTAGGTTCTGATCAGAGATTTTTGAGGATCTGGGAGTTGATCCTGTTCAGCTTTCCAAGGTAGAGGTCTGCACTGAATGTGGCTTTGATCTGAGTGGGGCTCTTCACTGAGCAGACAGCCATGCCAAGCTGCAATCTGCACAGAGCTTTGGTCTAAGGCCCAGCGGGCTGTGATGGGGCCTGGTTACAAGGACTTGTTGTTTTGTAGATTTTTTGCCTCTTCCTGAGTTATAAGTTTTATGTTTCTTGATTGTCACCAGGCTCTGACAGTGTGCCTTTCCCTGGCATACACTCTGAGGTTGGATTTCCAGGTGAGAGCTTTGTATTTCTGACTGAGCAAACAGAGCTCTGGTACTGTCTTCTCTCTAGTCTGCCATTTTGAGTTTTCCCCCACAAGTTACTATATTGGCAGGACTGTTATTTAAGAGCAATTCTTGGCTCTAGAAGTTGTTGTCAACCAGCTGCCAAATTAGAGACTTATACTAAAACTTGCTTCTAGACATCTTGATGGACATGCCACTTCCCACTGATCATGGCTTTTTCCTGGGTGGCTTCTTTCCTTCCTCTTGTTCAGTTCTTTCCTAGTTATGGACTGTCCAAAATGGGAATTTCCAAGCAGTTCAGTTCAAATACCATATAACATCTTAATAATTTCAACAAGGAAATAATTTTTCAAAGGACTTTGAGCAGATACAGAAATTAAATATGACATAACCCTGCTCTTAGTTTCCATTTACAAAAGGGAAGGAAGAAAGAAAGGAAGATAGGAAGGAAGAGGAAGAAGAGAAGAAGCCACTTAGAACATATTTTTAGAGTGGACAGGAAAGAAAAACAAACAATTATATTCCCAGAATCACTAATTACTTGCTCGATCAGTCTCTAGAACTGACTTTACATGAATTCTTCCAATGCATTTCCTCCTTGTCTATAACTTAACCTGTATCTCTCTTCATGTATCTATCTTCCTTGTCACCTTCCACACCAGGATTACTTGGTGTCACACTAAGGTCTTTCCTTAGCTCTGGTTCACATCTACATGTGGACCTGACCACTCTTACAGCTCCAGCTTATTGGAGCACTGGTAACCCAGTTGATGAATAGAATTTTTTTTAAAAGAAGAGTTGAGTTGTTAATAAGAAACAATGAAAATTTAATTGCTCCAGAAATATAGACAATTCGTTTCTCTTCCATGTTCATTCTGGAGAAATGTTCCAAATCTGTGGCTGATTCTTGCTATGCATTCTTTCTATGCTGGGATGGTTGCCATCTTGCCTACCAAAGTCTCTTTGCCTTTCCCACTAGTGACAGATAGAGGGAGGATGAGAAAATGAAGCATGGAGGAGCTACTGCATGGTGGTAGGCCCCCAACTGCCTGGAAGTGGTCCTCATTAGTTAGTGACTCTCAGTAACATCTCATCATTTACTAGTCCCAAGTCTAATTACAAAAGGTATTGGGAAATGTAATCCAGTAACATCTCCTATTACATACAAAGAGAGAACCTGAATTTCCCAGATAGGCAGCAATCTCTGCCTCAGGAAGAACTACACATAATAAAGCTATGAATCATGTGACTGAGACAGTGGCAGCAACTGCAAAAAAGATCAGTTTCCACAACTTTATAAGTTGTAATTGTGTGGGCAAATGCATTTCTTTTTTTTTTTTTTTTTTTTATTGTGAGAATACCGTACAGAGGAGTTAGGATTACATGGGCAAGATAATGAGTACATTTCTTATCAAGCATTGTTGCCTCCTTGTTGTTTCCCCTTCCCATCCTCCTCCCTACCCCCACTTGATTCTCCCTCCACCAAAGTTGTTACGTTTGTTTTCAACATAATGACTTGTACATCTCATTGTTGCAATGGGCCCACCTGTATCCCTAGTTAAACGAACAAATGCATTTTTTTATCGATCATTGTCAATCTGTCCATCCATTCACCCATTGACTTATTCAGTTAATTCTTTTGGCAGGCCAATGATGGAGACAAGCAAGTGGTTTGTTGGAACCAGAATGCAAATGAGCTGACATTTAGAGAACATGTTAGGGATGCAAGATGAAGGAGAAGCTGAGTGTCTCAAGGAGTTCGGAGAACAGGTTCCACTATGGAAATCAGGGTGTCTCTGTCAGATAAGAGAAAACTTCTGTCTGAACTAACAGCTCTGTGTAGAATAATGGTAGGGAGAGATGAGAAATAAGATGAAAAGCAGTTACCAAAACAAATTAGCAATAAAGTAATGATTCCCAGATTCAGAGCAGAACTGCAGAAGTACAAGTGAAGATTATCATTAGCAAAGAACATGGACAGGGAATAGTGACTGCTCCATTTGAAATGTGAAGAAGAGGAAATTTCTGGCCCTATAGTACTGGGTATCACTGATGGATGAAGAAATTATGGGGGGGAGGGAAGGAAAACAATATTTAATATTTTATATTCCAGGAAAGGCATCTTATGGGTAACTGGAAACATAACTCAAGAGTATGAGAAATGAGGGCTAGAAATCAGAGGCTTGGGAGGGATTCAAATGTGGGCAGTGCTGACATTGGTACTGAGTAGGTACATTAGTGGGTGTAGAGGAAGAAAAGAGTGATTGCCAGCTGTGATATGTACACCAGTGAGATTTTGTTTCTGTTGAGATATCTTAAGAGGGAGTTCCTCAGGGAATCCTTACCCTTGGAAGCTAGCACAAAAGCATCCAAGGTGTGACTTACATTCCTTTCTTTTTGTCAGTCATGGGGCTTAAATCAGGCTTGGGTGCTGACCCAGAGCTCTTTCCCGCAGGGCTAGCACTCTACCACGTTGAGCCACAGTGTCACTCTGGTTTTCTGGTGATTAATTGGACATAAGAGTCTCATGGTCTTTCCTGCCTGGGCTGGCTTTGAACTATGATCTTAGATCTCAGCCTGCTGAGTAGCTAGGATTACATCAGTGAGCCACTGGTACCCAACCACATTCCGTTTTTTATTGTCACTATTACTTATGGATGCAAGTTGTTGCTGCTGCTGCTACTTCTCCTTCTCCTTCTTCTTCTTCTTCTTCTTCTCCTCCTCCTCTTCTTCTTTCTCCTCCTCCTCCTCCTCCTTCTTCTTCTCTTTTGTTGGTCATGGGTCATGGGGCCTAAATGCAGTCCCCCAGCTTCTCAGCTCAAAGCTAGCACTCTACCACCTGAGCCACTGTACCACTTCCAGTTTTTAGTAGTTTATTAGAGATAACAGTTTTACAGACTTTCCTTCCCCAGCTGGCTTTTGAACTGTGATCCTCAGATCTCAGCCTCCTAAGGAGCTAGGATTACAGGCATGAGCCACCAGTGCCTGGCTAAAATTTTTTTTAATTAACTTTTTTTTTCTACATTATGTGAGAAATGTTTGAGAGAGATAAGGCAGAGGAAAGTGAAGTCATTTGCTTTCAGTAGCACTAGTTAATGGCTGTAGTAGTAATTTCACTGGAGACCGTATCCATTAGGATTGTATTCCCTGAGTCTCAGAATCAATCATCTATGGTTTCATTATGGAAAAAGTATGTGCTTTGAGACAAAAGCATGTCACTGGATTTCCTGGCTTGTAAAAACCATTTCAATATTAAAACTTTATCCTTCCTGGTGAAAAAGTTATGCTTTGTATTACTGAGTGTTTGGATTCTGAAATCTAGCCTCATGGAGATTTCAATGCAGCTAGATTTGGCTATGCAAGTCTCTGGTCAGACCAGCATTCATTTCATTTCTGAAATCTAATGATCTAATCTAATATCATTATAAAAGATTCTAAACGGCTTAGCACTTAATTAGTTTAGGTCAGGAATTCAATCAAAGCCATAGGTGTGCATATTTCATTGCTCACATGAGGTTTCACCCAGAGGGGATCTGATTATTTGGTTACTTATTATTTGGAAGAGCTAGAAGGCTGTAATTTTAAGAGACACACCAAGAATCAAACAGGATAGAGACAGTTTTGTGTCTTTACTGGTGAAATATCTTGTGTAGAACAGGGATCTGGGGTCTGTAAAGATCTGGGTTGCCACTGTTTTAGTAGTGGTGACTGAAGAATTACTTTGTGCCTTTGGGAATACTGAGCATCAATTAAATTGAACTGAAGTGAGATAAAGTAGCATTATAAAATTTTTGCAAGGATGAATGGAGATTATCTATATACAAATACATGTATCTATTCTAGCAAAGTGTACGAATACATACATATTTGTATATTTGAAAACAGTCAAAAGGGACAGCTTGCTATTTTTATTATTTTGCACTAACATTTACATGTATTAAAATGTATGTGTTTATGATAATTAGGTATGTGATTAAGTCTCTTATTATAAAATTACATACAGAATCATGATTTTTTGTTTTGTTTTGTGCTGGTAGTGAGGGTTAAACTCAGGGATTTACAATCTTATTTAGCTCCCCCTCCCCACACTCCTACTCAAAGCTGGTACTCTATCACTTGAGCCACACCTCCAATTCTGATGCTTTTTGCTTAATTGGAAATCATATTCTTTCAGAGTTGTGTACTAAGACTGGCTTCAAACCAGAATCCTCAAATCTCAGTCTCCTGAGTAGCTATGATTTAAAACCAAACAAACTCAGACCCGAAGAAAGGAAAAAGGTTGCTGGACCCAATGTGGAGAAACATTGCCCTGCCTTTGTCCTGACAGACTCTAGGAAGAAGAAAATGTCAGGCTGACAGATTCCTTTCTCCTGAAGAGGCTCAGCATGAAGAACAAAGCCATGGTGCATGGTTTAAAGGGTAAACTCACAATGTGGAGTTCTGGGGAGACTTGTGGGGACCCCTGTTTCTGCCATATTCAAAATGTGGATTAGAGTATGTCTTAGACTAAATGAGGGTGAACCCAATGTCTGAGAACTCAGAGAATCATCTGTACATTGTGGTATAAATTTTTTAAAAATCAGTTTTGGGAAAGGAAAGTGGCTCTGAATTTGTGTTTTATTGTTTGTTTTGACCAAACCAGACTTTTCAACTAAATTTTCTACTAATATGGGATCAGTTAATAATTAGAGAGGCTTTCTCCAGAAGATATAAATCCTCTCATTCACCCACCCATCCGTTTGTCCATTTGTTTATCTATCATCCATCTGTCTACCTATTCACCCATCTACCAACCTAACTATCCATCCAACCACCACAGATACCCTGAACTCATCTACTTACCTAACCAATCACATTCTGATGCACCTACCCACCATATCTATCCACCTACCATCTACCCAATTACCTGTATAACCAACCACCACATCCATTCATCTTTCCACCCACTCATGCATTCACTCAACCATGCATCACATTCATCCATTGAACATTCAAGTGTTGATGCCAAACCCTGCACCTGGTTACTAGAAATACAGTCTTCTGGGTCTTGAGAGCTTAATGATGTTGGAGCTATGAGGACATGACGGTAAGTACTAGAGGAAGGAAACTTTAGCTATACAAGTGGCCCCAAAGTAGAAGACTGGGGGCTCTTTGTTGGAAGAATTCCTTTAGAACCACATCAACACTCACAACATTACTTTTATGCCTTGGAATCCTATTGTAGTCTTTTGGCCTAGAAGCTATTTTAAACTTTTAACGGTAGATTCTGTTATGATTAAGCTCTGCCAAAGTAACAACTGGCATTATGAGGATATTTAAAAAATGCTTTTTATTTCCAAAGGGAGAATTGAATAAAATTGAAAAAAAGAAAAGAGTTAATAGTGGCCCTGTGTATTTGTCTTTTTTAAAAAAATGTTTTTTTATTGTGAAAATACTGTACAGAGGGGTTATAGTTACGTGAGCAAGGTGATGAGTACATTTCTTATCAAGCATTCTTGTTTCCTCCTTTGTTTTTCCCCTACCATCCCTTCCCTCCCATCTCCACAACTACACTCCCCCCACCCCACCCAAATTGTAAAGTTTGTTTTTCAACATAGCATCTTGTACATCTCATTGTTGCAATGGGTCAACCTTTATGCCTATTTAAACAATTTGTTTTTTCCCTTCCCCTCCCCAAATTATACCAACATTAAATACAGTGAAAACAGGGGTGATACCATGGGGGAGGGAAATACAAAGCAACAAAAAAAAATCATGTGGTACCTTATAAATACACTAGAAGCAATAGCAAGAAAGAAAAAAACCACTTGTGTCTTTATCTTGGTGTTCATTTCACTTAACATCATCTTATTTGACCTTTTCTGCTTGTTTTAGATATATACTAGTTATTGCAAATAAGGGAAACCATGGGACCTATGTTTCTTTGGGCTTGGCTTACTTCATTTAATATAATTTTTTCCAAGTCTTTCCATTTCTCCTAACAAATGGGGCAATGTCATTCTTTCTGATATAGGCATAGAATTCCATTGTGTATACATCCCACATTTTCTTGATCCATTCATCTACTGAGGGCTATCTGGGTTGGTTCCATCTTATGGTTCCATATCTATGGTAAATAATGCTGCAGTAAACATAGTTGTGCTGGTAGCTTTAGTATGGTCTTGTTTGTGATCATTTGGGTAAATGTCCAAAAGTGGGATTGCTGGGTCATAGGGGAGCTCTATGTGGAGTCTTTTGAAGAACCTCCATACTACTTTCCAAAGTTGTTGAACAAGTTTACACTCCCACCAACAATGCAGTAGGGTTCCCTTCTGTCTACATCCCCTCCAGCATCTGTTGTTATTAGAGTTCTTGATTCTAGCCATTCTAACTGGGGTGAGGTGGTATCTTAATGGTGTTTTGATTTGCATTTCTTTTATGGCTAGGGAGGTTGAGCATTTCTTCATGTGTCTATTGGCCATCCTTCTTTCCTCTTCAGAGAAGTTTCTCTTTAAGTCTTTAGCCCACTTATATATTGGGCAGTTGTTTCTTTGAGGATTTGTTGTTGGGGGATTTAATTTTTTGAGTTCCAGGTATATTTTAGATATGAGACCCTTGTCTGTTGTATGGCTAGTGAAGATCTTCTTCCAACCCGTGGGCTTTCTATTGATCTTTCTAGCTATGTCCTTTGCCATGCAGAAGCTCTGCAACTTCATACAATCCCATGTCCAACCTTTCTTTGATTTGTTGTGTTTCTGGGTCTCTATTAAGAACATTTTGGCCTGTGCCAAGGAGACCTAGGGTTTCCCCTATTACATCCTGTAAGGTTTTCAGGGTGTCTGCTTTGACACTGAGGTCTTTGATCCATTTGGAGTTGATTCTGGTACAGGGTGATATATAAGGATCTAGCTTTAGTTTTCTTCAAGTGATTAACCAATTTTGCCAGCACCATTTACTGAAGAGGCTGTCTTTCTTCCATTCTATTTTTTTAGCTCCCTTATCAAAGATTAGGTGGCTATAGGTCTGTGGGTTCATTTCTGGGTTTTCAATTGTATTCCATTGGTCCTGAGTTCTTTTCTTGTGCCAATACCAAGCTGTTTTGATTACTATAGCTTTGTAGTAGAGTTTGAAAATTGGTACTGATATTCCTCCAGCACTTTTTTTTTCTGTTAAGGGTCACTTTTGCTGTTCGGGGTCTTTTATTGTTCCATATGAATTTTTGTATTGCCTCTTCTATTTCCTTGAAGAATGAGGTTGGAATATTGATAGGTATCGCATTGAATTTGTAGATAGCCTTGGGAAGTATTGCCATTTTCACAATGTTGATCCTTCCAATCCAGGAGCATGGGAGGTTTTTCCACTTTCTAAGTTCTGTTTTGATTTCCTTTTTCAGGTTTTTAAAGTTTTTATCATAGAGGTCCTTCACTTCTTTGGTTAATTCCTAGGTATTTTATTTTTTGTTTGGGTTTTTTTTTTAACTGTATTTTTTTTGTCTTTTCTTTTTTGGTACTGGGGATCGAACCCAGGACGTTGCACTTGCTAGGCAAGCGCTTTGCCACTGAGCTACATCCCAGCCTGGTATTTTATTTTTTGTGGGGCTATTACAAATGGAGTTGCTTTCCTGATTTCAGCTGCACTCTTCTCATTGCTGGCATACAGAAAAGCCATTGATTTTTGAGGGTTAATTTTATACCCTGCTACTTTGCCAAAGTTTTGAATCAGCTTGAGTAATTTGGGAGTGGAGTCCATGGGATTCTTTAAATAAAGGATCATGTCATCTGCAAAGAGGGAGAGTTTTACTTCATCTTTCCCTATTTGGATCCCTTGTATGTTTGCATCTTGTCTTATTGCTGTAGTTAGGCATTCTAATACTAAATTGAAGAGAAGTGGAGAGAGTGGACATCCTTGTCTTTTTCCTGAGTTAGGGGAAATGGCTTTAGTTTTTCACCATTAAGTATAATGCTGATGTAGGTTTGTCATATACAGCCTTTATTGTATTGAGGAATGTTCCCTGGATCCCTAATTTTTCCAGAGCCTTCATCATAAAAGGGTATTGGATCTCATCTTTGGGTGTTGGCAAATCACAGAAGTTACGCTTATGTCCCTATGTGTTCCTAACAATGTACAGCTTTTGCAGTTGAACTTCACGCTGCCTGTGCCTCCTTCATCCCAGGATGCAGAAAATGGCTCTGCTGTTCAGGAAAAAGGGTTTAAGGCTGTTGCCTATGAGAATGGAATTTTCTGAGTTGTGCAGTACACAACTTACACAAGTGAACTTGGCAGTCATTAATGAAAGTAGTTCCAAGTACCAAGAGGCTTCTCTTTGCTAACCCTATGTGGGACAGAATAGATTACAGATACTGTAGAAACCAAGAATATATTTGGGTCTCTCTTTCCAATCCATGGAACTTAGTTACTGTTCTTTTTCTCTTGACCTGTAGTCCATATGAGGAGCTAGACTTTATGTAATTTGTACCCATGTTCTCTCATCAGGGAACCTGTGACAATGTTCCATCTCTTTGAACTTCATTTGTAACATAGGATAATCATGTGAGCCCTTACATGATCTCTCCCTTTATGTCAGGCAAGGTTCCAAGCACTTGCTATGGGTAATCTAATTCAATGCAGGCACCTTAGGGAAGTGGTGTTGCTGCCTACTTTAGGAGCAGGGTCTATCCAGGGTCATGGTCACTGCAATGAGTTACATGTGCAAGAAATGGAACCTGGTTTTTTTTTTTTTTTCCATCCAGATACCCATGAACTTTCCTATACCATGAGCTCATTCTCAGGATTGATGTGTTACAGTTGGCTTTCAAATAAATTCCTCATTCATTGGTTGGTTAACATATCATCCATTCATAAGTGTTGTTGTCAGTTTGCCTTGAGTGGGCTGGATCATTGTCTTCTCTTGGTGCCACCTGTGCCTTGATACACTGATACACTGATGGAATCACATAGTTCTATAGAAAGTCCATTTTGTTTAGCTATGCTTTTAGCTAAATAAATATTTTTTTCTCTGTCCTTCCAATGAGATTTGAATCAACTAAATATTTTTTGTTCTACTGGTTGGCATAGTCAGCATAAATTTCACAAACTTGAAATGCAATACCTATTTGAGTTATTCATCTATTCCAGAAAATGGCAGTTCCCAAACTGTTGTGCTGCCCATTTTTTGCATATGCTCATCCAGTTCAGTGGAATACCACCAGTACATTGCAACTACCAATTTTCAAATGATGAATGAAAAATAATATGACCAGTTGTCTGGGCTATTTCTCCCTGAAGAACCACTGTTATAAAGCAATAGACTCCCCACCTTTCTCCTGGAATGAGTGAGAAGACATGGAGAACTTGGGTACCATACAGAGGTGCAGAGTTCCAGGGGGATATTGGGTGCCCTGAGGCTTCCTGCAGAGTCCAAAGCTCCAAGTTCAAGGCCCTTGTCTGAACTTGGGACCACAGTTAATCACAGTGTGCTGAATGAATTATGGTTAATTTTTGCCTCCTACTTTCACTTTTTTTACTTTAATTGTTGATAAACTTTTTCTCTGATTATGAAAGCAAAACATAGTTTGTGATTTCCATTTTTACAAAACAGAAGCGCAAAGAAAAGAAAAAAAAGTACTTTTAAAGCCATCTCACTGTGTGTGTGTGTGTGTGTGTGTGTGTGTGTGTGTGTGTGTGTATGTATTGCAAGAATTGTGGATTCCTAATCTATAGAGTAACCCTTATTGCAGATTTATTACATGTGGTTTTGATTAAGTGCTTTATTTTTTTTAAAACAGAAAAGAAATTTTCCCAACAAAAATGTCTAATTCCCACACACATATTATATAGTTCAGTTGATGGACAGAAGCTCTCAGTCAGTCCTACACTGCTATTAGTTATGTTTAAGTCATTGATCTGCTATGTGTTTCTTTGCCCTTGTCTTTGTGAAATTCTCCCACCCCAAAAGCAAATGGTGCCAATAATGTCAGGAAAAAAGTTTAATTTGGTCAATTAAGTAAAAATTTGCCATTTGTTGAAAGATGGCAGGTCTTTAGTGGAAGCTGGGCAGTGTTCTGGGAAAATGCTAAACTCTGCATCCTGAGCATTCACCAGCTTTTCCCCAACCACGATCTCCTTGGAACCACATGACAAGTAAGAAATTTACATTGTTTCACAACATGCTTACTGCTGTCATAATAAGTTACCACAAACTTAGTTCCTCACAACCATACACATTTTGCATACTATAATGTCTTTAAAGTATAAGCTTTGTGGAGCAAAACCCAAGGTATTGGCAGGATACTCCTTTTGGAGGCTGGGAGGCAGATAAGTGGCAGAATCTGGCTTTCCTAGGGGTCATAGGCCTAAGGTCCTCTTTAGCTTCTGGTCCTCAACCCCATCTTCCACGCCAACCATCGTGGCTCTTGTCCTTCCCACCTGTCCTTCTCACCACAGCTGATATGTTTCTGAGGCTGAGGATTCATGTGATAGATTAGACTAATGTAAGTAAGTGAAGTCACACTCCCCATTTCAATGTCCATTACCACAATCACATCTACAAAGCCCCCTTTGCCACCTAGGGTACCTTAATGCCAGGTCCTAATGACATTAGGACATAGGTGTTTATTGAGAGGGATGTTAATCTGGCTGCTCATATAACTTTGGGAGCATCCATCAATGAAGTAGTTCTCAAGTGTTAGTGAATGTAAGAATCATCCAAAGAACTGCAGGTTTAAAGTGGGGCCTAGGGACCTTCTGTTCTGGGAGTACTTCCCATCTTTGCAGAGCAGATACTCCATGAATTCTACTTAGATAGATGGCCATGCTTACAGAATCTCCTAGAATATGTAGTTTAATGAACATACAACATATACATGTCTTTCTTTTCTAAGTCTTTCCATAGTTATACATTTGTACCCTGTGGTAATTTCCTTACTACACAAAAATCTTTCACATTTTTGGGCTTGGCTGTACAGTGTTTTGCTCTTGCAGTGGCAGTGTTCTTATTTGTTTTTCTTCATTTACTGGAGTGTGGAGAAGCTCTTGTGCTTCTGTCCTTTCAACTTTCAGAGGCTGACAGCATTATTGATCATGTGCTTGTCCTGGTGACTGGCGGTGTCCCTGCCTGGTGACTCGCTTGACCACTGGCCTAGCCATGGCTAGAGGCTGAACTGACTTACCCAAATCTCTTGGGTTCAGTGTTCATACCTGAACTGGAAACTTTTGCTGTTTGAGTCCTTTTGCTCTTCAAATAAAAATATCTGATTCTGAATGGGGGTAGAAAGATCCAGAAATGCCTTACAAATGGCTTCCACAGGTATCAAGGACTCTAGGGTGCACAACACTTAACAACCAAGACAGAAAGGAGAGGGATAGCAACACCTGCAACTTGGTCTAAAATGGGAAAAGTATAGGGCAAATAGTCTTCTCTTGCATGGAGGATAATTGTAAGCTCTGCAGGGATCATAACCTGACTGTCCAAACTGTTTCAGATTCTATGTCCACCAGAAAACATCACTCACTCTCCCCCCTCCTCACCATTTTTTAATGCAAGTCCTGGAGCTTGAACTCAGGGCTTGGGTACTGTGCCTGAGCCTTTATGCTCAAGGCTAGCATTCTACCACTTATATCAAAACTCCACTTTTGGCATCTTTGGTGGTTAATTGGAGATAAGAATCTCATGGACTTTCCTGCCCAGGCTAGCTTGAAACTGTGATACTCAGCTCTCAGGCTCCTGAGTAGCTAGAATGATAGGTGTGAGCCACCGGTATCCAGCTTCACTAATCCTTTTAAAGAAATAATTTATTCATATTTTAGGAAAGATATGGGATGCTCTTGCAAAGAGTTCTGGTTTTCTTGTTGTTTTAATTTCAGAAAAATCTGATTATATTGGAATTTTGGAAAATTACGGCACATCCTTTCAGTCAAATATCTTTATAATTTTATAATAAAATGCCTAATATGCTTTTTTATTCTGTTACACATTGAGATTTTAATTTCTTTAAAAAAATTTTTTTATTGTGAGAATACTGTACAGAGGAGTTATGAACAAGATAACGAGTACATTTCTTATCAAGCATTGTTGCCTCCTCTTTGTTTCCCTTCCCATCCTTTCCCCTACTCCTCCCACCCCCTGAAGAACACACACACACAAAAAAATATATATATATATATATAAACATATATATATATATATATATATATATATATATATGACAGCACCTAACAGCCATTTTTGCTTCTGTATGAATTGCTTTGTACTGGATTATTGTATGGTTTTTGTATGATTTTAACTGTGACTGGTTTTAGTTACTTAGTAGTGGAATGTCAGCCTGGGAGCCTAGAGTTGCTTAGTAAAAGACTTCAAAGGGTTTACAGCCCTGACCAAGGGGGCAAAGTCCTCAGAATTATCCCCACAGCTGCAACGCCCCTCCTGGAGGCCGAGGCAGTAAGGCCCTAGGGAAGAAATATAATGTTTTAAGAAACCTAAGCAACTCCATTTTTGTTTAACACTCCATCTCAGTTCTGCGACTTGACTCGTGATCCATTTTAGCCCCAATGCTAGGAATTTATGACAAAAAGCCATGCACAATTCTTGGAGCCATAGATGGCATTTGCTTAAGGCAGGTGTTAGCCCCCAAGTGGTGTTGCCCCCCACCCACCTAGGACTAATAAGAGTTTCTAAACAACCCATTCTTCAGAGCCCGGGGTGAGACATGCCATGCATTCTGTTGGTCTGGGTGTGACTCATAACCTTTTTCCGTCAAGCTATGGACCAAGGACATTTTTTCTGTAAAGATCAACCAATCATTATTTGCCCAGTTTAGCTTGCTTTAAATGTAAATGTTAACCAATCATGTAATTTCTTATGTAAAAGTTCCTTAAGTTGTTTGTTCAATACTATAAAAATGGCCCTGATTCTATGCTCTGGGCCTCTTAGCGTCACTGGTTACCATGTGCGCGGAGGACCAAGCTCAAGCTTGCAATAAACCGGCTCTTTGTTGCTTACATTGATCGTGGTCTCTGGTGGTCTTCTGGGGGTCCCCAAATTTTGGTATAACACCCCCACTCGATACTCCCCCCCCCCAAACAAAGTTGTAAAGTTCATTTTTTGACATAATGACTTGTACATCTCATTGTTGCAATGGGTCCACCTGTATCCCTAGTTACATGATTTGTTTTTGCCCTTCCCCTCCACAAACTATACCAACATCAAATACAGTGAAAGCAGGGGTTATACCATGGGGGAGGGACATGAGATTTTAATTTCTAAGACAGGAATTGATAGAATGCCAGATAATTGATAGAAAGCCAGATAATTTATATTTTATGAAGCAATAAATCTGTTTACAGGTGCCATTGGGGGTTGGCTCCTGTGTAGTTATGACTGGCATAAGACAGAGAGGCTTAAATGGGACTAGAAAGTCCAGAGGGACATACACTATGCATTTCACTTTCTCAGCAGACATTGAAAAGAAGTTCCTAGAAACTAATAGTTCAATGTCTGTGGGAAACTATTCTTTCCTTTGCTGTAAATTATTCTAGGCTGCATTTGCTCAAAGAGCAGAAGATTCTAAGCATGTGTATTTGCATGTGTGAGTGTGGTGGAGTAAACAAGAGATACTCTGGGTAGGGAAGCTTTCTCTAGCAGATGAGTTCCTGAGCACCTTTTTAGCACTTGAAAAGTGTATTTAACATAAGCCCTGAAAAAAAAAAAGCTCTGGAATTTAATGCTAAACACTCACCTTGCTCTGCCCTTCAGAGATGCTAAATGGAAGGGTAGAGTTTCTAGAAGTTGGCAGGATAGGGAGAGAAAGAGATACTAGAAATCCAAGTGAAATAAAATAAAGGCTCATTAAAAATTCAGCTACCCCCATGCCAAGTGTTGAAGATCTATGGAGCTATGAGGACTTTCATTGCTAGAGAGAAAGTGATCTGGCCCAGGCACTTTGGAACAGAGTGGTTTCTTACAGTGTTGAACATGCATTTGCCATATGACCTCAGCAATACCACTCCTGAGCATTTGCAAGAGAAGCGAAAATGTGTTAAAAGATTTGTACATGGATATTCATGGCAGCTTTATTCGTGATAATCAAAAATTGGAAACAACCCAAAAAGTTCATCAATAGGGGAATGGATTTTTTTTTTTAACGTGGTGTAACCACATAATAGTGGACTGCTTAGCAATAGCAAGGAAATGGACTATTGGTATAGGCAACACAATGGATGAATCTGAAAAACATTCTGTTGTGTGAAAGAGGCCAGACATGAAAGATTACACCTGGTCTGTTTCCATTTAAATGAAGCTCTCAAAAAGACATGTCTGTAATAGATCTGAGAGTGGTTTTCTGGGATTGGAGGCCAAGGGAGGCTGGGAAGGGGGCACAAAGCCTGTTACAGATTGTACAAAACTTTAGTATCTTGATTAGTAATTACCTGACTGTAGACATTAATTGAAACTTGTCAAACTATACTAGAATTATCTATTTTACTGTATGCAAATTGTTTCTCTCCATGAAATAGGTTTAAAAACATAGGAATGACCAAAATAACGATAACAGGGTTCACAGCATGTAATTATGAAAAGAAGAGAAATACTTCAACTGAGTTTTAGGAAGTAGTAAGACTAGGTTAACTCTTCTGTCATTGGTGAGTGAGTTGTTACAGGTTTACAATCCCTAAAAGGGAATCCCCTCCATTTTTTAGGCAAAGTACACATAGCCATGCATCCGTGTGCGTGCACATGCACA
This sequence comes from Dipodomys merriami, assembly GCF_024711535.1. Lineage (NCBI taxonomy): Eukaryota > Metazoa > Chordata > Mammalia > Rodentia > Heteromyidae > Dipodomys > Dipodomys merriami. The sequence goes on along the minus strand of NW_027202270.1, from coordinate 142,337,912 downwards.
CGTGCATGCACACACACACACACACATACACAACACGTTCATGAGAGACAATGAAAGTGAGAAACAGCTTGTCCTTATTTCTAGATTTTAATTCAGTCTTTTCACTGAGCCAACATCTATTGGTTCTACCAGGTACAAAGTATTCTGAAACGAAAACATGGTCCTTGTCCATCAAGGGCAAAGAGTCTAGCAAAAGATTACATTAAATTCTAAGTCCTGAGCAGAGAGAATTCTTTAAACGTAGATTGGCTTCTGTGGCTTGGTTGGGCCTTGTACCCCTAGCCTGTCTTTCTATGTAGGGTTGACAGGTGGTAGAGGAGTGGCAGCCACAGACTTCTAGTGGGATTCTTGCAGATCAAGCTCATCTGGCCCCACCCTTGTCATGAGTCATTGGGAGAAAACCCCTGTCTCTGGACCCCTCTGGGACCCAGAAGTGGGGTTAAGCAGAAAGGAGAGTCAGCATCAAGACATTTGGAAGTAATCTCAACATGTTGGTGGCTGAGGCATAAGGATCATGAGTTCAAGGAAGCCTCAGTTAATAGTGAGACACTGTCAAAATAATCCTCTCCCCACACCCAATAAAAGATACTTTTGAGGCTCTGGCCCCAAGAATCTGAGCACTTTCCAGATGCAATGAGAACATAGCCCATTCCCACTCCTGTAAATTGCCTTCTGCCAGTGGCCAACAGTCTTCCCAGGAGATCCCTTAGGAGTTTGCTCTGTGACTGTCCCATCCATCCTGTGAGCTCAGAATGAGAGGTGCTCCAATTGCTCTATGCTCTTCATTTTACCCTAGGAGCTACCTGTATTAATAAGAATTGTCCCTCCCCGCCAAATGTTTCCCTGGCTTCTAGCAAGCAATGGTTGTCTGTTATTTTGGAGGGAAATTACAAATATGGCTTAAAATAATAAAAAGACTGTGTGATCCTAACAGTGACTCATAGAACAACGGGGTTTGTTAACAAGGATGTTAACAGTAGCAGGTACCAGTTACTGGGGGCTCATTCAGGGGAAGACACAGAGCTGTGAGATTAAGGCACTATCCTATTTCATCTTTACAACCACTTTGCAACATGGGGGCTGTTAGCTTCCCATTTACACAAGACACACCTGCACAGGAGTTGTTAAGTTGCCTGCCCAACATCACACCCTTAAGGAGTGATGAGTGGCAGCAATGTGGTCTCTCCTAACCCTGTGTCAGCACCCAACAACAGAACATGTGATGTTGACGGGGGAACATTTGACTTGAGGCACCAAGAAAATGTACTCATTTTTGTGCAATCTTCTCAGAACCCTCTCATATTCCAAACCAACCAGAGAAGCCCAGTATCTTCCTAAACAGACAGACAGATGGACACAAAGCTGTTCCCTTCATCCCAGTTCTCCTGTCTTTTTCAATAACAGTCCAGGCTCTCTGGGCCAGTCCTGACACTGCCATTCAGCCTCTCAGGGGCTGCAGAGCAGAATAATGTTCTTGGATTTGTGTCTCTCATCTTGTCACTGATTAGTCCTAACTCTTCCTGGCAAGGCTCCTGCCGGGCTATTTCAGGAAACAAAAATTCATTACACACATCCTTATTGATTTCCCCTCTCCTTTGCTTATTACTGAAAAGCTTTCCCTCTGTCTCTTGAAGAAATCGTGCTGCAATTACTGGAAGCTTTGCTCGCCCAGCAGCCTCCCCAGGACCAGAGGCCCTTGAGGCCCTGGGGATTTGGGGGTAGAGCCTGTGTCTCTCCACTCCTCTGTTCTTAGCCAGAGGGAGCAAGATGGCTGATTGCCTCCTTCTTAACTGGCTCCTGGGGCTACAAGTTGGTTGTGGTCCAGTAGATCAACACCAGGACGACTTTGTGATGGGCTGTGCTTGCTGCTCTCCTCTGTCTTGTTTCTTGGCTGATTTGTTTGGGCATGGAGGGCAATGCTGCTGTGACCATTCCAGGAAACTCACCCAGCTTTGGTGGCTACCTCAGGAATATTTCACTTGCCCAAGAGGACCAGAGAAGAACGGAGCCAGTTGCAGGTGGATCACTACTATAATCCTACCTACTCAGAGGGCTGAGATCTGAGGATCAGAGCAGTTCAGAGCCAGCCAGGGAAGACAAATCTGTGAGACTCTTATCTCCAATTAGCCAGCAAAACACTGGAAGAAGAGGTGTGGCTTAAGTGGTAGAGTGCCAGTTGTGGGCCAAAAAGGCAAGTCAGAGCTGGAGGCCCTGAGTTTAAGTCCCTTTAAATAGGGGGGAAGAGAAGGAGAAGAAAGAGATGAAGGAGAACAAGAAGGAGGAGGAGATGAAGAGGAGGAGGAAGAAGAGGAGGAAGAAGAGGAAAAGGAGGAGGAAGAGGAGGAGCAGGAACGTCTATGGAAATGAGAAGTTATTTGAATGCTTCCAATGTACTATGAGCAGGGGGCACCAGGGAGCAATGTAGTCACTGTCCATCTGGTCTGAGTGGATTAGAGTCTGTGAGGTAAGCAAACAATCACAGCAAAACACAAACTAATAAAAAAAAGTCACAAGCTGTAATAGGCACTGTGTCAACAACAGTGGCCCTGACAAGGCAAATAACTGGGTGTTGAGCAATTTTGCCTATCATATGCAATGCCACTATCTGCCAAAACCCCCATGACGTAGGTATTCTCCTTGAGTTTAGAGACATTAAGTAGTTTGCTCCAGGCGACTGGTTAGAGCCAGATGCAAGGCTGGGTCTGTTTGGCTCCAAGGCCAGTTCTCTTTCCACTCCATTGCCTTCCAAGGTACATGGAGTCCACCTTGGACCTGGGGGCAAACTGCCAGCAATGGTCAGTTCTTGCTGTAGCCCCCATCTACCCCAGAAAGAAGGAGAAACTCCAGTCCTCCATGTCCGTGGTGAATTGGGTATCATGTTCCCTTGGAAGAAGGCCCTGTGCTATTTATTGGAGAACCTTTCTGTTGGTTTCGAGTGGGTGAGGCGGAAGTGTGGGCAGGTGCCTTTGTCTGGAGACAGTCTGTCTACTCTGGGGGCTGCTGCTCTGGACCCTTCTAGGCTTTGGCACAGCCTATCTCTAACTCTGCCAAACCACCTTATATTCATAGTTATTCCCATTCTTGTTTAGCCCTCCCTCATGCCAGTGCCCCCAGCCCCTTCCACACAGGATAGCGTAAGTGTGTAGGCACCACCTCTGCCTTGGAGACAGCAGCCAGGGTGGTGGGCACACCTAAAGGGCTTCTCAGAGGTCTAGAGGCTACAGGAAGCAATGCCTTCAATCTCTGGCCTCTCAACGTCACATCCTGGAGGGAAAGAAGCAAAGTGTAAAGCTGAGCAACATGGCTTCTGGGGCAGGTGCAAGCTCTAATTCACATGGCCACACCCCCAGAGGGTGTCAGGAGCTCTGACCAGTGAGGACAGCGAAGACACAAGGGTTGTGAGGTGTGGGTGTGGGGCTCATCTGTTGCAGTAATGTTGTGCCTGGGCCTGCTTTCCCACTTGTACCCCATGAAGACAAACAGATGACTCATGACACTAGCTCCTCTTTTTTGGATGCGCCACACACACACACACACACACACACACACACACACACACACACACACACACAGAGAGGAATGTGTCATAAATCCTACTACAGGTGTGCAAAGCAAATAAAACAACCCCCCCACCTCCCACTCTCCTGTGGCATAAACAAGCCCCATGTCAAGCCACGGCAGAAAACTATGTCTTGCCATTTCCAATTGGACAGGATCACTGCAGTGTTTTCCGATCATTCTCATGTAAATTCCAGTCAACTTGGGGTAACTCATCCCCACCCCTTTCCAAGAAGCCCTGGCCTCACATGATGTATGAGTGTGCTGGAGGGTTGAGGAGAGGTCCTGTCCTTGGCTGATATCTACCTAGGTACAGATGCTTTTGTCTGGTGTTTGGTGACTATGTCCATCAGTAAACACTGGGATGCTCACCTCAACAAGTTCTCTGTTGGTCCTTTGACTACTATAGTTATAATTTTGGAGCTGATCACTATTATTGGCACCATCTCCCTCTGTTTGGAAATGTGATTTTTTCCTGTCAAAGTAAATTAGATGCCTCCCTCTCTGGGAAATGGATTCTTTATTCCATGGCATTTATCAAAGTTGCTGAACATTACATGTACATGTACCATTCTGTGCTTAGGGTCTAACTCGCCCCACTTCTCCATTCTCTTCTTTGGAAATCCCATAAGGGTAAGATTTTTTTTGGTGGGTCCTGGGGCCTGAACTCTGGGCCTGGGTGCTGTCCCTCAGCTCTTCAGCTTAAGGCTAGCGCTCTACCACTTGAGCCACAGCACCACTTCCAGCTTTTTTCTTTTTGCTTATGTGGTGCTGAGGAATTGAACCCAGGACCTCATGCATGCAAGGCAAGCACTCTACCACTGAGCCACCTTCCCAGCCCAAGGTAAGTTTTTTTTTTTAATCTGCTGTGTTTATTTCTGAATCATCAATACTTTGACAAATGGTTGGAATGTAGATACACACACACACACACACACACACACACACACACACACACACACACACACACTGGATAATACTTGAGGTCCCATAATTAGTGGAACAGCAATGTTGAATCCCAGCTTCTGGCGGGCCCATAATATGGTTCTTTTGAGGTTGCCTTTGACAGTGTGTTAGAAATCTGGCTAATTCTTCTCAGTCTAAGGACTTGCTTTTAATTAAGAAACAACAGAAGGTAAAATTATGGTGTGAAAAAAGCGGAGCTCAAGAAAAAGTGACCCTACCTTGAACGGCTTAGAATTGTGCTTCTGCTGTAACTGTTCTCGAGGATCTCTGGACAATTCCTTGGTGCAGGGCATGCTGGACTTATGCAGCTGGTCCAGAGAAACGGGAGTCCAGGCTCTAGCCAGCACATGTACATTGCAGGCAGGAGCAGGCAGGTACATTGCAGGAGCAGGGAAGTTTGGGGAAGGACATGTTCGAATCTCTTTCTTTTAGCAATACTAGAGTTGGAACTCAGGGCCTTTGCTTGCTAGGCAGGTGCCCTGGAACCATCTTTCCTGTCTGTTTTGCTTTAGTTATTTTTGAAGAAGGGAGTTGCTTACCCTTCACCCCCTCCTAGGATTGGCCTAGACTGCTATCCTCCTGAGTAGCTGAAATCACAGAGAGTACATCTGTAATCCCAGTTAGCCACTGGTTGTTGTATAGTTGGAGTCTCACTAACTTTTTGCCTGGGCTAACTTCAAACTGCCACCCTCCCTATCATCACTTTCCAAGAAGTTAGGGTTACAGACGTGAGCTCCCATGCTTGGTGAGAACCCAGGCACACAGCTACCACTGACTGCCAGAAGGATTAACAATGCATTTCAGATGTGTACATTGCTAGAGCCAATACAATTAGGACTCTGTCCCCACAGTAAAAGAGGAGAATGGCTATTGGGAAGGCAATGATCAGCCTTTGTCACATTGTGTTTGCATCTTAGAGGCCCTCTGTTTTCCTACCTTAATGACACTGAGACTCTTCAAGAAGGAAAGAAAATAGAAGGAACCGACAGCCAGGCTAGCTCATTTTATTGTTACTATCAGATCTGAGTTCTAAAAACTTGCTAGAAAAAAAAATCAGTTTCTATCTGCACAAGCCTTTTTTTAATCCATTTCTGATATGTAGTTTCTTTTCCTGTCTCTAGGTCCTGAGCTGATAGATGTCAAATTTGGCTATGGACAGCCATTGGAGAGGTTCGGTGTAGCTGTGAGGCTGGGGGGGGGGCAGTAAAGATTGGGGGGGTGTCACAGAGGAGTGAGTTCCCTAGGGAATGGTGGATAAATATGGAAAACAAGGAGAAGGAGTCCCAAAGGAGAGCCCAGCACACATTCCTCTCTATTGCTTTCCTCCCGTTTATACAAAGCCTCCAATTATACAACCCCATCAGAGAGAGTATGACAGTTAGGGAGAAACTATTGTTTACAGTGTGCTTTGAACTTCCCAGAAATCAGCCAATTGGCCAGCACAAAGTGTTGATAAGAACTTCCTTCCAGCCAAACATCAAGAGGTTCTCAGAGCACACATGTTATTTTCCTCCATGTACCCACTTCTTCCATGACTTTTCATGGCAGATCCTTGAGCTTCCCACATCAGCAGACTTAATAACGTTCTGAAGGAGGACAGCCTTAGGAGAGCTAATGGTTTCACTTGGGGACAAACCAAGTTTCCAGCAATGACACTTTAGAGTGTCATCTTATGACAAAGCACTTTAATGTGTCCCTTTAGAAGTACACACTATGACTGGTCCCTCATGATCTTGCTGGAGCAAAGGTCATGGGAAGAGCATCTTGGTGTACCAGGGGTCATTGGTTGCATTCACACATGTGGAACCCACAGATAGGGTCAATTTCATATCCTTGCAATAGATGGTTAATTGTCAAGCAATAGGAATAAGCTAGTGATACCTGCAAAAGCATGGATAGATTTCAGCCAAGGAAAAGGAAGTCAGACATCAAGTCTGTGTGTTCCTTGGTCTCCAAAACAACCTGATCTATACGGACAAGAAGGAGACCAGTGGTTGCCTACATCTGGGATATGGAGTGAGCAAATATTGACTAAGAGAAAAATTTTGATGATGATGACAATGTTTGTGTTTGAAAATGCTTGTGTTTGTGGCTACATAGGTCTAGAAAACGATCAAAACTTACTCAATCATGCATTTAAAATGAGTGCAGTTTATTGTACATAGTTATGTCTCAAGAAGGCTACTTTTTTCTCTTTTTGGGAAGTACTGGAGTTTAAATTCAAGGGCTTGTACTTGCTCTACCACTTGAGCCATGGCTTTAAGCCTTTTTGACTTTAGTTCTTTTTTTCGGATAGAGTCCCATGCTTTTTGCCTGGAGAGCCTCAGACTATGATTTTCTTAGCTGCACCTCCCACATTAGCTGGGATTACAGGTGTGTATCAATGTGCTAAATATATAATGCTGGGGTTTTTTTAATAAGAAAGAAACACTTTCTAAAGATTCATACTTTACCAAAGAATAATGCAATTCTGATTTTTCATATCATGTTAAAATGTGTTGTTATTCATACGAATCTCTGGATGGTGCTTATAGATATGATGGAGTATGATCTAAATTATTCTCCCAAGAAAACAACCCTTTACTGCTCCTTGGAGTTCTAGACTTTCAAATGCCTACAGATGATTCTGTAGTTTGAGCCTCTTCCAAAGTGGCTCAGGTCCCTGAGGCTTTATTTTGTTAAAAAGAACTAGGAATTGGATCCGGGACCTCCTGCAAGTACTTTACCACATGAACCACATATTTCATCCTTTTCCTTTTAGTTTGTTTTTCAGATAAGGTCTCATACTAACTTTGCTCAGGCCAGCCTCAAATAATGATTATCCTGTCATCCCCTTCCTAAGTAGGTGGGATTAAAGGTATACATAGCTATTCCTGGCCCTCCTGAAGATTTTTGAACTGTCATTGAGTATCTGTGAGCTGCTTAATTTTCCCAGAATTGACAAGATTGAGTTGAAAAAAAATTACTTGATTAAAATCATAATGTTTTAGTTGCAAGGCCTCATTAAAAAGCAGGTGCATCATATTTTAGTTAATTTGTATAAGGACAAATTATTTTGTTAATAATGTGGTATTGATTACTTTGTTTATACATCCTTTAGACTCTTGAATGCTTGAACAACAAAATGTCACCCAGCCAACCAGTCTTGTAAGAATTGGTGCTCTGTAGAGCTTGCTACTTGCCCCAGTACCATCCCTAGAGAGTCTGTTTATGAGGACAAAGTTGGTGGAATCATAGTGTGTTAATCAGTTTTCTATTACTGTAACAAACACCTGAAATAATTAAATTACAAAGAGGAAAAGTTGTCAGGAAAACCTTATCCCAAAGAACAAGCCAGACGTGATAACACCTTCCTGTAATTCAAGTTACTGTGGAGGCTGGATCTAGGACCAGGACAAACCCTGGGTACAAAGCCCAAATCCAGTGTGAAAAATAAATAGAATAATAAAAAGTCTGGGGACTTAGGTCAAGTGGTAGAGTAGGTGCCTAATAACCCCAAGGCCTGAGTTCAAATACTAATACCACCAAAAAAAAGATGAAAAGTTTCTTTTGGCTCACAGTCTTGAAAGTTTCAGGCCTCAGTACTTTTAGGCATGGCTTGAGACGTATCATGGTGGTGGGAGCTTATGGTGGAGAGAAGAAGAGACAAGAGTTCCACCATCACCTTTCAGGTGATGGTTACCTCCCCAGTAACCCAAGACACTCTACTAAGCCCCACCTCTTAGAGATTCCACCACCTCTCATTTGTGCCATGGGAACCAAGTCTTTAACACATGGGCTATCCATTGGGGAACATTCCAAATCCAAAGCATAGCATATTGTGAACATTTTCTGAGCACTTGCTGTAAGCTCTTGTCTTCTCTTTTAATCCTTTGACCATCTCAGCTGATGAAGAGGGATCTGAGGCCCAGTGGATTGAGGACGGCCCAGAATGCCCACAGCTGCCTGAGTGCTAGGGCTAAACTTCAGCCTGGATCCAATTTAGCAGTGGTGAATTTCAGCTGTGGTTTCACACTAGAATCACCAAGGGAGATGTTAACTTTCCAGATGGCGAGGCTGAAACCCAGAACAACGAAACCAGAACCTCAGTGGGGTGGAACCTTAGTATCAGTCCTTTTTAAGGCTCTCCAGTGATTTCAATGTGCACAGCAGGCTGAGAATTGTTTTCTGAACTCTGGACCCTGGCCCATGAAAGCATAGTGAAAGATGGTGAGCCAGGCAGTGTACTTACCCTGAAGTACACTGAGTGGTTTGCTCCTTTCTGAGTCTGATTATATTGATTATGGACACATTCCCTTCCATTCTGTCATGTTGCCCTGCAGCCTTTCAGGGAGACCTCATTCATCACAGACTCTAATGGCTATATCTAAAGGACCTTCGTTCTCTCCTTCCTCAAATGTTTGCTAAGTACCTACCATGAAGGGAACAAAGCTTGCTTCTGTACCCATGGAACACATCATCTGGTGGGGAGAAACAGAATGATGAGTGGACCATTGAGAGATGGCTGTCTGTTCTGAAAGGAGAAGGAGGTTCTGGGTGACAAAGATCTTACAGAGGAGTCAGAGAAGGCATCTGAGTGAATGGTTGGGCAGAGGACAGAGCGAGATGTGGTCAGAGGAAGAAGATGGGTCACTTTGAAAGCATGTGAAGGACATTGGATATTGTTCTGTAGGAGACAGTAAGTCATTGAACTGCTTCAACTGGAGAGAAGTGTGATCCGGAACCTAGATTTAAGGTAGTGATTAGAACGGGAACTCCACAGAGAACATGGGGGAGGAGACAGAAGGTGGCGCATGCACCTTGCAGTGTTTCATTCTGTGTTTTATTGGAACAGGCTGAGGAGTGTGGCTAACTTACTGAACAGACCAATAAAGATTGGCTTGGCTGTATCTGGCCAGCTCCTCCTTGACCAAGCTCTATTTTTCTGTGGCCAAGTAAGTTTCTTATACTTGGAAATAAAGGCTTGGTTTGGGGAAGGGCTTTCTTACATAGTTGATACCAGGGAGGCATTATTTATTGGGCTGTGATGGAGATGGAGCCTTGTGGGAGGCGCTCAGGTCATTGAAACTAGAGTTTTAGACCCCAGGCCCAAAGGTTCAGGAGTTCCACATTTTAGGCCCAGGCACGTGTCCCTACATACCAAACTAAGAGAACGGTCAAAGGAAAGAGAATGGAGATGTGTTACACTGCATGGAAAGCCATCCTCTTCCCCTCTTCCCATGAATGGATATTGCTTTAGGCTAAGTGGAGAGAATTGGGGAAGGGGCTGAAAGGTAGACATGATTAAGTAGTGCCAGTCACAGCTGAGTTCCGCTGGCCATCATCTTGGTCCTTATATTGGGAGGGCTCTGGAGAAGTCACTGTTGCTTTATCACTTGAAGGGAGTAACCTGTTCAGGATAAACAAGGTGTCTTCCAGCCCTTACTAGATTCCAAGAAAGCTAGCTGCAAAGCAACTGCAGGAGAGACAAGTGCAAATTTCTCTCATGTTGTTAATGCATATTTCCTCAATTTTGACTTTGATTTTAGGTACATCAGTTGTTTAAAGCTCTTTCTCCTTCCCTTCCTTTATCCCTTCCTCTCTCCCTTTATTGATCCCTCCTTCCCTCCCTCATCTCTTCCTCTCCTTCCCCTCCCCTCCCATTCCCTAGCCTTCTCTTCCTCTACCCCCTCCATCATATCTCTCTTCTGTGTTGGTCTCCACAGACATTTGTGGCTAGGCTCCTTCCTGGATGCTGAGAGTTCGCTTGAGTGACTTTCATCTTGAAATCCTTAAGAATAACATATTTAGAATGTTCAAATCTTGGTCCACTGGGATCCTGAAATACACACAAGTGCTAAAGTCCTAAGCAGTATTGCTATCACATTTAACACTTTACTTTGAAAATGTGAAATAGGAACAGACAATTTCTTTTCAGTGCTAACGGTTCCTAGAGAAAATTCACAGGAGCTGCTGTGTTTTCATTCTTCAGTGGATCTGCGAGCTGCAATTTCTACAGCAGGCTCACATCACTTTGGCCCCTACCTTGCATTTAAAACATGCCTTATGCTTTCAGAAGTGCTTCAGCATTACATGTTTATTCCTTTATTTTTCCCTTGCACTTTTGCTAGCTACAGCCTCAAACTTCCATTGAGTCTCGTGTGTGTGTGTGTGTGTGTGTGTGTGTGTGTGTGTGTGTGTGTGTGTGTGTGTGTGTATTGAGCTATATATATAGCTCAATAAATAACACAGTTGCAGGTGAATCCACTCCTCTGTTGGCAAACCCTCTTCTATGGAAGATCAGGACTGAGCACAAATTTCTACCATTAGAATGGTTCCTTTGGATGGGCTTTTGCTGTTTTCCCTCTGGGAAGAACAACACAAGGACTCCAATTATCTACACAGAGCAGAATGCAAGGATGAGGAGCTAGGAGTTCCAGTTCTTAGAAAAGTACAAATGCATATTTAGGATGATGAACAGACAGTGGGTTCATGGATTGAGGATCCAGTCAAGCCCCCACCACCCCTGCCTCAGCCCTTTTCGTCCATATTACCAGTACTCATTTCCTTAAAGGATGCTCTCACCAGTTAGGCCTTCAAGCCCCAGCCCTTTCCTGGAATGTGTAAGCCCCTCCCACATGGATTGTGCTTTGTGGGGAGACCTGGGGGCAGAAAGAGGGGGAGTGATAAGGAGAGGAGAGAAGCGGAAGGCCAGATCTCTAGGGGCAGAATTCTTTCCCTTGGAGACTTGTCTACAGTAGATTCCAGCGGTAGATAAACTAGGCTGTAAGGACACAGAGTTCCTGTGGTTTACAAATGTTCTTTTCGGATGGAGGGAAGGGTAAGGTTTCAGTCAGGGTATGTAGTAGTAATAATATCTAAGTGATATTGAGGGCTGACTATATGCCAGGCACAGAGCATCTGTTTACACAGTCTCCATTAGTCCTCACAGCAGATCTTTAAAGCATATATTATTAATTCTGTCTTAACGGACAAGAAAGTGGAGATTCTTAAAGGTGAAGTCATATTTCCAAGGTCAGAAAGCTACAGTGACAGAGCAGGGACTAGGCAATTCTGTCTGCCTGAGGCTGAACCTCTAATGCTTAGCAGAGTGGGGAGGGGCCTCCAGGGCTACATGATGAACACTTAAGCATCTGATGGGAGATGTAGTCTGAATTTCTATCTACAGACAGCTGGATACTGTCATCTGCCCTGACCCCACCACCATCCCCACAAGATTAAAGAATTCCTGCTTAGGCCCAAAAGTCTTCCACAGCTTGGTATAAACACTATCTGCACCATTCTCCATAATACTAAACCCAATTTCTCTATGCCTCTCTTTGTAGTAGAAGGCAGAAAGCCCTACATAGGCTTTCCCAAGTTCTTTTTCCCTCTGAAGAAGACACTGTAGGTGGAGAACATGTCTATCTGACAAGGACTGCCTAACAAAGGCTGTACCCACAACTCTTCACAGCTGGTCTGTGATCTGCAGGATACTCAAGATGTGGTCCAAAAGGGTACAAATGAGAGAATATCAGTCTCACTGATCTGAAAACTTATATACAGCCAGGAAATGGCTGTGGTGAAGTCTGGGTCATGTCCAATGAAGGCAACCACTGGGACATCTGGCCTCTGACCTGGAAATGCAAAACAGACCAGAGAGCAAAGGGGGTACACTAAGGTTTCCTGGAAAGGCCAGAAATCTCTTACCATGGGGATTAGTTAGCCTTGCCTCTGCTGGACCAGAGGGCTTCTCAGAAGTCCCAGGAGCCTTTTAATCACACTCTTATCCTCTCTGCCTTTTGATAATTCGATATTTCAAGGAACTTGCCAAGTCCCAGATGTCTTCATAATGAGCCGACAACTGCATGCATTGCTGTCATGACCCGTCCCCTGGGAGTAACCTTTCCTGGCAGGGGTCACACACTTACCCTCAGTGATGGCTGGAGTAAAGGGACCTGTGTGAAGAGGTTGTTCTGGAATGTAGGTTACAGTTAAGAGGAAAGGTAGGGGTTCAGATGGGAGATGGAACTGGAGTGGGTGGGCAGGTGACAGTGAAATCCCGGCTTGGCTAGCTGGAGAGGTGCCGATAAAAGTGAGCTGGAGCCTCAGAAAATGGTCTGTAGAGCAAGGTCAGCAGAGATGACCTTGAGCGGACCTTCTCTGTCTACTAAGAGTTTCGATTTATACAGGATGTTTGGCAGACTCCTAGAGTAAAGGAAGTTGTAGTTCTTTGACAATATGGTTGGGAAGTGAAGATGAATTTTAGAGAAATTAGTTTTGACTTTTTCTTTTAAAAATAAGAAAGGGTGTCTTGCCTTAAAGGTGTCTTGTAAGGGGTGAAAAACTTCAGCCTTTAAGAACTAGATTCATACAGGTAAAGAAAACTGACTGTAAGAGCAGTTCAGGGAGCCAAGGCAGGTGATTTAAGCTTGTCCCCAAGCTTAATGGCAGAGTTGAGGCTGAGCACAAATCCTTAGCTTTTGCACGTGATATTCTAGACAAAAGCTAAAGAGACAAAGTGAGCATTTCTACAATTGTGGGGTGGCTGAAGGCGAATCTGATCCCAAGGACTGAGCTCATCAGTCTCTATCCTGCAAGTGGAGTACATCTACAACTCACAACTGCTCTGCTTTCCAAATGGCAAACCTGGCCCAAGAAGTACTTCTGCTAGTTTTTCCTCCCCTTTTACTCCATATAAAAAGTGCTTTACTAAGTCAGCTAAGCCATACTTGTTACAATTTTTTTTTTTGGTCCTGTTATTAGGGCTTGAACTCAGGGCCTTGAATACTGTCCCTTAGCTGTTTTTGCTCAGGGCTAGCACTTCAAATTAGACACAGCTCCACTTCTGGCTTTTGGATGATTAATTGGTGATAAGACTTACAGACTTTTCTTCCAGGTCTGGCTTTGGACTGTGAACCTCAGATCTCAGCTTTCTGAATAGCTAGGATTATAGGTGTGCGCCACAGACAAGCAGCTTACAGAATTTTAAAGATTTAAATGTCTACACAGAATTGGGTGACTTTCTGACAAACCATTTCTTCTAAGTTCACTTTTTATTATGAAATAGCTAACATAAAATGGAGAATATATAAAGAGTGATAATAACATTAGTCTGTGAGATTACCCTGGATGAAGCATACAGGTACATCTAAAACCTTTGGGCATCCCACCTTTCCATCAAGACGTAGCTACTCTGATGAATTTTAGATTTATGATTCTCTCGATTTCCTTATAGTTCTTCTTTATTACCACATTTGTATGCATCCCTTATGATATACTATGCAGGTTTTTACTTTGAGGTAACAAATTATTCTGCATATATTCCTGTGCTTTCTTTGCTTTACTCCATACTGTGTTGACATTTGCGGCTGTTTCTCATTCACTGTGATGCTGGAATACTTATCCTCTCTCTGGATCTCCACATGTACTTTTCCCTTCTGTTTTGATGTGGATTTGTTAGGTATAACCCGCTACTGTGCTGATATGAAGGCTATTGTAGTTATGTGAAGCATTCTTGTTCTTATCATTCATGCACACATCTTTTCCCAACTGTATTCCTGACAGGAGGAAGGAGAAAAGTCAAGGAGGACATGCCCACTCCTTTCCTTCCATGTATCATTTTTGCTTATAATCTCTTGGCCTTCAAAAGAGGCTGGGAAATATAGTTCCTCATTTAGAATGGCTGTGCACTTAGATGAAAGCACAGAGAAAGAAGAGAACAGTTCTTGGGAATCAACTTCCCATCCCTGCCATAATGATCTCTCTCTCTATATATATATTTAAAAACAAGTGTGAAAAGAATGTGATTTAGAGGGGTGTCATGTCTTATTTTATGTCCATTTGATTGGTATAACCTGAATCTTTGTGCTTTCAGTCTGTTATTGAGGAATATGGAATTATATTTTCACTATGATGGGAAACTTGTGTATTTGTAATTTTGATTTGTGCACTCTAAGGTTGTATGATTTGGACCACACAAAAGAGGGATTGTTCTGCTTCCCTTTTAAGCTGAACATGTATTCATGTATGGTGACCCTTTTGACTCCAGGCTTTGCTACTACTTTACCTAGTACTTCATTATCATTTTCACTTTAAAACTTCATTGTGTTTTAGTTGTGTGTGTCTTAACATAGCTCAGTTTTTCCTCTCAGTCTGATTCTCTGTTTCATTTAAATTTTGGGCATTGGCTCATTTGCATTGATTGAGTTTCTGGGTGTGTTTAGATTCATTTGTTTCTTTGTGTTTGTGGTTTTATTGTGGTGGTTGTGATGGTCAGGAAATCATTGAAAATGTATCTGTGGGACTTATATGAAGCCTGGATTTAAAATATCTTTCTAAGAGGGTTTGGTCTGTTCCACAAAAGGCTGGGGGAATTAAATCACAAGATAATTTGACTCTCACTTTCCAGTTTGAGATTAGATGTTTGGAAGTATTAATACAAATTCTTTCCCTAAGTCTTCATAAAGGCTCGTAGTGACTAAAGAGTATTAGGAAAACCCTTTGTCTTATTTTCTTCTCGACTGAGATGGCTTAAACAAGTAGTAATTGCCATCATCTCCCTATGAATGATGGTTTTCCTCTAGCTTCCCCTTCAGGGTCTGGTCCTTTTGCTGTTCTGGCTTTCCTGGATGGAAGAAGGTAGGCTCCAACCCAACTTCTCACTGTTCTATAACAATACAATTTTCTCCTGCCCCCTATATCTTTAGTTCATTAAAAATCTATGTTTCAGGATAGAGTCAGTAGATGTTCCAGAAGAATGTTTCAATGCTCTTTTGCCTTATACATTTTTGTATTCTTGACCTCATTTTGAAAAACATTCTTACTTTTCAGCAAGCTCAGACATGTCCTTACAAAGATGTTTTCTTAGCCAGGTACAATGGCTACTTGGGAGACAGATCAGAGGATCATAGTTCAAGGCCAACCCAGGCAAAAAGTTCATGAGACTCCCATCTCAATGAATGATCGAACAAAGTGGTGCCTCTTATTCCTGCTACAGGGGAATGAAATGGCCGGGAGTAATGACATGTACCTGTGCTCAGAGGAGCAAAAATAAGAGGATCGTGGTCCAGATTGGCCAAGGCAGAAAGTGAAAACCCATCTCAAAATGTACAAATATCTGATGGAATGACTCAAGTAGCAAAGCATCTGGCTAGGGAGCCCTCAGCCCTGAATTCAGACCCCAGTACTTCAAAACAAACCCAAACAAACAAACCCAAGAAAGTAAAAGCAAAGAAGAAATAAGGTGTATTTTTGTATTGTTATCTTATATCTTAAAATGTTCTGTACTGAACAACTTGTCTGCCATTTTGCTAAGTATGAAGCCCTTCCTGATACTTTTAAGTTTACATCCTCAGAATTGACAAAAATACTTCAGTGTAACAAACCAAAAGTCTTTTGAGTCCCATTTTCCCAAGAGGGGATTGGTAGGGTCCTCAAATGCTTTTAAACTATCTGATTCAGCTATTGAGAGCTTTCTGTCACAGGCTGGCTGATTCCCTAAACCAAGAAAAGCAAAACTACATAATGTCCCTTGCCAATTCTGAAATACTGACCTGGCAGATGAAGTCCACAATACCCTTAAGATTACCACCCTTAGCTAGGCACTGGGTGGCTCACGTTTGTAATCCTAGCTACTCTGGAGGCTGAGATCTGAGGATCTCAGTTCAAAGCCAGCCCAGGCAGGAAAGCCCGTGAGACTCTTATCTCCAATTAACTACCCCCCCAAAAAACAGAAGTGGTATTGTGGCTCAAGTGGTAGAACTCTCACCTTGAGCTGAAGAGCTCAGTGTCCAGACTGAGAGTTCAACAACAACAACAACAACAAAAGATTACCACCCTTATGTAATCCCCTTCCCTTGAACAGGGGCAAAACATGTGACTTGCTTCTAACAGCAAACTGTGGCAAAGTGATGGGCCTGATGTCATAAAACTGTGATATGTGTCTTGCCACAGACTTTTTCCCTGCGGGCTTTGAAGAAGCAAGCTGCCATGTTGTAAATGACCTATTGAGAAGACTATGGAAGCCTTCAGTCAAAAAACCAGCAAGAAACCATGTCGCTCAGCCTGGTAACACATGAAAAACTAGATTCTTTCAACCACTACTTATGAGCTTGGAAGTGAATTCTTCCTCAGTGGATAGTTGGTTGAGACCCTGTCCTTTGCTAACACCTGGATTACAACTATGTAAAAGGTCTTCAAGCTGAGAGTCCAGCTAACTTGACCCACAGAAACTCAAAGACAATATATGTGTATTGTTGGAATTTGCTAAGTGTAAGTGTGGGGATAAGTTGTTATACAGCAATGGATGACTAATACAATTAGGGGTGGCTATGTGGGTGTCATGAGGACAAAGTTCAGTGATCAATAGGTGATATGTGCAAAAATACAGTTAAGAAAGCCGCATTTGAAGTTCATTATTAAGTCAACTTCTTCCCTATCAGAGGTATTCATAGGATATCTTAGTTTTCTGTCTGGGCAGTGTAGATTACCTGTTATCTGTGGGTCTAGTATGTGGCTGCCCACTAGTAATTAGCCAGGATTTTAAATGAACCGGTAGGGACCTACTTGGCTGCCATTATTTGTGACTCTCAACAGGTACCTTGTTAAAGGATTTGGATTTTTTAGTAACCCTAATTAAGGCTGAACGAAATTAATTGTAGCACATCATTTGATGTTAATTTAGCTATGTTGGGGCATCATAAGGAATAGATAAAAATGGATTAATTTGAAATAAAGACTCGATGAGGATTTAATTAATATTTGAAGAGCATTCAATATTCACACTAAATGAAGTCTCCTGGCTCATGCTTGTTATAAGAAAGAAGGTCACGAACATCCAAAGCATGAAACACATTGATTTCAAAAGATTGATACACCTGACCTAAAGATAAGAGTCACTCTGTTTCTTACCGTTTTCCTTTCATTTTGCAGATGCAGGGGTGGGGAGGAGGAGAATTCCTACAGGTATCCCGTTGCTTCTTAGCAAGACAGAGCTTTCAAGAGCTTTCATATCCTCTCTACTCAGAAAGTCGTGTTTTCCCAGGTAGTCACAGTACACTGTTGCTCATTAATAGACATCCAGCTGGGAGCTGGTTCAAGAAAACATGCATACCGAAACTTCTTTGGGTGATGTCTTAATGATTCTAGCTAATAGGGGTAGGAAAGAAGAAATGTTTTTCTACTCATCATTCACTCAATTCTGACAACAGATGTGGGAGTGTTTTCTCACACATACCACGCCGTTCCCTAGAACACACCATCTGGGTATCCTCGAAATCAACTCCATACTGTTACATGCTGTCAGTGTGAGACTCACAGACTAAGGCCCAGTCCCACAAGATTGCCCTCCACTTCAGATGCCAGTTAAAAGTGCCAGGGGACCGGTACTTTGGACTGACAAGCCAGCAATGGAGGTTCTATGACCCGCTCCTTGGGTTCCAATCGTAATTACGAAAGCAGCTTACAGAGCTCAGGGAAACATTTCCCTTACATCTATCCCCTTGTTACAAAGCATATTAAAAGGGTGTAGATAACAGCCAGATGAAGGGAAAGCAAAGTGTGTGGGCAAGGCAGTGTAAGTTTCTAACCCTCCCTGGGCACCTCATCCTCAGGCATCTCCATGTGTTCAGTTGTCTGGAAAGTCTCCTGGTCCTGTTCTTTTGGGCTGTTCTTGAGGTTTTTTGTTTTTTGTTTTTAATTGAGGAGACATGATGGCGTCCATCACCTGCTGTTGGTGATCAACTCTATCGCCACTTTCCCTTCCCAGAAGCTTGAGAAGGAGGGGCTACAATCCCAAGCTGTCTAATCAGGCTTTTTCTAGTGACCCACTGTCACCCTGAGGCTATCCTCTAGTCAACAGTCACCTTATAGAAATAAAAAGGGACTTGCCACACTCTGGTGATTCCAAGGATTTCACAAACTACGGGTCAGAAAACGGAGACCTGGTATATACAGTTGGTAACTCCATGCAAGGATTCAACCAAGTGTAGATGGAAAAATATTTGGAAGAAAAAAAATCTCAGGAAGTTCCACAAAGCAAAATCTGAGTTGGCTCTGTGCTAAATATTAGTAAATGAAGTAATACATAGGCATAGTCTGCTTTAGCCTCATGCAATTACAATCCTCAGTCTCTCTCCAGCATTGATTGATTGAGCATTGCTTACCTTGCTTCTCCTTTGTGTATTACATACAATCATGAATCCTTAATCATCATCCCATTGTGAGAAGCTCATTGGTAGATGATTTCATCCTTCTGGAAACAGCTTTCTTACACAACTACATATCCAGGCTGTATGGTACTGTAGATGATTATAATGCAAATGTCTGTGTATCTAAACATATCTAACATAGAAAAAATATAGTAAAATGCAGTAGAAAAGATTTTAAAATGTTACTCCCATGTAAGGCTCCGGGTGTTCTATGAATAGAGAGCTTAGAGGGCTGGCAGCAGCTTTGGAGGAGACAAAATTTATAAAAATTAGTTTTCTACCTTCAATAATAAATCAACAGCTTATTATAATGTTTTTACTTTATAAACTTCAAATTTTTGTATATTTTTGACTTGTCACACATTGTGCAACTTTATAAAATGACTTTTCTTCCCTCTCTCCCTCCCTTATCCCTCTTTTCTTCTCTTTTTCTTTTTTCTCTTCCTCTCTCTTTCTCCCTCCTTCTTTCCCTCTCTTCCTCCTTCCTTCCTTCTTTCCTTCTTTCCTTTGTTCATTCGTTCCTTCTTTCTTTCCTTCCTTTCCTTCCCTTCCTTTCTTTCCTTCCTTTCCTTCCCTTCCTTTCTTTCCTTCCCTTCCTTCCTTCCTTCCTTCCTTTCTTTCTTTCTTCCTTCCTTCCTTCCTTCCTTCCTTTCTTCCTTCCTTCCTTTCTTTCTTTCTTTCTTTCTTTCTTTCTTTCTTTCTTTCTTTCTTTCTTTCTTTCTTTCTTCCTTTCTTTCTTCCTTTCTTCCTTTCCTTCTTTCTTCCTTTCAAAAATAAGGCACATTCCCCAGCCTTTATTTTACTTCTTTTTTTTTGTCGGTCGTGGGGTCTGAACTCTACACCTGGACACTGTCCCTCAGCTCTTCAGCTCAAGGCTAGTGCTCTACCATTTGAGCCACAGCTCCACTTCCAGCTTTTTCTGCTTATGTGATGCTGATGAATCGAACCCAGGGCCTCATGCATGCAAGGCAAGCACTCTACCATTGAGCCACCTTCCCAGCCCCTATTTTACTTCTTTATATCCTTTTAATAAGTTTTTCTTCCATATACAAGTTCTTCTTTTAAAAAAACTGTTATATGACTGGGCAGTGATGGAGCAGGGATAGGAGACCAAGTCGATTTGCTCTCATACCTGAGCAATTTCCATTCTGCCACATTGTCTCCCAGAAATTAATCTAAGAAGGACTTCTGTGAGTCAAATGCTTTTCCTTCTCTCGGTCCTGTTGGCACATTCGCACAGCTAGGAGCAAGTGACTAGCACTGCCCAGCTCTTAGGTTCAACCACACACACTCTTCTCTACTCACACCTGCCCCTTCAATACTGGGTTCCACCTCAGCTGGCTTAAACTAGGGTGATTAACACTAGATGGAACTGCGTCACTAGGGGCTCACTGTTTTGTGGACTGGTTTCTCTATCCCACAACTGACCACTGAGCACCAATTCAACATCTAGAATTGTGTTAGGTGCTCGGAAGATGCGTGAGCATGCTAGCCTGGGGCAAGGGAGGGCACTGGGCCAAGAAAAGTCAGTTGTTCTGTAAAGAACAAGTTGAGACATGTGAAGAGTAGGTGTCAAGAAAGAAGTCAGAGTCCCTTAGGGTCTGAGTTATACATACTTTTGGGCAAGGGCCCTACCATCTGTTGAGGATCTGAAAAGGCACTCAGCCAAGAAACTGGGCCGTGAAGGAGCCATATCCCAGTTTGCCATCATGCTGCCATGTGACGCTAGATCCATCCTCTCACCCATCTGGTCTTCAGTTCTGCATTCTTCGTGATACTCTGCTGTTTTCTTTCCTTCTGCCTGACAGAGAATATAAATTCAGCCTCCATGTCTTGGCCTCCTGGCCCCTGGCCCAGCCTTTGTGCCTGCTCCCTTGGCAGGGCCGTGTGGAACACATGAACACAGCCCAGCATTTGCTCAATGTAAAGTGACTGGTGGTGAGCAGCATTGCACTGGGTCTGCAAATTGCCTTCCAAGTCATGTCAAGTGTACGTGTTCAGTAAAGTTCAGAGAAGCTTCGTGGCCTAGCAAGGAGGGCTCAGACATCCATGGCTGCTTACCACGTCTGGCTGCCAGCTGTCAGCTGCCAAGCCTAAGGTTTCACATCTGGGCTGGGTTCCCTGAGACAGCCACCGGCCCTGGGGCAGAAGATTATCTTCAAGCCAAAGAGGAACTGTACACAAATAGTGGAGAGTCAGGGCAGTTGGCAGGAAGAAGCAAGGCAGACCTCAGAGGAGAGTGTCAACAAGCTGGCATGCACAGGCCTGAGCCACCAGCAAGGAAAGCTTGGAAAACCAGAGGGTTCAGGGATCAGGAAGGAACCTTTGAATCCGATTCCAATTGTAATTCCATTCCACAAATAAGTTCTGAGTCCCTGCCACATGTCAGGCCTTTTATAGACACATGGAACACATCAGTAAACAAAACAGACCAAGGCTCAAAACCCCAGAATGCCTCGGAGAGCTTTCAGTCTATAGGAAGAATCACTGAGAAACAGTAAAGACGATGAATAAAAACATTTTCTGAGATGTCAAATGGCAAATGCTTTGGAAATCAAGAACTGGAGGTCAGACTGTGGGGAGCAGACACAAGGCACTAGGTTGCAGTATTATCTTTACTTTCATTTGTTTTATGTACTTTCCCAGGAGAGCCATTCTGAAAGCTTAAGCATCTAAGAGAAGGAATTTAGGATGACCTAGGCTAGAATGACCATAATTCTGCAAGGCATAACCAGAATGCTTGAGAAATGTCTAAGGACCAAAGGATAGTAATGCTCATACCCCCAGATATAATCTGGTTCTCTTCAAATTCCATTCCGTCTCTCTGGAAAGAGTGTTAGATTCCACTGTACCAATTTCAACTCTGGAAACCTGGGAAGAGTGGAAAAGTGCATGTTTTCCCACATTGTCTTCACTCCTGTTTTCTGAATTATAGAAACTATCTGCAAGGAGTTGTCTGTCTTGTAGATGGTAAGAAACCAAATATGGAGTCAACAATTTGATGATTTTCCTACATAAAAAGACAAGAGTTTGAAATTGACACAAAACCTCAGATTAAGGTCTGAGCCAACCGTTTGCTTAGTTTCCTATGAGAAAGTTAGACAAAGGTTTGAAACTGATGAATGTTAAGGCTCAATTAAGGTCTGAATGATTGGGTCTTCCTTCTTTTCCCAAATTCCCATATTGAAGCTCTAAGGACTCACTGATGGTATTTGGAGGTGATTAGGTTTCAAAGGGTGGGGCCTCATGGTGACATTAGTGTCCTTATAAGAAGAGAAGAGAGCCAGAGTTTGCTTTCTGCCACATGAAGACATGTTCCTGCTAGCCAGGAAGAGTCCTCATCAGAATCTGAGTCTTCAGCCTTGAACTTGGATTTCAGGCCTTGGAATCTGGAAGAAATAAACGTTTGCTGTTGAAGTTACCTTGTCTACAGTATTTTGTTATAGCAGCCTGGGCGCTGACTACTGGAATTACAAACCACTTATTTAGGAGGCAAACATAAAACTTGAATTTGAAAAAGAACCCTAAATTTTAAGATTGAATATGCACATGGAATCTCAGATGCATTATCTCTGAGAGCTCTTCATAAATCTTTCTGGAGTAAGCGTGTGAGACATGGATTTTAAATCAACAGTTATTGTTTTCATAATGGTGAGTGGAGAGAGACTGGGGTGGGTGGATTTTTACTGAACAAACCTTAAGGCAATCAGGGCCAAGTGTTCGGAGAGGGGCCTGGCTCACTCTATGTACCTGTATCAGCGTCCACTGGAATGGTTCTGCCTCCTCTGTCACTGAAAGTATATGGCAAATGCTGATGCTGCCCTGTGAATTGTGAGGGAGATCTGGCTCTACCAGAACAAAAAATGGAGATGATTGGAAATGACATCCCACAATAGTGGCCAAGGTTCTGAGAGGTGCATTTGGTAACTGAGTGTCTTATGATAGCCAAGGAGATCCTTAATGATGGGATGTAGGAAATGATAAAAGGGTCCCTGAGAAAATATTTCTCAAACACAGAGAAAGACTACCCAAAAGCTGAAAAGTCTCCTCATATTGGTTAGCAACAGCACCTGAATGGATGCATTAATAAAATGCATTAATGAAACAGCTCTGGCTACAGGAAAGGTTGAAAAAGGAAGAGGCCAAGAGCACTTCCTACCAGGACCTGGCTCCCTAAGAACCAGTTCAGCAGGAAACGCTGGGAGGGTATTTCTCAGAAATTCATACCCCAGGCACTCAGGGACAAATATCAGACCCAACTTCTTACCTGAACTAGACTCAGAATCACCTGGAGGGTCTCTACACTACTGGAAATAGATCAGGAAGAACTCAAGCCCCTCCTCTTCCTGACCACAGCCATGAGATGAGGAATTTAGTGGTTAGGAAAGATGGCACCATCAAACAGACCTGGGTGCTTGTCTGACTCAGCTTTGTCCTAGCTCCACACTGGTGTTTACTTACCATGTATGTATGGTTAGTTTTCTGATACAAGACTTTGTTTTAATTAATTACTTATTTTTGGCAGTACTAGGGCTTGACCTCAGGGGGTTGATCCTGTATTGTCTATCTTCACTTGAGCCACACCTCTGACTATCTTATGTGTTTTGGAGATGGATTTAGTGACTTTTCTGCCCCAGCTGGCTTCAAACATAATCTTCCATATCTCATTCTGTCTAGTAGCTAGGATTATAGGCATGAGCCATCAGCTCTTGGCAGGATTTATCTTTGATCAATGAAGAAAGAGGAGGATCCCTGGTCCTAAATATCCAGAGTCTACCACAGCAAGCCTCCCTATCAGGGATCCTAATGGCAGATCTTCTTTCAGAGGTGAGGGAAGAAAACAATGAATGAAGTTTTGAGGACAGTCTCTTGCAGCAGGAGTGAGGGCTGTTGGGAGGAATCCTAAAACAGATTGACAGCCAGACAGGTGATTTTATAGAGAGTGGTGTGTTTTTGCTTGTGGCACAGAGCAGAGAATAGAAACAGTGGAGTCAGCCCAATCTGGCTGCAAATCTAGACCTTATGATTCACTCGCGTTTTTCACACCCATTCTATTATCCTCTTTAAAAAAATTAAGTTGTTATTATAAAAGAGGAGCGGCCACTATAGCTCAAGTGGTAGAGCACTAGCCTTGTACTAAAGAGCTAAGGGACAATACTCAGGCCCAGAGTTCAAGCCCCATGACCGACAAAAAGAAATATTGGACATGTACTCATTACCTGACTCATGTAATTTTAATCCTCTGTGCAGCACCTCTATAATAACAATAAAGTAAATTAATTTTAAAAAAGAGGAGTGACCATTACATAAGTCAGGTAATGAGTATATTTCTCTTGAACAATGTTACCCCTTCCCTTGCTCTCTCCCACAAGTTGTATAGTTCATTTTCAACATAGTGTTTAGTGATTGCTGCATTTGTTCACCCTTTGTCCTTCAAGTTCTGTGTCTCCCTTACCCTCCCAAAGATACATTCTACTGTTTGCTAGTTGGAAATATTTTGGATAACACTAAGTGTAAAATTAAAAATGAAGGGGCTGGGAAGGTGGCTCAGTGGTAGAGCGCTTGCCTTGCATGCATGAGGCCCTGGGTTTGATTCCTCAGCACCACCATAAGCAGAAAAAAATAAAAAAGACGGAAGTGGCGCTGTGGCTCAAGTGGTAGAGCACTAGCCTTGAGCTGAAGAGCTGAGGGACAGCGCCCAGGCCCAGAGTTAAGGCCACACAACTGGACCCAAAATAAATAAATAAATAAATAAATAATGACGGTTCTGTAAGTCCTTGCACCCCTGTTCCCAAGGGCAAACAATTGTTTCCTATGGCATTGCCAATGATCATCCAGCTGTTAATACAGACTACGTAGATGCATATGTTTTTAAGCTTTCTGCACATAAATAGGCTATTCATATTATTTCAGGCAATGGTTGAATCTTCATCCATCCATACAGACAGGTCTTCTTTTAAGATTTGCTTTGTTTCCATACTGAATACAGATCTTAGTATATTACATATTGGACTATGCTGACAAAAATCCTTATTTATCTATAGGTATACAATACACTTGCTTAGTATTTCCTAAAAGTGGAAATGCTTTGTAAATGGGTATGCATATTTATGATGATGATTATACATCTAAATTTCTCTAAAAGAAAATTGGGCCAAGTGCCAGAGCTCACACCTGTAATTCTCTCTACTCAGGAGATGGAAATTGGTTTGATCATGGTTTGAAGCCATCACAGGCAGGAAAGTCTGTGAGACTCTTATTTTCAATTAACCAAAAAAGCAGGAAGTGGAGCTGTGGCTCAAGTAGTATAACACTAGCCTTGAGCATAAAAGCTCAGAGACAGTGCCCTGAGTTAAAGCCTCAGGATTAGCACAAAACAAAATGAAAGGAAGGAGGGAAAGAAGGAAGGAAGGAAGGAAGGAAGGAAGGAAGGAAGGAAGGAAGGAAGGAAGGAGGGAGGGAGGGAGGGAGAGAAGGAGGGAAGGAAGGAGGGAAGGAGGGAAGGAGAGAAGGAAATATGAAAGGAAGGAAGAAAGGAAAGAAGAAAGAAAGGAAAAAAAAGAAGGAAGGAAGGGAGAGAAAGAAAGAAAGAAAGAAAGACAAAGAAAGAAAGAGAAAGAAAGAAGGAAAGAAAGAAAAAGAGAAAGCTGGATCAACTAATTTTCCTAACAATGAAGAATGGAGTGAGTGGCCTTTCCTTTAACTCCATTTTTGTTGTCATTCACATTTCACAATAGATACTCATCCCAGTATTTAGCATCCTAGGCATCCTGTTTGTCTGGGGAACTTCCTATAACACCAGCTTACTGTAGGTTGGCTTCAGATCTAAAACAACCCATGATCTTCAGCTTCAATGGAAACCATTTTGGGTATTCAAGGCCCAAGGCCATACTTGTTCTCATGACAGCTGCCATTGCATAATTCTACACTCTAATTTTATGCCAGGAAAAATGTGGGTAATATATTTTTCTTCCTTATCTAACTTCAAACTTGATAAGTATCATGGAAAGTTTTTATTTTCAGATTAAATTCCAGGTGTCACCATCATTGCCAAGATCCTTAATAAGACTTAACATTATATTTGCTTTTTTCTTGGCTAAAGTTGATGTCAAATGATCACCAACAAAAGTTTGCTAACTCTCATCTCTGAGTTACCCTCAGGGATAGGAAAGAGTTGAAGGAGAGGCTGAAAGTCTCTGCTTAAACTACATCCATGGTGATTACAAGGATGATAAATCGACCCTTCCAAAGTTCAATAAATGAGTAAAGCTCAACTGGCTTCATTCATCTCTTCTTCAACTAGATGGTGTTTATTCATTTCCTTCATTTCTTCATACTGAATAATTGGGTTTACAATTAAGATTTAATTTGAGGAAGCTGTCCAATGCTTTTGAGTTTTTGAAAGGGATTGATGGGATGATTTGAAAATGACTGGAAGTCATTTTGAAAATGATTGATGAAAAGCAGAAAGGATTCCTCCCTCCTGCTTCAGTTCCCAATTGGGTTCTAGCTGTGTCTTAGCTCCAATCCAACATGATATTGGCAACTTCCAATACTGCTGCACAATAAGGCTGTTAACTTGTTCATTCTGCCTTTCAATGTTGCCCTCAGATCCTTCCAGGGAGCCCAGTTAGCCTTATCCTAGGTGTCAGGAGGGTCTTTCTCCCCTTCTCTCCCAACAAGCATACCTTGGCAATTAATGGTCCCACTAAGTCCACCCCTTGTCTACTCCTGGTCTTAGTCTCTCAGTCCTGAACCTTCATGGAACATTTTGTTTTCTAACTTCTATCATTCTAAGGCTTGGAGGCTGATATGACTTGGGGTCCAAACCACACTGACAGGTTGAACCTCTTTAAAGCTGATGCATCCAGGAGGACTTGCATTTCACAGAGACTGAATTGAATTTGCAAACAGCATTCCATGGACTCAAGTTAGACTTTTATCTAGTTCACTTAATCTTCCTCACCTGAGGTAAAGAAATACTCTCTATGGGAACTGTAGCTAATTTTCTTGAACTCCTGAGTTTCTGAATTTCTTCCTATTGAATTTTCCTTAAATTCCATCAACATTTTGGTTCAGTGCTTTGGCCACAACAGAGACTGACAGTTGGCATGTCCTGGAAGGGTTCCCAGGACTTGGCATCCACCCATCTCTCCAGCCTCCCCCACCTTCTGCATTCCCAGACACATTGACTTCCTTTCAGATTCTCACCTGACCCCAGTTCCCTCTGGATTCTGGGTCTCACATGTGCTGGGTCCTCTACCTTCAGGAATGTTTATGCCTTCTCTACTCACCCAACTCTTTTCCTGCTTTCCTTTCTTAGCTGTTCCTAGAATTTGTCTTCATGATTGCCTTGACTGAATCTTCATTGACGTCACAATCCTTAACATGTAAAATATTTATTAACCCAAGTGTTTATTTTGTGCCTGACTCCCTCCAGTCAGTCAAAGTACCGTAAGCACACCCAACATGGGGCTTAGTGCAAAAGAGTTCTTGATGAGTGAATGGTTTGATCAGTGAATAAGCTTAGGAAAGAATGTCTGATTTAGTGAATCATCTTCCAGAGAGAAAATGAAAACCAAGAACACAAAGGCATATCAGACTCAGAGAGGAAAAGATCAAAAGCTCTTGGATGTGTCAGGGTGGCTGAGTCATACTATGAAACAGGGAAAGGAACACGAGCTAGAGTATGTGTGGCCCTACTGAGCAGGCTCTGGATGAGGTTTCCACATGAGCTACCTCCCCATTAGCACATAGAGGAGGGAACTTTGTATCCAAAAGGATAAAAGCAGACCCCTGGCCTCACCAGTAGAGAAGGAAAGATGGGGGACTCAAAGTTGGTTTGCCTTTGTTCTTCCCATTATTCTGTAATACCTCAGCCTTAGAACTCATTGATTCTTCAACAAATATCTGATATCTGTTAGACTTTAGGCAAGTGGCAGATACTGAGAGTATCTGTTGTACTTGCTTTCTCAAAAACTTGCTATTCTCAGGGAAGAGATATATAGAAATAATCAATGACTGTGTTGCCATTCATTCATTCAGCCAAAAAAAACCCTTATCTAGCACCTAATGTGTATTAGGAATCAGTATACAATTGAGATGCTACTTGCTTCGATGGAGTTTATAGTCTAGTGGAGGAAGTAGATTATAGAGTAATTATAGAACCACACTTGTGACAGGGCTCTAAAGTTGGTGTATATAAGTGAATGGTGGAGGAATTTGCCCTTGCCCAGCAGGGAACAGAATGTAACACCTCAGTTTAAAGTGTAGAGTTACACTCTATCATTAGGTATAGAGTTGATGGAACAAGGGCTCAGATAGTGTAAAAAGCCCAAATGTTAGCACCAAGAGGAATATGGTGAATTTGCTAACGTGGATCCAGGACTGTGCGCTTAGAAGAGAGCAAGTGTGGTAAGAATAATGGTCAAGCTACGAAACTCTCTGTGTCTTTTTCCTTTAAGTGAGGGGAAGGCATTGAAGTCAGTTAAGCTGACAAGCTCTGTGCTTGGAAATGATTACTCAAGTGAAGATAGGGTTCAGGACAAGCAATGAAGGGGCTGTGTGTAGTTTGAATGAGGAGAAATTAGTATGATTTGAAACGGTGGTTCAGAAGGAGATGCAGCCCTTGTATCTTCCGGTACAAGTGGGCGAATTCAAGAGCTGTTTAAATTAGGGCTGTGAACAGGATGTGGTAATGCAGAGAGTTAGTTGTCTAGGCTAATTCTTGATTTTTCTGATGACAATGCTTTGATGAAAGGTGGCTCCATTCCCTGAGTTAAAAAATAATGCCAAAAGAGTGCCAGGTTTGAGTTTCCTTTTGAACTTGTAGATTTGGAACTGACTGTAAAATATCCCAATGGACATATCAAGCAGGCAATTCAATAAACACCAGAAACCCAGAGAAAAGGATTGAATAGGTAGGAAAAACACACATAGTACAATTGTTCTTAGCATTCCCTGGAGATTGGTTCCAGCAACCCATATTGGTTCCAGATACTAAATTCCCCAGGTACTCAAGTTCCTGTTAGAAAATAGTGTAATATTTGTATGTAACCCCCATATATGCACCCATGTACTATAATTCATTTCTAGATTGTTTACAATGCAAACTCGATATAAATCTCTGTACGGTATTTCTTAGGGAATAACGACAAGAAAATAAAGTCTGTGCATGTTCAGTGCAGATTAAATTTCCCCTGAAATATTTAAAAGCTGAAATTGGTTAAATTCGAAGATGCAGAATTTACGCATACAGAGAACTAGCTATACAGTAAAATAGGGTGTCCAGCAGCTAGTCAGGGAAAATTTAAATACAGTCCATGGTCAGTGGACAGAAAGGGATGCTCACATTTTGTATTAACATTTTATGATACAGTGCTATGCACTTTAGCAAGCTCTTTCCAATTGATTATGTAATTCAAGTCACATGACACCTCAAATGCATTTTATGCTGAGAAAACATGTATAGGCATGAGAGAACACACTGGAGACACTTGATTCTCCATCCTATCAATTCCTTACTTCTTTTCACTTCACTGTCATATCCAAGTGGATATAAAAATCAAAAACTACATCTGGCCAGGCACAGTGGCTGTACTCCTAGCTACTTAGGAGGCTGAGATCTGAGGGTCATGATTCGAAGCCAGCTTGGGCAGAAAAGTCTCCATGAGTCTCTTGTCTCCACTCAAAAAACAGAAGTGGAGCTGTGGCTCAAAGCAGTAGAACACTAGCCTTGAGGAAAAAGAGCTCAGAGACAGTGCCCAGGCCCTGAGTTCAAGTCTCATGACTGACAAAAACAAAACAAAACAAAAACCTCTTACATTTGGTTAAATATGTTATATTTCTATTTATCAAAATCTTAGTCAAAGAATTCCAGGGTTGTAAGAATGTTTACCTTTACATGTAGTAATAGGGACTCTCTTAATATTGGGGTACCTCCTCTTTGCTGTGAGGACTTTCCCTAGAGATTGGATTATAACACATAGAGACAGAACAGGGCAGAGATTGATTAGGTTGATTTCTCTCCAATTTCTCCCCTAACACTTTACATTCATTTTTCCTACAGTCTCAGCTTCAAAAGCTCTGAAATTCCTTGTTCTCACCCTGTGTCATATATCCTGATCCAGTCAAACTCAGAAAAGTGCTAATCACGTAAAAGCTGTCCATGAGCATGGAGATGAGAATGAAGTGTGTATCTTTACTGTGTCAGAAAGTCTGCCAAATTCCAAGAAACTGATAATTGAAATGATGCTGACTCCAAAAAGATTTTTAAGGAGAAGTTTCTACTTATAATATCATGCAAGGATTTAAACAAAAAGGAATAAGAAGCTAGTCTGTTCTCCTTGTCTAGAAGCAAAGGAGTCGGGACTACACCTGGTGTACTACAGCTTCCCCTGGGGATCTTCTTCATCAAGTCCTTATTTTACAACTCAGGACGCAGCTGCTCAGCAGGTGAACTGACTATGTTGTGGTTTCAGAACTTACTAATCACAGTGTTAGGACATGATTTTACAAACACAAGGCAAAGCAGCATTGACCTAGTAATCTAGGTTCAGAAATAAGTTTGAGAGGAAGTTGTTTAGGAGGCTTTCTGCAAGGGGTCCGTGTTGAGTTGTGGGTTGGTATGTGATGGCTGAGATAGCAAAAGAGTCTGTAAGGATAGCCAAGCCTAGGGTCAGTGGTGAGACCTAGCACAGTGTGGACCCAGAAGGTGGTTAGCTGGCTTGTGACATAGAAGCTGAGTTTGGGAGATGGCTCAGCTGGATGTGTGCGTGTGCATGCGCGCGCGCGCACACACACACACACACACACACACACACACAAAACTTACTCCTTAGAGAGGCATCCACAAAGCTAATTGGTCACAAATAGGAATATTAGAGATTAATGTCTATGATTTTCTGTAATTCTGATGGCTGGCTGATACCATCATTATTTTGAAGTGTGGTAAATGTTGATTGGATGAAAGTTGTTTTAAACTTTTCTTCTATGGAAAATTTGCTGGCGAAAAATGGCTCATGAATGTATTTTAGGTTTGAAATTATATAATAGCTACTTATTATAGCAGGTCTACAGAGAGGTAGCCAAAGGGCTTATATTCTTACCAAAATTCTTATGCCAGGGGATAGCAGTGGCATTCCCAATATGCTCATGATGTTAGATTAAGGAATTAGAGTCTCCTGGTTGGGGAGGGTCCCAACCAGGCACCACAATTCCATTGATCTTGCTCAAGCAAGCACAGGAAAGTTGCACTTGCCATTAGTAAACAACAGCTCCAGACTTCCCACAGGACTCTGCTGTTTGTAGCAGAGTTTACAAAAATAAAGAACCTAAACAATGCAAAATACAGTCAATGAAGAAAAGAAACAATACAATACAAGCTAGGTACTCCAAGCCAACAATATTATAAAGTGGCAATGACTTAGGTATGTTTTGCTGGCAAATTTGTTGAAATTTGGTCCCAGTGTAATGGTGTTGAGAGATGATGGGGTCATTAGGACATTGACAGGAAGTAATGTCTTTCTCTTGGGATGGGTTCATTCTTGAGGGAGTGAGTAAGTTCTTGATCTCTTGGGGCTGAATTGACTCCTCTGAAAGTGAGTTGTCATAAAAAGGACTCCTCCGGTTTGGACTCTTCTACATAGCCTTGCTCACCCTTCCACCTTTTAGCTGTGCTGTGACCAGGCTCTTTCTACAGGGAGCTGCCTAATTTGGACTTGTAGAACCATGAGCTGATGAGTTTCTAAACCACCAAGTCTCAGGAATTCTATTATAGCAATATATAAGGGACTAAGAGAGTAGTTATAATATTAGGTGAAAAGTATTTATAGGAGTCAGCCAGAACCAATTTGCCCTAAGTTTGCTTTTTCTGGTTACTTACTTCACAGTTAGGTATCACATTTCAGTGGCTCTAATCAGCACAAAAAAGAATCTCAAACACTATAAAAGTTCATTGAAAATGTGTGTGGTGGCAAGGAATAGAGAGGAAAGCTATTACATGTAATTTCTCATATTTCTGCAGCCATATTAACAAAAAGTTATGAGATTAATACAGAGTGTTTTCCCAAGTGAAACAACTCTCTGCATGGTGTTTGGATAAACACCATGCATATTTTATGAATTGTACTTCACATATTCTAAAAAAGCTCTGTCTCCAATTAGGTGGAGTCCATTTCAATCTAAGAGCTTGACTCTTTGACAAATAACAATGATAAAACCTGGACACACAGAAATGTTTAGACTTATTGAAGCCATTGTATAGTAGCAGTGCAGAAGGGGAAATGAAACTTGGAAGAATTAACAGCTATTACCCAGCACCAGTAGCTCCCCCTGTCCCCCTTCCCCCTGCCAACCCTGGGGATTCTGGTGCTGGCAGGATATGCTCCTGCTGACTGAATCTAGGACAAGGATCCTTCAGTAAGACCACAGGAGGGTGGTGGGGAAACCCCAAAAAAGAGAAGCTGGAGATGGGTGGGAGGGGTGTCAAATTCTGTCTATGAACTGTGCCCAACACTCTGGCTTATTATTGAACCACAGAGGTGAGCAGTACTAGGCAGATGGGTCTGCACTGCATTTTGAGTCCGACCAAGTTAATTGTCATCTAAAGAAAGAAAAATAACCAAGCTGTTTTGATTACTGTAGCTTTGTAGTAGAGTTTGAAGTCTGGTATTGTTATTCCTCCAACATGGTTCTTTCCGCTGATTATTTTTCTTTTTTTAAGGATTATTTTTCTATTTGGGGTCTTTTATTGGATTGCTTCTTCTATTTCATTGAAGAATGAGGTTGGGATATTGATGGGTATTGCATTAAACTTGTAGATAGCCTTTGGTAGTATTGCCATTTTCACGATGTTGATCCTTCTGATCCAGGAGCATGGGAGGTTTTTCCACTTCCTAATTTCTGTTTGATTTCCTCTTTTCAGGTTTTTAAAGTTTTCATCATAGAGGTCCTTCACTTCTTTAGTTAAGTTTATTCCTAAGTATTTTATTTTTTGTGGGGCTATTACGAATGGAGTTGCTTTCCTGATTTCAGCTGTGCTCTTCTCATTATTGGCATACAAGGAAGCCATTGATTTTTGAGGGTTAATTTTATACCCTGCAACTTTGTCAAAGTTTTGATTCAGCTCGAGTAACTTGGGAGTTGAGTCCATGGGGTGCTTTAAATACAAGATCATGTCATCTGCCAAATGGGAGAGTTTTACTTCATCTTTCCCTATTTGGATCCTCTTTATGTTTGCGTCTTGTCTTATTGCTCTAGCTAGGCATTCTAATCAAAATAGCTTGGTACTGGCACAAGAATAGACCTGAAGACCAAAGGAATAGAATCAAAGACCCAGAAATGAACCCACAGACCGATAGCCACCTAACCTTTGATAAAGGAGCCAAAAAATAGAATGGAAGAAATACAATCTCTTCAGTAAATGGTGCTGGAAAAATTTGTTAAACACCTGTAGAAAACTAAAGCTAGATCCTTATATAACACCCTGCACCAGAATCAACTCCAAATGGATCAAAGACCTTAGAGTCAAAGCAGACACCCTGAAAACATTACAGGAACCCTGTTTTCACTGTATTTGATGATGGTATAATTTGGGAAGGGGAAGGGAAAAAACAAATTGTTAAATAGGGATACAGGTGGACACATTGCAACAATGAGATGTACAAGATGCTATGTCGAAAAACAAACTTTAAAACTTTGGTGGGAGGTGGGGGGAGTGTAGTCATGGAATGGGAGGGCAGGGATGATAATGGAAAAATGAAGGAGAGGCAACAATGCTTGATAAGAAATGTACTCATTACCTTGCTCATGTAATTGTAACTCCTCTGTACAGTATTTCCAAAAGAAAAAAAACTCATTAAAAATAAATGAGAAGTACAAGTTGTCATGTCAAAAACGAACTTTACAACTTTGGTGTCGGAGGGGGGAGGATTGGGTTGGGGGACAGGGAAAGGCTGAGAAGGGATGGGAAGGGGAAACAAAGGAGGAGGCTACAATGCTTGATAAGAAATGTACTCATTATCTTGCCCATGTAATTGTAACCCCTCTGTACAGTATTTTCACAATAAAAAAAAAAAATAATAGGAGAAACTCTAGGGCTCTTTAGCACAGGTCAAAATTTTCTTAATAAAGACCCAGAACCACAACAAATCAAAGAAAGGTTGAACAAATGGGATTACATGAAACTCCAGAGCTTCTGCATGGCAAAGGACATAGCTAGTAAGATCAATAGAAAGCCCACAGACTGGGAAAAGATCTTCACTAACTATACAACAGACAAGGGCCCCATATCTAAAATATGCTTAGAAATCAAAAAATTAAATCCTCCAAAAATAAATCCTCAAAGAAACAACTGCCCCATCAACAAATGGGCTAAAGACTTAAAGAGAGACTTCTCTGAAGAGGCAATAAGAATGGCCAATGAATAGATACATGAAAGAATGCTCAACTTCTCTAGCCATAAAAGAAATGCAAATCAAAACAACAGTGAGATTCCACCTCACCCCAGTTAAAATGCTATAATCAAGAACTCTAATAACAACAGATGCTGGAGGGGATGTGGCCAAAAGGGAACCCTACTGCATTGTTGGTGGAAGCATAAACTTCTCCAACCACTCTGGAAAGCAGTATTGAGGTTCCTCAAAATACTCCACATAGAGCTCCCCTGCGACTCAGCAATCCCACTTTTGGGCATTTACCCAAATGATCATAAACAAGGCCAGCACAAAGCTACCAGGACAACTATGTTTACCACAGCATTATTCACCATAGCTAAGACATGGAACCAACCCAGATGCCCCTCAGTAGATGAGTGGATCAAGAAAATGTGTTTTATATATATATATATATATATATATATATATATATATATATATATATATATATATACACACACACACATACATACATACATATATATGGAATATATGGAATATATATATATATGTATATATATATATATATATATATATATATATATATATATATGGAATTTTATGCTTCCATCAGAAAGAACAACACTGCCCATTTGTTAGGAAATGAAAAGACTTGGAAAAAATCATGTTAATTGAAGTAACCCAGTCCCAAAGAAATTTAGGTCCCATGGTTTCCCTTATTTGCAATAATCAGTATATATATAGGACAATCTTATCAGATGAGCTGAAAAGCTCAAAAACCATGTAACTATGATCATATAAGATGATGCTGAGTGAAATTAATCCCAATATATGGATACAAGAGGTCTGTACTTATTGTTATTGTTTTAAATGTACAATGTGATTTTTTGTTGTTGTTTCCTTTGTATGTTCTTGCCCCTATGGCATATTCCTTGTTGTCACTATACTTGATTTTGGTATCCTGCATCTTGTATATACATATATCTAATCTGGGGAGGAGAAGGGAAATAGCAAAACACTGAAACAAGGACACAGGATGACCCATTGCAACAAGGATTCCCACAGGACAGTATATTGGAAACAAACTTTACAACTTCAGGAGGGGGTATGATGGGGGGTGGAGAGGAGTGGGGGGAGGTGGGGGAGGGAAGGGATAGTGGGACACCAACAAGGAAGGGAAGGGGTAACAATGATCGACAAGTAATGCACTCATTGCCTTACTCATGTAACTGTAACCGCTCTGTACAGCATCTTTACAATAAAATTTTTAAAAAGAAATAAAAATAAAACACCAAAGAAAACCCTTTGGAAGAATATAACATTAAATGAGTCTCATTTTCATATATCAACTACATAATCCCAAATCACTTGATTTATGAAGAAATAGGAAAAACGTGGCTCATTTCTTTGGGACAGGACTATGTCAATGTTGGCTCCAAATATTAGAGTTATCAGAGAAGATTACAGTGATTTGCGTTGGTTTTTGGCAGTGCTAGGGTTTGAATTTGGAGGCTTATTTTGCTTGCTTACTCTACTATACTTGAGCCATGCCTCCATTCTAGCTGTTGGCTAGTTATTGTGGAGGCCAAGTTTGAAGAACTTTTCTGTTTGGGCTTCCTTCAAGCTGCAATCCTCTAGATCTCAGCCTCTTGAGTAGGTAGGATTGCAGGTGTGAGCCACCTATGCCTGGCTTGTAGCAGTTCTTATAATTATACTCAATCAGGTAAAAGAAAACATACATTTTAGTTTACTTATTTATGCTTATTATGCATATTTAAAGTAAATGACATAATGTTTTGATACACATTTACATAGAGAAATAATTACTCCAGTTAAACAAATTAACATATTCATCATGTGATACTATAGAATTGTATATTTGGTCTTCATCCAGTTTTCTAGCATACAGCTTGTTCAATTCTAGAGGTATAAGAGGGTCTTTCGTAAACAAACGGGTTGACTGGTATATAGATTCCTCTAGATAGTTTTAGGATGGAGATTAGTCACCAGAAATCTCAAGACACATCAAAGATTTGGAACTCTTTAGCCCCGTTCTCCAATATCCCAGGAGGTAAGCCAAGTAGGCCTGAAGTTTACACTTGAAATTAGTGGCCAATGATTTCTTCAATCATGCCTAGGTTTTGAAACCTCCATGAATACTCAAAAGACTGGATATGAATGCTTCTGGAAAACTGAACACCTGGGAATTTTCAGTTTCCAGCGGGTGGTACATCCTGAGAGAGCAGGGAAGCTCTGTGCTCTCTACATTACCTCAACCCATGCATTTCTCCCAGTGGGCTATTCATTGTATCCTTTGTAATATCTTTTACAATGAACTAGCAAATCTAGGTAATTGTTCTCCTGAGTTCAACTCAAATGGTTAGAGACCCAAACTCAAAACTATACAATTTCTAAGAGAAAGCACAGGGGAAAGATCTTTGAGACTGACAGATTTTTTTTATATGTTGTTTGTTTTTATCTTCTATAAAGCACAGGCCACAAAAGCAAAAGCAAACAGATGGGTGCTGTAGTAAATGAAACCATGCTTTTGTTGTTGTTATTTGGTTTATTTGAGACAGAGTCTTCCTATATAGCTCAAGCTAGCCTTGAATTCATAATCCTCCTGCTTCAAGTTCCTGAGTACAGGCATCACAGGCATGTACCACCACATCTAGCTAAAAGCCTTTTAATAAATGAAAAACTAGGCCATATTGACTGAAAAGTAGAAATATTAATGAGCTTCCTTAAAAGGTAAGGAAAAGAAGTTGTTAAATGTGCAAACAGTTGAACAAAACCCAGAATGTGTAATGGTGGTGTGTCAGCTGTCAGATGTCAGAGTAAAAAAGGGACAGAAACTGCTGTTTTACAAATGCTGGCAGGGATGCGGGGTGGGGGGTGGGGGAAGGAACCTTATTGCACTGTTGGTAGGAATGTAAACTAATACAACTGGACAATGTAAGCTGGACAACAGTCTGGGGGTTTCTCAAAAAACTAAACATGGATCTTTCTTATGACCTAGCCATACCACTCATGGGAGCATCTACCCAGAGCATCACAAGCCAGGATACTGTAAAGACACTAACTTGCACATCTATGTTCATTGCTGCAATATTCACAATAGCCAAGCTATGGAAACAATCCAGTTGCCCTAAAGTAGAGGAATGAATAAAAAAAATGTGGTACCTATATACAATGGAATTTTACATAGCCATTAGAAAGAATAATATTGTATCATTTGCAGGACAATGGATAACCCTAGAACAAATCATATTAAGACAAACTCAGAGAGATATTCACACATAATGAGACCAAAGAAGGATATTCTTAGGAGAGGAACACAAAGGCACAATATGTGCATCTCATCATATAAAATAATAATTTTCAAAATGAATGTAGGAACTAGAAGCAAGGTTTTGTTCTTTGTTGCTGTTTTTCTTTTCTTTTTGTCTTGTTTGTTTATCTGTCTTTGGCACGTATGAGGGGTACAGAAATGGAGGGACAAAAGGTGAACAGATTTAGCAGTAGTACTCACTATGTTGAAAATGAACTATACAACTCATGGGTGGGGATGCGGGAGAAAAACTAGGAGAGAGACTGAGAGAAGAGGTGACATTGTTCAAACATAAATGTACTTATTACCTGACTTATGTAACTGTAATCCCTCTGTACATCACTTTTCTAATAATAATAAAAAAATAAAAAATAGTTGGGTGCCCATGGCTCACATGTGTGATCCTAGCTACTCAGGAGGCTGAGATCTAAGGATCATGGTTCGAAACCATCCCAGGCAGGAAAGTCTGTGAGACTCTTTCCTCCAACCACCAGAAAACTGGAAGTGGTTTTGTGGCTCAAAGTGGTAGAGTGCTAGCCTTGAGCACAAAAAGTTGAAAGATAGCACCTAGACCCTGAATTCAAGCCCCATGACCAATAAATAAAAAATAAAATAAAAATTTTAAAAATGAAAGTGCTGTTTTAAGTAGTAAGGAATTGCTATTTTAAAATTTTGATTGTTTATTTTTGTGCCAGTTGTGGGACTTGAACTCAGTGCTTGAGTGCTGTCCCTAAGCTTTCTTGCTCATGCTAACACTCTACCACTTCAGTCACAGCTTCATGTCTAGCTTTTTAGGGGCTTAATTGGAGATTAGAGTCTCATGGACTTTTCTGTCTAACTCAGTCCCTAGATCTTAGCTTCCTGAGTTACTAGGATTCTAGGCAAGAGCCTCCGGCGCCCAACTTTATTTTGTTTTTAAGAGGAGATTACTACACTCAGAGTCTTTACTTTAACAATTAATAAAAGATGTATAGATGAAGAAGAACTAGATGATAGATGCAGTACCATTATTATATAAAGCATCAAAAATTGATAAGAAATATAGCAAAAATATCCAGGGACAAAGACAAGGACATACAAGCCAGATACAGGAGTACATATGGGAGTCTTACATAATAGCAACTACTCAGAGAGTAGATGTAGGAGGATTTTGAATTTGAGGTCAGCCAAGGCAAAGTTAACAAGACCTTACCTTGGAAAAAATGTGTGTCGGGGGGGCGGTGTATGTTGAAGACATGGCTCAGGTGGCAGAGTGATTGCCTAGCATGCTCAAGGACATGGGTTCAATCCTCAGTAGAAGACATGGACATACAATTCCTAAGAAAAAGGACAATTGGTAAAAGCATTGTATGCAAAAGACCAGTCTCCCTGTTAGTGGAAGAAATGCAAACTGAAATTATGATATCACTTCTTGCTAGTTAAATTAGCAAAATCTTTTTGGTTCTAATTGAGGAGTAAAGAAAACTATTTGTATATTATGTACAAAATAGTGCAACTGATTTGGAAATGAATCATATAACTGTTCAATGGATTTGGAAAGTACTTGGCAATACCAATTAGGAGCTATAAAAATATTCATATAGTTAAACTTAGTAATACCAATTTTGGATATTTAGGAAATAACTTCAAGTATTACAAAGCTACATAAATGGAATCGTTCATTGTGAAGTCACATAGTAGTTAAGAAAAATATCTAATAATTGAAGGGCTGTGAAGTAAATTAGGTGCTCGTCTAGTATAGAAAATTTTGTAGTTATTAAAATCATATGGCCCTGAACCATGGAGTAAAACTGATAAATATCATCAGCGAATGACATAGTCAATAATAGAATTTCTGTACTATAATAACAATTTTCTCCAAAATGAATTTGGAAAATCAGGCAAAATAATATAGCAATTGTGTGAGGGAGATGAGGTCATATGTAATTTTCACCCTCTTATTTTAAAATAGTCCTTATAATTATCTATATATCTGTCTATCTATCTATCTATCTATATATCTATCTATCTACCTATCTATCTATCTGTCTATCTTCCACCTTTCAGTACTTGAGCAAAGGGATTTCAATTCAGTGTGTCAATTTATGAGTATAATGAGTCTTGATCAGTGTCATCCCTTCCACTTCCCCCATCTCCCCCCCCCATTTATTCCAACCCCACCCGTCCTCTGAAGTTACCCAGCTTAAACTAGTCTAAGCGAGAATTTGTAAGGCCTAGGATTGAACTGGGAGTACTGAAAAACTATGGGTTGAAAGAAGGAGGTCAAATATTTGGCCTTGACACCTTGATTGGGTATGGAGTATAAGAAAAGGTGGTAAAAGTACTTAGAGATGTCAGCCTTTGGTGGTTGGAAGGAGTCAAGTTTATGGTCAGTGAATACAGAGAAAGAGCACAGATCCCATATCAAATGCGTTCAGACTGCAAGACTAGTGGAAGTTCTCATCATCTATCCAGTAAACCACTGAAAGTGAGAGAAGTCAGAGACAAAGAGTGATATTCGTTACCAAAGAAGTATGAACTAACTTGGAGTTCCTGGAATGGGAGAAAGCCCTGGAACACTGGAGGGGAAAAGGTCAAGGATCTAGGAAGAACCTTCTATTGGGGTTATGAATAACAAAGAGACAGCAGAAGAAGACCAAAATTCACAAGAATTAATGAACTGGGTCACATCTGAGCTTCATCACTCAGATAAGTTCAGTAGCTGGACACCTTGGTAATCCCTCAGGGAGCAAGCATGCTTCCCTTCCCATGGAATGTGGCTTAAACCTAGGATTTGCTCTAAGCAATAGAATAGATGGAAGTGACACTGTGTCACTTCTAGACTGAAGACTCAAGCAGGAGTCTGCTCCTTGGGGAGCTCTGAGCCAAAGGTAAGAATTCCCAATACCCTGCTTGAAAGCACATATAGAGAGGGAGAGTCTTTGAGACTACATGGAAAAAAAGAGTCAGCTGTCCCCGCACTGCAGCTGAGCCCAGCCTTTTAGCTTGTCCCCAGTCAGGTGCCAGACAAGCACATGAGCCATCTAAGACATTCTAGCCCCCGCCACCATCTGATACAGCTTCATGGTAAATCCCAAGTGAGACCAGGAGAACTGTCCAGCTGAGCCCCAGTCCACTCACACAGTCATTTGAGGTAATAAATTGATCATTGTTTCACACCACTGAGTTTGGTGTGGCTTTTATCCAGCAGTAGATAACTGAAACCCCCAGGAACTAATCTTTCACTTGACTTCTGTGTCTGAGGTTATCTTGTCCTGATTTGTCATGGTGGTCAGTGTTTGTAAAACTTGTCCACCGAAGTGACTTTGCTGGTGGATGATGATGTATGGCATGTATTCTCAGGTCTGGAGGTCTTTAAAGTATTCCCTAAATATATATTATTTCTTGAAAGCCTTGTGGTTTCATATTAAACCACGGAGCCCATTTTGCTTTCTCTATAAAGTGTCTCTGCTATTATTTTTTAATGATTTTTTTTTCCAGTTAGATACACCCAGATTGTTCTATGCCTTCACATCTACCTACAGCCCTATATTGAAGCCTCTGGGCTATGAATACCCAGTGTGAAACACAAGCAATCCATCCATATGTAAGCATGAGACTCACTGGAAAGAGGAGACAGGCAAGGAATATCTAGAGAAGGAGGGGAAATTTAGGAATAGAGAGAGATTTGTTTAACTGTTAATTGTTGCCAAGATAATTGGTTTTGGTGGATGGTAAGTGACAAGGTAAT
This sequence comes from Dipodomys merriami, assembly GCF_024711535.1. Lineage (NCBI taxonomy): Eukaryota > Metazoa > Chordata > Mammalia > Rodentia > Heteromyidae > Dipodomys > Dipodomys merriami. The sequence continues at coordinate 142,296,743 of NW_027202270.1, read as the reverse complement.
GGTTTCTTTGATGAGGAGCCAGGAAAGTCATGTTTTTGAGGACATCAGCAGGGCAACAGACAAGAGGGTATAACGTCAGGAAGAAGTAGGGATGCAGGAAAGGATTTTGTTCTCTTGAGCTTTGTTTCAGAAGAAGGATGTGCACCTTTATAAGTGTGGGAAGAAATTCAGTAAAGAAGATAAAACTTGAATAAAGCAAGCTAGAGAACTAAAAAAGTGAGACACAGATTCCGGAAGAATGAGGAGATTTACGAGGTGAATATAAGTGGACCTTAGATAATAAATGAAGAGACCATTTGTGTTACAGGAGGGAAAGAGCAAAGGAAAGGGAAAGACACAGAGGCATTTAGAAGTAGGAAGGAGAGGAGGGAAAATTTGCCATCTCCATCTGTTAGGATACCAGGTTAACTTCAGAGGCTCAGAGAGATTTAAGATGCTGGAGGAAAGATAGAAGGAATCAGTTGGAAACAAGGAAAAACTCAAGCAGCAGTGACAGCCTGGATTCCAGTGGAGAACGGAGAATGTGAATAGTGATGCCACAATCGTGGCATCAATCCTTAAACTCATTTGCTGACTTTCTAGGATATCATAAAGGGGGGGAGGTGGTTGTCCTTGGAGCATCACAGTGGAGGGGACTGAGGCTGAGCGTGTAGATGGGTCCAAGTTGGAAATGATAGACATGAAGAAACTCTCAGCAGGAATAAGGGAAAACAGGAAGGTGTTTTACATTTACAGACACTAAAATTTGAATAATTAGCCTTATGTTGATAAATGTTAAAACGTACTTTTAAAACCTAGAATTCTTGGTAATATAAAATGTTTGGGTTTCCCCCCTAGTTTAACCATCGACTAAGAGTGTGAAAACGATGAAAAACACTTGCAGCTGGTGTTTGTTTTTCCAAGGCACTTTGAGTCATTCTATGTATTTAACCCTCCAGTGGTAAGGAGGATGACAAGATGTGCTGCAGAGAATGTGTAGGTTGCTAGTAGATATGAGAATGGTGGATTTGACTCAGGACTTGAGGATAAGGCAGTACAAGAAACAAGAATCCTTTTTACTCCTTTCCCTTACTCCTCTCTCTTCTGTGGCAGAAGAGTAAAACAGGACTACGTTTTGTCCAGAATAGCTCCGGTGGGCCAACAAGCTTGACAAGTAATTGAAGAACTTGAAACACCTCACAGAAAAGGTAGAAATTGTTACCTGGGAACCCACCAACCAACCTTGATTTGAACATTTCCTTTAGGAGACTTAAAGGAACATTCAGATTCTCAGCTCACTTCTCCAAACCACCACTTCTCCAAACATGGCATTGCGTTGCTTCCATCAGAGCCTCTCTGCTAGATAGACATATCATATCGTGTGGGGCAAAAAATGGGGAGGGAAGATTCTACATTGCATCTTAACTCCCTGCCTCGGAGCCTCGTGCCACCACAGAATGCCTCTGTGAGAATGCAGGCAGGTTTTCTACATACAGATGAAAGGGAGCCCACTAGGTCTACCTCCTGATGGTGCTCTTATTTATCTGGATATGACAGCTACCGGCAGGTTGACATGGTGGAAGTCCCTGTGCATGAAAGTTAAGGGACGCTCTTGAAGAGAACTTTTCCTAAAGACAGGAGCTAGGCAGGCTGAGTCCACCCAGTCACAGAGCCTTAAACATCACAGAGGGTAGTGACTCTGAAGACCAGATATTGTTGCTGTGGAGTTCTAACTGTCTCCACACCAACCCCAGAGGGACTTTTTTTCCCCTCTTCTCTCCCCAAGCACAGAGAGACTGGTTGGTTAGTAAGGACTCAAAGCTGCTCTACTACAAACCAGAAATGCTAGGGAAAGAGAAAACAGGGCTTTTGCAAGAATTATTGAAATGGGTGAGAATATTCAGCCTCACTTCCTATAAAGCACCAACTGGCACTGTGAGGGTCAGGTGCTGGTGGTGGTGCACTAAGGTTCTGGCTCTCCGGGGAGAGTATGTGCAGAGCCTTGTTGGAACACATGTGGGAGCACAGAGCCAACACTCCCTGGGACTTCTAGAAGAGCCTGGGAAAACATAGCTATGACCATGACCCCAATTCTTACCATATAGGAGCCCGGGGAAGGCTGGCTTTATGAAGACTTAGAGAATCCATGTTTCATATGGAGAATAGATTCATTTACTAGACATATCCTAGAGTACCATCTTCAAATTCGAAATATCACATGGCCCCTCATAATTCTTTTACTTAAAATATTTTGTTAATCGTGACCTTCTTTATTTGTAGGTATGGTTCAATCAGGTTCCTGCTGTAGAATGTACTTCTGGATTGTAGCTTATTTTTTGTTGTTATTGTTGGTTTTTGTTGTTATCATTTGTAATGGTGGAAGTTGAATGCAGGGCCTTGAAGATGCTAGCTAAGTACTCTACTACTGAGCCATCCTCCAAAAACTTTTGCTCATCTTGTTTTGGTTTTGAGATGGAGTCTTGCACACGTTGATGGAGCTGGCTTCAAACTCATAATCTTCCTATCTCTGTCTCCTGAGTACTGAGTACTGAGCTTCAATATTTTTGACCGAGGAAATTGAACCACAGCCACTTCTACTTTCTTTTGCTGTTGGGATAAATGTATTTTAGTGACCATAAATGTCCCTCCAGGTACTATTTTTCCAAGTGAAGTTTCCATTGCCTACTGCTGGCCCACAAGAAAGGCACCAGGAAACTGATCTGAGTTACAGTCAGGGATGGTATATGGTTCTGACGCTCTTAATAGCTATTGAGCAAATTGTATAGCCCATTTATTGGAAGTTCCTGAAATCCTGTGTGTATAGCAAAAGAGTCTTTCTCTCTCTCTCCTGGATCTTGAAATTCTTTATTTTGGACAGGAAGGAGAATATGTGCCTCTTGGGGACTTCTCCTAATTCACAGCCAAACGTAATGCTTTGTTCACATCTTTCTGAGAGACAAGGACCTGATCAGCTTTGGAATACTAGGAAATGTGCCCATGATTTCTGCTTTTGATCATTTTCTGAGATGGACTATTCCTGGACTTGTACCTTTAGACAAAAGTGATAGGATCAATAAAACTTAGGATTATTTAACAAGAAGCTAGTTTCTTGCCCATTCTATATTGGTAACAACAGATTCCACCAAGATAACACTTGGATCTATGACAGCTGGTGAATAAATAATGCTCTTATGGCCTGGATAGTTGTTTATGTTGGCACTGAGTGCCATAGCCAATAGGTGGGGAGGAGTGGGAAGGAGAAATGACATAACTTCCTTCTACTAGATCCCGTGGCATGTATTTTGAAACGTCCCCTGCCTTTCAGGTTGACACTAAGAGAAGGCAATAATTCCCCTGCCTGTTCCAGTGTATTCTCCTCATGGGCAAAAGAACTTACTCAAAGGTGGCAGCCAGTTTCTCATTTGATCTTTATTCTTTTTTTGTTTGTTTGTTTTGTCCATTCTGGGCTTTGAACTCAGGGCCTGAATGCTATCTTTGAGCCTCTTTGTGCTCAAGACTAATGCTCTCCCACTTGAGCCATAGTGCCACTTCAAAATTTTGAGTGGTTAATGGGAGATACGAGTCTCATGAGGACTTTTCTGCCCAGGCTGGCTTTGAACTGTGATCATCAGATCTCAGCCTCCTGAGTAGTTGATGATAGGTATGAGCCACCAGCACCCAGCTTCCATATGACCTTTATAACTGATGGGTTCAAATAATTTTTGCCTACATACTGATAAAAGAGAAAAAAATCACAAAAATGAATTGTCAAGATATTGTCTCCTGCTCCCCTCAACTTTAGAATCGTTCCACTTGGTATCTGTGATGAAGGGGAATGTGAATGTTCTCTTGGAACAAATATGTTAGAAACCAAGACTCAAGGCAATGCTCCTTAGTCATAATGATTGGCATCCAGGCCCCTCTTCCCCTGGACTCCTAGAGGTCTTCCTGAAAGAATAGTATCTGCACAAACTCTGAGAATATCTTTCCATAGAAGAACTGAGATGTTTCCGATGGAGGGTAGGTATGGAAGAAATAGTCCCAGTCCAGTGGTAAATAACATGAAGAAATCTTTAAGCTGTTCTTGCTTCCCAGAGCTTATGCAATTGTGGTGGACTGTTAGTTTTCCATTACTATAACAAAATACCTGAGATAATCCAGTTATAAGGAGGAAAGGTTTCTTTGGATTCACAGTCTTCAGTCTGCAGACAGTTGGCCCTGTTGCTTTGAGTCATGGCAAGGTCTAATATCAGAGTGAGAGCAAGTGGCAGGGCAAACTGCTCTCCTCATGGTGTTGAGAAGCAAAAGAGAAAGGAAGAGCAGGGGCTGGGAGTTCCACATTGGTGATACAACTTCTTCTTACTAGACCCTACCTCTAACGGTTCCAGCACCTTCCAGCAGTGTTTTGAGTTAGAGATCAAGTCTTCCACACATTAGCCTTTGGGCAACACTTAGCTAAACCACAGCAAGGGCTCTGCTGGTGTAATTTGTCCATCCATCCAGGGACTGATCCCTATAGGGTATCGAAGAGCAGGGAAGTGTGGAGAAGAGCCTTATCAACTTGAGCTTATCAGATGTTAGGGAGGGGAGAAGTGGGTGGTACAGCTATGGTAGCTATAGTAGTTTCAGAATTCCTAACTACTGCAGGAAGGCTTTCTTATGAAATTGACAAACTTCAAATCTATGTAACGTATTGTATTCTCTGCTACTGAAGATCCTGAGGATCACTCAGCTCAAACAGCAAAATAAGTTTGTCCCAAATGAATGTTTTTGTAAAGAATATCCTTCTAAGGAGAAAAGTTATAAATGGATGGATTTGGGAGGTTAAAAAAAATTAACACTGATCTTGGTTTACAGAGAAACAAATTCTGTCTGGATTTTTTTTTTCCAGTGGGACTCTCATTTACAGGAAAATGTGAAAGTTGAATAAATAAACAGTAATGTCTTTAGTATGATTTAAGTAGAAGAATTTTGCCATTAGGGAATATGTTAGCTAATCTGCTTTGGCTAACTTTTCCTTAGAGACAAAGATTAATAGAGGAGTGAGTGGAAAATTAGCATACACACAGACTATTCAGAAATAGGGCTAACATGTTAATGTTAACCTTTTAAATCTACATTTTTCCCTCTATTTTTCTGACTGTTAATTCATGGACATGGTTCAGTATCAGGAGGAATTTACATCCAAGTCCATGTCTCAGCTAAGTGGTATTTTTTTTTTTTAATTTCTGGTGCTTAGTCTTGGAAAAGAGCTGACCCTGAACTTCCTGAAGTACATTGTGATTTTTCTCTTGAGAGAAAATATTCTCACTGTCCAGTAGCTTATTAGCATGACTGTCCAGCCTCCACAGTTAGCAAGGTAATTAGTTTCGGAGATAAGTGGAGATTGTGGAGGCTCCAGGCACAGCATGTTTGAGTGCTGTCCCCGGGACAACAGAGCCACAGCCTGCTTGTTAAAGAGGCCTGAATTATTGCCTGCCCAGAGCTCTGGGACCCCAGGAAGAGGCAATGTGGTAATTGGAATCTTTCTTGAGGCAAAGGACAAAGGTAAATTTGTAAGTCAGGCAGCAACCTTTAGAGTGGCGCCAAGGGATACTTTCCATTAAACACTGCTTTCACCTAGGGATGGCGACAGACTAGAAGTGCATGCTGTCTGGGTTGGGAATTCCTCTTATTTGGGAGGAAGAAGAAACAGTTTTGTTCAGATTAAAGTAAGATGGAGTTGTTCAGGAGGAAAATTTATGGATTATTAATGAGGAAAACTTGCTACTAGCCTTTCCATAGTAGAAATGCAAGCAGAGGTAAGATAGGCTCTGCCTTTAGATTTTCTCACCTGTAAAATGGACTTTTACAAAGTGTTAGGAAGGAGGGAATTCTCCTCTTTGCCCACTTTGTCCTTCCGTTCCTCTCTCTATGAACACAGAATTCCTTTGCCCTTCTTCTCAGTACTGACACAGCAGCAAAAGGTACCATCTTGGAAACACAGAGCAAGTTCTCCTCCAAGACTGAATCTGCCAAAACTTTGATCTTACTGTTGCTACCTTGATCTTGGGCTTCTCAGCCCCCAGAATTAGGAGAAATAAACTTCTAATTTATTTTTTTTATTTTTTATTGTAAAGATACTATACAGAGGGTTACAGTTACATGAGCAAGGTAATGAGTATACTTCCTATTGAGTATTGTTACCCCCTCCATTATTTTCTCCCTACCATCCCTTCTCTCCCTACCTTCCCCGAGGTTCTTTTTTTTTTTTGATTGTGATTAAGTGATTACATAATTCCCCAAATTTCACAGTATTGTGGAATAATGATGCTCATTTAAAGTCACAAGTTCATTCTAACTTTCCTGGAGCAAATTGTCTATCACAGTCTACAACATATAACGGTGTACACATATACACCATTACATGTGATCAGCAACATGGGGATATTTAGTAATGGTTCGACCAGATGAGTGGGAGTTCTTTGTTTCTTAAGTCCTGTTAATTTTGTCATATCACCTAACATTTTGGATTTAGCATCCACTTATCAGAGAGACCATGTACCGTTTGTCTCTTTGCTATTGGCTTACCTCGCTCAACATGATTCCTTCAAGCTCCATCCATTTCCCTGAAAATGCCATTATTTCGTCATTTCTAATGGCTGCATAATATTCCATTGTGTATAGATACCACAGTTTTTGGATCCATTCATCTGTGGTGGGGCATCTGGGTTGTTTCCAGTGCTGCAATAAACATGGAGGTGCACGTGTAAACTTCTAATTTATAAGTCACTCAGTCTAAGGTATTTTGTTACAGCAACACGGACTAAGCCATCTCTATATTCCTATTTTTATAGTTGCTGTCTGTGCTTTAATTTTCTTAGAAAACAGAACAGAGAGAGAGAGAAAAAGTAATCACATTTTGTCTATATAGCTCAAGCCAATTCTGAAGTTCTCCCAATCTCTGGAATGTACACTAAATTCCTTTAAAATATAGGACAGTTAGAGGTGAGATTCCCTTCCTTTCCCTTCATTTCCCTTCCCTTTTTCTTTGAAAGAAAGTCTAAAATGTATAGCCCAAACTAGCCTTGAGCTCTTGATCTCTTGTTTTAGGCTCTCAAATGCTGAGATTGAGATATCTGGCTTAGATTTAGTTTTCTTTCTTTTTTTTTTTTTTTTAAAAAAACTAGTTTCTGACTGGTACTCAAAGTCAGTATGATTTAAGTGTAATTGAAGAAAGATAGTTCTAGAGGGAATATTCTTTGCATCTGCATGATGATTGAATTTATGTCTCAAATAATTGTACATACAAAGTGAAATTATTGACTCCATGAGACAGGTGATTTTTCCAAACTTCCAACATCCTTTATCTTTTTCTAATTGACATTGAATTATAGGCACCTAGCCAAACTCTCTGGCTGTGCACTAGTTCTATCCTTTCTAATCTATCCTGCACACAGCTGCCAGTTATCTTTAAAATACAAATCAAATCATTTACATACATATGGATGTGCATACAGATGCATGCACTCACACACATATACACATCCACACACATCTATGCAGCATCAACTTAAAATATTTCTGTGGCTCCTGTTTGCCCAGTGGATTTTACTCAAAAGTTATCATAGTCTGCCTGGTCCTTAAGACTTACCTTAGCCTCCCCTTTCAATTCTATGTCCCAGGAACCTCTGTAACAAATATGGTGTTCATGACGACTTCAACAGGTGATGCTCTTGCATATCTACAAGCCTTCATGGGTGCTATTTCCCAGGACTACAAGGTCTTTCTTCTGCTTCTTCTGTATTGAAGATTCCTGTCCATCTTGAAAGACCATCAACTCAAAAATCACTTCTTAGTATCATTTCTTAAAATATTCCTTGATACCCCCTTGCAGAATCTTCAGGGTATACATGGATTATTACTGGAGTTTGGCTTTACTTAATGTGAAGGCTAGAGAGACTGTGGTGTGAGAAATGTTGTGGCTTAGGAGAGATTATTGTGTCAGCCCTAAGGACAGGCAGTTGGAAAGGGAAGGTGATAAGAGATAGATTTGGACTTGAGTGGCACCCATGAAGATGAATTGAACCCATATTGTGTTTTCTTACTTCCATATCTCCAATTTAAATGATGCAGGTGTCACATGAGAGAAACGACATACTTTGTCATGATTCTTTTTTTTTCTTTTTAAAAAATTATATTTTTATTACCTTTAAGTACTTCTACAACCCCACCCCACAATTTTCCTAGTTTCACAGGATATATATTGAATTTTTTTTAATTTAAATTATTTTTTATTGTGAAAATACTGTACAGAGGGGTTACAATTACATGGGCAAGGTAATGAGTACATTTCTTTTTTTTTTTTTTATTTTGTCATGATTCTTGATATGTTCCTGGTCCAGGAGTCAGAGAAGGTGAAGGAGGATCCAACCTGAACCAGAGTCAATCTGGTGCAGTTGTTATATACCCACAAACCTCACCACTAAGAAAACTAGCTCGTAAGCAACCAGGTATGTGATATGTCACAATACATCGCTCTCTGATCTAACCCTCCAGTGTAGTGGAACATGGTTATTCCACTTCTGCCTTTCCAGTGTCTCAGAAACTTGTCCAAGGTAAAGGATTCTCAGGAAGGCAGGTGTATGTTAGCTGAGCTGATACAGTATAAATCCACGATGCTCTCATGTCTTCCTTCAGTAAGAATAATAGTTCTTTGCAGGTATGCCCCAGCAATAGGAAACATAGCTCATCTACATTTTTGTACATTTGTATCTGAAGCATTTAGGGTGTACTAGGTACTTAATAGTCAGTAAAAAACTGAAAAGATGTTCATACAAACTAGCAAGTCAACACTGAGTGAAATGCTTGTTTCCTTGATAGTATGTGTTCTCTTTATTTCCTGATGATCAAAAGGTTACTGTTTGACATTTGTTTGTACAATTATTTTAATATGACTCTGGAAAAGGAAATTTTTAACATACTTGCAGGGCTTGAATTCCAAAGTGGGAATAAATTGGTTTCATTGATTGATTTTGGTGGAGTATTCTTCCTGAGAATGACAGAATGAAACATTTTTTAGAAGGAATTGTCCTTCTGCAACATGGAAGGCAAAGCCTTCCAATGAGGTGGCAAAGGTTAATTATTTTAAGCATTTGGAACTTGGCAACAATTAGGGTGGAACAAACATACTGACTAGACATATGCTATAGAATGTTCTGCAAAGATCTCTGCCTATAGTGGTTTAAACAGAGAGCGGAACATATGGCAAGCTTTGTTTGGGTATTTTTCATCTGTCAGGACATGAGTTATCACCTAATTACATACTCACTCTCTACTCCACATTTTTCCATTTTCAGTTTGCTTTCTCCAAGCTTTCAACCATTCATTAAAAAACTTATGCTTTAAAATTAATTTTATTTGACCTACAAAAGAGTTGTGGTGTTTCTGGGAGACACTCTCAGCAAGGGCTGACAGTGTAGCTCTTGGCTACACTGAAGATAGAGCGGTGACCACAACACCCTGGCATGAGTCTTGGCACTGAAGATAGATGATAGATAGCCAGAGAGCTAGATGATGGGCAGATAAATGATAAGTAAATGGATGATAAATAGAAGATAGTGAAAAAATAAATAGAAGTCAGATAGACAGATGGATAGATAGAAGGTAGATAGAAGACAGAAGATAGAAGATAGATGATAAAAGATAGAAAAGAAAAAGATAGACAGACAGACAGACAGACAGGTAGATAGCTAAGAATACTCTGGCTCTTAGACTTTCTTATATAAAGGATGGATGTATCAATCAACCTTTTATTGTACACTATGTGTAGGACATGCTTCAACAGGAAATGTTCCTCTAAGTATGGCTTATGAGTAACTTTTTTACTTTATTGTTGTTTTAGAGGTGATATACAGTGGGGTTGGCATTACATACAAAAGGTATTAAGTCCATTTTCTTTTACATAGTGTCATCTGTTCCCTTATTCTCTCCCATTCTCTCCCTCCCTTCTCCACCCTGGAGCTGAATAGTTTACTTTCAACAATGACTAGTATAGCTAGTGTGCTCCACTGCTGTACTTTTTCTCCATTTTTCCTCTGATTCTGTTCCCTTCCCTCACCTTTCCATAGATATACACAGTATATAAGGTAAAGAATAGAGTTGTCAAAGAAGAAAAAAGAAACAAATTAAGACAACAGTCCTTTGTTTACATATATTTGGAGTTCATTTCGGTATGTGTATTTTTAAAATACATATGAAGAGGTATTTGGGGATTACATCTTTGTGATTCTCTCCTAAGACTATCTATCCTCTTTTGGCCTCGCTAAATGTGGGTATCTAGAATTCTGTGTAATTTGTTACATCCCAGTGTGTTTTAGATCTAATTTCCACATATCAGGAAGAACATGTACCATTTGTCTCTCTGATCTTGGTTGACCTCACTTAACATGATTTGTTATAATTTCATCCATTTTCCTGCAAATGGCATTATTTTATTCTTTCTAATGCCTATGTAAAATTCCATTGTATATTTGTGCCACAGTTTTTGGATCCACTCATCTATTGTGGGGTATCTGAGTTGTTCTCATATCTTGGCTATTGTGAATAATGAAGCAATGAACATGGATATGCAAGTTTCCTTATCATATCCTGGCTCATGATTTTCAGGGTAGATGCCCAGGAGTGGTATGTCTGAGTCATAGGGAAGGTCTACATTTTTTTTTGTCAGTCATGGGGCCTGAACTCTGGGCCTGGGCACTGCCCCTCAGCTCTTCAGCTCAAGGCTAGTGCTCTGCCACTTGAGCCACAATGCCACTTCCAGCTTTTTCTGTTTATGTGGTGCTGAGAGATTGAACCCAGGGCCTCATGCATGCAAGGCAGGCACTCTACCACTGAGCCACCATCCCAGCCCCTCTATTTTGTTTTTTGAGGAACCTCAAGACTATTTTCCAGAGCGAGACTAGGAGAGACATTAGAACTTACAAGTACAGGCAGGAACTTCCTGAATAGAGTCCCAGGAGCACAACAGACAGGAGAGAGACTAGACAAGTGGGACTACATTAAAATAAAGAGCTTCTGCAAAGTTACTGAACTAGAAAGACAGCCAACCAATTGGGAAAAGATCTTTACCAGTAATACATCAGACAAAGGCCTAATATCCATTATATACAAGGAGCTCAAGAAACTAACCCCTCCCAAACTTTAATACACCTATTACTAAACGGGCAGGGGAGATAAGGAGAGACTTCTCAAAAGAAGAGGTATGAATGGCAAAGAAATACTTGAATAATGCTCACCATCCCTGGACATAAAGGAAATACAAATCAAAACAACCCTGAGATATCATCTTACTCCAGTTAGACTGGCCAACATCTTGAAACTAGTAACAACAAATGCTGGTGGGGATGTGAGGGAAAATGAACCCTACTACACTGCTGGTGGGAATGTAAACTAGCTTACAGGTAACTTTTAGGGCAAAATAGGAACTAATTTGAAAGTATAAGTATTTGCTTTGGTTCAAATATGTGATACGCAATTGAAAAAGTTTTAATATTTTCATGTGTCTGTACTAAGACTTGAACACAGGGCCTTGCATTAGCCCTTGGCTGTTTCATTTAAGGCTGGTGCTATACCACTTGAACCATACCTCCACTTCTGTTTTTGGCTGGTTAATTGGAGATAAGAGTCTCAAGGACTTTTCTGCCCAGGCTGGCTTTGAACCATGATCCTTAGGACTCAGCTTCCTGAGTAGCTAGGATTAAAGGCCTGGGCTAACAGTGCCTGGCTTAAAGTTTTACTTTTATTCTCATCTAATGGTCATTGTCTAGAAATCTATAAAAATAAAGGCTTGCTGAAATTTCATATTTATGAATTAAGACATTAGGAGAGCCAACTAAGTCATAATATAGTTATTTTACTAAAATGGCTTAATTATTTAGAAAGACTTCTAGTAGATACGTTGAATTCTCAAAAATTCTGAGCAAGAATGCATCCTTCTCAGCACAGAGTAAATTTTGCTTGCAATAGCTGTGTTCTTCATTGCTATTCACCTAGTATTAATCAATTCTTACGTGTAGCTCTTCTTTCCATTGGAAGCTGTGTGTGTGTGTGTGTGTTCTTGCATGAGTATGTGTGAGTTTCTTTCTGTATCAGACATAATAATAGTTGATACTAGTGGCTCATCGAGTTTTTTAGGGTTGAAAGAATCTCATTTAGGTAAGTTACTTGTCTGCTGGCAGAGAGAGATTACAACCTTCCAAAAAGAATCAGAAAATAGAGAGTCAGAGATTTGTCACTGTTGGAGATTAGTTTATTTTATGGACATCATCTCTGTCGATGTTTTTCTACCTAGTAATTATGTGTAAGGCCAACACTGTAATAAAATTATTTTCCCAATGAGGCAGCATTTAGCATCTACACCCATGCTCTGGGGAAGCAGGGAACGGACAGACCTTCACTATCTTGTCTCATACCAGGCAAGAGAGCTGAATGAATAGTTCAGAATAATAAATGCTGTCACGCCTTGCTGATTAAATATTTTATAACTTCTAAGCTCTATTAAAGGAAATGATGTCAGGAGTATTTAGTGGAGATAGCATCTAGCAATGGCTTTTTATTAAGAAAGATGACACCAATCATATAACTGATGATGGAGTGAGAGAAGATATTACCTTGCTGAAGATAGTCTTATTATCTCAGCCCCTGGAATGGTTGGCTGTTGATGGAAAAGTTTGGGCAAAAGAGGACAGGGAAATTCCCAGCCATGACTCCACCAGTGTTATAGCTGAGTTTCCTTGGTGGTAAGACATTGGAGTTGAAATGAAATGTGACCAGCGCAATTTTAATTTTAGTAAATGTCAGACCTTACCAAGTCTACAGAAGATCTAATACCCATGGAGCAGAATGCATTACACACCTTCTCTCTCCAGCTCTCTTTTATGTGGGATGATGAGAATAATACATCTTTTGTGTGTGTGTGTGTGTGTTGGTCATGGGCTTTATTGGAGATAAGAGTTTCACAGATTTTCCTACCTGGGCTAGCTTTTAACCATGATCCTCAGATCTCGGCATCCTGAGTAACTAGGATTACAGGTGTGAGCCACTGGTGCCCGGCGAGAATAATACATCTTTGCAATCCTCAGTCTTGTTTCCACGAATACGCTCTGACTTTCCCTGAGTGGGCGCAAAGCCCACTCATCCAGTAGCATGGAAGGTCTGATGCTCAAGACTCATAGATGTTTAGGAGTCCATAACATGTTTTTTAATTATTTTTTTAATCAGAAAGGAAAAACTAAACTTTTTGGCCCAAGGAAATGTTTTCTTATTTAATATTACTACATCCATCTGAATATCAACATAGTTGTTACATGACATGTTGAATTATTTTATAGTGGAAGGTGCCCACCCAGGTAGGTGTACTGGGAGCCTCATGAATGTCACAACGCATTGTGACATTGAAAAACAATGTTTGGACACTTGCAGGTGTCGTTATAAGCATTCAATCATGTCATGTTAGTAATTCTGCAAGAAGGTTTATGTAACCAACAGAGAGCACTGGACAGAAAGCTGGAGGACTTGAGATTGAATCTGATTGCTATAGCACCTACCTTTATAATGCAGAGAAAGTCATATAGGTTTCCAGACTATACTTCTTTACCCCTAAAAAAGAAATAGTCAGGAACTTCCTGAACAGAATACCAGGGAGTCAGCAAATAGAAGACTATTGACAAATGGGGTCACATCAAGCTAAACAACTCTACACCACAAAGGATATAGTCACTAAAAAGACAACCTATAGAATAAGTCATCTTTTCCAGCTACACAACTGACAAGGGTCTGAATAACCAGAATATGCAAGGCCCCCTAAGAAGTAATAGTCCAATAAATAAAACAGCAAAGGAACTAAATAGATATTTTTCAGATGAAGAAGTAAAAATTGGCCAATGAAGAAATGCTTAACAATTCTGGCCATAAAAAACTGTAAATCGAACCGGCACTGAGATCTCAGCTCACTCTAGTTGGAACAGCCATTGTCAAATATATGAACAATAACAAATACTGGAAAGAATGTGAGGAATAAAGGACCCTAATGCACTCTTGGTGGAAATGTAAACAGTGCAAGCACTATGGAAGTCAGAGAATCCTCGAAAAACAAAGAATAAAAGGAATCCATGTCACAGCAACACCACTCTTATTAGGCATTTATCTAAAAGATGATGAGTCAGGATATGATAGAGTCACCTGCACACCTCTGTTCACTGAGGCACTATTCACAACAGCCAAGCTATGGAAACAACCTAGATGCCTTAAAACTGATAAATGGATTGAGAAAATATGATAATGAGGAAGAATATCTTATTATGTCTTTTGCAGGGAAATGTATAAATCTGGAAAAAATCATATTGAGTGAAGTAGGTAAGGCTCAAAGGGACAAAGAGTGCATGTTTTTCTCATATGTGGATATTAAGCCTATAAAAAAAGCACATATGAAAATGCATAGAGTCATATATTTATATATAATCAAACTGACTAACGTATGATGCATGTAGGCATGTATTTCCATGGTCAAATCTCTTTGAATAATTCACAGACAGTGTAACAAAATGAATTCAGGAAGCTGAAACATATTTTGGCTGGGATGGGGTGGGTGGGAATGAAGGCTAAACAGAGGAGCTGGATGAATAGAGAGAAATGGGGGGTGAATACAGTCATAATACTCAGTGTACATGCATGAAAATGGAATGAGGAAATAGAGAAGTTTTGTGGAATTGGGTTAGATCGGGGATGATGGTAGGGGTGACCCTGATCAAGATGCATTATACACATAGTTGGGCATGCTAAATTAAAACCCCTTGTACAATTATTTGTAATAATTATGAAAAATTAACATAATAAGAAATAAATAGTAATAAAAGAATTTGTACTTCTAGTTTGGAAATTCTATTATTCTAATCCAGAAGAGTTCTTCATAAAATATTTCAGGCATGTGGTAAAAGTCACATTTATTTGTTACTTCTGAGCTCATAGCAGACATTCAATCAATGTTTGTAAATGAAGGACCTTGCTTGTACTAGGTTCCGGTCAAACTTCTGTTCTCTCAGTCTCTGAACACAAAGCAGTTACTTAACTATTTAGGGAGAAGCGGAATGTAGATGATGGTGTTGTATGTGTATTCTCTGCTGACCCTTTCCAAAGCTGTGCTTTCTTTTAGATGAGAAAGTTGAAGTCCTTATTTTCTGCTTAAAGATGTCTGTAAACTGACAGCATATCATAAGGTTCACAGTGTCCAAGGGATGGCTGCTCATCTGCTCAGCCCATTTTCCTTTCGCTTACAAAGTGCTTATGAGTCTGAACTCTGCTAAAAGTGGTGGCCTACATAGGGCTGAAGGTCCTTTGATCCCCTAAATCAGGATAAATATGAGAGTTTCCCCTAATGCCAGCAGCTCCCTAAACCACCTTTCCCACTTATAAAGTCGTAAAAGTCATAGAAGCTCAGTGTCTGTTTTGCTGCTAAACACAATGCCTAAGATTTGGTAATTTATAAGATACATAAATAGTCTTGATGTGAGGAAGTCCAAGATGGAGGAGTCAACAACTGGCCAGGGCCTTCCTACTGTGTCACAACATGGTAAAGGCAAAGAGAAGGTGAGAGCTATAAAACAAGGGCTCAACCCACTCCCACAAAAATGACCTTACCCACATGAATCGATTTAAAAGGACAGAACTCTCATGGCCTGAAGGTCCCATCCCTTAATACTGTTACGATGGTAATTAAATTTCAATATGAATTTGTGAAGGGACAAATATTCACAGCACAGCATTCAGATTTCCTTCCTGCCAAATTCCTGCAACTAATTTTCAAGAACTCTAGAAAATATGTTTTTAAGTTACCTTCATTAAAACAACATTGATGATTTCACAATTAGTGAAATGAGTTTGTATATTCTTCTCCAAGACCATAGAAAATCCAAAGAAAAGCCTTAACTAGGAAAGAAAACTGATGAGAACTCTTTCATCAAAAAATGAGTCTAGTGCCTCCGTGTGCCAGTGGCTCACGCCTGTAATCCTAGCTACTCAGGAGGCTGAGATCTGAGGATCGCAGTTCAAATCCATCCTGGGCAGCAAAGTCTGTGAGACTCTTATCTCCAATAAACCACCAGAAAACCGGAAGTGGCGCTGTGACTCAAGTGGTAGAGCCCTAGCCTTGAGCTGAAGAGCTGAGGGACAGCACCCATGCCCAGAGTTCAAGGACCATGACTGACCAAAAAAAAAAAAAGAAAGAAAGAAAGAGTCTAATGTAGCCTTCAAGGAAAGTAATGGTATTAAAACTCTGAACCTTCCTCCCCAAAAAAGAAGTATTGCAAAGAGTTATGACTCATGTGGCTCACCCACAAGGCATGCTAGGACTTCAAAGGAGAATTGACAGAATAAGATGTGAGCCTAGAATTAGGGCTAAAGGTGGGTTCTCAGGTGAATCTCCTCAAATAGAGTTGATTGATTGTTGCAGGAAGATCAATAGTATACACTCTCATATATAAATGTTACTATTTGCTACTATTGATGTAAGAGGAACTCTGTTGGGGCTATAGATTGGCTTATGTAACATGGCAAAAAGAGAACATATTCTCTCCATCTTATGCAGCAAAGACAAAACTGAGGCTCAGAACTCAGTGCTTAGAACTCTACTCCAAACTCCTAACAATGCCCATGATCTTCTGGCCCTCTGGCTCGGCGTTTCATCTGTCTAGACCAAAACAAATACAGAAAGAGGTTGACTCATTGGGGAGGGAATTACCTACTTCCAAATTCTATGTTTTGATTGATTATACAAAAACATTCATAAAATTCTGGAAGTAGCTTTCTTCCCAAGCTCAAGGATGATTTACATGAAAATGAATATTCTGCCTTTTTGGTGCACACATGGGGAAAACTCAGAAATGATATCTTTGCTTTCTTCCATGGCCTTAACTCCTATTTTTATTTTGAGCTTTTGCTTTTAGTACTTCTTAATGTGGTATAATATAGACAAAAGCGTTTTATGCTATCATCAGTTGCCAGCTATGTTTTAAATTATGTGATTGATCCTGAAAAATATAAAGCCAAATTGGATATTAATGACAAGAAGCTGAGTCCTTTCATCCTGCGGTGCAGACATTTTCAAATTATTCTTCATTGCTGAGCCTTTGTGTCTTTAAACATCCAATTTTACACATTTTACTGTTTCTTTCAAGTCCTGATTAGTCAGGGTGGCTTTCTGACTTCTCTGATTGCATTCAGTCAATATTTTTGTTGTTTTCTACTTCGTTATCTGCCATTCTCATAAGACTCTTTAGACAATGAACAGTTCCATGTTGTTTTTTTTAAACAATGATTTTTGTTACACTCTGATCAAAGCAAGACCCCTTGTTTACTGTTTGTGTATATTACACAGTTTTGTAGAAATGACAAAGCCATAGGTAGCAAAGCTTACAATGCAGTGAGGGAATGAAAACAGATCATGAAATAAAATATTATAGCCTTAATAACAACAGCAGGCAACCCAGAAATTTGTATTGCTACGAGAACAACAAAACGGATATAGAAAAAAAAACATTTAAAGTATGTGATTATTGTCTTCTTCTTTCTCCATTTTAACTTGATCCTTAAGAGAATGGTGACAGTGGGGAAGGGGGAGAGGCCAGGATTCATTGGCCATGGGCCAGATATTAACTACAGTGGGCACTTTACCTTTTATAGTTCATTTAGTTTGTTGATTACTGAAAAAGAAATACAGATATTTTTGTATCATTTGTCAGATAAAGAAACAGAAGCTCAGAGGTATTAAATAATTTACTTAAGTCACATAATTAGGAAATTAAAAAAAAAACTTTACTTAAGCTAGTTCTATCTGAGACCTACACATTTCCACTTACCTCATCTTGCTGCCTTCAGGGAAGAAACGGTCAGGATATACATGTGTCAGCCAGGGTCCAAAAACACAAGGGACTCTAGAGTATAATTAATGGGGCTTTGAGTTTGCTGAGGTATCATGGGGCTGAAGGGGAGGGGCAGGAAGTCAAGGATTATGAACAGGATCAGTCTTGTAACACAATGCACAGTAAGGTCCTTGGCTGAGACAGACAGACAGGATGTGAAGAAGCTGGTGCAGGAGGAGGCTGAAGGAAGCGAGGAGTTCATCCTGAACATTTTGAAGCTGATGTACTGATGGACCAAGCCAACAATACCGTACAATCAGGTTCTTACAAAGAATCGTTAGATAACATATGTAAAATGCTGAGTACCTTAACAAAAAAGCGAGTGTCTGTTTGGAATGCCTGCTTTTTCATTTCCACAAGCTCAAATCCAACCCATATTACAAAGCTTATCTTACCAGATCTTCCAAAATAGAAGCTTCCTACACCTGACCACCCATCACACATGCCCTAAATTAGATCGGAATTGTTTAGGCCTGCATCACACTGCTCTTGTATTGATGGACATTTCATCAATGATAAGACCCATGCCGGTTTTTCTCTCAACCCTTATATTGGTACCTAGCAACAAATAGCTATTTCCATAATAATAAACAATAAGAAATGGCTATATATATGTAATTATAACATATATTATATATTGATATATTATCATATGTAATATTTACCATATATCATATATTACCATATATCATATATTGATATGTTGTATAATATTCCCAGGTTATAAACTGGTATATGAGACAGGAAAGGTAGGTGGTCCTGCTGTAGATGGAAGGTTCCCAGCAAGGAATAGTTGCCAAAGGCAGTGCTGGCAATCTTGGAGAAAAGAAACTAGCCAATCATAGCATGGAATACTATACAGGAGGGATTCTGGCCCATGGTTGCCCCTGTCTTTGCAATGGAGGGGCAAATTGTCTGCTTGATGCCAACACACCTTGAAATAAGTGTTTTGATATAAATAATAAGGATGTTGGAGTGTGGAAGTGTCCCACAAAAAACCCATGTGTCAAAGTCTTGGTCACTAGCCTGTAGTCCTATTGGGAGGTGAAGTAACCTTTAAAAACTAGAGCCTCCTTAGAGGAAGCTAGATCATGGTTGGGGAATGCCCTTGAAGGGAATATTAGAGTGCTGGTCCCTTCCTGTATCTCTTTCTGTTTCCCATCCTTCATGGGGTAAACACACATCCTCTATTAGGCATTCCTGCCATGATATTCGGTGCTAATACAGATCCACAGTGTTACAGTCAAGCATCCTGAAACTGTGAGTCAGTTAAATCTTCATAAGTGGACTAGTTCAGGTATTTTGTCATAGCAGCACAAAGCTGACTAACCCAAATGATAACTACCATCATCACCACCACCACCACCATCATCATCATTACTATTTTATTGAGAATATGTACAGGACAACTTTCTGGGGCCCAGAGAATTTTTCATGTGGTCAAAAGTGTGGGGATTAGGTCATCTGAGGAAGAAACTGTTCCTAGTCCTTCTCTGTGGACACACTGTTTAGAAAAGGACACGGTGGAATATGCAGAATGGCAGTTACTGCAGAAGTCCCGGTGGCTTGGGTCAAACCCTGGACTTGAGATAAATATCTGCAAGTTTTCTCTAACCTTTTCTCATTCCAATTGGCATTAAGAACAGCACATGAATTTAGAGATCCCAGCTTTCAGGCACAGGAGATTAATTTGTTCATCATGCATTCCCTAGCAATAATGCATTCTGCAAATACCCAGTGAATTGACTGGTACCCCCTAAATTGCTTTCCCTATGATTCAGCTCTGAGCTGTAGCACAAAATTAAGCAGGTAAAGTGGAAATACTCTGGCATAGAAGTTAAATCCTCGATTCTATTCTCAGCTTTGCTAAGAATAACCTGACATGAATGATGTCTACAACCAACCAGTATTCTAGATGGTACTTAGAGATTTTTTTTAAGCATCTTGCTAATGAGTCTGACGTATCTCCTTATCTAACAGGTTTTCTTGACTACTAAAGGTTGAATATATAATTATGACCAAAACTCTCCCACACAATTTTGCATAGGATTAAGTGCAAACCCATTATCAAGAAGAAAATGCCCCGTGTCAGAGACACAGGCTTGATTTTTCCCTAGTTGCCTATGCAAAGACCACACCAATGGCGCTCTTTCAATATTACCTCCATTAGTGAGCATCCCAGATCCACATGGGCTTCACGTCATTCTTTCTTTCAGTAGAATTGAACATCTTTGCAAATGCAATGGAGAAAACTGCCCTTTAATTTGGATCTAGTTTAAATTATTTAATGAATCCCTTTCTCAGTTAATTGGACATTAGGTTTAAGAATGAATAAAAATGTTCCGTGTGCCACATAATAGTGTCTGCGGCAAGAGCAAAACCAGCAGCATTCTTGAAGAGATGGATCAGTGGTCTGGTCTCAACCTCAGGCCTTGGAAAACCATTAAGCAAACAATGTGAGTTTTATTTTTAATTTGATATACTGTGTTTAATGCAAAATGGATGGGCATTTCTCCAGGCTGCTTGCTCAATTATGGGGAATGGCTATAATCCCATGGGGGTTTATCTTGCAGGTTTGTGTGGCAGCTATTTCCTGGTGGGTGTCTAAGAGAGGAGGCAGGGGAATGCTGAGAATCTGGGGGGGGGGGAAACGGCCTTATGAAGCAGTCCTTTGATTAGATTCAAACAAGCTTCTTTATCCTGTATCTTTCTGGAGGGGTGGTGCTCCCGGAGGGAGGCTGTGATTTGGTCTGTGGGTGAAATGCCAAATTAGTCTCTGCTTGGTTGATGGCAGTGGCGTCATTGCTGAAACCCAGGAAACAGAATTCAAAGGATTCTTGCCTGGAGCTGCTGAAGCTATAGAAAATGCTACCCTAAGGAAGAAAGGAGGAGAACCTCTGGGAGTTCTGTGGGGAACACCCCCTTCCTTTTGTTGCTCACCTGCTCCCTAGTCTCTTCTGCCCTCGACAAACACATAAAGTGCCTACTATGTGTCAAGCACGTGGACTGAAAAGGTTCACTGTTGGTTGATAACCATTGTTTCTTTCAGATAATCAAGGCTCGAATTAAAATTTATGATGCTTAAAAATGTGGAGAGAAGAACATGAGGAACAGCATCACGATACTGGAAGTAGCTTAACTTTTCGCAGAAGCCTACTTCATGTCTGCTATGTGCTTTGTTCTACGCGAGGAGCTTCTAGTCCACTGGGTCAGAAAGGATTTGGAGAGATGAGTTGGATTCCAGTAAAGAGGAAGAATAATAGCAGGGAAGCAGTTGAGGGAAGACACAGAAACTTGGAAAAGTGGAAATTCTGTGTGTGTGTGTGTGTGTGTGAGAAAGAGAGAGGAGAAGAAGAAAGAAGGAGGAGGAGGAAGAGGAGGAGGAGGAGGAGGAGGAGGAGGAGGAGGAGAAGGAGGAGGAAGGGGAGGAGGAGGAGGAGGAGGAGAAGGAGGAGGAAGGGGAGGAGGAGGAGGAAAGAAGAGCAGAGCAAGAGAGAGAATAGTAAGGAACTTTCAGGAAACAAAGGAAGAAAATTCAGTTTGAGGCCCTCCAGGAGCTATTTCCACGCCATTATCCAATAGGAACAGGAAGCCCACAAAGATCCCAACAGGGCATAGTATGAGAACATCCACATTCTACAGCCATTAACACTGTAGTCAGAGAAGGGGAAGAGTCGAATATAAAAATAATGTAGTAAGTGAAGGCAAACATTCAAGAAAGTGGTCTTTAACCATTTTAACTGTCCCAGAAAGGTCAAGCAGGACAATGACTGAAAAGAGGTCACTGGGTTTGGCAGTGAGGAGATCACTGGGGACCTGGCCCAAAATAGTGGTGCGAGTACAGCTGTCTGCCCTGTGTGTGGAGAAGCAAAGTGAAGACTGTAATTATGTGAGGCACAGCAGCTTTTCTGTGGTTGTCCTTTAGTCCAGCCAGTGGGGTTAGCCTGTAAGGAAGACACCATAGGAGAGCAGGAGTCTGATGGTCTTTTGACAATGACCCTAGTGGCCCCTTGAGAGAGTATACTGTGGGAGGCTTATCTGTTAACTGAGGACCCAAGTGGACCCGCGAGGCAGCCTGAACTCATCTCTACCTTGGCTGCCAGCTCTCCTGAGTTTGTCTGAAGTATGATCTTCGCTCGATATGTCCAGGGAGTGATTGCAAACCTATCCCATGGGTACCAGAACACAAGGATGTTTCAGACTCCCCTAAAAAGGGGCATATTTCTTACCTATAACTTAAGTGTATCACCTCATATACTTTGAATCATCTCTATATTACTAATTTTAATTCCATATTATTTAGGGAATATATATAAGAAAATATTCTGTACATGCTCAGATCAGACAGAGTTACACACGCCCTGTCCCCTCCCCCCAATATTTCAATCTGAAGCTGGTTGAATTCACAGCTACAGTACTCACAGATAAAGGAGGGCCAACTATATTCTGACTTTAGAGTTTTCAGAGTTCCTTGCACAAAAGAAAAAATGTGAAGCATCATTTCAGGTCCCTAATGACCATCCTCATCTTTCTGGAGCAGAGTAGGGGAATGCCCTCCCACAGTTCTAATGGGACAGGGAGGAGCTCTGAAGTGCTGTGACAAATGCCCAACAGTAAAGGGGAAGTTACACCCCAGGGACCATCTTGTGGTTGCCAGCTCTGTTTCCCCATCCAGTGATAAAGCCAGACTATTCTGACACTATGACCCTTACCAGCCTTTTGCTATAATCAATGTTACTATTCTTCTCCAAAATAAACATGTTATCCAGCCATCACAAGCAGGGAAATGAAAGTTTTCCATTCCTAGGTACAATGTATTTTTTTTCTAAAAACAAACCACATAGTAAAAACATTTCATCTAATCTCTGGTTACTTTGTGATTTGTCTGGGGCTTCAGGCCTTAGAAGGTAATTATATTTTTTTAGATTGGGTTAAATCCCACCCCTTCCCCCATCCTGCCTTCACTCCTTTTTGCCCTTTTTCAGAATGCTTAAGCAGAGGCTAGAGGACAATAGGATCTTATTGTATCACATTTCAGGAATGAGCAATAAAGAAATAGGAGCCAAGCCTGGAAATGAAAATGCCCTTGTAAATGGCCAAGGGAAGATAGGAGTTAAAACATTCAGCTGTCATTGTGCCAGGAAATGCCCTCTTTGAATGAACTGGCAAGCGTGATTTTATATTCACATCAGGTTTTCAAAATAATAGATGTCACTCTCTTTACTCCAATGAGATGTAATTTCACAATTGTGTTGAAAGTGGACCTGCCTTTTGTTCCTTTCTTTATTTTTGTTGTATCCATAGACATGAACAACCTATTCCCCCTACACATCCCTAGACATCAGAACTGTTTAATGTAAACAAGGTTTGTTTGGCCTGGATGATTAGTAATTTTATTTTAGAAAGAAATGACTGACTGAGACTTAAGTAGATGTCACTATCAAAGCTTCCTCCTTGTGCACTGGGGTGTCAGAGGTAGCCGAGATGTTTATGTATCCATTGGGCTAAATTAGTATTATAATCATTTCAGTAGAGCTTAGATATTACTGCGATCTGTACTAAAGAAACCAATTCAGTATCTTCTGGATGGTGCATGAAATGACACCATTTAATTAAAACCTAATATCTCTTTTATAATGAACAGTAGTTTAAATTATTGTACATTTTTTCATTCAATGACTGCAAACCTCTGTCCATTATTTTAAGAGCAGAAAAATACTCCTCTGGCACTCTGACAAGCCAAGAGAATAATTGATGTCTTGTGTTGTGTTTTCTACTTGGTGCGCAGTGCCAGTCAAATCAGGACACACATTAGTTCATGAGCTCTTTTAGTTGTAAAATATTTCGTATCTGCTTCTCGAGCATTCCGACAGCAAAGGGTCCTATTCTGTGATTGCCAGTGGTTCCCTCCAAGGGACTGGAGGATAATGGAGACCTCTAAAAAGAATATGTTTAGAGGAATAAAGCCATTAAAGAAATACAATTCCCATACCAGGAGCTGAGCCATGTAACTGACAGGGTAGCAATTCATGTTGAATGAATATCTCATAAGGGAATGCAAAAATTAAAATGAACTCTACAGTGAACTCCAGAGATAACCTGTAATAGAAAGAAAAATTTACTTGTAAAAGGAAAAATGAGTTTTAAAAGATGTAGCTATTACAAAGGGGGTTTGGTGGGGGTGGGGGGTGGGGGAGGAGCCAAACATGAATTGATTCTCATTCTCTGGAGTCATTTCATTTAGCCATGGAGAAATGTTGGCAGACATTTAGGCAGTAGGAAACAGGATCCACAACTAAATATCAATGATGAACTGCTTCTGCTGCTTTATAATGTCAAAGAAGATGGAAGGTGGATTGGGTGTGCACATCACGAATGGTGCAGCCTTCGTGTTGTAGGAATTTTCTCCAAATGCAACAGCGTGAGTAGGAAGATTGCAGCTCAACCCTGGGACCCAGAGTATGTCTTGCTCACAATTGGTCCTCTGTAATTTGTTTCTGTTTCCAGAAACCAGAATCTTAAATTTGTGAAATCAGTGGCTTAAAGGCAAGTTGAATTTTTGTCAGTCATTGGTAGGTACGGCTTGCTTGGGCCTACATTTGGTTATGATGGATGGTGGTGGTCGGTGAATAGTGTCTATGAAGATGACCAGAGTGTGAGACCAGGGCTCTCCATGCCTCAATCCTCTCCCTCTGTTTATGCAACTTTGAGAATTTTGTTCTTTTGGCATTGTATTTTTGGAAGGAAATTCTTAATTTGACAAAATTTTCTACCACCTTTAGTTAGGGAACAAATGCAATGGTCAAATATATGGGTTTTTGAGACCATCACTTATTCAGTTATTTGACCAATAGATTCTTGATGACATTCAAGAGAAAAAGAAACCTTTCCTAGAAAAACTCAAATTCTCAGCCCACCTTTGCTAACTAGATTGCATTACACATATTGCTTAATTTTTTCCTCTGTAATGTGAGATTAATAATACATATCTCATGGGGGCACTGACGAAAATAAAGTTATTCCTGTTGTCTTCCATTTAATAAAAACTTAGAAAGGAGCAAATATGTAATAATTTTTATTGCTTTACCTGAGTACCTCAACAGTTGACTCAGAGGCTGGACACATACAAATATATAATTTATTAAAAATGATAGTTAAGGAATTAGCAAATGTTCATGCCAGCTTGCGTGGGATAATCCAGTTCAACCTCTACACCCACACATATACAGAATCACAAATAGAAGTTTTAAATTAAAGCGTACTGTCAAGGATACTTCCTAACTGGAAATGACAGCAAGATTGCTCTGGGTGCTGGCAGAGTCTCCAAGATCAGGCCTGAAATTATTGGATGTAATCATCAGGTTGAGTTACTTACACAAAGCCAGTTATTCGCCATCTGCCATTTGGAGATCTGCCCTTAGGCTCTGCTTGGAGAACAGCCCGTTGCCAGGCCACAGGGGGAAATGCTTTAGTCCAAGTAACTTATCTCTCCGTTTTGCATTCTAATGTCAGAAAGGATTGCAATAGATGCTCTGTCTTAATGATGAAGGAGACAATGGCCTCTCATTGTCCCATGAGCAGACACAAGGGACAGAACCTGGACCCTGAGGATTTAGAGAGTTATATAGTAAAACACTTAAAAAGCTTATATCAGGCTCATAGCTAAATTTGGCAGAAATATGTCTTGGGGGTAAAAGAAGTCTAATGGTGAGACAGGGGTCACAAGGCAGCAGTAAGTGTGTGATAGTAGAAAATCATCAAGATAGGTGAAGACAAGTGATATACATACATACATACATACATACATACATACATACATACATACTGTGGTCTTGCAAAAATAAAAATGAGTGTTAATAGAGAAGCCAGGCTGTACCCCATGGGGAGACTGAGGCACATTGGATTCAGATAACTTGTGATACAAAAATCATTTCCAGGTAGTGATAAAAACCCAAATGACTAATTAGAAAATTTCCCCTTGTTATAAAATATGTAAGAGGAGAGTCCACTGAATGGACACCAACTCACAAATCCATGCAGCTTTTATTGTTATTGACTGGGGCATCCAATGAGGAAATGGAATTCAGGGTCACTTGTCCAGCATGTAATGAAACCCAAGTCACCAGGGACTGGTGGCTCATGCCTGTAATCCTAACTGCTCAGGACGCTGAGATCTGAGGATCACAGTCAAAGCCAGCCTGGGCAGGAAAGTCCATGAGACTCTTATCTACAATTAACCACCAAGAAACCGGACGTAGAGCTCTGGTTCAAAGTGGTAGAGCATTAGCCTTGAGACAAAGATCTCAGGGGCAGTGCCCAAACCCTAAGCTCAAGCCCTATGACTGCCAAAAATGGAAGCCCAAGTTTGGGCTTCCAGTGTTCTGTTGTTTTGATAGGTATTAATATGATTTTCATTTATTCATCTCACTGGCTCCTACTAAAACCAGAGTTTCAGATGCCAAGCCTAAACTCCAGGAGTTCCATGTTTTAGTTCCCACCAATTGTCCCTATATGCCAAATAAGGGACACGGTAAAGGGGAGAGAAAGGTTTATTATTTGGCAGCCATGGAGAGACCATACTAGTACATATTCAGCCATCTTTGACTGTCTTCAGTAGCATAGACATTTGATTTAGGGTAAATAAGGAGGATTGAGAGATAAGGGATGAGAGGGTATGCATAGTTAAAATAGTCCCTTGTCACTGGTGTGTTCAGAGGTGGTCAGAGGAGGCCAGCAGAGGGGGTCTGACAGTCCATAGCCTCAGGATTGCTCAGGTGGGACTTGTGCTTGGCAGACAGCTGCAAAGTGACTGCAGGAGAGAATGGCTCAGGACAAAGGACCTGGATATAAAATAGAAGAGTGTGATGCCTGGATTCCATCCTACTCCCAGATAATTTGTAAGGTGTCAATGCTTCTTAGCAAAAAGAGTGTTTTGTGCACTCACCTGAGACAGAGCTTGAGCTGAGCTCTTTATTTCCTTTGACCATGGAAGATAACACAGTATGTCTTTGCATTCCCAAAGAGCTGGCATTTGTAGCCATAGCCGTAGTCATTGATGCCAATAAGTTTCTTCACAAGGCTAGCTTAGTCAAGCCTTATCTTCACAGTTCAGATACTGATTGTGGTGATGTCCTACATGCATTAAAGGCATAATCCTCACCATGTAGGGATTTCAGCATCTCATTTTATTTGATTTGATGTTATCTTGTGCTTGTTCTAACTAAAAGTCTTACAATTGTGCCTGAAAGAGATCAATACATCAAGGTTAACTTGCTTAGATATTTTTCAAGAAAATATGCTACATCTCTTAAGGTAATATCCACTAATGTTGAGGATGGGTGTTCTGCCCTGGAATGCAGAGAAAGAACTTGTCCAGCTCACTTGGAACTTCCAGGAAGAAACTCTTCTAGTAAGCCCAGGACATGTGAGGTGAGTCACACTGCAGATTTTCTCCTGCTTATATTAAATAGACTGACTTGTCCAGTAGATTGTAGGTAGTTGATACTGGACAGATATTTACTTTTTTTTACTGAAACTGAAAAAGAAATACACAAGATATCACACAAAAGTTTTTAATTAATGTTAAGAATCCTTGAAGGGTTCTGAATGATATAGAAAAGGAAGCATTGTCCCTTATTTGAATTTGCAGTTTGAGAGCGCAATTGCTGTTTTAAGTGAATTACATCCATCTCAAATCTGCATGCTTTGAACAATATGATTCTCCAGTTTCCCTAGTCTGACACCTTCAACATCAGGTTTTTGCATTTGCTAAGACTGGGTCCAATATTTTTTCTGTGGTTACCTTATCTAGGACAAGTCACTTAGTCCTCTAAACTCAAGCCAATTCTGTGTCTTAGCGCTAGGAAGTAGAGCCACAGCAAGGAATGAACACAAACCTAGAGCCATGAAGGTGGTGAGAAGGGATCTGAGGCAAAG
Organism: Dipodomys merriami; assembly: GCF_024711535.1. Classification (NCBI taxonomy): domain Eukaryota; kingdom Metazoa; phylum Chordata; class Mammalia; order Rodentia; family Heteromyidae; genus Dipodomys; species Dipodomys merriami. Next base: position 142,268,874 of record NW_027202270.1, on the reverse strand, counting down.
AAGACAAGGAAAACTGTGATGTCATGTGCCACTGTGCCGGCACATTACTTAAAAAAAAATTGTTCAACAGGGCTGTCCCTAGAAGGTTGTAAAAAGAAACTATCTCAAATCCACTCAAGGAAGGAGAAAAGAGGAACTTACTTGTTCATTCCCCTCCTATTTCATGTCTCCCATTGGTCAAGGGTGAGCTCATTGGCAACTAACTCCTCCCCAGCTTCCAGGTTCTGTCATCCAGCCTTGACCTTTGGAAACTGCTCAGGATCAAGATCCTGAAGTCTGAAGTGTGGAATTGTAAGTCAGAGTAGAAATGGGAGGGAAAGCAGGGACAGTCAGGCTTCAAAGTGTGATGGTTCCACATGTGTGATGTGGAAGCCAGGCAGACCCAGGTTCATGAGGACTCTCAACACCCAGGAGCATCCATCAAGGATCCAGCCAAGTAGTTGTGTCAGTACAACCTGTTGTATGTCTTTGTCAACAAGAAGTAGATGGTCCATGTGTTGAGAAACAATACAAAGTCTGTGCTCAGTACATACCTACGACAGCAGACTTTTGCTGGAACTGAGTTCATGGCAAGTACTAAGTGCATTGCTGCTGTGACAGACAGCACATGTACTCTGAAATGCATGACCTTAGCTGGTGATTACTGCTGCTAGTTTTTATTCTTTTGGTCAGTCATGGGGCTTGAACTCTGGGCCTGGGTGCTGTCCCTCAGCTCTTCAGCTCAAGGCTAGCACTCTACCACTTGAGCCACAGCTCCACTTCCAGTTTTTCTGGTGGTTTATTGGAGATAAGAGTCTCACGGACTTTCCTGCCCAGGTTGGCTTTGAACCATGATCCTTAGATCTCAGCCTCCTTAATAGCTAGGATTATAGGTGTGAGCCACTGGTGCTTGGCACTGCTGCTATTTTAACTATGTGAGAATAAGTCAGTCTCTTGCTTTAAGCCTCAAGAGCCTCAATGTCCAAGAAATAATAATTGTACCTATGTCATAGGTGGATTAAGTATGGTTAAAAATAATAATATATTACTTAGTGCACAATGCCTGTTGAATGTTAAGTGGTCAGTAACTGTTAACCACAAGGATGGTAAGGATGAGGATGGATGATTATGATAACAATGGTGATAATAAATTAACAATGCTTTCATGTAAAACCAGAATTTTCTTCCAAGATTTCTAGGTTCCTAAAGCAATCCTCTTTCTTTTCCTTATATGTTAGAGTTGTATTGAATTTAACTGAAGAAAGCAAATGTCTTTATAGTATTGAGCCTCTTTCTATGTTTATTTGAACTGTGTGTGTGTGCAAAAGAGACAGAGGCAGACAGACACTGGGGCTTGAACTCAGGGCTTCATGCTTTCTCTCTCTCTCTCTCTCTCTCTCTCTCTCTTTCTCTTTCTCTCTCTCTCTCTCTCTTTCTCTCTCTCTTTCTCCCCCCTTCCCCTTGGTTTTTTTGTATAAGACTAGTGATCTACCACTTGAGCCACAACTCCACTTTTTGCTTTTTGCTGGTTAACTAGTAATAAGAGTCTGAAAGGTTTTTCTGATCTGGGCTGGCTTTGAACCACAGACATCAGAGCTCATCCTTCTCAGTAGCTAAGTTTAAAGTGAACCACCCATGTCACTTTCATAAAGTTTTTCAACTTTCTTCAAACAGGCCTCCCACATCCTGTATTCAGGGTATTCTTGTTTACTTTATTCTAGGTTTCTACTTTGTTCCAAATTTAATTTTCTTATTTTTTTCTATTAAAATGTAGTTGACATTTTTATTATAAACAATCTGCCTAAAGTCTTAATGAGCAATTCTTCTTTAATGTGAATTACATATAATTATTTATGAGAAAAAAAATCATGCATCTTTAGTGTTTTCTTTTTTTTTCTTATTGCATTTTTGTTGTAGCTGAGTTAAACTTGATTTAAAATTCCCTCAAAACCTTGGTTGCTGGAAATTTACCCAGTGGCTGACCATGATAGCAGCAACTGCTGTAAGAATATTATTACACACACTATCAAGCAGCAAGATCTTAGTAAATCTTGAGCCTGCTCTGAAGTCTAATGACTTTGAAAGCAGCCTTAGTTGGCTAGTCAACCAAAGGCACATCAAGTTTATTAATAAGATGCTGTGGAGTCCTTATCTCTCTTATGCATCACTGGGTCCCTTGGCAACAGAACCCATCTCAGGGCTGTCTGTAAACATGTTTAGTTTCTTGTTTGTACCATACTTTCTTAGTGCAGATGGATTTGTGCCTTTAACTATAGGCAAGCTAAAGTGTTCATCCCTCAGAATTGAAATTACCTTATGAAAAAAAAATTTACTCAATATACTTGAATTGAGCCAGAAACCAGGGCCTTAAATGTTGTCATCCTAGCTACTCAAGAGGCTGAGATCTGAGAACTAAGGCTCAAAGTCAGTCTGGGTGGATAACTCCAAAAGACTTTGATCTTTTATTAATCAACAATAGCTGGAAGTGAAAATGTGGCTCAAGCGCTAGAGTGACAGCTTTGAGCAAAAAACGCTATAGGAGCACACAAGTGCTGAGTTTAAGCCCCAGTACTGGCACAAAAAAAATGTTTTAAGAAAAAAAATACTTGAATTGAGACACCTGTGTGTTTTGGGGGGAGAAACTGCGAGACAACGCATTAAAAATCTTGCATATGTATCTTAAACTCACCTTAGTTGTGGGATAAATCCCAGCTCCCCAGGTACCAGGGTCTCCATCCTTGTACATGTGAAATCTGACTGAGAACAACTGAGGAGAAAGTTCCAGGGCTGGAGGACTTATAGTGAAGATTTGCAAAACGCAGTTCTCTCTGCCTGTCATGTTCCTCCCTTCTTTCTATGCACATCTCAGCCTGGTGCCCTCATTCAAGACCCAGCAATAGATAAATATAGACTTCTGAGTTGCTTCAAATAAAATTTACTCATGTACCTGGACCAAGGAGGATAATTCTGTGTGGAAGGAAATAATTTTCTCAGCAGGCTTATGCAGTCACCTCCTGAGAAGATACTGAGGCTGGTTAAAAACCTTTGATTTACACTCAGAGATAAGTTTGAGTTTCGTTCTCCTATCAATGTTCCATGACTGTGGAGAAGTGACTGAGGCTGTCTGTCCCCCAATTCTTTAATTTCTAAAATAAGGTAGATGTTGCAAAAAAAGATGTTTATGGTAATTAGCCTTTATTAGGCATTCTTTCCTCAAATTGTTACCACGCTCCCTCTTCATTCTTTCACTCATTTTTGTAATGATTCTTGGAGGTGTATGCAACCAATGCTATCATCACAGTTACTGCAGAGAAAACGAATTCTCAGCTCTTGTGCACAAGGATCCACATTTTTGGTTTCGGCTTTCTGCAACAGTTCTGGGATGGAGCAATATTCTCACATGCCTCGTTGAGATACCCACATTTCCCCTTTTATTCCATTGCTAGAATATCCAAGATGTTTTGGTCTGTTGTTCACTTTTCTGAGGCTTATAAACACATGCGGTTTTTTCCCTTGCATTATTTAGGGAGGTTGACTTACTCTCCTTCAGGCTTATTTAATCAAAAGACCTACCTCCAGAATTACCCTACACAATCAAGCTGCTTTAAAAGCAAACTAAAATTTAAAAGGCATAAACAAAAATACCAGCTACCATAGCAAAAATGATCTCCCAATAATCCTGTAGAAGTCGCCCTGACTTCGGTGCTAAATGTACTTGGGTATTATTGACAGATGTGGTAATGCAAGGTGTTCTTTGTGCAGGAATTACTTTATGACATGAGCTATGTGCTACCAGTGATCTATTCTGTTGATGCAACAGCCCAAAGAGCAGTAGTCTTGATCAAAGCAGGCAGTCAGCCCCTAGGAAGGCAAAAGCTCTACTGCAGAAGACAATTTAACATTCATTACTAAAGCTGGCTGTGATTTATTAGTAGTGTTTGGAAGGTAATTCAATCTAACCCATAATGCATTGCTTTCCAAATTACAGCATGCTAAACATCTAGTAAGCTATTTCACACAATTACACAGGCTTAAGCAACCCTAGAGTGCTAGTTACTGACAAAAGAAGCAGTTTATCATAGGTAGTAGCGTTCATTGCTTGACACTTCCTGAGCTCATCACAGGCACAGGATTACTCATCCTTTCCCAAAGTGGCATATTGATTTTAGTTAAAAATGATAACTTCCTACAACCTCACTATTAGTTGAGACTTAAAAAAATTATACAATGGTTGTTAATAAGTATGTGTAATGCATAGCTCTTTTTGTTTCCATAAAAGGTGAACAAAGGTGTCGAGCATCACTGAGCTCACTACTGGGAGACAGAAGGGTCTTTGTGCTGACTTTGGGAAGATTCGTGCATAGGAATTCTCTTTCAGTACAAACTGAGTAGTTTTGATGAAAATATATGCCTCTAACACGACCCCCAGAATCCAGACATATTTGCAGCAATTGGTTTTCTTAGGTCCTTTGCACTCAATGCTGCGCCTTCACTCTGGCTCAAGCATCCTTTGATCTGGTGTCGCTGTAATTAGTACCTTTTAATTTTCATAAAATGGAATTGTATAGTATTATATATCACATATCTATGATATATGATACATAATATATCATATATCATATATAATATGGGATATATAACATACAAATATTTTCATTATACAAAAATATAATAAAATGTACAACATATATAAACAATAAACAATATATGTAAATATATTATATATTCTAAAGCATTATAAAATATGCTACATATCAGATATATTATACGATATACAATTTATTATAAATGATATGTAGTATATTATATATCATATAATACATAATTTATCATATATTACATATAGCATATATATAAAACAATTCCACACAAAGACTTTTGACATTTGACATAATTGTTGGTTGTCAAATGTCAAATACCTATGTATGGAATTTAATTTTTTTTTTGCCAGTCCTGGGTTTTGAACTCCAGGCCTTGGCACTGTCCCTTAGTTTCTTTTGTTCTAAGGGTAGTACTCTACCACTTGAGCCTCAGCACCACTTCTAGCTTTTTCTGTTTATGTGGTGCTGAGGAATTGAACCCAGGGATTCATGCATGCTAGGCGAGCACTCTACTACAGAGCCACCTTTCCAGCCCTGTAATTTAAAATTTTATTCATTTGTTTTATTTTTATTACTTTTAAGGAGTTGAATAAAGGAGTTGCCATTTAACAAAGCAACTCATGAATGTAATACATCTTGATCAATGTCACCTCTTTCAACATTGTCACCTATCCCTCCCCTACTTATGCCATTTCTTGATCTTCTTAATTTTGTAGGATATATATTAAATTCTTGACTGTATTCACCCTTCTCCTCTTCATTTATCTACCCTCTTCCCCTTGGTCCTAACCTGACCCACCCCTTTCAAGCACCTGCTTCCTGGTGTTTATTTTGTTGAACTTTGCCTTTGCATTTACATTATTTGAGTTCTCCTTTGAATCTACCATGTAATATATTTGTATGCACTTGAGTTTCATCCAAAAGTTATAAGTGACATCTGTTTTCACATATAAGGGAAAACATGCATCTTTTGTTTCTCTGCGCCTGACTGACTTTGGGTAACATAATTTTTCCAGGTCTTTCCATTTCTTTACAAATGATACAATATCATTCTTTCTAATGGATAAGTAAAATCCCATTTTGTATATATACAACATTTTCTTGATCTATTCATACATTGAGTGGTATCTGGGCTGATTCCATACTTTGGCTATGGTGAATAGTACTACAATAAACATGGTATGCTGGTATCCTGGTTCATAATCTTTCAGATAAATGCCCAGCAGTAAAATTGCTGGATCATAGGGTAGGTCTATGTTCAATTTTTTGAGGAACTGCTATACTACTTTCCAGAGTGGTTGAACAAGTTTTTATTCCTCCCAACAGTGTATTAGAGTTCCCTTTTGGTCATATCCTTGTCAGCATCTTTTATTGTTTGTTTTCTTGATAATGGCCATTCTAACAGGGATGAGGTAGAATCTCCATGATGTTATGATTTGCATGTCCTTTATAGCCAGTGATGTTGAACATTTCTTCCTGTGTCTATTTGGCTATTTTACTTCTGTGAAGACTCACTTTATTTAGTTCATTAACCCATTTACTAATTGAGTTGTTGGTTTTTTGAAGGTTTAATTTTTGCTCTATATTATGGATATTAGGCCATTGTTTGATATATAGCTGGCAAAAATCTACCATTCTGTATGCTGTTTTTTAACTTGTTGGGTATGTCTTTTACCATGCATAAACATTTTAGTTTGATGTAGTCCCATTTATCAAGTCTTTCTTTGATTTGCTGTACTTCTGAATTTTTACCCAGAAAGTTCTTTCCTGTGTCAAAGAGTTCTAGTATTTTCCATCCTGTACCAGTTCCATGGTTTTACATTAAGGTCTTTGATCCATTTTGAATTGATGCTGGTACAAGGTGATAGATAAAGGTATTGTTTCCATTTTCTGCATGTGGATATCCAGTTTTGCTAATTTGTTGAAGAGACTGTGTTTCTTCCAACTTACATTTTTGGTTCTCTTATTGAAATTTAGATAGCTATAGGTCTGTGGGTTAATTTCTGGGTCTCCTATTCTGTCCCAGGGTCCTCAGACCTGTTTTTGTGCAAGTACCGGCTGTTTCACTACTATAGGTATGTAGTAGAATTTGAAGTTTTGCATTGCTATGCAGAACTACATTTTCTGCTCAGGATTGCATTTGTAATTCAGAGCCTTTTATGGTTCAATATGAATTTTTTAACTATTTTCTCTGTCTTGTTGAGAAATGATGCTGGGATTATAATGGGTATTGCATTAAACTAGGTTGCTTTAGACTCTACTGACATTTTCACAATATTAATTCTGCCAATCCATGAGCATGGACAGTCTTTCCACTTCCTTATGTCTAGTTCAATTACCTCCTTTTAATTTTCATAGTTTTTACTGTATGTATCCTTCCCATCCTTGGTTAAGTTAATTCCTAGTTTTTCAGTTTTCTTTGAGACTACTGCAAATGGAGTTACTTTACTGATTTCAGTTTTGGTCTTTTTGTCGTTGGCATATAGGAAAGCTATAGATTTGGATGAGTTGATGTTATGCCATGCTACTTTATCAAAGTTTCAAATAAGTTCTAGTTGCTTTAGGGAGGAATCTATAAGGTCCTTTAAATATAGGATAATGTCATCTTCAAATAGAGATTGTTTTATTTCTTCCTTCCTTATTTGAATCCTCTATTTGTCTTTCTCTTACCTTATTGCTCTTACTAAGAAATTCAGTATTATATGAAGAAGTATGGAGAGAGTAGACATCTTTGTATCTTTTCTGATTTGAGAGGGAATGGTTTTAATTTTTCAGAATTAAGTATAATTTTGGCTGTAGATTTTTCGTATATAGCCTGTATAATATTGAGTAATGTTGTGTATATTCCTAGCTTCTCCAGAGCTTTTACCATAAAGGGGTGTTGGATCATGTCAAAAAGTTGATTCTGCATCTCTTGAGATTATCATGTGGTTCTTGACCTTCTGTTGATGTTGTATTATACTGAATGAGTTATGTATGTTAAACTGGCTTTGCATACCTGATCACAGTGTGTGATTCTTCTTTGTTAGTTGCTAAATTCAGTTGGCCAGAATTTTATTGAGATGTTTTGCATTGATGTTCATCAAAGAGGTAGATCTATCATTCTCTTTAATGGGTCTCTATCTGGTTTGGGGATGAGTGTAATGCAGTCTTTACAGAATGAGTTTAGTAGTGATCTTTCCTTTTGTGTTTCATTGAAGAGTTGAGTAGTGTTGGTGTTAGTTATCCTTTGAAAGCCTGATAGAATTTGGCTGTACATCTATCAGTTCCTGGTATTTTCTTGGATAGAAGACTTTTTATTGCCATATCAATTTCATTACTTGGTATGTATCTATTTAATTAGCTTATTTGTGCCTTCTTGACTCAGTTTAGCTATGTTTTCTCTGGGAATGCACCCATCTTCTGCCAGATTCTTCAATTTATTAGTATAAAGGTTTGCAAAGTATTCCCTTAGAATTTTTGAATTTTGCTTTTTTATCATCAATCATTTTATTGATTTTGGTGATTTCACATCTCTTAGCTTTCCTAAGGGCCTGTCAATTTTGTTAATTTTCAGAGAACCAACTTTTTGTTCTGTTGATTCTTTATAATTTTTTAGTCTCTAATCTGTTTATTGCTGAATTAATTTTAATGATTACTTCTCATCTGCTGGTTTGGGGTTTGGCTTGTTCCTGTGTTTCTAGGACATTGAGGCACATCATTAGAATATTGATTGAAATTTCTCTAATTAGTTGACGTACTCATTGCTATAAATTCTCCTCTGAGTACTGTCTTTTCTGTGTCCAAGAGGAGATAGTCTTTCGTGTGTTCATTTATACTGAATTCCAGAAATGTTTGAATTTTCCTTATCTCTTCAATGACCCACTGATCATTCAGCACTGTATTGTTCAGTTTCCATGCATGGGTAGTTTTTGTGATGGCCTTTGTTATTGAGTTCTAGTTTTATTCTGTTGTGGTCTCAGGACACAGAGAATAATTTTGATTTTCTAGAGTTTGCAGAGATTTGCTTTGTGACCTAGGATATGGTCTCTTTGGGAGAATGTTCCACGAGCTGCTGAGAAGAATGTATATTATGACCTTGCTGGGTGAAAGATTCTATAGATATCCGTTAGGTCGAGTTAGTCAGTATAGTCATTTTACGCTGAGGATTCTTTTGCTGAGTTTTTTCTGGATGATCTATCCAAAGTGACAATGGTGTGTTACAATCACCAATGATCAATGTGTTTTGGATCTATGTGTGTGTTTAGGTGAAGTAATTTATGTTGAAGATTGTTAAGTCCTCTAAATGGAGCATTTCTTCTATTGATATGTAATGTCATTCTTTGTCTCCTCTTACTAATTTTAATTTGAAATCTGTTCTATCTGAAATTAGTATTGCTACCCTGGCCTGTTTATAAGAACTATTTTCTTGAAAAAGTTTATTTCATTCTTTCACTTTGAGTAGATTTTTTTGTCAGTTAGGTATGTCCCTTGTAGGCAGCAGATAGATAGGTCTTACTTTTTGATCCACAAAGCCTTTTGATAGGAGAATTGATAGCCCATTGATATTAAGTGTTGGAACTGAAAAGTATGTAATAGCTCCTGTCATGTTACCCTCTTTTGTGGGTTGTTTCTCTTCTGTTCTTACAATACCTATATGCTCACCTGATAGGGACTTTTTTTCTACTTATTTCATGTTCAAGTTAATTGTATGTAGGACAAATCTGAGTATCTTTTGTAGTGTTTGGTGACAAAAAATTTAGTTTTTGCTTATCATGGAATATTTTCATTTACTTATCAGTTATGACAGTTTGGCTAGACCTAGTATTCTGAATTGGTAGTTATTTACATTCAATTCTTGGTATACATCATGCCACACTCTCCTTACTTTCAGTGTTTCAACTGAAAAATCTGCAGTTATTCTGACCAATTTTCTTTTATAGGTCTACTGAATCAGTCTGCATCACAATGTGGTGGTGAGAGGTTCTTTTCTGGCATAATCAGCTGGGTCTTCTACAGGTCTTCTAAAAGCCTCCTGCACCTGAATGTGTCTTTCTTTGTTTTTGAATATTTAGGAAGTTTTCTGCTATAGTTCTATTTCCTATACTCTTAGTTGTTTGTTCTTCTCTTTCCTCATAACCTATCAGCTGAAAATTAGGTTCTGAAGTTGAAATTGAATTCTGCTTGAGTTCTGAAGTTCTTGGAAACCATTTTCTTATTTCTTGGATTTCTTTTTTTAATTTTATTGTAAAGATGTTGTACAGAGGGGTTACAGTTACATGAGTAAGGCAATGAGTACATTTCTTGTCTAGCATTGTTACCCCCTCCCTTGTTGTTCTCCCACTATCCCTTCCCTCTCCCATCTCCCTCAGTCCTCCCCACCCCTGGAGCTGTAAAGTTCATTTCCAATATACTGTCTTGTGGGTATAATTGTTGCAATGGGTCATCTTGTGTCCTTGTTTTTATTCCCCAAATTAGACAAATGTATATACAATATACAGATGCCAAAATGAAGTACAGTGACAACAGGAGGAAGAATATACAAAGGAAATTAAAAAATGACATAGCAAGAAAGACCTCTTGTGTCCATATCTTGGGGTTCATTTCACTTAGCATCATCTTATATGGTCATATGTACATAGCTTTTGAGCTTTTCTGCTCATCTGATAAAATTATCCTAGATGTATACTAATTATTGCAAATGAGGGAAACCCTGGAACCTATATTTCTTTGGGTCTGGCTTGGATTTCTTTTTGTATAGTTTTTTCCTTCCTCTTTATTATATCTATTCTGTCTTCATGCCCAAACTCTGTCTTACGTGTCATCTATTCTGCTGGAGAGGCTTTCTACTTTATTTTTTTAATTCTCTGTCTTCTGTTTATTCATTCTTCAGGGTATCTATCTCTTCATTGAAGTCTTTTTTAAGATCTTGTATTGACTTCATTACTTCATTGATTTGTTTATCTGTATCTTTCATTATCTCTTTTAACTGAATGGCTTTTTTTTTCCATTGGACTCATTTGCCATCTTTTGAAGTTCATTTAGTTTTCTATTTCTGTTCTCCAGAAATTTTTCCATTATTTGTTAGTCAGTCGTGTCATGTCCACGAAATGTCTTCTAAAGATTATCTTTTCAGCAATCACTTTTATGAGTAGTTCTTTTAGTCCTATGTATGAAGTTTCTTCCAGATCCTTATCTTTCTGTTCCATTGTTGAATGGTTGTGGTTTTCAGGGAATGTTGTATTTCTTTGATTTCTCATATTTCTCACATTTCTGATAGGCTTTATTTGTTTAAAGACCTCATTTGGATTGACTTTCAGATGCCTGTGATCTTAGTGGATTATTCTCTGCATTCTCAGCAGAAAGAGGAAAAGAAAAGGTACCCCCCCCCTGGTTTTTCAGGATGATAACTTGGAAGAAGAAATGTTTCCTCCTCCATACTCCCCTTCCCAGGTTCCTTCTGCAGAGCCTGTGAATGATCAAGAGGAGGAGGGAGCTATAGAACCAGCAGCTGAACCAGGCACCTGCCCTTAAAGTTTCTGAGAGGGCAGTCACTTGACGATGCCGTGGGATCAGCCCCCCTTCTAGTGTAGCTGTTTTTCCCTACGTGCCGTAGGTCCTGTGGATGCGGATGGTCAACAGCAATTCCAATATTGGGTATTTTCTACCAGTGATCTATACAATTGGCACACCCAAAATGCCCCCTTTTCTGAGAAACCCCAGGATTTAATTTGTTTGCTTGAAACTATTCTCTTTACTCATCAGCACACTTGGGATGATTTCAGTCAGCTTTTACAGGTCCTTTTTACCTTGGAAGAGACAGACCGTATCTGAAAGGCGGCCCGGAAACATGGCCCCATAGGAGCGCCCATCATGGATTCTGCCCTGATCGCTGCCTATTTTCCTGAGATCCGACCAACATGGGACTACAATATGGTTGAAGGTAGGGAGCAACTCCTAGTCTACCACCAGGCTCTGTTGGCAGGTCTCAAGGCGGCAGCTCGCCGACCTACTAATATGGCCAAGGTTTATGATGTTAGACAGGGAGGAAGTGAAAGTCCGGCAGCATATCTTGAGCGGCTCATGGAAGCTTTTAGTCAATATACCCCATTTGATCTTGAGACCCAGGAGTCAGCTCAGATGATTATGTTTGCCTATATAAATCAAGCTGCACCAGACATAAAGCGAAAGTTGCAGGCTCTAGACAGATTTGGTGAAAAGTCTATCAGGGATCTAGTAGCCGTGGCAGAAAAGGTTTACAATAAGAGAGAGACAGAGGAGCAAAGACAGGAAAGGAAGGACAGAGAACGTGAAATTGAGCGTGAAAAGAGAGACCGGGCCAAGGAAAAGAGGCCAGGCTTGTTGGACTCACCACTATTGCATGCCGAGCATACCTGGTTCACAGACGGCAGCAGTTTCATTCGAGATGGAAAAAGGTATGCGGGCGCAGCAGTCACCATGGACACTGAGATAGTGTGGGCAGAAGCACTCCCCCAGGGAACATCTGCACAAAGAGCAGAACTAGTGACACTAACAAAAGCCCTACAAATGGGAAAAAGGAAGAGACTAAACATTTACACAGACTGTCGGTATGCTTTTGCCACTGTGCATGTCCATGGAGCCATCTACCAAGAGAGGGGGCTGCTGACAGCTGAGGGAATTTTAAGCCTCATCCAGGCCATATGGGAACCAGCAAATATTGCCATTATACACTGCCCTGGCCATCAAAAGGGAACTGATTCTATAACCAAAGGAAATAACTTGCTCGATCAGGCAGTTAAGGAGGCGGCCCTCCAGCCCAGAGCGGAAGTACTGACTCTAGTAGACCCAGGGCCACGAGCTTTGCCTCCTGAGCCTCAGTACTCCCAAGAAGACTTGGAGTGGATAAAGAAAATTCCCATGGCCTATAAACCCCCAGACAGAGAAGGAAACAAAAAGACTGGTGGAAAACTGGTGAGGAGAAACTTATCTTGCCACAAAGATTGGGCAAGGGGATTCTTAAGAGAATCCATCGGGTCTCTCACATGGGAACCTGAAGAATGCAGGACTTGCTCCGACACTCAGAAGTAAAAATTAGGCAAGGAAATCAACTCACTGAGGACATTGTTAAAAATTGTAAAGCCTGTCAGCTCACCAATGCCCCCAATCAACCGGTTACAAAAGGAGCTCGCCTCCGTGGAGATAGACCAGGTGTGTATTGGGAAGTAGACTTCACAGAAATTAAAACTGGAAAATTTGGATATAAATATTTGCTAGTTTTTGTAGACACCTTTTCAAGATGTGTTGAATACTACCCAACAAAGCATGAGACCGAAAATGTTGTGGCTAAGAAGATCCTGGAAGAAATTCTACCCAGGTATGGCTTGCCATCCACCATTGGATGGCAATGGACCGGCCTTCGTTTCAAAAGTAAGTCAGGTAATAGCCGCGGCACTGGGGATGGATTGGAAATTGCACTGTGCTTATAGACCCCAGAGTTCAGGGCAGGTAGAAAGAATGAATTGGACTCTAAAAGAGACCTTAACTAAATTGGCTTTGGAGACTGGCGCGCAGACTGGGATCGCTCCTTCCTTTTGCCCTGTTTAGAGTAAGAAATTCACCCTATCAGCTTGGCTTTACTCCTTTTGAAATAATGTATGGACACCCTCCACCCATTATCCCTAGCCTTCAGACTGAATTGCTTGCTGATTTGGATGATACTGAATTTCTGTGTAAGCTTGACTATTTACAGCTGGTGCATAAGAGTATGTGGCCCCAGCTTAGAGCATTATATGATTCTGCTTCTATTCCTACCCCCCATTTGTTTAAACCAGGGGACTGGGCTAAGTATGGCTAAGTATGGCTAAGGTCAGAGAGGGGCTATACCTGTTCAAGATCGAAAGCTGTTGGAGTTTAGTTTGGGGCCAGAGACACAAGATTGTGTCTCAGGACCATAAGTCAAGGGGAGGAATGAAGGGTTAAAGTACTTGAGGCAGTGACCATTTGTTGCTTGTTTCAGAGCAGAGCAACACGTGGTGCTAAACCACCTGGTTGTGTGCCTTTATAAGACCTGCAAATCCTTAGCTGAGGGCTCTCCTAGGCTCTGCTGTGTCGAAGTGTAGGATGAGGCACAAGCTGCAGCCTGTTTAAATAAAACCTTAAAAAAGACAGCTGTAAAGTCTGACTCTCAGCAGTCTTCTTGGTGGGGGTCCTGCGACCTTGGCATAACAGGAGTTGTTAGTGTTGGGATATGCCTCTGTGTTGGGTGTTGGTGTAGTTTCCTGTGCTCTGGAGATATATGTATGTATGTATATATATACGCATATAATACGTAAGTGTATAATATATTATAAATACTATATATTAATATAACATTCTCTCTATATATATATATTTAAATAGAAACCTCTCAGTAAACTCCATACTTTAGTAGTTTAAAACAAAAGTCTTTAAAAATCCTTGCGTCAGTCACTTCTTGCATCTCTGTGTCTTTGACCCTCCCAAAGGTGGTAAGAACCCTGGGTCCATCTAAAGTCTAAAGAAGGATATTGCCAAGGTCCTGGATGCCTTGTCTTCACTATACTTTTATGATCTACCCCACCTGGCCCTCACTCAGTCCTTCACTGGCCTCTCTCTGAACCTTGATGATAAGCTGGGCATCTAGAAATGAGAAGAAACAGCACCTCTGCCCTGCAGGTCTCTCTGCTCTTTCTTGTCTTCTTCATGCCTCAAGACAGAGGGCTGCAAGTCTTTGCTACATAGGTCCAGATAGGAAATACTTAGAGCTTGGTGAGCCCTTCAGTTTCATGCAAGCACTCCACTCTGCCATTGTAACTCCAACACTGCCAAAAATAGGAGGCAAATGGGTCTGGCAAGGCTTCAGTGACATTGTGGTAAAGCATAGAAATTTGAAGTGCATGTAATTCTTGCATGCCATGAGAATTATTTTCTTTTGAACTCATTCAGTCATTTGAATGTGTAAAAACTATTCTTGGCTCTGGGGTTAAGCACAACCAGATAGGGGCATGATTTTATTTATGGACCATTGTTTGCTCCTCCATAGCTCAGTTTTTCCCTCATAACACAGCTTGTAAAGCATTCTCCTACTTGTATCCCTGTATTGGCTCCCATGCCCAACACTGACCATAGCTATATCTTTGCAAATACTCATGCTGCAGTACTTCTGAATACTTTCCCACTGTGCTTTCCAACCTGTGCTCCTGGTTAGCCAAGTTTTCTCACTCTTGGTTGTTGTTTTTTCTCTTTTCCTTCCTTTCATTTTCTTTCTTTTTTCTTTTTTTGGTGGTCCTGGGATTTCAAGGCAAGGCCTTGCATTTATGAGTCAGACACTCTACTTAGGCCACACTTCCAGCCCTCAGCCTTTCTTCCCTTTTCCTTTCTTAAAGTTATTAATTATTAGTTTAAAAAAATCCTAACCTGTTTACTTATTTTTACATAACAAAACTTCTGTATACTTGTGGGACATAATGTGATATTTTGATCTAGGCAGCTTTAATCAAGCTAACTAACATAACTATTGCCTCACACAGTTTTTATAATGGTATTCTTAAAACTCTCTTCTGTTAGCAATTTTGAAATACACAGTCTAGTATTGTTAAGTAATCTGCCTTTGATAGATGAGGAGACTGTGGCCTTAGAAGGGTGAATAGGCTTGCAATAGGACACTCAGATGCTAACAAAAACAAGGGAAGGCTGGAACCCAGCAGTCTAATCTTGGAGGTAGTTTTGTGCTCTGAATGCAGATTTATGATGTCTGATTGTGTAGGTGTGGAGTGGGTGGGGCTGGGCAGTAGTGACCTTTTGTTCTTCACATTCTCTAAATAGAGTTCCTTGTTGGCTGGTGCTTATGGCCAGCATATCAGTCACTCCCTTAAAACAGTGACACTCATTATAGCTGGCAAACAAATGATCAGGAGCTAGGCAACTCCAATTATTTTACTCAGCATGTGAAATCATTTAATCAGAGCTCACAGGAATGCTGGGGCAATATGAAAAAGAAGCAGGCACCCATCTGCTCTCCAGAATGAAGTCTTTTAGGGGAGAAGAGAGCTCATATTATTTATTGTGGCAGGAAGAAGACATATTGCAGTATACAAATGAAGAAAAGAATGGATAGTGAGAGTTTGGAAGCTAGAATGACATTTGAGCTGCCTCTCAGATTTCCTTCTTTTCTTTTTTCTTTTCAGTTTAATTATGGGTTAATTGTTTAATTATGTGTCATTCTTTTTTATTACCATAAGATAGAATTTGTATTACTTTGTATCTTTTAAGACCTCTTATCTATGATACTGACATAGCACTGCTGACTTCATATTGAAATCATCTGATCAGCTGCAGTTACTGAAGCAGGGAAAGGAACATGTCAAACATGTTTTCAGAGTCCAGGGGTATAACTCACCGATAGAGCTTTGTTGTTGATGGTGGTGGTTGTGGGGCTTGAACTCAGGGCCTGAGCGCTGTCCCTGAGCCTCTTTGTGCTCAAGGCTAGCACTCTACAAATTGAGCCACAGTACCACTTCCAGTTTTTTGAGATAAGAGTCTCATGGGGACTTTTCTTCCCAGGCTAGCTTGGAACCTCGATCCTCAGATCTCAGCCTCCTGAGTAGCTAGGATTACAGATGTGAGCCTCCAGCACCTGGCTAGAGCATGTTTTTAGTATGCAGCAGTTCCAGGGTTCAATCTCTAGCACATATGTGCATATGCACATACAAATATACACACACATGGTTTCAGCAGACATATGAGATACATATGTAGTATATATATATATATAAACTTCCACTATATATATTTTTATATATACTACATATATATCACATATGTGAATATATGTATATATGAATATATAGTGGCAATTTATATATATAAATATATACTACGTATATAAACTACATATATATCATATATATGAATATATAGTGGCAGTTCTACTATGCACAGAGGTATGGTTTTAAATGCTGAGACGTCATAAACACTTATTTAATAACTAATTTGGTGTTCACTGTCAGTTGCCCTTTTATTTAATGGCCTAAGTAGCCAGTTAGACACAAGATTGTGGGAGATGGGACACTGGCTGAGAAATGTACCAATTGGAAACCCCATTGAAGACTGATCCAGAGAGATGTGACAGATGGCACCCTTCCCTCCTTGCTGTCGTTTCTAGCTTGGGCTAAGCATGTATGGGAGCAGGAGGGTGCCAAGGGACAGAAGACTGTGTCTCCACAACAGCCAGGGCTTGGAGGAGGCACCACACAGCAGCCCCACATCCTGTCTTGCCTTTCTGGAGTAGTTGCAGAAATGCATGGCATTATTTGGAGAAAGCTTTGCTTTGGTCATCCTCAGGAATCCTCCATTTCCTTTGGGACAAAAGCAAATTATTTGCCTCCTGACAGGTAGAAATTCCAGAACCGTATGTACAACCATGGGAAATAGGATGCAACCTCTAAATGGGCCTGGCCAATTGCTTTTCTGAAATCAAAAGTCCTTTGCTACAATGTTATTCTGCCAGTACCTCCTGTACCTTTTTGCATTTCCTCTTTCAGTCCACAATGTCTCTTGGAACTGTTTTACATCTCAGTTGGCTTTAGAAAGCAGTAAATGGGCTGCACATTGAATAGGGAGCTGAATTCAGTGTTGTGCAGTTTTTGGGTGGTGAGTAGCGTTAATGGTGTGCGGGTGTAGATGTTATGCAGTGTGGGCAGAGTGCAGGCTGCGTGCAGCATGGGCTACAGTGTTGAAGGTGTGCAGTGTGAGGAGGCATGCAGGATGGATAGCCTGCAGTAATGATTGGCCCACAGTGTGGCGGTACAGAAGTTAACAGGGAGTCAGCACAGGTTGAGGTTCATGCAGATGACTTCATGAGACCTTGGAAATGGGCTTGATGAGCATTTACTATTCTCTGACTCTCCTGTTTCATTAGAGTTGAGCTCCCTGGGGTTCAGTGTCACTTGAGGGAAATGGGCACAATGCCCTGGGAAAGATACCTTATTCTCTCCCTGCATGGGGAACAGGAGGGGCTGGACATGGTCAAGCTTAGAATGGCCAGTGTTAATTACACTACTATCAAATAGATGACCAGAGAGATATCACTCTTGATGTTTTTCTTTCTGCCCGTTTCTGTCTTTTTCACTAATAAATCCTTACTTCTTTTAATTCTTCACTTCTTTTCCCTCTAGGAACAATATTATATATATATATATATATATATATATATATATATATATATATATATATATATATAAAACATGTACATATGTCTTCAGAAAGACAAATTTTAAGAACTTTAGATTAAGAAAAGTAATTTCTATTCAAAGCCATGCTGAATCAAAACTTTACTTTGGGCCTGATATGGTCAAAGATCTTTTTCAATAGTCTGACCAGGAACTGGGAAAATGCAAACTATAACACTTAGGCTCAGAGGAGAATGATCAACTGAGCTACTATAGAATCGGAGGAGTTCTAGTTGGCAGATGATAAAGAGCTGGCGCAGCCTCTGCTTGGTCAGTCCCAGTGCCTTTGCTCTACAGGACCAGCATTGCCCTGAAGGACACTGAGGATGCTGGACCAGCCTGGGAATCAGAAGTCCTAACCTACCCTCTTCCTTTGCCGGGAAACGGAAACACCACAGGGCAATAGACCTTGTGTTTTCCTGGAAATCCTCCCAGCTTCCAGCTCATTCTGTTCCTTTTCCTTCTCTAGGATCTGAGAATGTAATACTGTGACATTCCATTTAGTCCATTCTTGGGGGGCCTTGCATTTCCAGCCCAATGGTGTCATTTTTGCTTTTTTCGGATGTCATCAAAAACAGGAAAATGCTGATTTCAAATAACTAAGTAGTTACCAAATTTTTTCCTATATCTGTGTGAGGGAGAAACAAATGTTTATTGTTCTTTGTTCCTGTTTCTCTTGGCACAGGAAATGCCCCACACAGATGCCCACAGTGCAGCAACACTTTTCATTTTTGAAGTTCCAAGGAAGCCAGAGTCCCATCTGGTCAGGCATCATGCACCTCATCTTTCCTTATTTCCAGCCTCTGAATTTTCCTTCTGGGAAATGGCTCAAGGAATAGAGCTGCTCCTGGACTCCTAGCAACCTAACAATCACTGTCTCAAGGGTCCTGTAGGGGGCGGGGTTGGGGGTGGGGGTCCAGGTAGCATGCTTATCATCTTTGCTTTGAGTTTTATTTAAATGGCATCATGCCTACAAATACATAAATTGAATAAGCTCAGACTGGCAGACCCCTGGAATAGCAACTGGTGAAGGTGTCTTTGCCCCCCATCCTGGGCTGAACATTAAGTGGCACTAACTATCTAGATGGCAGCCCTTGATGTGGCGAGACCACCACTGGTCCCTGGTACCCCATTCTTCTCGTTCTTTCCCAAGCAGCCCTGAGACCATTGCTCTTGTGCATCCTAAATCCTCTTAGCATGCAACATTTTAAAAATTAGGACTATAGGGGAAAAGAAAACATGCTTTCCCCTCCTGGCTAGGAGCAGAGGGTAGAGCCAACTGATAGAATTCCTATCTGATTCCATGATTTTCAAATCATGATTTTTTTTGGCTTTCACACTCCGTTTTGATTATCTCTGTCTGACTTATAGCAAGTGAATAATTTCTTGTTATTTTTTTTAGATGAGGTTTTGCTATATAGCCCAGAGTGGCCTGAGGAAACTTACAATCCTCCTGCTTCTGCTTCCTGATTGCTGGTATTACAGTTATACACCACCCCGCCAGCCTCAACTGAATTTTTTTAAAACTCATTTTAGTGCATGCTTCCAAGGTAAAGAAGGCATCTGTGCAGTCCACTCGGGGTTTCTCAGAGTCTCCAATAAACCGCTCACTTTTTAGCACAGGGTGTTAAATCTTCTCACTTAGGTCTTTCCCAAAGTCTATCTCTCTGGTTCCATCTCACACTATAAAATGCCCAACTCATTCTAGAAAGCACAGCCTGTAAATTTCCACTCGAGACTAAAGAAAATGTGCACAGTGTGGTGTGTAGGTCTCCAGCCAGGTGTCACTGCCACATGAAGTGAGGATTCAAGGGCCCTAAGAAATGTCTGGCTCAATTTAAAACCACTTGTACATTATGAAAGCAAAGGAATGGACTGCCAGCTCTGGGGTGGGAGCAGACTTTCTAGGGAAGAGAAAGAGGAGCTTGTGTTCTGTCCCATCTCCCAGAAAGCAGACTCAGCCCAGAACTCACAGAGTCAGTAACAAGATACACAGAACCTAAAGAACACTTATGTGTTGAGGGCCTTTCTTAGCCTGGACTAATTGGAGAGCATCTATGAGCCTCCTGTATGACTCAGAGAGTGCTCTAACACTGAGCTACCTGCTTAACTCTGTTCAGATTTCTTCATGCATAATCCAGAGTATAGGAGACAGATAGATGGACCTGACAAGGATCGTGGGTTTATAGTCTGGATGTGCTTATGGCTGCCAGGAACAAGGACTGACTGAGTGGCTTGAACACCCAGGACATATTTCTCTTCCATGTTGACAGTCTAGTGCTTAATGGAAAGTGCCTTAGTGCAACAGCATAATGATAGAATAGCCAAGGTCTCTGATTTGCTTGGAGTTTCCATCAGTATTTTAATATGG